>NC_066580.1:282833450-283455536 GCF_024323335.1 Lathyrus oleraceus
AAACTCCACTAACATCTAATCAACTGACATTTGACTAACCTTTGAATTACAAGTCATTTACTTTATGCAATTTAAATTCAAGTCATTTACCATTTCATTTTCCATTTTACATACCATTTAACTTGTTTATGTTTATGCCATTTTTTACTTTGCTCACTTTAGCCATACATTGTGATTGTATATACTTGTTTGTGTATCTTGTTTGTGCTTGTGGCTTAGGACCTTAAAATACCTAATAAATAACAAAGACCCCTAAAAAATGTTTGTGTGGACTGTTGGATTTGATCTGAGCTTTGGACTTAGAATTAGGCAGCATTCCCTATGCAAAAGGACTTGGCCAATGCCAACATTTCTGAAACCAAGTTCTTGTGATTTGAATTTTCATCTGATGCAAGTATTGAGATCCACTTGAGTTGCTCTGCTACATGGTCTTGATGCAAATGATACTTTGAACCTGTGTCTAATGCCTTATTCTGAGCCATTCAAGGAGTATGTCATCTGATATATGGGACGATTATGAAGAAAACTATGAAGTTGCTAGCTTGGATGTGGCTTTTGTTATTTGATGCCTTACTCTTCATCTTGCTTGTTTATTGGTATTTGCTTGATTCTAAAGTCCAAAGGAAAAATGGGTTTCTATATGATATTCTTGTCTATTGTATTGCATCCCATTGGTCAGATCTTTTCAACCCTTAACTTTTAAATTTTTGCTTAGGATTAGTCTCCTCATCTCCTCCCACTTCTTAAATTTCAAATCTCTCCCTCTTTTCAAAAACCTTATTTGCTTATGATTTCAAACTTAGACTCTTTATTGCAAATTAGAAACCTTGGCCTTATGCCATTGCATTTTACACTCTTTTCTTAATCAAACTTGTAAATTAACTTAACCATATTGACTTCAAATTTCAAAAGACAAAAAGAACTAACACTCATTCAAACTCTTGTAGGCCTTTTGTGCCTATTTTAAACTTAAATTTTTGTTAAAAGAAATTCACTCACTTTGAAATTGATACCACGAACTACGAGGTTTTGATCCCTCATTTTTATGTTGGTACGTAGGCACAAGTCCGAAGGTCTTGTCAAACACAAAAACATAATTAATGGATTATTTTCTCATCCCCACACTCTATTTATTGCAAACATCTTTTATACCAAAACATATAGACACATAAAAAAGGACTCCCTAGGAGTACCTAGGACACTTTGGGTGCTAACACCTTCCCTCTGTGTAACCAACCCCCTTACCTGTAATCTCTGGCATTTTATTAGTTTTGATTTCAAAACTTCTTATCTTTGGGTTTTGTTCGTACTTTTTCCTTTTCCTTTGGAAACAATAAAAGCGCAGTGGCGACTCTGGTTTTGTTGATGTTAAGTTTATCCATAGCTTAATGGTCATGAATTTACCGATACAGTAATTAAGTGGCGACTATGCTGGGGAGTAGTCCTCAGTAGTTTTAGCCTACTTTTTGTTATTTGTATATATTTATATATTTGATGTTTGTATATTTGTTAGTGTGATATAATCTGCTTGTTGTGCTTGGTGATCACTGAGTGGTGAGATAACTTCTAACCCGAACTTGAGTGCAATTAAGATAGGAGGATGGTATAGTCATGTTCGACTTGTGTGGAGTAGTCCTTAACAAGTTGGCTTGAGATCCATCTACTCAGTGGAGACCCTTTTGGATCTATTGATGTCATACAAGTTATTTGTGGTTAGGCATTACTTTATCTGATTTGGGGTCCGAGAAGTTGCGGACCGTAGAACATTTAACCCAACTTGCCTTATTTAGGATGTAGTGCGGAGAGTGTTCAGGTGTAGACTTGATAATGGTTGTCACGCGATACTAAATTCAGACGAGTTTCTCTTAAGAATATTATGGGTTGATGAGTCAGTCATCCTAACCTATAATATCCAATATATGGAATTAAGACTCTGGGAACTTTTTAGAACATGATTTACAGGTTTTCATCCTTAGTACACTCCTTTGGGATGGTTCTTAACCCGACTCCATGCTCGTGACTCACAACAAACCCTTGATTCTTGGTTGATCCAATCAAGTCTTGTCAATATCAATGGAACTTGGGTGTTGATAAGGTGAAAACCGTAATCCCCCAAAATGGATGATTGATCTTGACAATGACTTGATTCATCCCTCGGCCTTTGTTTGTTTGCCTCATGTGTGATCCCTATTTTGTGATTGTTGCATTCATGCATTCATGCGCATCATAACATTCATCACACAAAAAATAACTTCAAGGAACTGAGGTTTTATTTGCAAATATTTTCAGACCATGGATTATGGACGAAGAAACACTAAGAAGTACAGTTTCAAATGTCCTAATTTGAAAGAGCTAAGGAAGCTATCATATTTTGTATTAGATCCTTTGGACTTAAAACAACATCATGGGAAGCTTCTATTTGTGTTGCATGCTGATGTGGTTGAAGGACTCGTGAGTGTTTTGGTCCAGTTTTATGATCCTCTCTACCGTTGTTTCACTTTTCCCGATTATCAGCTTGTGCCTACGTTAGAGGAGTATGCCCATCTCTTGGGAATACCCATTTATGACAAAGTTCCTTTTAGTGGATTGGAGGAGATTCCCATATCTCATATTATAGCTGAAGCTCTTCATCTGAAGAAGTCTGAGATTGAGGCTCATTGGGTGAATAAAGGAGGAATATTTGGGTTGACTTCTGAGTTTCTCATAGGGAAAGCTACTTCCTTTTCTCAATCCGGTAGTATGGATGATTTTGAAGCTATCTTTGTGTTGCTCATTTAAGGTTTAGCTTTGTTCCATAAAATTGACGGTTTTTTTGATGTTAACGCCATTATAATCTTCTTGATTGGGAATCCTGTGCCCACTCTATTGGGTGATGTGTACTTCTATTTGCATTTGAGGAATTCTAAAGGTGGTGGAACTATTGTGTGTTGTGTATCTCTTCTGTACAAGTGGTTTATTTCACACTTGTCTCAGACACATGCTTTTGTGGAGAACAAACAATGTCTACAGTGGTCTCAGAGACTTATGTCCCTCACTAATGATGATATAGTTTGGTATGACTCTGCATTGGGTATCTTGGAGATTATTGATAGTCGTGGTGAGTTCTCTAATGTGCCTCTCATTGGTACACAAGGAGGAATCAACTACAACCATGCTTTGGCTCGTCGTCAACTTGGGTTCCCCTTGAGAGACAACCCTAATAACACTCAGTTAGAAGGTCTTTTCTATCAAGAGGTTAAAGATCCCCAACATTTGAAGCAAAAGATGTTACATGCTTGGTATAAGGTGCATAGGAATGGAAGATCCGAGCATGGTTCGCGCAACTGTGTAGCTTTGGAAGCTTACACTCTTTGGGTGAAGAAGAATTCTTTGGAATTGAAGATGCCGTATGCTTGTGAAAGACCTATGTCTTGGGTTAGGCTGAGCCATTAACTCTCCCGAACCAAGATGTAGAGGAGTTGGAAGACGCACTCGCCAAGATGAAGCAAGAGAAAGATATGTGGGAAAAACGGTTACATGCTTTGAGCCGGAAGCATGAGGAGTTGCAGCTTGAGTCTAAGGACAAAGATGCGCTTATTGAACTTCTCGAAGACCGAGCAATAAAGAGACAGAGAGAACTATAGGGTCCACCTTCCTCTAGTATTCCTCAGTATTCTGGTGCTTGGAAGAAGATTGTTGATCAGCTTGTCCTCGAGAAGGCTCAGATGAAGACTTCTTTTGAGTCCGAGATTCGACGCATCCGAAGGAAGTATGCACCTGCATCCAGATCATCTGACATTGTTGTTAGGGGATCCTTAGGATGATTAGTTTCCTTTTCTCTTGTACTTGTATTTTGGTTTCTGAAATTGTACTCAATGTAATCCTTCCAAAATTATATGAATAAAAGTGATTTTTTATGGTCAATCAAATTCTTATTATATACTTGCAAATAAAATAGTACGTTCCTTGAAAATAAAAACAATCAAAAAATTGCATTTCATGCATCATTTGCATAACAGGTTTTCTTCTTCCAGATGTCTTATTGGTTATTCTTTTGTGCTTCAACCAAGATGACTCACCGATACAACACTCGCGCCAATCAACCGAGAATCATGGAACATTTGGAACAAGAGAACCAAGAAGTAAAATATGAGATTGCTCGTTTGACTACAATGATGGAGTCTATTCTAGCTGCTAAGAATTAGTCTTCTCCAACACCTGCAACTCCTCTTCCTCAGAGGACTATCATTTTAGAGGTTGCTACCTCAACTATGCCTGCCACTCAATTTGCTGCGACTATGCCTGCCGGATTCCTATGGGGAATGCCACCGAACTTTGTGCTTGAAGGGTTTGCGCCTACTTTTGCTTCCATGCCGGCATCTAGATCGGTCATGTCTGTTACGCTTCTATTTATTCACACTCTGCCTCATGTCGAGGACACCATCTACCATTCCGAGCCGTCTGAGGGTCCAAATTTTTATGAAAAGATGGACGAGATGAAAGATCAGTTCCTTGAGCTGCGAAAGGAATTGAAGACGTTGAGAGGTAAAGACCTGTTCAGTAAGAGTGCTGCTGAACTTTGCTTAGTGCCGAATGTCAAGATCCCGATGAAGTTCAAAGTCCCTGACTTTGAAAAGTATAAAGGAAATACTTGTCCATTTAGCCACCTCGTCATGTATGCTAGGAAAATGTCAACACAAACTGATAATGATCAGTTATTAATTCACTATTTCTAAGACAGTCTGACTGGTGCTGCTCTGAGGTGGTACATGGGGTTGGATAGTGCAAGTGTTCGCACATTCAATGATTTGGGTGAAGCTTTTGTGAAGAAGTACAAGTACAACATGGACATGGTGCATGATAGAGACCAGTTGAGGTCTATGTTTCAGAAGGACAAAGTGACATTCAAAGAGTATGCCTAAAGGTGGAGAGAGCTTACTGCTCAGATAAATCCTCCGTTAGAACAAAAAGAGATGACCAAGATTTTCCTTAAGACCTCGAGTTCGTTTTATTACGAGCGCATGATTGCTAGTGCCCCCAGTGATTTTACCGAAATGGTAAACATAGGGATGAGGTTAGAGGAAGGAGTCCGAGGGGAACGTTTGTCTAAGGAAGAGGTATCATCGAGCAAGAAACATGGAGGCAGTTTCGCTAGAAAGAAGGAAGGTGAAATCAATGCAGTATCTATGGGGAGGAAGAGGAGGCCTCATGTTAAAAGAAATCCGCAACCGCGTCATCATCATTATCATGTTTCATCAGTTATTCCAGTATTTTCAAATAATCAATCAATTCCAATTCAACCACAACGTCAACAACAACCACAACAAGGAACAAACAACTACAACACCAACACCAACAATAATCAACAACAACAAAATTTCGAGAGGAAGAAGGTCTCTTTTGACCTTATTCCTATGTCATATGCCAAACTTTATCCATCTTTGATTCTCAAGAACCTACTTCAGCAAAAAAATCCGCCTAAAATTCCAGAACCACTTCCATGGTGGTATAAGCCAGAGCTTCGTTGCACTTTTCATCAAGGAGCTCCCGACCATGATATTGAAAACTTCTACCCTTTGAAGTATGAAGTCCAAAAGCTAGTGAAGAGTGGGATGGTGTCCTTTGAGGACTGCACACCAAATGTAAAAGCTAACCCATTGCATGCTCATGGTAACTCCTCTGTTAGTATGGTAGATGGTTGTCCGGGAGCGTATAAGGTTTATGATGCTCGTCATATGCGACAATCTTTGGTCGTAATTTATAGAGACGTCTGCTCGGTTAGTGATTGTGAGCATGACCATGATGGTTGTGTGATTTGCAGTGTAAACCCTCGAGGGTGCGTCATCATCAATAGGGACATTCAGAGATTGATGGATGAAGGGCTTATTCATGTTTGTCAGTCAAGGGAAGTAGATGATGTCAACGTAATTGTTCCTGTGTTTAAGACCCTTGAGTGGGTAGTAATTCAATTTGATACCAGCAATAGTAACAACATCAACAAATCGGTATCGTCGTTAGTGATATGGTTAACGGGTCCAGTCTCGTATGCATCCGATAGAGCTATTTCTAACCAGTATAATGCTACCATGTTGGAGAATGGTCAAGAGGTTCCGTTGCCTATGACCAATTCTGTTGTGAAGATTGCCGATATAGAAAAGGTGACCCGTAACAGTCATGTTTTTGGACACGTTTTTCCAGAAGAGGTGATAGAAGATGTGTCTGTTGGTAAGAAGGTTGATGTACCCGCAATGAATCCGGTTAGTGCTCCAAAGTGTCAGCCTGGTGAATCCAACAATTTGAAGCCTAATAATGATGATGAGGTACTAAGATTGATAAATAAAAGTGAATTTAATGGGGTGTAGCAGCTGCTCCAAACTCCTTCGAAGATTTTAGTGTTGTCTCTGCTTATGAATTTTGAAGCGCACAAGGAAGCATTGCAAAAAGTGTTGGAGCAAGCCTACGTAGATCATGATGTAATTGTGGATCAATTTGACCACATTGTGGCTAATATCACTTCCTGCAACAACTTGAGCTTTTGTGATGAAGAACTTCCTGAGGAAGGCAAAAATCACAATTTAGCACTGCATATATCAATGAATTGCAAGGAAGATGCGTTATCAAATGTGTTGGTTGATATCGGTTCTTCTTTGAATCTGCTCCCCAAGTCAACTCTATCAAGGTTAACGTATCAAGATGCCCCGATGAGATACAGTGGCGTGATCGTCAAAGCTTTTGATGGTTCTCGCAAGACTGTTATAGGAGAAGTGGACCTTCTAGTGAAGATAGGTCCGAGTGATTTCCAAATTACTTTTCAAGTAATGGACATCCATTCGGCCTATAGCTACTTGTTGGGAAGGACATGGATACATGAGGCTGGAGCTGTGACAACCACTCTACATCAAAAGTTGAAATTTGTAAAGAATGGCAAGCTTGTCATTGTGGGTGGGGAAAAAGCATTATTGGTAAGTCATTGTCGTCTTTTTTGTATGTGGAAGCTGAGGATGAGGTTGGAACTCCGTTTCAAGCTCTATCTATTGCTGAAGTAAAGAAAACTGGGACACCCATGTCCTCTTTCAAAGACACTCAGAAGATTATTGAAGATGGCAGTTCAGATCAGTGGGGCCGTATGTCAGAGGTCGCCAAGAACAAGAATCGAGCCAGATTGGGTTTTCAGCGAGGGTTGTCTTATGTTAAAGCTCAAGATACGAAACCTAGTTTTCGTAACGGAGGGTTCATCCATGGTAATGAACAACACTCAGCTCCGGTGATCGAGGGTGATGAAGATGAAGACTGCACCAATTTTGTGATGAATGGAAAAGCTTGCAACAATTGGGTTGCTGTTGATGTTCCTGTTATCGTCCATCGCTCTAAATAATTTGTTTTTATCATTTTAGAAAAACCTTCTCCTATGCCTAAGGGAGAAGTGAACATTGTTGGGCATATTTCAAATTATCATCAATAAAATGCAATTCTATCCATCCACATATATGATGTTTTTATTTTACTTTTTGCTTTTCTGAAAATGGTAATCACAAAAAACATAAATAGATAAGTAATAATTGTCCATCTGCATAATATCTGGTCACAATTCACTTCTCTAAAATCAAAATATCAAATCATTATGCAGGTTGGTATCTAAACCCATTGAATACAATGATCCTACTCCTTCTCCAAACTTTGATTTCCCTGTGTTTGAGGCTGAGAAAGAAAGTGAGGAAGAAGTGTCTGATGAATTGTCTCGTCTACTTCAGCACGAGGAAAAAGTCATTTAGCCATTTGAAGAGCAGATTGAGTTAGTCAACTTGGGTTCCGAAGATGATGTGAAGGAAGTCAAGGTTGGGTCTCAACTGTGTCTAGAGGTTAAGAAGGGGTTGGTTGATCTTCTCCGAGAGTATTCAGATGTGTTTGCGTGGTCCTATCAAGACATGCCTCGTTTGAATTCTGAGATTGTGGAGCATAGATTGCCATTGAAGCCAGAATGCCCGCTAGTCAAGCAGAAGTTGAGGAGAACTCATTCTGATATGGCAGTGAAAATCAAAGAAGAAGTGCAAAAGCATATCGATGTCGGTTTCCTTGTTACTGTTGAGTATCCATAATGGGTGGCCAATATTGTGCTTGTTCCGAAGAAGGATGGAAAAGTCTGTATGTGTGTTGATTATAGAGATTTGAACAAAGCTATTATGAAAGATGATTTTCCTCTACCACACATTGACATGTTGGTAGACAATACAGCTAAATTCAAAGTATTTTAGTTTATGGACATATTTTCAAGTTATAATCAGATCAAGATGGCACCCGAGGATATGGAGAAGACCACATTCATTACACCCTGGGGAACATTCTGCTATAGAGTGATGCCTTTAGGTTTAAAGAATGTTGGTGCAACCTACCAGAGAGCTGTGACCACTCTTTTTCATGATATGATGCATAAAGAGATTAAAGTCTATGTCGATGACATGATTGCTAAAGCCAGTGATGAAGAAGAACATGTTGAGCATTTGTTGAAGTTATTCTAGTGTTTGAGGAAGTACAAACTCCGCTTGAATCCCAATAAGTGTATATTTGGTGTTCGTTATGGTAAGTAGTTTGGCTTTATTGTCAGTGAGAAGGGTATTAAAGTTGATCTTGCCAAGGTCAAAGAAATACAAGAGATTCCTAAGCCTAAAACAGAGAAGAAAGTCAAAGGTTTTCTCGGCCGCTTGAATTATATCTCAAGATTTATATCGCACATGACTGCCACGATTGCACCTATATTCAAGCTTCTTCGGAAAGATCAGTCTTGTGATTGGACTGAGGATTTCCAGAAACCTTTTGACAATATCAAAGAATATCTACTTGAACCTCTGATTCTGTCTCCGCATGTTGAAGGAAGACCGTTGATCATTTATTTGACTGTGCTTGATGAAATTATGGGATGTGTTCTTGGTCAGCAAGATGAAACTAGAAATAAATACTATGCAATTTACTACCTCAGTAAGAAATCCACCAACTGTGAGACTCAGTATTCTATGCTAGAAAAGACTTGTTGCGTATTGGCTTCGGCTGCTAAGCGTCTGTGTCAGTATATGTGGAATCATACCACTTGGTTGATATCCAAAATGGATCCAATCAAGTATAGTTTGAGAAGTCGACTTTAACTGGGAGGATTTCCTATTGGCAGATGTTGTTATCCGAGTATGATATTGAATACCGATTCAAAAGGCTATTAAAGGTAGTGTCTTGGCTGACCATTTGGCTCACCAACCTATTAAAGATTATCAGTCAATGTAGTACGATTTTTTTGATGAAGAGATTTTGTACCTAAAAATAAAAGATTGTGATGAACCATTGCTTGAAGAAGGGCCAGAACCTGGTTCCCGTTGGGGAATGGTATTTGATGGAGTTATTAATCAATATGGTAATGGCATTGAGGCAGTGATTATTACTCCTCAAGGCACGCATTTTCCGTTTACAACTAGATTGACTTTCAAGTGTACAAATAATATGGATGAGTATGAAGCTTGCATTATGGGGCTTGAAGAGGCCATTGATCTCAGAATCAAGTATCTTGATATCTATGGAGATTCAGCTTTGGTTGTGAATCAAATCAAAGGGGAATGGGAGACGAATCAACCCGGTTTGATACCATATAGAGATTATGTGAGGAGGATTTCAACTTTCTTTACAAAAGTTGAGTTTCATCATATCCCTCGAGATGAAAACCGGATGGCATATGCTCTTACAACGTTGGCTTTAATGATTGTGGTGAAATTCTGGAATGAAGTTCCCAATTTGACTGTGATGCATCTTGATAGGCCAACTCATGTGTTTGCTGTTGAAGAGATCAAAGATGGAAAGTCATGGTATTTTGATATCAAGTGTTTTCTCCAATGTCAGATTTACCCTCCTGGGGCATCCTTGAAAGATAAGAAGACTTTGAGGAGATTAGCTGGAAACTTCTACATGAATGGTGATGTGCTTTACAAGAGAAACTTTGATATGGTTCTTCTCAGATGCATGGATAGACACGAAGCAGACTTGTTGATGACCGAAGTCCATGAAGGTTCCTTTGGTACTCATTCTAATGGACATGCTATGGCAATGAAGATGTTGAGAGCAAGTTACTATTGACTGAAAATGGAATCTGACTGTTGCAAGTTTGTGAAGAAACGCCACAAGTGTCAAATCTATGCAGATAAGATTCATGTTCCACCGACACGATTGAATGTTATTTCCTCCCCATGGCCCTTCTCCATGCGGGGAATCGATATGATTGGCATGATTGAGCCCAAAGCTTCAAACGGACATCGTTTCATTTTGGTGGCTATTGATTACTTCACTAAGTGGGTTGAAGCGGCATCATATGCTAATGTAACCAAGCAAGTTGTTGCGAGGTTTATTAAGAATCAGATTATATGCCGGTATGGTGTGCCAAGTAAGATCATTACTGATAATGGATCAAACTTGAATAATAATATGGTTGGAGCTCTTTGCAAAGACTTCAAGATTGCACATCATAATTCTTCTCCCTACAAGCCTAAAATGAATGAGGATGTTGAAGCTGCAAATAAGAACATCAAGAAGAACATTCAGAAAATGGTTGTAACGTACAAAGATTGGCATGAGATGCTGCCATTTGTTTTGCATGGGTACCGTACATCCATCCATACTTCAACAGGGGCAACCCCTTTCTCACTTGTTTATGGTATGGAAGTTGTGCTCCCGGTAGAGGTAGAGATCCCATCATTGCGTGTCTTTATGGAAGCCAAGTTGACAGAAGTTGAATGGTGTAAGACCCTGATCAACTGAATTTGATCAAAGAGAAGAGGTTGTCTGCCATGTGTCATGGTCAGTTGTATCAACAAAGAATGAAGAAAGCTTTTGATAAGAAGGTCAAGCCTCGTGTGCTTAGAGAAGCTGACCTTGTGCTCAAGAAGATTCTATCTTTCAAACCATATTCTAGGGGAAAATGGACTCCTAATTATGAAGGCCCATATGTTGTCAAGAGAGCCTTTTCAGGCGGTGCTCTGATTCTTAGAGCTATGGATGGTGAAGAGTTCACTCGTCTTGTGAATTTCGATGCAGTCAATAAATACTTCGCCTAAAAAGAAAAAGAATAGCTCGCTAAGTTGAAAACCCGAAAGGGCGGCTTAGGCAAAAATGAGCGCCTCGGTGGATTGAAAACCCGAAAGGGAGATCCATGCAAAAGTTAGAGACATAAAACAGAAAAATTCATCTTGATAAATTGAGTACCCCACCTTGGGGAAATTTATGCAAAAATTAGGGATTATGGCAAGTAAATGCATTCTGTTGATCTTCAGTCTTGAAGACATTCTTGAGCACGACGTTTGGTTCTGATTCAACCAAAACCAAGAGCATAATGGATATTGAAGTCGATAGAAGGATTAGTGATCATTGTATTCAATGTAGCCCTTTTCCATGTAAATTACCATTTTTCAACTTTTGTAAAGATTTACGGAGTCTTGTCATTTACATACTACCATTCAATTAAATAAAGTTGAACTTTTATCCAATTGTTTATAGTCTTATTTATCTTTCAGCCAAAATAGAATTAAATTTTTATGATGATCAGTTTGAAATTAAATTTTAAAAATCAAAATCATGTTTTCTTAAAATAATAAAGGCAGTTACTTTTTTTAGAGCAATCCATTTCATTTAAGGAATATCAACAGCGGTCTGAGAACAGGTGAGCCCTAAAATGCAAAGCATTGTTGGGTTTTCCCCAGGCAGTTGGTGTGATCTCTGTTTCCTCCTATAAGACCCAAATTTTGATCCTAAGATCCCTCATGCTATCTCATCATATGCATTAGCATTGGGATCACACCTTTGCATCCTCCTTACCCCTCATTCATTGAGTTTGTATTGGGAGAGGTCACTAAGCACTAATGATTTATCATACTTTGTTTTTAATTATTTACTAACCAAAATACCAAAAATATATTATTGTATAGTTTAACTCTTTTGTAGGTAGTGTACATGCTCACCTATGCTCCATCAAGATCATATCTAGGGTTTGAGACCCTAAATGCAAATAGCTCAATCAAGAATTGGGTTAAATTGCCTCTAAGTGTCATATATGGATCCACATGAACTTCACATGTCATTTTGATCAAGAAATCATCAAGAGGTTGGAGTTGGTTTGCCTTGGAAACCCTAATTCATCTAGGTATCTTGTGTGACTTCTTCAACAAGTTTCTTCAACAATTGATCAAATATTTCCAGGGATACTTAAAACTACATCATCTTATGCATATATGATCCTCCATGAGTCCCAAAGGTCAAGAGAATGTCAAGCTAGCAAGTTGGTTCATGGTGGTTGACCAGAGAAAGTCAACTGGTCAAAGTTGGGGTTCCCTAGACCCTATCTCCTACAATTTTTGTCATATGAAAATTATTCCAAGATAAACGTTATTCTAAATCACATTCCAAGAAACTTTAATATTGAAGTCAAGAGCTAGTTTTGCTTGTAAAGTCATTTTTTATGGTAAACGATTATAGGTCATTTTGTCTAAACCCTAGTTTGGAGGTCAACGTTCCAAGGCCATAACTTGCTAAGCTTTAATGCGATGAAAGACATTAAAATTCCATGATCAATTTCATTATGTCTACTTAAACTTTGATGTTTGGAGTAAGTTCAAATTAAACTTGCAAATGCATGTATCAAGCGGAAACATTATAGGTCATTTTGGGCCAATACCATTGAACAAGTGATTTTCCTTAACTTCTAAAATGCATAACTCCTTCATGCCTAATCCAAATGAGGTCAAATTTGTGACTAAATTTAAGAGGCTTGAAAGAGATACAACTTTGATGAAGGAATGTTTCTCATTTGAAGTCCATAGAAAACGTTATTTAAGGTGGAAGAAGTGAACATTTGACTTGGGACTTAGAAAATTTTCAAATATGTCTGATTTCCCAAACTTCCACCTCAAAATTCATCATGATCCAAGCTTCAAATGAAAAAGTGTTCAACATGAAAGTTGTTCCCCTTGATATAACCTTTTCAAAATATCCAATATAATCTCATTTGGATCAAAATTGAGGGACTTGTGCATGTGTGTAAGTTAAGGTATAATTTGGATAATTTCAAGTTCCGCTTTTCATATACATTTGCATGAGCTTCTAACATGATTTCAGCATGAAGTACATCAGATTATGGATCATAATACATGATTTCATGGGTCTAATGCACACCCATGCATCCATGCAAGGGAGAATTAGGAGCCCTTTTTCCCAAGCTTCGACCATCTCCTCCCCCAAACCCCATTGATAGGATAATCTTGAAGGTTTCTTGAGAAATCGAGTTTCAGTTCTCCTTCTGTTTTAGGATTGAAATTCCAAGAGTCCAAGACTTTTAACCATTCTAATCATCTTCTGCAAGCTTCTAGAGTAATGCCAAGCCAAATTGGAAGCCAGATCAAGCAATTCTGAAGCTGATCGAAGGTGAGATTTTAGCAACTTCTCCTCTTCAATTCTCTATCAATTCTCCACTATTCTTGTTGATTTTTGGTTTGCCTAAGTCCTACCAATGTAGGAAATAAGATTATGTTGCTTTGAGGTCAAATTGAAGCAACTCAGTTCATGATCCTCAAAATTCAACTCCTTGTATCTTTTCATATACTTGGAATTGGACAAAATTGAGGCCAAATTCGAGCTCCTGAGCATTTTTTCTTTAAATCAATGTCTTACTTTTTTCATTTTGGTGATGGTTGGCGGTGGACCAGTCCGGTGAGGTCCACCAGAGAAGAAGACCGGAGCTCTGGCTCCGGCGATGAGGTGTCCTTCTTCCCAACCACATGATCCTTTCAATTTGTTTTAATCTCGTGTGTTAGTTCTGATTACTGTAAGACCCCAATTTTGACCCTAAGATCCCTCATGCAATTCCATCATAAGCATTAGCATTGGGATCATGTCTTGGCATCCTCCTTACCCCTTTTTCATTGGGTTTGTTTTGGGAGAGATCACCAAGCACTTTGTGATTATATCATACTTGTATTTTATCATTTTTACTAACCAAAATACCAAAAATATATCTTTGCATTTGCCTAACTCTTTGGTAGGAAGGGCATGATCTCATTGATTTATCAAATTCACACCTAGGGTTTGAGACCCTCATGAACAAAGAGCACAAACAAGAATTGATTCAAGAATGGTTATGAGCATCATATATGAGTCCCAATGATCTCTACATGTTATTTTCAAGAGTTTGAGGGTGATTTTCCTTGGAAACCCTAGTTTGATTAGGTATCTTGAGTAACTTCTCCAACGAGCTATCTCATCAATTGATCAAATTCCTAAAGGGACACTTCAAAATTCATCATCATATGCATATATTATCTACCATGAGCCAAGAAAGTCAAGAGAATTGGAGGTTAGCAAGTTGGTTGATGGTGGTTGGCCATATGAATTCATCTGATCAAAACTGGGTCTCCCTAGACCCCATCTCCTACAATTTTCACCATATGAAAATGATTCCAAGATAAAACATACTCTAAATGACATTACAAACAACTTTCATGTTGATACCGAGAGCTAGTTTTGCTTGAAAAATCATTTTCTATGTTGAAACATTATAGGTCATTTTGTCTAAACCCTAATTTGAAAGTCAACTTCTCAGGCCATAACTTGCTCAATTTTTATAAGATGAAAGATTTCTAAGTTGCACAATTAAATTCAATGTGTCTACTTAAACGTTTATGTTTGGAGTGGGAGCTAATTCAACTTTTTTGAGCATGTGATATGAGGTTACATTATAGGTCACTTTTGACCTATACCATTGATCAAGTGATTTTTCCAAACTTCAAAAATGCATAACTCTATCATTTAAAATCTAAATGACATGAAATTGGTGACTGTTTTGAAGGTATTTTAAATAGATACAAATTTTATGAAGACACTTTTCTCGTTTGAAGCTCATATAAAAAGTTAAGCAAGATTGAATATTGAGACATATGGCTTGACACTTAGAAAAAATTTGATATGTCAAAAATTTCCAAACTTCCACCTCAAATTTCTCCAAGTTCCAAACATCAATGCACACTTGCCTTGCAATCCAAGCTGAATTCATACTATCCAACATGCATTTGTGGACTTATTGCAATGATTTCATGGGTCTGTACACGCCTATGCACCCATGTATCACCATTTTTCCAAAATTGGAAAGTGATTTGAAGTGTGCAATTATCAAATGTTTTGGCTATAAATAGAGCTTCAATTGCTCAGAAATGAAAACACATTCACGCTAGCTTTGATCCCCCATCTCAAACCCTCACTTTGCAAAGGATAAGCCTGAGAAATTCTTTTGAATTTGAGGTTGAATTTCCACTGTTTTGAAATTCAAATCTCCAGGAATCCATAGCCTTTGAAGCATCTAATCCTTCTTCTATAAGCAAGTGGAGTGAGATCAAGCACAAGAAAGATCAAAATTTAGTTGAATCCAGACCTCCATTGAAGGAATTTTCCAGAAATTTTGAACTCTTCGATTCTCTCAAATTCTTGCTCAATTCTATTGATTCTTTGGTTCTCTGAAGTCCTACGAATGTAGGCAAGAAGATTGAGTTGTCTTGAGGCCAAATCGAAGCAACTCAGTTCATGTACCTCAAATTTCAACTCCATGTATCTCTCAATATACTTGGAGTTAGAGTGAATTGAGGCCACATTCAAGCTCAATGCCATTTTTACTTTAAGATCATGTCCTTGTTTTTAATTTTGGTGATGGTTGATGGTGGACCAGTCCGGTGAGGTCCACCGGAGAATAAGACCGGAGCTCTGGCTCCAGTGATGCGTTGGCAAGTCTCTGAACCACATGATCCATTCATTTTGTTTTAATCTTAAGCGTTGGTTTTGATTACCACATGTCCTGCGCAGTTGACTAATGACCACATGGAACGCACACTAGGGACCATCTGATCTGCCACCTCAATTAATGAGGGAGATCAGATGGTCCACGTATTTTTGATTCTCTGAATTTCCATATTAATTGCATTATTATCAATAATTCATATTAAATTCAATATTGATCCAAAAAATATGGGACTTTCACCAAAAAATTTCAAATTATTTTCTCTTTCATGAATTAATTGATTTTGCATTTTTTTTTAATTGTTTAAAAATATTTTTAAATGTCCAAAAATTATGAATTTTTTTCTGCAAAAGTCCTTTGACTTTGTTTGACCTATGAGAAATCTCATGGCCATTTTTTTTGGTGTTTTGATGAGATTTTAGGAATTGGACAAACCATATTTAATTTAAATGCACTATTTTAATATTTTTAAATTGAATAAATGCCAAATAAATTTGTTGACCCATTGTGATGACTTTGTTTATGTTTAACTCTTGTTGTTGGGCCTTGGTCAAGGTTGATTTGACTTTGTCAAGTTAATATCATTGGATTTAGGGTATTGATGGAATGTACATTCCATCTCCCAAAATGAATGAATGATATTAAATTGATAAAAGTCCTCCTTTGACCAATTTGTGTTTTGATCCATTCCCCTGTCACTTCATCTCATTCCTCTTCTTCATTCATTCATTTCATTTGGCCTATGACATCTCAAAGTCCTAATGTTAGTTGATTGAAAAATTGACATGAGCATGGATGTGATTAGACCACACCTTTTACATATGCTTTTTGTGTGTGGTATGTTTCATGAGCATAGTCCATTATACTATGTCTCTAACATGCATTAACACCAAAATTATATTGCCCAACCTCAAATAGTTGTGACTTCTACATAAGTCCAATTACGATTGCTTAACATAGCGCTAAATTTGTGACATAAAAGGCATAAGCATTCTAGTTAGTGAGATTGTAAGTCTCCCCTCTTTCATGGTATTGTGTGGAAACTTGGCCTTCTTTCCTTCCTTTGGAAGATGTTTTGGTTCAAGGATCCATGCTTGTGATAAGTGGGTTGGGTGTTCTCCAAAGAATGTCTTGAAATCGAAAGCAAAAGAACAACAATACTAACTCTTAACCTATTAACTACTAACTTTTAATTTCAAGCTTTTACTTTAATGTAATTTACTTTTAGCACTCTATTTCATTTGTCATTGTTGATATCATTCTAATTGTTTATGTTAATGCAATTTTCACTTTGTCCATTTAGACCATATTGTGTGATATATTTTGTTTGTGTATACTTTGTTTGTTTGTGTGGTCTTTGACCATTAATGTACATAATAATAACAAAAACCCTAAAAAACTTTTGAGTGGACTGTTGGTTTGATCTTGGACAAATGGACTTAGAATCTAGGCAACCTTCCTATGCTAATTGACTTGGCCAATGCCAACTTGTTGAAGAACCAAGTGCTTGAAATTTGAACTTCATCTGATACATATTTGAAAACATCTCTAAGTTCATCTGCAACATGATCATTGTGAAGCTGTTATTTTGAACCTGTGACTTGTGGAATTCATCTGTTACATGGATTATTTTGGAAGAAGATCATGGAATGGATAAGCTTGGATGTGGCCATCTTTATTTGATGCCTTGCTTTTCAAGATAATATAATTGTACATTTGTGTGTTGCTTAATTCTAAAAAGTCCGAGGGAATTATGGGTTTGTATTGACATTCTTGTCTATTGGATTGCTACCCACTTGGTCAGATCTTTTCAACTCTAAACTTTTAATTTTGTACATAGGATAGTCTCTTCATCTTCTCCCCACTTCTTTAATTTCAAAATCTCTCCATCCATTTTTCAAAACCTTCTTTGTGTGAACTACTTTTGTTCTAAACTTTGACCACTTTACAAAAAGATAGAAACTTTGGCCTTATGCCATTGCATTTTCAAATTTCTTTTCTTAAATCAAATTTGTAAATAAACTTAACTATACTTGACTTAAACTTTCAAAAAGCCAAAAAGAACTAACTCATTCAAACCATTTTAGGCCTTTATGCCTCTCAAACTTAAATTTTGTTAAAATCAATGCATCCATTTTGAAATTTGTATCACGAACTACGAGGTTTTGATCCCTCATTTTTATGTTGGTACGTAGGCACAAGACTGAAGGTCTTGTCAAACACAAAAGTATAATTAATGAATTCTTTTGTCATCCCCCATTCTATTTGTTTGTAAACATCACTTTGTACAAAATACATATGCACACAAAAAGGGCTCCCTAGGAGTACCTAGGACACTTTGGGTGCTAACACCTTCCCTCTGTGTAACCAACCCCCTTACATGTGATCTCTGACTTTTTATTAGTTTTGATTTGAAAACTTCTTACTTTTGGGTTTTGTTCGTACTTTTTCCCTTTTCCCTTGGAAACAATAAAAGCGCGGTGGCGACTCTTGTTATTTGATCTCTAGCTTGTTAATAACTTGATGATCATGAATTTCCCGCTTCAAAAATTAATTGGCGACTCTGCTGAGGAATAGTCTCCAGTGGGTTTAGCCTACTTTTTGTGTGAATATATTTGTATATATGTGATGTTTGTATATATGTATGTGTGATATAATCTGTTTGTTGTGCTTCGGGATCTCTGAGTGGTGAGATAAGTTCTAACCCGAACTTGAGTGCAATTAAGATAGGAAGATGGTATAGTCATGTTCGACTTGTGTGGAGTTGTCCTTAACAAGTTGGCTTGAGATCCATCTACTCAGTGGAGACTCCTTTGGATTTGAAATGTCACACAAGTATTTGTGGTTAGGCATTGCTATCTCTAAATGGGTCTGAGAAGCTGAGGACCATAGAACATTTAACCAATCTTGGCCTATTTAGGACGTAGTGCAGAAACTGTTCAAGTGTAGACTTGATAACAGTTGTTATGCGATACTACACTCAGACGAGTTTCTCTTGAGAATATTATGGATCGATGAGTCAGTCATCTTAACCTGTAATATCCGATAGATGGAATTAAGACTCTGGGAACTTTTTAGAACATGATCTACAGGTTTTTATCCTTAGCTCACTCCTTTGGGATGGTTCTTACCCAGACTCCATGCTCGTGACTTGCAACAAACCCTTGATTCTTGGTTGATCCAATCAAGTCTTGTCAATATCAATGGAACTTGAGTGTTGATAAGGTGTAAACCATAATCCACCAAAACGGACGATTGATCTTGATAATGACTTGATTCATCCCTTGACCTTTGTTTGCCTTATGTGTGATCCCTTATCTGTGATTGTTGCATTCATGCATTCATGCGCATCATAACATTCATCACACGAAAATTTCAAGGAACTAAGGTATTATTTGAAAATAGTTTCAGACCATGGATTGTGGACGAAGGAACACTGAGAAGTACAATTTCAGATGTCCCGACTTAATAGAGTTAAGGAAGCTAGCACCTTTTGTATTAGATCCCTTGGACTTCAAACAACATCATGGGAAGCTTCTGTCCATCTTGTTTACTGATGTGGTTGAAGGACTTTTAAGTGTATTGGTGCAGTTCTATGGTCCTCTCTACCATTGTTTCACTTTCCCAGATTTTCAGCTTGTGCCTACCTTGGAGGAGTATTCTCATCTTTTGGGGATACCTGTTTCTAGTAGAGTGCCTTTTAGTGGATTGGAAGAGATTCCCCGATCTAGTATTATTGCTGAAGCTCTGCACTTGAAGAAGTCTGAGATAGAGGCTCATTGGGTGAAGAAAGAAGGGTTATTTGGATTGCCATATGTTTTCCTCATCAAGGAAGCTACTACTTTTGCTCAAGCTGGTAGTGTGGATGCTTTTGAAGCTATCTTTGTGTTTCTCATTTATGGATTAGCTTTGTTCCCTAACATTGATGGTTTTGTTGATGTTAACACCATTAGACTTTTCTTGATATGGAATCCTGTGCCTACTTTGTTGGGTGATATGTATTTCTCTTTGCATCTAAGGAATTCTAAGGGTGGTGGAACGATTGTCTGTTGCATTCCTCTTTTGTACAAGTGGTTTATTTCGCA
The DNA here is from genome assembly GCF_024323335.1 of Lathyrus oleraceus. Classification (NCBI taxonomy): domain Eukaryota; kingdom Viridiplantae; phylum Streptophyta; class Magnoliopsida; order Fabales; family Fabaceae; genus Lathyrus; species Lathyrus oleraceus. Next base: position 282,853,317 of record NC_066580.1, read on the forward strand.
CTTGCCTCAGACACCTGCTTTTGTGGAGAACAAACAATGTCTAAGGTGGTCTCAGAGACTTATGTCTCTCACTAATGATGATATAGTTTGGTATGATCCGTCCTTAAGCAGTTTGGAGATTATTGATAGTTTTGGTGAATTCTCTAATGTGTCTCTCATTGGTACATAAGGAGGAATTACCTACAACCCTGCTTTGGCTCGTCGTCAACTTGGGTTCCCCTTGAGAGACAAACCTAATAACATGTTGTTAGAAGGTCTTTTCTATCAAGAGGGTAAAGATTCCCAACATTTGAAGCAAAAGATTATGCATGCTTGGCATAATGTGCATAGGAAAGGAAGATCCGAGATTTGTCCGTGCAATTGTGTAGCCTTGGAAGCTTCCAGTCTTTGGGTGAAGAAGAGAGCTATAGAGTTGAAGATGCCTTATCCTTGTGAAAGACTTAGGTATATGGTTATGGTTGAGCCATTAACTCTCCCTAACCAAGATGTAGAGGAGTTGGAAGACGCGCTCGCCAAGATGAAGCAAGAGAAGGATACGTGGGAAGAGCGTTTCCGTGCTTTGAGCAAGAAGCATGAAGAGTTGCAATTGGAGTCTAAGGACAAAGATGCACTTATCGAGCTACTTGAAGACCGAGTGACAAAGAGACAGAGAGAGCCAGAGGTTTCATCTTCTAGCATGTCTCAGCCTTTCGTTGCTTGGAAGAAGATTGTTGACCAGCTTGTCCTCGAGAAGACTCAGATGAAGGCTTCCTTTGAGACCGAGATCCATCGCATTCAAAGGAAGTACGCTCCTGCAGCCAGATCTTCTAACATTATTGTTAGGGATCCTTAGGATGACTAGTCTCCTTTTCTCTTGTATCTTTTTATTTTGGTTTCTGAAATTGTACTCAGTGTAATCCTTCCAATTTATATAAATGAAAAAAGATTTTTGGTCATATCAAATTGTTGCAATTGCCATTTAAATATTATGTATTTGCAAATGATATAGTAAGTTCCTTGGAAATAAAAACAATCAAGCATTGCATTTCATGCATCATTTGCATAAGAAGGTTTTTGCCAGGTGTCTGATTGGTGTTTCTTCTTTGCTTTAGCCAAGCTGACTCACCGGTACAACACCCGAGCCAATCATCAGAAAATCATGGAACATTTGGAGCAAGAGAACAGAGAGCTGAAGGACGAGATTGCCCGCCTGACTGCCATGATGGAGTCAGTTCTTGCTGCTCAGAGTCAAGCTTCTCCAACACCTCTAACTCCTCCCGTGAGGACTGTTACTTCAGAGGTTACTACCTCTACCATGCCTGCTGCTACCGCCCACTTCGCGCCGAACCTGCCTGCTGGATTCTCGTGGGGAATGCCGCCCAAGTTTGTGCCAGAAGGCTTTGCGCCTACCTTTGCTTCCATGCCGACATATAGCCCGGTCATGTCCGTGCCACCTCCCGTTGTGCACACTTTGCCTCGCGTAAAGGATACCATCTATCATTCTGAGCCGTCTGAGGGTCCGAATGTTTATGATAAGATGGACGAAATGAAAGATCAGTTTCTTGAGTTGTGCAAGGAATTGAAGACGCTGAGAGGAAAAGATCTGTTTGGGAAGAGTGCTGTCGAGTTATGTTTGGTGCCCAATGTCAAAATCCCGGCGAAGTTCAAAGTTCCTGACTTTGAAAAATATAAGGGGAACTCTTGTCCGCTCAATCATCTTGTGATGTATGCCCGCAAGATGTCAACTCAGACAGACAATGACCAATTGCTTATTCACTACTTGCAGGATAGCCTGACTAGTGCTGCACTCCGTTGGTACATGGGGTTGGATAGTGCAAGCATTCACACTTTCAATGACTTGGGAGAGGCTTTTGTGAAGCAATACAAATATAATATGGACATGGCGCCAAATAGAGACCAACTAAGGTCTATGTCTCAGAAGGACAAAGAGACATTCAAAGAGTACGCACAAAGATGGAGGGAGTTGGTTACCCAGATCACTCCTTCTTTGGAGGAGAAGGAAATGACGAAAATCTTCTTGAAAACACTGAGTTCATTTTATTATGAATGAATGATCGCTAGTGCCCCCAGTGATTTTACTGAAATGGTAAATATAGGGATGAGACTTGAGGAAGGAGTCCGTGAAGGACGGTTTTCAAGAGATGAGGCACCAACGAGCAAGAGATATGGTAGCAACTTTGGTAAGAAGAAGGATAGTGAAACCAACACAATAATCAGTGGGAGGCAGAGGAGGCCTTAGATTAGAAGAAATCCACCACCCCGTCAACATCATCATCATCAAGTGTCATCAGTAATTCCGATATTTTCTAATCAACAAGCAACACCAATTCAACAACAACAACATCAATGTCAACAACAACAACCACAACAAAGAACGAACACCTACAACAACAAAAATACCAACAACAATCATCATCAGCAGAACTTTGAGAGGAAGAAGGTCTATTTCGACCCAATTCCTATGTCGTATGCAGAGCTGTATCCTTCGTTAGTTCTCAAGAACTTGATTCAACCGAGGAACCCACCGCATATCCCAGAACCACTTCCCTGGTGGTATAAACCTGAGCTCCATTGTTCTTTTCACCAAGAAGCACCCGGACATGATATTGAAAACTGCTATCCATTGAAGTATGAGGTTCAAAAGCTTATGAAGAGTGGTATGGTGTCCTTTGAGGACCGCGCACCGAATGTGAAAGCAAACCCTTTGCCCGCTCGTGGGAACTCTTCAGTGAATATGGTGGACGGTTGTCCTAGGGAATTCAAAGTTTTTGATGTCCGATTTATCCGAAGATCTTTGGTGCAGATGCACAAGGATATCTATTTGGTAAGTGACCGTGAACATGACCCTGATGGTTGTGTTGTTTGTAGGGTAAACCTTAGAGGATGTGATGTGGTGGAAAGGGACATCCAACGTCTGATGGATGAAGGCATGATTCAAATTGTTCAATCTCGTCATGTAGATGATGATGTCAATGTCATAGTGGCCGTTTTCAAGCAACAAGAGCGGTTGATAATCCAATATGATAGCAGCAACAATAAGAATGTCAGCAATAGATCAGTATCGCCGTTGGTAATACGGTTAGCGGGCCCAGTCCCGTATTCATATGATAAGGTTGTACCGTACCAGTACAATTCTACCATGATAAATAATGGTCAAGAGGTCCCGTTACCTATGACTAGTTCAGTGGTGAGCATTTCTGATGTTACGAAGGTGACCCGCATTGGTCGAGTGTTTGGGTCGGTGATCCTAGAAAACAGAGAGGAAACAATTGTTGGTAAGAAGGTGGAGGTACCTAATATAGAACCACTTGGCTGTTCAAAGGATAAGTCTGGTGAATCCAACAACTTGAAAGCCAATGACGATGATGAGGTATTCCGATTGATAAAGAGGAGCGAATTTAATGTGGTTGAGCAGCTGCTCCAGACTCCCTTTAAAATTTCCGTGATGTCTCTGCTTTTGAATTCCAAAGAACATAGATAAGCGCTATAGAGAGTTCTTGAACAAGCATATGTAGAGCATGATTTTACTGTGGATCAGTTTGATCACATCGTGGCTAACATCACTTCATGCAATAATTTGAGCTTCTGCGATGAAGAACTCCCTGAGGAGGGAAGAAATCATAACCTGGCTTTGCATATTTCAATGAACTATAAGGAAGATGCTTTGTCAAATGTGCTTGTTAACACCGATTCGTCACTCAATGTGCTTCTAAAGTCAACTTTGTCAAAGCTATCTTACCAAGGAGTGCCTATGAGGTATAGTGATGTAATCGTCAAAGCCTTTGATGGTTCGCGCAAAACAGTAATTAGTGAAGTGGACCTTCCAGTCAAGATAGGTCCGAGTGATTTTCAGATTACTTTTCAAGTAATGGATATCCACCCGGCCTATAGCTGTTTATTGGGAAGGCCATGGATTCATGAGGTATGGGCTGTTACTTCAACTCTACACCGTAAGCTCAAATTTGTCAAGAATGGCAAGCTTATGATGGTTGGAGGAGAGAAAGAGTTATTGGTTAGCCATCTGTCATCTTTCTCGTATGTTGAAGCTGAAGATGAGGTTGGAACTCTGTTCCAAGCCTTATCTATTGCTGCTGAGAAGAGAGTTGGGGCACCTATGTCCTCGCTGAAAGATGCTCAGAAGACTGTTGAAGAAGGTATTGTTGATCAATGGGGGCGCATGGTAGAGGTCTCCGACAACAAAGGCAGAACTGGTTTGGGGTTCTAGAGAGGCTCATCAACTGTTAGATCTGAAGTTATACAACTCAACTTCCATAGCAGAGGGTTCATTCATGGCAATGAAGAACACTTAGCTGCTGTGCTAGAGGATAGCGAAGAGGAAGACTGCACCAACTTTGTAACGCATGGAAAAACATGTAACAATTGGACTACCGTTGATATTCCTGTTATTTTGCATCGATCTAAGTAATTTCTTTTATATTTTAAAATCCTTCTCCTATGCCTAAGGGAGAAGTGAACATTGTTTGGGCATTTTAAATTGATCATCAATAAAATTAATTCTATTCATCCACATCTTTGATGTTTTGTTTTTACTTTTTGCTTTATTCTGAAATTGGTAATCACAAAAAACATAAATAAACAATATAATTATCCATCTGCATAATATTTGGTCACAAATTCACTTCTCTAAAATCAAAATATCAAATCATTATGCAGGTTGGTTCCTAACCCCATTGAATACAATGATCTTTCTCCTTCTCCAAATTTTGAATTCCCCGTGTTTGAGGCCGAGGAGGAATGTGATGTAGAAGTGAGTGATGAATTGTCTCATCTTCTTGAGCAGGATGAAAAGATTATTCAGCCGTTTGAAGAGCAGATTGAGCTAGTCAACTTGGGTTCCGAAGATGATGTGAAGGAAGTCAAGATTGGGTTTCGACTGTGTCCAGATTCTAAGAAGGGGTTGATTGATCTTCTATGAGAATATTCATATGTGTTTGCTTGGTTCTATCAAGACATGCCTGGGTTGGATTCTGAGATTGTGGAGCATAGATTGCCGTTGATGCTAGAATGCCCGCCAGTCAAGCAGAAGTTAAGAAGAACGCATCCTGATATGGCTGTGAAGATCAAAGAGGAAGTGCAAAAGCAGATTGATGTCAGTTTCTTTGTGACCGCTGAGTATCCGTAATGGGTAGCCAATATTGTGCCAGTGCTGAAGAAAGATGGAAAAGTCCGCATGTGTGTCGACTATAGAGATTTGAATAAAGCCAGTCCGATGATTTCCCTCTGCCACACATTGATATGTTAGTAGATAATAGTGCTAAATTCAAAGTCTTTTCGTTTATGGATGGATTTTCTGGTTATAATCAGATTAAGATGTCACCCGAAGATATGGAGAAGACCACATTCATTACACCTTGGGGAACATTCTGTTATAGAGTGATGCCTTTAGGTCTAAAGAATGCTTGTGTAACTTACCAAAGAGCAATGATTACTCTTTTTCATGATATAATGCATAAAGAGATTGAAGTTTATGTCGATGACATGATTGCTAAATCGATTAATGAAGACGAACATGTTGAGCATTTGTTGAAGTTATTCCAGCGTTTGAGGAAGTATAAACTTCGCTTGAATCCCAATAAGTGTACTTTTGGTGTTCGTTCGGGTCAATTGTTGGGATTTATTATCAGCGAGAAGGGTACTGAAGTTGATCCTACCAAGGTCAAAGCAATACAAGAGATGCCTGCGCCCAAAACTGATAAGCAAGTCAGAGGTTTTCTCGGCCGCTTGAATTATATTTCCAGATTTATGTCCCACATGATTGCCATGTGTGTGCCGATATTCAAGCTACTTCGGAAAGATCAGTCTTGTGATTGGACCGAAGACTGCCAGAAAGCTTTTGATAGTATCAAAGAATATTTGCTTGAACCTCCGATACTATCTCCACCTGTTGAAGGAAGACCGTTGATCATGTATTTGACTATGCTAGAAGATAGTATGGGTTGTGTTCTTGGTCAGCAAGATGAGTCTGGGAAGAAACAATTTGCAATTTACTACCTCAGTAAGAAGTTCACCGACTGTGAGACTCGGTATTCTATGCTTGAGAAGACTTGTTGCGCATTGGCTAGGGCTGCTAAGCATTTGCGTCAATATATGTTGAATCATACCACTTCGTTGATATCCAAAATGGATCCAATCAAGTATATTTTTGAGAAGCCTGCTTTAACTGGGAGAATTGCCCGTTGGAAGATGTTGTTATCAGAGTTTGATATCGAATACCGATCTCAGAAAGCAATCAAAGGTAGTATCTTGACTGACCATTTGGCTCACCAACCAATTGAAGATTATCAGTCAGTGCAATATGATTTTCCTGATGAAGAGATTTTGTACTTGAAAATGAAAGATTGTGATGAACCATTGCTTGAAGAAGGGTCAGAACCTGGTTCCCGTTGGGGCATGGTATTTGATGAAGCTGTTAATCAATATGAAAATGGAATTGGGGCAGTGATTATTACTCCTCAAGGCACGCACCTACCATTTAAAGCTAGATTGACTTTCAAGTGTACAAATAACATGGTAGAATATGAAGGTTGCATTATGGGGATTGAAGAGACCATGAATCTCAGAATCAAGTATTTGGATGTCTTCGGTGATTCCGATTTGGTTGTGAATCAGATTAAAGGAGAATGGGAGACAAATCAACCCGATTTAGTACCATATAGAGATTATGCGAGGAGGATTTCAACTTTCTTTATAAAGGTCGAATTTCATCATATTCCTCGAGATGAGAACCGGATGGAAAATGCTCTTGCAACATTGGCATCAATGATTGTAGTGAAGTATTGGAATGAAGTTCCCAATTTATCTGTGATGCATCTTGATAGGCCATCTCATGTGTTTGCTATTGAAGAGATCAAAGACGAGAAACCGTGGTATTATGATATCAAATGTTTCCTCCAAAGTCAGATTTACCCGCCTAGGGAATCTTTGAAAGATAATAAGACTTTGAGAAGATTAGCCGATAATTTCTACTTGAATGGTGATATACTGTACAAGAGAAACTTCGACATGGTTTTGCTCAGATGCATGGATAGACACGAATCAGACTTGTTGATGACTGAAGTGCATAAAGGTTCCTTTGGTACTCATTCCAATGGACATGCAATGGTGAAGAAGATGTTGCGAGCAGGTTACTATTGGCTGACAATGGAATCTGACTGTTGCAAGTTTGTGAAGAAATGCCACAAGTGTCAAATATATGCGGATAAGATTCATGTTCCTCCAACACTATTGAATGATATCTCTTCCCCATGGTCCTTCTCCACGTGGGGAATTGATATGATTGGGATGATTGAGCCCAAAGCTTCGAATGGACATCATTTCATTTTGATGGCTATTGACTACTTCACAAAATGGGTTGAAGCGACATCGTATGCAAACGTGACCAAGAAAGTTATTGTAAGGTTTATCAAGAATCAGATTATATGCCGTTATGGTGTGCCAAGTAAGATCATTACTGACAATGGATCAAACTTGAATAATAATATGGTGGAAGCTCTTTGCAAAGACTTCAAAATTGCACATCATAATTCTTCTCCTTATAGACCCAAGATGAATGGGGTTGTTGAAGCTGCGAATAAGAACATTAAGAAGATTATCCAAAAGATGGTTGTCACATACAAGGATTGGCATGAGATTCTCCCATTTGCTTTGCATGGGTATCGTACATCCATCCGCACTTTAACAGGGGAAACCCCTTTCTCTCTTGTATATGGTATGAAGCAGTGATCCCTGTAGCACCTCAAATTTGCACCTATCATTGTACATACATTTTCATATTAGGTCATATCATAACATGGCCCATTGCATAGCATTGCATTGCCCCATTTACCTCAAGTGCAAGCAAGTCAAGAAATTAGGTCAAACTGATCAAGAGATCAGTCAACCAAGCAAGCAAGCACAACTCTCATTGAGCCAAAGCCCTAGGGTTGGTTCAACTTGTTCATATGACTTGGGGATCCATTTGAAGTGTTTAAGTCAAGGGTTGGAGGCTCAGAGGTCATCAGTCAAGGCACAATCAGTCAGAAACCCTAGAAAGTCAAAGTTGGTCAACTGTGGTTGATTTTATGGTTTTGATGGATGGATTTGGTTTGAGAGAGATTATTCATGTCCCAATAGGCCTCATATATCATGGCAATCAATATCATTGAAGAATTTGAAGCCAATCAGAAAATTTCCAAAAATAGAAACTGGACCTGTAATTTTAACTGCCAAAAATGGAAATTTCTTGATCCCAAACTTACATCATGATACAAGCTTCAATTGAATTTTTGCCCAACATGAAAGTTGAAGATCTTGTTCTCCCATTTCCAAAAAGTCCAAGAACTCTCAAATCCCATGTATGGTTGGCAAGACATGATCAATTCATTTTCACAATTTCATGAACTTCAAAAGGCCATATCTCATGAACCACTTGGCCAATTTTGGTGGGGGTTTTTCCTACAAACCACATTTCATCTCCTATTTCCAAAAATATAAATTTCATGAGCCAAAACATTGCCAATCAAAATGGCATTTTTGAACCTAGCACATTTGAATTTCAAGTGAGGTGCATTTTTGAAGTTTTGATTTAAGTGTTTTCTATCACATTAGCCATTTGGAATTGGTTCAAAACATGATTTCTGACTTGCCAAAGCCCAAACTCGGGAAGACCTACACCTCCATATGCATTTTTGGTCAAAATTAGCAATTGTGCAAATTGGTTCATTAGAGCAAAGTTTGATTAACACATGATTACCAATGCTTAAACAGAAATATATAATGATATTTTCTGTCATTTGAGCAACCCTAGCTGCAGCCTCTAACATACAGAAAAACTCTTTCTCTCATTTCTCTCATTTGGGGTATGGTTGAACTTTTTCCACAAAACCTGAAGAACCACGAGCTAGCTTGCATTGCTTCATCATCCATCATCGTTGTGAGCTGTTTCCAAGTGTAAAACACCAGCTGGAAGTTCATCTTGTGTTCTGTTTTCTTCGACCACCCTTCCATGGCAGTTTGGAGTTAAAGTTGAATCAAGCAAGTTTGAGCTTAAATCCTTCCATCATTTTTCATTTGAAGCTTAAAGCCACGACTGTTTTTGCTATTTGGAACCAAACAACAATCACATCACGACTGTTCTGCAAATTAGGTGATTTTTCGATTTCAACCTTTTCTAAAACTATGATGTGCTTATAATAGGTCTCCTTGCCATGAGCGTTTTGAACTTTGAATCCACAAAAATGGTTAAGTCTACTGAAAGTTATGTTGAATTCAAATCTGGCATGTGATTATGTTTTTGTTTGATGCTTCTTTGTTGGTTCAAATTGATGTTGATAATTGTTGGATTTGTGATGCATGATACTTGCTGAGTCCATTGATGTGTTGTTTTGCTATTTCTGGAAAATAATTTCGCATGATGATGATGAACCATGAAGATGAACATATGCTGTAGCCTGTATAAACCCTAAGCCATTCCCAGTTTTTTTCCTATTTTTCTGTATCGTGTTTGGCTGTTGTTTATATTGTGATGGCATGAACCATTTCATTGCCATGCTGCTTGTGCATTTCTGGATGAATTTCGTTTATGATGATGAACATGAAGATGAACATATGCTGTTACTGTTCAAAACCCTAACCATTTTCCAGAAAACTTGGTTTTTCACGTGTATTACTGGCCCTGTTACTGTTCCATTGGTGACAACCAATGGGAACATTTCATTTCCCATGCCCTGTACGCACCGTTTTGATTAATGAGGGTGTTATTACCAGAATGCCATTCGGTCAACCTTGTTGACCTAGTAAACCATGTCCATTTTGTTTATTTGTTCCAAATTGTTACTCAACTTACAAAATTCATAACTCGTGCATTTCAATTCCAAATTTCATGAAATTTTTTTCATCATGTCCTGTTTGATGTCTATTATTTTATCATGATTTTTGCTGAATTTTTGGTTGGCTGGATTTTAAATGGTATTAGGTTTCTTGACATGTATGCACATTTTATACCTTTTGCCATTTCTTTTGTGAAATTCTGAGGATTTATCCAATGACCCTGAAATTTTTTGTGGTTAATCTACACTCATTCATGTTTGTTTTGATGTAAAGTTCATGATTTTATCATGTGTGGTTGTTAAGATATGAATTTTGGAAGTACGGTGTGACAATTTGTGTCACACCAATGATATGCAATTTCATGATTTTTGTTGACATGCTTCCTGGCCTTCAATTAATGTGAAATTTTGCATGATCCTTCTCTTATGTGTCTAGTGGACTTGTGAATTTTCCTGGATTTAATTATGCCATTTCCTATTTGTTTGAGATTTTTCTTCCCTGCCTAGTCAAATGTTGACTTTGTGTGACACATCTTTCCATTCCATTTGGGAAATTCTCATACCTTATTGGATGATCATGAAATTTCACATGTGCATACTAGACATCTTAAGCTTTGCATTGCTGTTAATCCCATTCATTTCTCATCTGTTTTCATTTAGTTTTGATTTTTTTAAGTTGATACATGTTTGCTTGACTTCTTTGTGCTTGCTTGAATTGGGTTTGACTTTCTGATTTTAATTGACCATCTTCCCATGATCCAATTGAGCTGAAATTTTATATGCATGTCATGTTATGGATTGTGATTGAGCATGAATTATTTGATGATTTTTGAAAATGTTTGAGTTGACTTTTGATGCAAGTTTTTCTGTTGACTCCTATGAGCCCCTGTTTGCATTGCTTTGACTTAAACTGTTCATGAAATGATGATGATGCATGATATAAACTTGAGACCAATTGAGCTTGCTTCTTAAATGTTTGAACTTGATTTTGGTTGACTTTCATTTGCTGTTTTGCCTTTCTCATTCTCTTTTTGACCCTAGGCTTGTCCTAGTGGTCCAGTTACTTACTGCTGAGCTTATGTTTTCAGGTTGAACATCAAATGACCAGTGAGATCAATTTCTTTTTGATTAAGCTTGATTGTTTATCATGAGCTAACCTCTTGGTTTTGTAGGTGGCTTGACTCATATGATTTGAGTCTTGTGCTTTGCACATTGGTCCCTCTGTGTTGACTGTTGTTTCCCAATTCCTTTTGCTTTGACTGTTGAACTGTGTACTGATTAGTTTGACTATTTCAGGTACCATTAGTTGCTTAAGTTCTTTGAACTTGCTTTGCTTTGCTATTTAGCAACTTGCTTGAGGTATAATTCCTTTTTCTTCATGTAGCCTGGAAGACCTGGCCTGTTACTTGGCCAGACAACTGTCTGAAGTCCTCCTTAAGAGGCAATGTTTGTGTATGTTTAATTTGTCCTTGTACAGAGTCAAAGACCTCCTAAGTGAAGAGGCAATTGGCAGAACCAAGGGATAAGCAACCTATCCCCTGCTATTCAGTGTGTCTTCTGTTTTGCTCACACCACTGTGTTGATGCATTACAGATAAAAACCCAAGATCTTGTGCAATTGCACAGTTGAGTCAGTATCAAATGTGTAGAAGGGTTCCCGCTTTCTGAACCCACACATTCTTGTCAAATGCTCTCCCTGGCCAGGGATAGAAGCAATGAGGCACACCCCTCATCTCCTTTCATCTGCTTCACCTTAGCCCCTTAATGGCAAGGTTAAGAGCAACATTCACCCCATTCCAGAGGTTTGTTTGTTGAGGTTGATATGACCCCTCGACTAAAACCTAACCCTTGTGTGAGCCTCTTGTGTGTATATAGTGTGTGCTACCTGTGCTTGTATGTTTGTTTGACTTGCTTCCTGTGCAAGTTAGGTTTAGTTTAGACTAATCCTTGTTTGCTTTCGCCCTCGTTGCGATCCTTTCTCTCGCCCTCGTTGCGATCGAGACTTTTCCTTTCTCTCGCCCTCGTTGCGATCGAGACTTTTCCTTTCTCTCGCCCTCATTGCGATCGAGACTTTCCCTTTCTCTTGCCCTAGTTGCAATCGAGTCCTTTGTCCCTCCGTAGCCGAACTACGGCAACTCTGATTCTCATGTTCAGATGAGATACGTAGGCACGAGATGCGATGTCTTGTCGAGTTTGACTAACAACTAACACTAATCCTCTTCTCTCGCCCTCGTTGCGATTGAGACCTCCCTGTTCTCTTGCCCTAGTTGCAATCGAGACCCTTACTTCCTGTGCAAGTCTTGCTTAGGATAGGTTGGCCCTTGTGCCATTTAGCTAGAAACCTTAACTTAGGGTTGACTTTGCATGACAACATCTAGGCTCGAGTCGTAGTCTCCCTAGAGTTGTGTCTCCCTCTGTTATCTGGTTAGGCTAGAACCTTTATCCCTGCGTAGGGGAACTACATCGCCCTGATCTTCATACCAGATGAAGTATGTAGGCAGGAGATTGAGCTGATCTCTCCGGGCGCCCTTTTTCTTTTTTCACCCTTTGTGTCTTAACCACCCTTGTGTGTGTCCTGGTTGGAGTCCGACATAAGTCCAGCGATTGGCAGTTGGTTTCCTGTGTGCGTTTTCTGGTTCGGATGCTGATGTAAGTCCAACGATTGGCATTCAGGCTCCACGTTTGCCTGTGTTTGTGTTTGTTTGTGTGCGTGTCAGCCGAGCTACGAATGCTCTGATTCTTCTCTCGTCCGAGAAGATACGTATGCATAGGATGCGATATCCTAGCGAGCATGTGTCGTCTCCCCAGTCCGAACTACTTGGACTCTGATGTCTATGCCTGATAGACTAAGTAGGCCCAGGATGCGACATCCTGCCGAGTCAGTTTCAGTCAGTTTCTTGTGTCTCTTTCAGCCAGTGTGTGTGAGTTTGAGCAGTGTTTTAGCAACCATATTCCTTCCTTTTGTGCGTGGATCCCGTAGAGTACTACGGATGCGTAGGGGTGCTAATACCTTCCCTTCGCATAACCGACTCCCGAACCCATTCTCTTTGGTCGCGAGACCATGTTCTTTCCAGGTTTACTTCGAGCGTTTCCTTTCCCTCTTTTGGGATAAATAACGCACGGTGGCGGCTCTGTTGTTTCTTCTTTTCCCGCCGGTTTTTCGCGTAATGCGACAACTGGCGACTCTGCTGGGGACATAGAGAAGTCGACCTCTTGCTGGTCCATCTTCCCTGAGCGAGTCTCTCCTAGCGCTCTCTAGGATTAGGGTTTTGGTTGCTTTGTGCTATGTGTATTTATTGCTTTCATTATTTGTTCATTTCATTTATTGATTGCATTGATTGTGTGCATTAATGTTTGCATTCATATTCATTATTCATTCTGCCTGGCTGGTTGTCTGTTTTTCTTTGTGGGGTGGGAGTCAGTTGAGGTAAAAGGTCCAATACCCGAAATCGAGTGCACTCTAGGATAGGAGAATGGCATAGTCTTGTTGACTGGTGTGGAGTATTCCTTAGCCAGTTGACTTGCGAGACCATTCACTTGGTGGAGGTCATGTTGAACTAATAATGTCACACAAGTTATTTGTGGTTAGGCATTATTCTTTCAATCATGTGCCGCAGAAGCCAAGGACCTTAGTTTACCAAACCCATCTTGGCCTATTTTTTAGGAACGTAGTGCGGAGGTCGTTCAGATGTAAGTTCTGATGCGATTGTTACGCGATACTACACTCATAAGAGTTTCTCTTGAGAATATTTTTGGAATACGAGTATTCGTTCCTCCGATAATATTCGAAAGATGGAACGATGATTATGAGAACCTCTGGTAGAACATGTCTGGCAGGTTTAAACCCTAGTACACTCCCTTTGGGTGGTTCTTAACCAAGACTCCATGCTCGTGACTCTCAACAAACCCGTGATTCGTGGTTGAGTCGTTCAGACACCGTTAATATCAATGGATCCCGGATCAGGTGTAAAACCTAAAATCCACCAAAGCGGCTGGTTGATATTAAGGATGTTCGAGCCGGTTCGTGTACCGTTAATATCAATGGAACTTGGGTGTCGATAAGGTGAAAACCTAAATCCACCAAAATGGATGATTGATATTAGGGATACAATGAGCTTTCCCACGACCTTTGTTTGGTGTGCCTTGCTTGATCCTTGAGTGTGTTTGTTGCATTCATGCATTCATGCATTCATCTGCATCCATATCATCAGAAAAAAAGAAAATTTTCAAGGAACTCAAAGGAGTTTATTTGCAAAAATTTTCAAACATGAAAAAACCGGGAAAATTTTTTCACCTGATATATATGATGAGATATTCTCATATATGATCAAAATGCTTAAATATTTCAAAGTTTGCAAATAAAACCCTCGGGTTCCTTTGATATAAAAACAAGCATATGCATAAACACTTCATGCATCATTTGCATAAGCAGGTTCTGTTCCGGTCTCCCGTCCTGTGGTCTGACCCTGCGACCTTCATTTATTTTGAAGACGCACTTTGCCGGTATTATACCAGAGCCATCTCTGCCAGATTGATGGATCATCCTGAGCAAGAGAATTGTGAACTCAGAGAGATATTTGCCAGACTTTGTACTGTTGATGGATTTATTCCTGGTTAACCGATCCCGGGCCGGCATTGACTTTTCTTCTGAGGTCTTCAATAAAGAGGGTTGTTCAGAAATCAGAAGCCGCTGATGCAAAAGATACTGACAGTTGTCATCCCCGATGGGATCTATCACAATTGGGTCACTGTGGGCTTTCCTACAGTTGTTCATTAAGTCAGAGTAACAATCACTTTGTTTAAAAACCCTTCTCCCATGCCAAAAGGAGAAGTGATGACATTGTTGGCAACATTTTGTGCAATGATATTTTCATTCAAATAAATTCATGTTAAACATTTGTTTTTCCATTTGTTTTCCCTTTTCGCTTTTTGCATGAAAATGGTGATTACAAAAAACCTTAAAAAACAAGAATAAAAGCAATCTTTTCATCTGCATAACGATTGTCTTGTTTGATTTTCAAAGTGCTTTTTCATATCAAAATCATTATGCAGGTTGTTTCTTAAACCCATTGGACATAATGATCGGACGTCATCTCCCAATTTTGAATTCCCTGTATTCGAAGCGGAAGAAGATGATGTTGAAGGGATTCCTGACGAGATTTCCCGACTTCTTGAGCGAGAAAAGAAGATCACTCAGCTGCATCTCGAGAGTCAGCAGAACAGCCAACTGGGGCATTAATCAAAAAAAAAAAGAAGAGAAAAATCAATCAAAAAAAAAACAAAGAAAGAGAGGGTGCAAAATCAAAAAAAAAAAAACAAAATCAAAAGCAAAATCAAAAGCAAAATCAAAAAAAAAGAAAAGAAAAGAAAGATAGCACCCTCAAAGTCCCAAGTTGACTAATGCCGAATTCGACTGAAAGAACGAAGAGATCAACTGCCATGTGTCATGGTCAAGTTATATCAGCAGAGAGTGAAGAGAGCATTCGAGAAGAAGATCAAGCCTCGTGTGTCCCGAGGGACCTTGTGCTCAAGAAAGTCTTGTCTTTCGTGCCCGATTCCAGGGGCAAGTGGACTCCAAGCTAAGAACGTCCATACGTTTTCAAGAGAGCCTTTTCAGGCAGTGTTCTGACACTTACAACAATGGATGAATAAGTTCACTCGTCCTGTGAATTCTGATGCAGTCAAGAAATACTTCGCCTAAAACAAAAACAAAAAAAATCAAAAGCTCGCTAAGTCGAACACCCCAAAGGGCGACTTAGGCAAAAAGGAGCGTCTCGGTGGATTGAAAACCCGAAAGGGCGATCCAGGCAAAAGTTAGAGACATTGAAAAAAAGAATTCGCATCCCGCTAGATTGAACACCTCACACTGGGGCAATCTAGGCAAAAATTAGGGATTTGGCAAGTAACTGCATCTTGACAAGACTGTGCTGTACATCTGTCATCCGTCAGAGATTCTCGATCCGTCGTCGACTGAAGCTTTGAATACATCGAAAATTCAGAATGGTAGAGGAAAGGTCATTATGTTCAATGTAGCCCTCTCCAATATATATCACCGGTTTCAAACTTGTACAGATCTATGGAGTCTCGCCCTTTGCAGACTACCATTCCATTACATTGATTTGAGCTTTTATCCAATTATTTGCACTCTTATTTGTTTTAACTCAACAAATGTTTTGCATGTTTTAATTGATAAAGTATCATTGTTTTCAAAATAAACAAATTTTTCAAAAATTGTTCTTAAACAAAGTGAACATTCACAATGATGGAAGGATACTTAGGAGACCTGCAGTGCTCTCCCAAGGGTGGTATGATTACCAACAAGTAAGACAATTGTTCGTATCTCGAGCATGACTGTATCTTTGTCCTGCAGAACCTCGTATGGTCTCTCCTCAGTGAAGTTGCCCGATGCAGTGTTGTTTGAAGTTGTTCATCTTCATGTTCCCGGCAGTACAGATTCTTCCTCCAAAATCCCTGTTAGCTCTATTGTGGGGCATCCCCAGTAGAGTGTTGTTTGAGCCCTACCGTGGGGCATTCCCAGCAAGGTTGCTTTTGAAATACTTTTGTGGGGCAGTTCCCCAAGCAGAGTGTTTACCGAAGACGTTAGCTTTCCTCTCTCCAACAAAGTAGTCTTCCTCTCTCCCCCAACGTGGGTGTTTTTCTTTGAAGATTCAGTATTTGGTGGATCGACATCCCCGTAATCCGGCATTCCCTCAGATAGATCCCTCAGTGGAGTTGTTCGCGTAAGGAGCTTTATCAATGCTTTTGTATTTCTCATCAGAAATCTGGTTGCTTCTCGGTATCTCTGATTTTCATCACGAGTTGTTGTGGCGCATACGCCTGTATGTTGAACTCTGTTCTCCGGTTGTGACCGACGATCCCTCCGGAAGCCTCTTATGGCTCTTCCTCCCCTGCAGGATGAGGACTTTGGTTTTCTCTCCGGACGGTTGATCCCCGGACCTGTGTGTTGAGCATGTCTGTTTGTCATCATTCATCATACATTCATCATGCATAATGCATACATGCATAATCATAGCATTTGGGTACTCATGTTGCAGTTGTTGCCGTGTGTCTGTTGATGATTGCATTCTGCTATTTGGTAATACAGATCTCTCCAATAGTTTTTCCTAGCAGAGTTGGGTGCGTCTGATCTCTCCATGTAGAGCCAACCCCCTTAAGCAGAAAGTGTCTATCCTTTCTTGACATTTCCCCACTGAGATACATCCTCGTGGATGACGGTTGTTTCCGTTCCCTCCCTACACGGGATGGGTTTTCCCTATTGAGCTCTTTCCTCATTAGGATGAGTCCTGTTTCAGTCTGCCTTTTTGGATCGATCCTAAATTGGCTTCCTGTTGGCTGTCTCCTGTACTTCCCTGGGCATAAATGAATAGTTGCTCACTAACCGGCACTCATTCATCTTATCCTCAGCGGAATTTGTTGGCCTCTACCTACAAACCGGTAGCTGTAAGTCCTATCTTTGTGGTTTTCTGCCCACAAGCTGGTAGTTGTAAAATCCCACGTTCTCCCCTTGGTGGAGTTAACCCTTTGTGCTCATCCCGATGATGACTGGTTACTTTCCATTGGCTTCTACCTACGAACCGGTAGCTGTAAGTCCTTTCTTTACGGTCTTCTACCCACTACCCGGTAGTTGTAAATCCTTTTTTCTCACTCTGTCTCTCAGCAGATCGTTTGTTGGCTTCTACCTACGAACCGGTAGCTGTAAGTCCTTTCTTTACGGTCTTCTACCCACTACCCGGTAGTTGTAAATCCTTTTTCTCACTCTGTTCCTCAACGGAATTTGTTGGCCTCTACCTACGAACCGGTAGTTGTAAGTCCTATCTTTGTGGTTTTCTACCCACTAGCTGGTAGTTGTAAAATCCCACGTTCTCCCCTTGGCGGAGTTAACCCTTTGTGCTCATCCCGATGATGACTGGTTACTTTTCCATTGGCTTCTACCTACAACCCGGTAGTTGTAAGTCCTATCTTTGTGGTTTTCTACCTACTAATCGGTAGTTGTAAAATCCCACTTTCATCCCCTTGGTGGAGTTAACCCTGTGTGCTCATCTTATCGATGACTGGTTACTTTTCCGTGGTTTTCTGCCTACTAACCGGTAGATGTAATCCCCTCTTTGCAGTTATCAGTATCCAGTTTGCGGTATTGATATTATTTTCCCCTCTGGATACTTGCCTTGATCAAGCAGTATTGTCCCCAGTGGGTCTTCCCCTTTCTTTTGGGTATTTGCTCCGAGTTAGCAATTTTATCCTCTTTTGATTGGTCATCTTTGCATACCTATTCCGGGTACCCCGATGCCTTTCTTTTCGGTCGCTTATCCATTTAACAACCTACAACCCGGTTATGGATAATCTTCCATGCGAGTGTATTATCTACGTTCTGACGGCTATAGATAATATGTCTCATGATTTTCCGGTGTTCAGGCCGAAGAAGTTTCCGACGATCAGGTCGATGTACTTATGTTTTTTCCGGTGTTCAGACCGAAGAAGTTTCCGACGATCAGGTCGATGTACTTATGTTTTTTCCGGTGTTCAGGCCGAAGAAGTTTCCGACGATCAGGTCGATGTACTTATGTTTTTTCCGGTATTCAGACCGAAGAAGTTTCCGACGATCAGGTCGATGTACTTATGTTTTTTCCGGTATTCAGACCGAAGAAGTTTCCGACGATCAGGTCGATGTACTTATGTTTTTTCCGGTATTCAGACCGAAGAAGTTTCCGACGATCAGGTCGATGTACTTATGTTTTTTCCGGTGTTCAGGCCGAAGAAGTTTCCGACGATCAGGTCGATGTACTTATGTTTTTTCCGGTATTCAGACCGAAGAAGTTTCCGACGATCAGGTCGATGTACTTATGTTTTTTCCGGTATTCAGACCGAAGAAGTTTCCGACGATCAGGTCGATGTACTTATGTTTTTTCCGGTATTCAGACCGAAGAAGTTTCCGACGATCAGGTCGATGTACTTATGTTTTTTCCGGTATTCAGACCGAAGAAGTTTCCGACGATCAGGTCGATGTACTTATGTTTTTTCCGGTATTCAGACCGAAGAAGTTTCCGACGATCAGGTCGATGTACTTATGTTTTTTCCGGTATTCAGACCGAAGGAGTTTCCGACGATCAGGTCAATGTACTCATGGCACTCAGGCCAATTTTCCGGTATTCAGACCGAAGTGGCGTCCAGGCCAATTTCCGATGTTCTAAATCGACATCAAATCTCTCATACACCGGTGCTCAGTATTCAGACTGACTTACGACGCTCAGGCATTGGTTATCCCTGTGTTACCATTTATTTTGGGTATCCAGGTCGACGTTTCTGTTTCGGTATTCAGGCCGATTTCTTTTTTCCGTTCCAGACGGATTTTTCTTTCGAGACTGTTTCTTTGCCGGTCCTGACAGGCATTCTTGTATTATATCCAGTCGGTGCAAATTTCTACGGTTCTTTTGTATTCAATCCCTGTTTACCCTGAAAGTCTGACAGCCATTGCTATCATCCATTCGGGTTCCCAGCTGATTGAATAGGGGCAGCTGTAGCACCTCAAATTTGCACCTATCATTGTACATACATTTTCATATTAGGTCATAGCATAACATGGCCCATTGCATAGCATTGCATTGCCCCATTTACCTCAAGTGCAAGCAAGTCAAGAAATTAGGTCAAACTGATCAGGAGATCAGTCAACCAAGCAAGCAAGCACAATTCTCATTGAGCCAAAGCCCTAGGGTTGGTTCAACTTGTTCACATGACTTGGGGATCCATTTGAAGTGTTTAAGTCAAGGGTTGGAGGCTCAGAGGTCATCAGTCAAGGCACAATCAGTCAGAAACCCTAGAAAGTCAAAGTTGGTCAACTGTGGTTGATTTTATGGTTTTGATGGATGGATTTGGTTTGAGAGAGATTATTCATGTCCCAATAGGCCTCATATATCATGGCAATCAATATCATTGAAGAATTTGAAGCCAATCAGAAAATTTCCAAAAATAGAAACTGGACCTGTAATTTTAACTGCCAAAAATGGAAATTTCTTGATCCCAAACTTACATCATGATACAAGCTTCAATTGAATTTTTGCCCAACATGAAAGTTGAAGATCTTGTTCTCCCATTTCCAAAAAGTCCAAGAACTCTCAAATCCCATGTATGGTTGGCAAGATATGATCAATTCATTTTCACAATTTCATGAACTTCAAAAGGCCATATCTCATGAACCACTTGGCCAATTTTGGTGGGGTTTTTTCCTACAAACCACATTTCATCTCCTCTTTCCAAAAATATAAATTTCATGAGCCAAAACATTGCCAATCAAAATGGCATTTTTGAACCTAGCACATTTGAATTTCAAGTGAGGTGCATTTTTGAAGTTTTGATTTAAGTGTTTTCTATCACATTAGCCATTTGGAATTGGTTCAAAACATGATTTCTGACTTGCCAAAGCCCAAACTCGGGAAGACCTACACCTCCATATGCATTTTTGGTCAAAATTACCAATTGTGCAAATTGGTTCATTAGAGCAAAGTTTGATTAGCACATGATTACCAATGCTTAAACAGAAATATATAATGATATTTTCTGTCATTTGAGCAACCCTAGCTGCAGCCTCTAACATACAGAAAAACTCTCTCTCATTTCTCTCATTTGGGGTATGGTTGAACTTTTTCCATAAAACCTGAAGAACCACGAGCTAGCTTGCATTGCTTCATCATCCATCATCGTTGTGAGCTGTTTCCAAGTGTAAAACACCAGCTGGAAGTTCATCTTGTGTTCTGTTTTCTTCGACCACCCTTCCATGGAAGTTTGGAGTTAAAGTTGAATCAAGCAAGTTTGAGCTTAAATCCTTCCATCATTTGTCATTTGAAGCTTAAAGCCACGACTGTTTTTGCTATTTGGAACCAAACAACAATCACATCACGACTGTTCTGCAAATTAGGTGATTTTTCGATTTCAACCTTTTCTAAAACTATGATGCGCTTATAATAGGTCTCCTTGCCATGAGCGTTTTGAACTTTGAATCCACAAAAATGGTTAAGTCTACTGAAAGTTATGTTGAATTCAAATCTGGCATGTGATTATGTTTTTGTTTGATGCTTCTTTGTTGGTTCAAATTGATGTTGATAATTGTTGGATTTGTGATGCATGATACTTGCTGAGTCCATTGATGTGTTGTTTTGCTATTTCTGGAAAATAATTTCGCATGATGATGATGAACCATGAAGATGAACATATGCTGTAGCCTGTATAAACCCTAAGCCATTCCCAGTTTTTTTCCTATTTTTCTGTATCGTGTTTGGCTGTTGTTTATATTGTGATTGCATGAACCATTTCATTGCCATGCTGCTTGTGCATTTCTGGATGAATTTCGTTTATGATGATGAACATGAAGATGAACATATGCTGTTACTGTTCAAAACCCTAACCATTTTCCAGAAAACTTGGTTTTTCACGTGTATTACTGGCCCTGTTACTGTTCCATTGGTGACAACCAATGGGAACATTTCATTTCCCATGCCCTGTATGCACCGTTTTGATTAATGAGGGTGTTATTACCAGAATGCCATTCGGTCAACCTTGTTGACCTAGTAAACCATGTCCATTTTGTTTATTTGTTCCAAATTGTTACTCAACTTACAAAATTCATAACTCGTGCATTTCAATTCCAAATTTCATGAAATTTTTTTCATCATGTCCTGTTTGATGTCTATTATTTTATCATGATTTTTGCTGAATTTTTGGTTGGCTGGATTTTAAATGGTATTAGGTTTCTTGACATGTATGCACATTTTATACCTTTTGCCATTTCTTTTGTGAAATTCTGAGGATTTATCCAATGACCCTGAAATTTTTTGTGGTTAATCTACACTCATTCATGTTTGTTTTGATGTAAAGTTCATGATTTTATCATGTGTGGTTGTTAAGATATGAATTTTGGAAGTACGGTGTGACAATTTGTGTCACACCAATGATATGCAATTTCATGATTTTTGTTGACATGCTTCCTGGCCTTCAATTAATGTGAAATTTTGCATGAGCCTTCTCTTATGTGTCTAGTTGACTTGTGAGTTTTCCTGGATTTAATTATGCCATTTCCTATTTGTTTGAGATTTTTCTTCCCTGCCTAGTCAAATGTTGACTTTGTGTGACACATCTTTCCATTCCATTTGGGAAATTCTCATACCTTATTGGATTATCATGAAATTTCACATGTGCATACTAGACATCTTAAGCTTTGCATTGGTGTTAATCCCATTCATTTCTCATCTGTTTTCATTTAGTTTTGATTTTTTTAAGTTGATACATGTTTGCTTGACTTCTTTGTGCTTGCTTGAATTGGGTTTGACTTTCTGATTTTAATTGACCATCTTCCCATGATCCAATTGAGCTGAAATTTTATATGCATGTCATGTTATGGATTGTGATTGAGCATGAATTATTTGATGATTTTTGAAAATGTTTGAGTTGACTTTTGATGCAAGTTTTTCGGTTGACTCCTATGAGCCCCTGTTTGCATTGCTTTGACTTAAACTGTTCATGAAATGATGATGATGCATGATATAAACTTGAGACCAATTGAGCTTGCTTCTTAAATGTTTGAACTTGATTTTGGTTGACTTTCATTTGCTGTTTTGCCTTTCTCATTCTCTTTTTGACCCTAGGCTTGTCCTAGTGGTCCAGTTACTTACTGCTGAGCTTATGTTTTCAGGTTGAACATCAAATGACCAGTGAGATCAATTTCTTTTTGATTAAGCTTGATTGTTTATCATGAGCTAACCTCTTGGTTTTGTAGGTGGCTTGACTCATATGATTTGAGTCTTGTGCTTTGCACATTGGTCCCTCTGTGTTGACTGTTGTTTCCCAATTCCTTTTGCTTTGACTGTTGAACTGTGTACTGATTAGTTTGACTATTTCAGGTACCATTAGTTGCTTAAGTTCTTTGAACTTGCTTTGCTTTGCTATTTAGCAACTTGCTTGAGGTATAATTCCTTTTTCTTCATGTAGCCTGGAAGACCTGGCCTGTTACTTGGCCAGGCAACTGTCTGAAGTCCTCCTTAAGAGGCAATGTTTGTGTATGTTTAATTTGTCCTTGTACAGAGTCAAAGACCTCCTAAGTGAAGAGGCAATTGGCAGAACCAAGGGATAAGCAACCTATCCCCTGCTATTCAGTGTGTCTTCTATTTTGCTCACACCACTGTGTTGATGCATTACAGATAAAAACCCAAGATCTTGTGCAATTGCACAGTTGAGTCAGTATCAAATGTGTAGAAGGGTTCCCGCTTTCTGAACCCACACATTCTTGTCAAATGCTCTCCCTGGCCAGGGATAGAAGCAATGAGGCACACCCCTCATCTCCTTTCATCTGCTTCACCTTAGCCCCTTAATGGCAAGGTTAAGAGCAACATTCACCCCATTCCAGAGGTTTGTTTGTTGAGGTTGATATGACCCCTCGACTAAAACCTAACCCTTGTGTGAGCCTCTTGTGTGTATATAGTGTGTGCTACCTGTGCTTGTATGTTTGTTTGACTTGCTTCCTGTGCAAGTTAGGTTTAGTTTAGACTAATCCTTGTTTGCTTTCGCCCTCGTTGCGATCCTTTCTCTCGCCCTCGTTGCGATCGAGACTTTTCCTTTCTCTCGCCCTCGTTGCGATCGAGACTTTTCCTTTCTCTCGCCCTCGTTGCGATCGAGACTTTCCCTTTCTCTTGCCCTAGTTGCAATCGAGTCCTTTGTCCCTCCGTAGCCGAACTACGGCAACTCTGATTCTCATGTTCAGATGAGATACGTAGGCACGAGATGCGATGTCTTGTCGAGTTTGACTAACAACTAACACTAATCCTCTTCTCTCGCCCTCGTTGCGATTGAGACCTCCCTGTTCTCTTGCCCTAGTTGCAATCGAGACCCTTGCTTCCTGTGCAAGTCTTGCTTAGGATAGGTTGGCCCTTGTGCCATTTAGCTAGAAACCTTAACTTAG
Organism: Lathyrus oleraceus; assembly: GCF_024323335.1. Taxonomy (NCBI): domain Eukaryota; kingdom Viridiplantae; phylum Streptophyta; class Magnoliopsida; order Fabales; family Fabaceae; genus Lathyrus; species Lathyrus oleraceus. The sequence continues at coordinate 282,877,106 of NC_066580.1, forward strand.
GGTTGACTTTGCATGACAATATCTAGGCTCGAGTCGTAGTCTCCCTAGAGTTGTGTCTCCCTCTGTTATCTGGTTAGGCTAGAACCTTTATCCCTGCGTAGGGGAACTACATCGCCCTGATCTTCATACCAGATGAAGTATGTAGGCAGGAGATTGAGCTGATCTCTCCGGGCGCCCTTTTTCTTTTTTCACCCTTTGTGTCTTAACCACCCTTGTGTGTGTCCTGGTTGGAGTCCGACATAAGTCCAGCGATTGGCAGTTGGTTTCCTGTGTGCGTTTTCTGGTTCGGATGCTGATGTAAGTCCAACGATTGGCATTCAGGCTCCACGTTTGCCTGTGTTTGTGTTTGTTTGTGTGCGTGTCAGCCGAGCTACGAATGCTCTGATTCTTCTCTCGTCCGAGAAGATACGTATGCATAGGATGCGATATCCTAGCGAGCATGTGTCGTCTCCCCAGTCCGAACTACTTGGACTCTGATGTCTATGCCTGATAGACTAAGTAGGCCCAGGATGCGACATCCTGCCGAGTCAGTTTCAGTCAGTTTCTTGTGTCTCTTTCAGCCAGTGTGTGTGAGTTTGAGCAGTGTTTTAGCAACCATATTCCTTCCTTTTGTGCGTGGATCCCGTAGAGTACTACGGATGCGTAGGGGTGCTAATACCTTCCCTTCGCATAACCGACTCCCGAACCCATTCTCTTTGGTCGCGAGACCATGTTCTTTCCAGGTTTACTTCGAGCGTTTCCTTTCCCTCTTTTGGGATAAATAACGCACGGTGGCGGCTCTGTTGTTTCTTCTTTTCCCACCGGTTTTTCGCGTAATGCGACAGCTGGCGACTCTGCTGGGGACATAGAGAAGTCGACCTCTTGCTGGTCCATCTTCCCTGAGCGAGTCTCTCCTAGCGCTCTCTAGGATTAGGGTTTTGGTTGCTTTGTGCTGTGTGTATTTATTGCTTTCATTATTTGTTCATTTCATTTATTGATTGCATTGATTGTGTGCATTAATGTTTGCATTCATATTCATTATTCATTCTGCCTGGCTGGTTGTCTGTTTTTCTTTGTGGGGTGGGAGTCAGTTGAGGTAAAAGGTCCAATACCCGAACTCGAGTGCACTCTAGGATAGGAGAATGGCATAGTCTTGTTGACTGGTGTGGAGTATTCCTTAGCCAGTTGACTTGCGAGACCATTCACTTGGTGGAGGTCATGTTGAACTAATAATGTCACACAAGTTATTTGTGGTTAGGCATTATTCTTTCAATCATGTGCCGCAGAAGCCAAGGACCTTAGTTTACCAAACCCATCTTGGCCTATTTTTTAGGAACGTAGTGCGGAGGTCGTTCAGATGTAAGTTCTGATGCGATTGTTACGCGATACTACACTCATAAGAGTTTCTCTTGAGAATATTTTTGGAATACGAGTATTCGTTCCTCCGATAATATTCGAAAGATGGAACGATGATTATGAGAACCTCTGGTAGAACATGTCTGGCAGGTTTAAACCCTAGTACACTCCCTTTGGGTGGTTCTTAACCAAGACTCCATGCTCGTGACTCTCAACAAACCCGTGATTCGTGGTTGAGTCGTTCAGACACCGTTAATATCAATGGATCCCGGATCAGGTGTAAAACCTAAAATCCACCAAAGCGGCTGGTTGATATTAAGGATGTTCGAGCCGGTTCGTGTACCGTTAATATCAATGGAACTTGGGTGTCGATAAGGTGAAAACCTAAATCCACCAAAATGGATGATTGATATTAGGGATACAATGAGCTTTCCCACGACCTTTGTTTGGTGTGCCTTGCTTGATCCTTGAGTGTGTTTGTTGCATTCATGCATTCATGCATTCATCTGCATCCATATCATCAGAAAAAAAGAAAATTTTCAAGGAACTCAAAGGAGTTTATTTGCAAAAATTTTCAAACATGAAAAAACCGGGAAAATTTTTTCACCTGATATATCTGATGAGATATTCTCATATATGATCAAAATGCTTAAATATTTCAAAGTTTGCAAATAAAACCCTCGGGTTCCTTTGATATAAAAACAAGCATATGCATAAACACTTCATGCATCATTTGCATAAGCAGGTTCTGTTCCGGTCTCCCGTCCTGTGGTCTGACCCTGCGACCTTCATTTATTTTGAAGACGCACTTTGCCGGTATTATACCAGAGCCATCTCTGCCAGATTGATGGATCATCCTGAGCAAGAGAATTGTGAACTCAGAGAGATATTTGCCAGACTTTGTACTATTGATGGATTTATTCCTGGTTAACCGATCCCGGGCCGGCATTGACTTTTCTTCTGAGGTCTTCAATAAAGAGGGTTGTTCAGAAATCAGAAGCCGCTGATGCAAAAGATACTGACAGTTGTCATCCCCGATGGGATCTATCACAATTGGGTCACTGTGGGCTTTCCTACAGTTGTTCATTAAGTCAGAGTAACAATCACTTTGTTTAAAAACCCTTCTCCCATGCCAAAAGGAGAAGTGATGACATTGTTGGCAACATTTTGTGCAATGATATTTTCATTCAAATAAATTCATGTTAAACATTTGTTTTTCCATTTGTTTTCCCTTTTCGCTTTTTGCATGAAATTGGTGATTACAAAAAACCTTAAAAAACAAGAATAAAAGCAATCTTTTCATCTGCATAACGATTGTCTTGTTTGATTTTCAAAGTGCTTTTTCATATCAAAATCATTATGCAGGTTGTTTCTTAAACCCATTGGACATAATGATCGGACGTCATCTCCCAATTTTGAATTCCCTGTATTCGAAGCGGAAGAAGATGATGTTGAAGGGATTCCTGACGAGATTTCCCGACTTCTTGAGCGAGAAAAGAAGATCACTCAGCTGCATCTCGAGAGTCAGCAGAACAGCCAACTGGGGCATTAATCAAAAAAAAAAAGAAGAGAAAAATCAATCAAAAAAAAAAACAAAGAAAGAGAGGGTGCAAAATCAAAAAAAAAAAACAAAATCAAAAGCAAAATCAAAAGCAAAATCAAAAAAAAAAAAAAGAAAAGAAAGATAGCACCCTCAAAGTCCCAAGTTGACTAATGCCGAATTCGACTGAAAGAACGAAGAGATCAACTGCCATGTGTCATGGTCAAGTTATATCAGCAGAGAGTGAAGAGAGCATTCGACAAGAAGATCAAGCCTCGTGTGTCCCGAGGGACCTTGTGCTCAAGAAAGTCTTGTCTTTCGTGCCCGATTCCAGGGGCAAGTGGACTCCAAGCTAAGAACGTCCATACGTTTTCAAGAGAGCCTTTTCAGGCAGTGTTCTGACACTTACAACAATGGATGAATAAGTTCACTCGTCCTGTGAATTCTGATGCAGTCAAGAAATACTTCGCCTAAAACAAAAACAAAAAAAATCAAAAGCTCGCTAAGTCGAACACCCCAAAGGGCGACTTAGGCAAAAAGGAGCGTCTCGGTGGATTGAAAACCCGAAAGGGCGATCCAGGCAAAAGTTAGAGACATTGAAAAAAAGAATTCGCATCCCGCTAGATTGAACACCTCACACTGGGGCAATCTAGGCAAAAATTAGGGATTTGGCAAGTAACTGCATCTTGACAAGACTGTGCTGTACATCTGTCATCCGTCAGGGATTCTCGATCCGTCGTCGACTGAAGCTTTGAATACATCGAAAATTCAGAATGGTAGAGGAAAGGTCATTATGTTCAATGTAGCCCTCTCCAATATATATCACCGGTTTCAAACTTGTACAGATCTATGGAGTCTCGCCCTTTGCAGACTACCATTCCATTACATTGATTTGAGCTTTTATCCAATTATTTGCACTCTTATTTGTTTTAACTCAACAAATGTTTTGCATGTTTTAATTGATAAAGTATCATTGTTTTCAAAATAAACAAATTTTTCAAAAATTGTTCTTAAACAAAGTGAACATTCACAATGATGGAAGGATACTTAGGAGACCTGCAGTGCTCTCCCAAGGGTGGTATGATTACCAACAAGTAAGACAATTGTTCGTATCTCGAGCATGACTGTATCTTTGTCCTGCAGAACCTCGTATGGTCTCTCCTCAATGAAGTTGCCCGATGCAGTGTTGTTTGAAGTTGTTCATCTTCATGTTCCCGGCAGTACAGATTCTTCCTCCAAAATCCCTGTTAGCTCTATTGTGGGGCATCCCCAGTAGAGTGTTGTTTGAGCCCTACCGTGGGGCATTCCCAGCAAGGTTGCTTTTGAAATACTTTTGTGGGGCAGTTCCCCAAGCAGAGTGTTTACCGAAGACGTTAGCTTTCCTCTCTCCAACAGAGTAGTCTTCCTCTCTCCCCCAACGTGGGTGTTTTTCTTTGAAGATTCAGTATTTGGTGGATCGACATCCCCGTAATCCGGCATTCCCTCAGATAGATCCCTCAGTGGAGTTGTTCGCGTAAGGAGCTTTATCAATGCTTTTGTATTTCTCATCAGAAATCTGGTTGCTTCTCGGTATCTCTGATTTTCATCACGAGTTGTTGTGGCGCATACGCCTGTATGTTGAACTTTGTTCTCCGGTTGTGACCGACGATCCCTCCGGAAGCCTCTTATGGCTCTTCCTCCCCTGCAGGATGAGGACTTTGGTTTTCTCTCCGGACGGTTGATCCCCGGACCTGTGTGTTGAGCATGTCTGTTTGTCATCATTCATCATACATTCATCATGCATAATGCATACATGCATAATCATAGCATTTGGGTACTCATGTTGCAGTTGTTGCCGTGTGTCTGTTGATGATTGCATTCTGCTATTTGGTAATACAGATCTCTCCAATAGTTTTTCCTAGCAGAGTTGGGTGCGTCTGATCTCTCCATGTAGAGCCAACCCCCTTAAGCAGAAAGTGTCTATCCTTTCCTGACATTTCCCCACTGAGATACATCCTCGTGGATGACAGTTGTTTCCGTTCCCTCCCTACACGGGATGGGTTTTCCCTATTGAGCTCTTTCCTCATTAGGATGAGTCCTGTTTCAATCTGCCTTTTTGGATCGATCCTAAATTGGCTTCCTGTTGGCTGTCTCCTGTACTTCCCTGGGGCATAAATGAATAGTTGCTCACTAACCGGCACTCATTCATCTTATCCTCAGCGGAATTTGTTGGCCTCTACCTACAAACCGGTAGCTGTAAGTCCTATCTTTGTGGTTTGCTACCCACAAGCTGGTAGTTGTAAAATCCCACGTTCTCCCCTTGGTGGAGTTAACCCTTTGTGCTCATCCCGATGATGACTGGTTACTTTCCATTGGCTTCTACCTACGAACCGGTAGCTGTAAGTCCTTTCTTTACGGTCTTCTACCCACTACCCGGTAGTTGTAAATCCTTTTTTCTCACTCTGTCTCTCAGCAGATCGTTTGTTGGCTTCTACCTACGAACCGGTAGCTGTAAGTCCTTTCTTTACGGTCTTCTACCCACTACCCGGTAGTTGTAAATCCTTTTTCTCACTCTGTTCCTCAACGGAATTTGTTGGCCTCTACCTACGAACCGGTAGTTGTAAGTCCTATCTTTGTGGTTTTCTACCCACTAGCTGGTAGTTGTAAAATCCCACGTTCTCCCCTTGGCGGAGTTAACCCTTTGTGCTCATCCCGATGATGACTGGTTACTTTTCCATTGGTTTCTACCTACAACCCGGTAGTTGTAAGTCCTATCTTTGTGGTTTTCTACCTACTAATCGGTAGTTGTAAAATCCCACTTTCATCCCCTTGGTGGAGTTAACCCTGTGTGCTCATCTTATCGATGACTGGTTACTTTTCCGTGGTTTTCTGCCTACTAACCGGTAGATGTAATCCCCTCTTTGCAGTTATCAGTATCCAGTTTGCGGTATTGATATTATTTTCCCCTCTGGATACTTGCCTTGATCAAGCAGTATTGTCCCCAGTGGGTCTTCCCCTTTCTTTTGGGTATTTGCTCCGAGTTAGCAATTTTATCCTCTTTTGATTGGTCATCTTTGCATACCTATTCCGGGTACCCCGATGCCTTTCTTTTCGGTCGCTTATCCATTTAACAACCTACAACCCGGTTATGGATAATCTTCCATGCGAGTGTATTATCTACGTTCTGACGGCTATAGATAATATGTCTCATGATTTTCCGGTGTTCAGGCCGAAGAAGTTTCCGACGATCAGGTCGATGTACTTATGTTTTTTCCGGTGTTCAGACCGAAGAAGTTTCCGACGATCAGGTCGATGTACTTATGTTTTTTCCGGTGTTCAGGCCGAAGAAGTTTCCGACGATCAGGTCGATGTACTTATGTTTTTTCCGGTATTCAGACCGAAGAAGTTTCCGACGATCAGGTCGATGTACTTATGTTTTTTCCGGTATTCAGACCGAAGAAGTTTCCGACGATCAGGTCGATGTACTTATGTTTTTTCCGGTATTCAGACCGAAGAAGTTTCCGACGATCAGGTCGATGTACTTATGTTTTTTCCGGTGTTCAGGCCGAAGAAGTTTCCGACGATCAGGTCGATGTACTTATGTTTTTTCCGGTATTCAGACCGAAGAAGTTTCCGACGATCAGGTCGATGTACTTATGTTTTTTCCGGTATTCAGACCGAAGAAGTTTCCGACGATCAGGTCGATGTACTTATGTTTTTTCCGGTATTCAGACCGAAGAAGTTTCCGACGATCAGGTCGATGTACTTATGTTTTTTCCGGTATTCAGACCGAAGAAGTTTCCGACGATCAGGTCGATGTACTTATGTTTTTTCCGGTATTCAGACCGAAGAAGTTTCCGACGATCAGGTCGATGTACTTATGTTTTTTCCGGTATTCAGACCGAAGAAGTTTCCGACGATCAGGTCGATGTACTTATGTTTTTTCCGGTATTCAGACCGAAGGAGTTTCCGACGATCAGGTCAATGTACTCATGGCACTCAGGCCAATTTTCCGGTATTCAGACCGAAGTGGCGTCCAGGCCAATTTCCGATGTTCTAAATCGACATCAAATCTCTCATACACCGGTGCTCAGTATTCAGACTGACTTACGACGCTCAGGCATTGGTTATCCCTGTGTTACCATTTATTTTGGGTATCCAGGTCGACGTTTCTGTTTCGGTATTCAGGCCGATTTCTTTTTTCCGTTCCAGACGGATTTTTCTTTCGAGACTGTTTCTTTGCCGGTCCTGACAGGCATTCTTGTATTATATCCAGTCGGTGCAAATTTCTACGGTTCTTTTGTATTCAATCCCTGTTTACCCTGAAAGTCTGACAGCCATTGCTATCATCCATTCGGGTTCCCAGCTGATTGAATAGGGGCAGCTGTAGCACCTCAAATTTGCACCTATCATTGTACATACATTTTCATATTAGGTCATAGCATAACATGGCCCATTGCATAGCATTGCATTGCCCCATTTACCTCAAGTGCAAGCAAGTCAAGAAATTAGGTCAAACTGATCAGGAGATCAGTCAACCAAGCAAGCAAGCACAATTCTCATTGAGCCAAAGCCCTAGGGTTGGTTCAACTTGTTCACATGACTTGGGGATCCATTTGAAGTGTTTAAGTCAAGGGTTGGAGGCTCAGAGGTCATCAGTCAAGGCACAATCAGTCAGAAACCCTAGAAAGTCAAAGTTGGTCAACTGTGGTTGATTTTATGGTTTTGATGGATGGATTTGGTTTGAGAGAGCTTATTCATGTCCCAATAGGCCTCATATATCATGGCAATCAATATCATTGAAGAATTTGAAGCCAATCAGAAAATTTCCAAAAATAGAAACTGGACCTGTAATTTTAACTGCCAAAAATGGAAATTTCTTGATCCCAAACTTACATCATGATACAAGCTTCAATTGAATTTTTGCCCAACATGAAAGTTGAAGATCTTGTTCTCCCATTTCCAAAAAGTCCAAGAACTCTCAAATCCCATGTATGGTTGGCAAGATATGATCAATTCATTTTCACAATTTCATGAACTTCAAAAGGCCATATCTCATGAACCACTTGGCCAATTTTGGTGGGGTTTTTTCCTACAAACCACATTTCATCTCCTCTTTCCAAAAATATAAATTTCATGAGCCAAAACATTGCCAATCAAAATGGCATTTTTGAACCTAGCACATTTGAATTTCAAGTGAGGTGCATTTTTGAAGTTTTGATTTAAGTGTTTTCTATCACATTAGCCATTTGGAATTGGTTCAAAACATGATTTCTGACTTGCCAAAGCCCAAACTCGAGCATATCTACACCTCCATATGCATTTTTGGTCAAAATTAGCAATTGTGCAAATTGGTTCATTAGAGCAAAGTTTGATTAGCACATGATTACCAATGCTTAAACAGAAATATATAATGATATTTTCTGTCATTTGAGCAACCCTAGCTGCAGCCTCTAACATACAGAAAAACTCTTTCTCTCATTTCTCTCATTTGGGGTATGGTTGAACTTTTTCCACAAAACCTGAAGAACCACGAGCTAGCTTGCATTGCTTCATCATCCATCATCGTTGTGAGCTGTTTCCAAGTGTAAAACACCAGCTGGAAGTTCATCTTGTGTTCTGTTTTCTTCGACCACCCTTCCATGGAAGTTTGGAGTTAAAGTTGAATCAAGCAAGTTTGAGCTTAAATCCTTCCATCATTTGTCATTTGAAGCTTAAAGCCACGACTGTTTTTGCTATTTGGAACCAAACAACAATCACATCACGACTGTTCTGCAAATTAGGTGATTTTTCGATTTCAACCTTTTCTAAAACTATGATGTGCTTATAATAGGTCTCCTTGCCATGAGCGTTTTGAACTTTGAATCCACAAAAATGGTTAAGTCTACTGAAAGTTATGTTGAATTCAAATCTGGCATGTGATTATGTTTTTGTTTGATGCTTCTTTGTTGGTTCAAATTGATGTTGATAATTGTTGGATTTGTGATGCATGATACTTGCTGAGTCCATTGATGTGTTGTTTTGCTATTTCTGGAAAATAATTTCGCATGATGATGATGAACCATGAAGATGAACATATGCTGTAGCCTGTATAAACCCTAAGCCATTCCCAGTTTTTTTCCTATTTTTCTGTATCGTGTTTGGCTGTTGTTTATATTGTGATTGCATGAACCATTTCATTGCCATGCTGCTTGTGCATTTCTGGATGAATTTCGTTTATGATGATGAACATGAAGATGAACATATGCTGTTACTGTTCAAAACCCTAACCATTTTCCAGAAAACTTGGTTTTTCACGTGTATTACTGGCCCTGTTACTGTTCCATTGGTGACAACCAATGGGAACATTTCATTTCCCATGCCCTGTACGCACCGTTTTGATTAATGAGGGTGTTATTACCAGAATGCCATTCGGTCAACCTTGTTGACCTAGTAAACCATGTCCATTTTGTTTATTTGTTCCAAATTGTTACTCAACTTACAAAATTCATAACTCGTGCATTTCAATTCCAAATTTCATGAAATTTTTTTCATCATGTCCTGTTTGATGTCTATTATTTTATCATGATTTTTGCTGAATTTTTGGTTGGCTGGATTTTAAATGGTATTAGGTTTCTTGACATGTATGCACATTTTATACCTTTTGCCATTTCTTTTGTGAAATTGTGAGGATTTATCCAATGACCCTGAAATTTTTTGTGGTTAATCTACACTCATTCATGTTTGTTTTGATGTAAAGTTCATGATTTTATCATGTGTGGTTGTTAAGATATGAATTTTGGAAGTAGGGTGTGACAATTTGTGTCACACCAATGATATGCAATTTCATGATTTTTGTTGACATGCTTCCTGGCCTTCAATTAATGTGAAATTTTGCATGAGCCTTCTCTTATGTGTCTAGTTGACTTGTGATTTTTCCTGGATTTAATTATGCCATTTCCTATTTGTTTGAGATTTTTCTTCCCTGCCTAGTCAAATGTTGACTTTGTGTGACACATCTTGCCATTCCATTTGGGAAATTCTCATACCTTATTGGATGATCATGAAATTTAACATGTGCATACTAGACATCTTAAGCTTTGCATTGGTGTTAATCCCATTCATTTCTCATCTGTTTTCATTTAGTTTTGATTTTTTTAAGTTGATACATGTTTGCTTGACTTCTTTGTGCTTGCTTGAATTGGGTTTGACTTTCTGATTTTTATTGACCATCTTCCCATGATCCAATTGAGCTGAAATTTTATATGCATGTCATGTTATGGATTGTGATTGAGCATGAATTATTTGATGATTTTTGAAAATGTTTGAGTTGACTTTTGATGCAAGTTTTTCGGTTGACTCCTATGAGCCCCTGTTTGCATTGCTTTGACTTAAACTGTTCATGAAATGATGATGATGCATGATATAAACTTGAGACCAATTGAGCTTGCTTCTTAAATGTTTGAACTTGATTTTGGTTGACTTTCATTTGCTGTTTTGCCTTTCTCATTCTCTTTTTGACCCTAGGCTTGTCCTAGTGGTCCAGTTACTTACTGTTGAGCTTATGTTTTCAGGTTGAACATCAAATGACCAGTGAGATCAATTTCTTTTTGATTAAGCTTGATTGTTTATCATGAGCTAACCTCTTGGTTTTGTAGGTGGCTTGACTCATATGATTTGAGTCTTGTGCTTTGCACATTGGTCCCTCTGTGTTGACTGTTGTTTCCCAATTCCTTTTGCTTTGACTGTTGAACTGTGTACTGATTAGTTTGACTATTTCAGGTACCATTAGTTGCTTAAGTTCTTTGAACTTGCTTTGCTTTGCTATTTAGCAACTTGCTTGAGGTATAATTCCTTTTTCTTCATGTAGCCTGGAAGACCTGGCCTGTTACTTGGCCAGGCAACTGTCTGAAGTCCTCCTTAAGAGGCAATGTTTGTGTATGTTTAATTTGTCCTTGTACAGAGTCAAAGACCTCCTAAGTGAAGAGGCAATTGGCAGAACCAAGGGATAAGCAACCTATCCCCTGCTATTCAGTGTGTCTTCTGTTTTGCTCACACCACTGTGTTGATGCATTACAGATAAAAACCCAAGATCTTGTGCAATTGCACAGTTGAGTCAGTATCAAATGTGTAGAAGGGTTCCCGCTTTCTGAACCCACACATTCTTGTCAAATGCTCTCCCTGGCCAGGGATAGAAGCAATGAGGCACACCCCTCATCTCCTTTCATCTGCTTCACCTTAGCCCCTTAATGGCAAGGTTAAGAGCAACATTCACCCCATTCCAGAGGTTTGTTTGTTGAGGTTGATATGACCCCTCGACTAAAACCTAACCCTTGTGTGAGCCTCTTGTGTGTATATAGTGTGTGCTACCTGTGCTTGTATGTTTGTTTGACTTGCTTCCTGTGCAAGTTAGGTTTAGTTTAGACTAATCCTTGTTTGCTTTCGCCCTCGTTGCGATCCTTTCTCTCGCCCTCGTTGCGATCGAGACTTTTCCTTTCTCTCGCCCTCGTTGCGATCGAGACTTTCCCTTTCTCTTGCCCTAGTTGCAATCGAGTCCTTTGTCCCTCCGTAGCCGAACTACGGCAACTCTGATTCTCATGTTCAGATGAGATACGTAGGCACGAGATGCGATGTCTTGTCGAGTTTGACTAACAACTAACACTAATCCTCTTCTCTCGCCCTCGTTGCGATTGAGACCTCCCTGTTCTCTTGCCCTAGTTGCAATCGAGACCCTTGCTTCCTGTGCAAGTCTTGCTTAGGATAGGTTGGCCCTTGTGCCATTTAGCTAGAAACCTTAACTTAGGGTTGACTTTGCATGACAACATCTAGGCTCGAGTCGTAGTCTCCCTAGAGTTGTGTCTCCCTCTGTTATCTGGTTAGGCTAGAACCTTTATCCCTGCGTAGGGGAACTACATCGCCCTGATCTTCATACCAGATGAAGTATGTAGGCAGGAGATTGAGCTGATCTCTCCGGGCGCCCTTTTTCTTTTTTCACCCTTTGTGTCTTAACCACCCTTGTGTGTGTCCTGGTTGGAGTCCGACATAAGTCCAGCGATTGGCAGTTGGTTTCCTGTGTGCGTTTTCTGGTTCGGATGCTGATGTAAGTCCAACGATTGGCATTCAGGCTCCACGTTTGCCTGTGTTTGTGTTTGTTTGTGTGCGTGTCAGCCGAGCTACGAATGCTCTGATTCTTCTCTCGTCCGAGAAGATACATATGCATAGGATGCGATATCCTAGCGAGCATGTGTCGTCTCCCCAGTCCGAACTACTTGGACTCTGATGTCTATGCCTGATAGACTAAGTAGGCCCAGGATGCGACATCCTGCCGAGTCAGTTTCAGTCAGTTTCTTGTGTCTCTTTCAGCCAGTGTGTGTGAGTTTGAGCAGTGTTTTAGCAACCATATTCCTTCCTTTTGTGCGTGGATCCCGTAGAGTACTACGGATGCGTAGGGGTGCTAATACCTTCCCTTCGCATAACCGACTCCCGAACCCATTCTCTTTGGTCGCGAGACCATGTTCTTTCCAGGTTTACTTCGAGCGTTTCCTTTCCCTCTTTTGGGATAAATAACGCACGGTGGCGGCTCTGTTGTTTCTTCTTTTCCCGCCGGTTTTTCGCGTAATGCAACAATCCCCGTAGAGGTTGAGATTCCTTCATTGCGTGTGCTCATGGAAGCCAAGTTGACGGAAGCTGAATGGTGCCAGACCAGGTTTAACTAGTTGAATTTGATTGAAGAGAAGAGATTAACTGCCATGTGTCAGGGTCAGTTATATCAGCAGAGAATGAAGAAAGCTTTTGATAAGAAGGTCAAACCTCGAGTGTTCAGAGAAGGTGACCTTGTTCTCAAGAATATTTTATCTTTCAAGCCAGATTCCCGAGGAAAATGGACTCCTAATTATGAAGGCCCATATGTTGTTAAGAGAGCCTTTTCAGGCGGTGCATTGTTTCTTACAACTATGGATGGTGAAGAGTTCACTCGTTCGGTGAACGCAGATGCAGTCAAGAAATACTTCTCCTAAATAAAAAGGAAAGAACATCTCGCTAAGTTGAAAACTCGAAAGGGCGGCTTAGGCAAAAACGAGCGTCTCGGTGGATTGAAAACCCGAATGGGCAATCCAGGAAAAAATTAGAGACATAAAACAGAAAGAATTTCCCGATAAGTTGAGTACCCCACCATGGGGCAACTTATGCAAAAGTTAGGGATTATGGCAAGTAACTGCATTTTGCTGATCTTCAGTGTTTTGAAGGTTTGTTTGAGCACAATGGACGACATCAGTTCATCTCCAGCAGCGGTCAAGAGCACATTGGATATCAAGAGTTGGTAGAAGGATTAAGGATCATTTGTATTCAATGTAACCCTTTTCTATGTAAATTACCATTTTCAACTTTGTAAAATCTATGGAGTTTTGTCATTTACACACTACCATTTAATTAAATAAAGTTGAGCTTTTATCCAAATTGTTTCTACTCTTATTTACTTCAGGCAATAGTTTTAAATTTTATTATGATCATTTTGAAATTGAATTTTTAAATCAAAATCAAGTTTTCTTTAATATAAAAGCAAGAATTTTTCTAAAGCAAGTAGAAGGAATATCAATAACATTTCAATAAACAACAAGTCCTTAAGTGTGAAGCATCAGAGGTCCCCTAAGCAGTTAACCCTTCGTGTATCCATAGACATTAGTGTTGATTCAATTCCTCGGTGGAGTGTTTGATCCTCAATGGAATTTCTTTGTCCCCAGCTGATATGGTTGATTCGGATACCCTGAGGCTTGTTGTTTTCCCCAACGAAGTTTCTGCCTTCCCCAGCAGAGCTTATATATCCCTAGCGAAGTTTGTATCTCCTCAACAGGGTTGATCTTCAGAGATGGTTGGTTTCCCCCTGTAGATCGCTTTGGTGTCCCCACTAATAACCACCCAATTTGCTCCTAGTTAGAGTTTCCTCCTGGTTTCTGAGCATCTTTTGTTGATTATTTCTCTGTAGGGTTGTCTCCCATTGTTTTATGGTGTTGACCTAAAATTCCCCACAGATTAGATGATCTATCCTCAGTAGATCTCCTTTTTCCCTTGTTAGGTTTGAACCTTTGGGATGTTGATCTTTCTGTTCTCTGACAGTTGTCTCCATATTTTGCGGATTGACCGAGGATTGTACCAGTGATTCAATTCTCTTTGCGACACCTCGGTATCCTTTGCGATCGTTTTGTCAGCATAATCATCATATATACATATACATATACATATACATATACATATACATTCATATAATTTCATAATTTGCATGTCCTGCATCTTCATATTTGATTTGTTTGAGATTCTCATTCTCTGTTATGACGGAATTTTATCCCCATACCAAGTCGGGTGTCTATCCTCCTTCAATTGTAGAGTGTCAGCCCCTTAAGCAGAAAGACTTTAACCTTTCCCCGTTTCCCCACTGAGTTTGTTTCCTCGTGGATGGTTGTTATTTCAGTTTCCTCTCTAGTGGATCTTCTGGATGGAATTACTCCCTTTGAGTTATGTCCTCATTGGGTTTGGTGTTGATTGATTGTTTCTTTCTAGCTCTTACCTAGATAGATGCTTGGGTCCCCTAAGAGTCTATTACGCAGTAACTGGTAATAATCTTCTTAGTTTGCGGTTTGTTACTTCTTGCCCAATACCCGGCAAAAGTACCCTCTTTCTCCTCATTAGAGTCCCCAGTGGATCTATTCCCCAAGAAGTATATCCTTGATATGTTCATCCTAACCGGTGACGAATATCTTTCTTTCCCCTACTTGAGCCTATCCTTGATATGTTCACTTTAACCGGTGACAGGTATTCTCATTTTTGGTATTCTACCCAATAAAAAGGTAGTTGTAATCCCTTTTGTGTTCCCTAGAGAGTTATTCCTTGATATGTTCGTCTTAACCAATGACGGGTTTTCTTCTCCTTGTGGTTTCCTACCCAGCAACCGATAGTTGTAAATCCTATTTTTCCCCTGTGCGAAGTTAATCCTTGATATGTTCATCTTAACCGGTGACATATTTTCTCTTTGATTGGTATTCTATCCAGTAACTGATAGATGTAATCCCTATTTTTGCTCCTCATCAGAGTCGATCCTTGATATGTTCATCCTAACCGGTGACGGATTTTCTCTTTGATTGGTCTTCTACCTAGTAACCGGTAGTTATAAATCCTGCTTTATCCCCTCGCAGAGTTAATCCTTGATATGTTCATCCTAACCAATGACGGATACTCTCACCCTTGGTCTTCTGCTCAGTAATTGGTAGTTGTAAATCCTATTTTCCGCAGTTTTCCCCAGCAAGGCTATTCTTACCCAGTAACCGGTAATGAATACTCCCTCCTGGCGGTTCCCATTGAGTCATCCTTGATATGTTCATCCTAATCGATGACGGATGTTATCTCTGTCAGATCTTTATTATCTCCTTACCCAGTAACAGGTAGCAGATAATAGATTGCTGCTCCTCCTGTGTTGAAGTTTATCTTCCCCAGTTGAGTTGAGTGCACATTTCCTTAGTGAAATCGTTTTTTCCCCACAGGAGTCGAGTATTTCAGTTTTATCCTGACTTACTTGTATCCCCTGTAGATGTTGTTGTTTCCCCGGCTGAGTCTTTCCATTTTGTGTGGAATCCCTCTAGTCCCCTAGTAGTTTTAAGTCGTAGCCTGGCCTACACATAACTCCTTTTTATCCCCTCAGAGTCTCTGTCTCCCTGGTGAGTTTTCCTTACGGAATGCATTATGCTGCTGCGGATGTTCGGTCCCTTTGATTTCTTTTCCTTTGTGGCAATATTTCCCCATAAAGAATTTACTTTTGCATTCATATCTTATGCATCATGAGGTCTCTTAGGGACCAAAATTTGTTTCTCTATGTTGTTATATAAGCCCATTCTACTGAGTCGACATGAAGATTTTAACCTTCACCTCCTCAGTTAGAATGTCCTTAAATAGGGGCATCTGTAAGACTCCAATTTTGACCCTAAGATCCCTCATGCAATTCCATCATAAGCATTAGCATTGGGATCATGTCTTGGCATCCTCCTTACCCCTTTTTCATTGGGTTTGTTTTGGGAGAGATCACCAAGCACTTTATAATTATATCATACTTGTATTTTATCATTTTTACTAACCAAAATACCAAAAATATATCTTTGCATTTGCCTAACTCTTTTGTAGGAAGGGCATGATCTCATTGATTCATCAAATTCACACCTAGGGTTTGAGACCCTCATGAACAAAGATCACAAGCAAGAATTGATTCAAGAATGGTTATGAGAATCATATATGAGTCCCAATGATCTCTACATGTTATATTCAAGAGTTTGAGGGTGATTTGCCTTGGAAACCCTAGTTTGACTGGGTATCTTGAGTAACTTCTCCAACGAGCTATCTCATCAATTGATCAAATTCCTCAAGGGACACTTTAAAATTCATCATATTATGCATATATGATCTACCATGAGCTAAGAAAGTCAAGAGAATTTGAGGTTAGCAAGTTGGTTAATGGTGGTTGGCCAGATGAATTCATCTAATCAAAACTGGGTCTCCCTAGACCCTATCTCCTACAATTTTCACCATATGAAAATTATTCCAAGAAAAAACTTACTCTAAATGACATTCCAAACAACTTTCATTTTGAGACCTAGAGCTAGTTTGGCTTGGAAAATCATTTTCTATGTTGAAACATTATAGGTCATTTTGTCTAAACCCTAATTTGAAAGTCAACTTCCCAAGGCCATAACTTGCTCAATTTTTATGAGGTGAAAGATTTACAAGTTTTAAAACCAAATTCAATGTGTCTACTTAAACGTTTATGTTTGGAGTGGGAGCTAATTCAACTTTTTTGAGCATGTGATATGAGGTACATTATAGGTCACTTTTGACCTATACCATTGATCAAGTGATTTTTCCAAACTTAAAAAATGCATAAGTCTATCATTTAAAATCCAAATGACATGAAATTGGTGACTGTTTTGAAGGTATTTTAAATAGCTACAAATTTTATGAAGACACTTTTCTCGTTTGAAGCTCATATAAAAAGTTAAGCAAGGTGGAATATTGAGACATATGGCTTAACACTTAGAAAATTTTTGATATGTCAAAAATTTCCAAACTTCCACCTCAAATTTCTCCAAGTTCCAAGCTCCAAATGAAAAAGTGTTTAACATGAAAGTCGTTCCTCTTGATCTCACCTTTCCAAAGAGCTCAAATTCATTAATTTTGGCCAAAGAATGCATAGGTTGCGCACGGCATGAACATGATAATATCACTTGGCAAGGATCAAAATTCAAACATCAATGCACACTTGCCTTGCAATCCAAGCTTAATTCAGACTATCCAACATGCATTTGTGGACTTATTGCAATGATTTCATGGGCCTGTACATGCCCATGCACCCATGTATCACCATTTTGCCAAAATTGGAAAGTGATTTGAAGTGTGCAATTATCAACTGTTTTGGCTATAAATAGAGCTTCAATTGCTCAGAAATGAGAACACATTCGCACCAACTTTGATCCCCCATCTCAAACCTTCACTTTGCAAAGGATAAGCCTGAGAAATTCTTTTGAATTTGAGGTTGAATTTCCACTGTTTTGAAATTCAAATCTCCAGGAATCCATAGCCTTTGAAGAATCTAATCCTTCTTCTGCAAGCAAGTGGAGTGAGATCAAGCACAAGCAAGATCAAGATTAGTTGAATCCAGACCTCCATTGAAGGTATTTTCCAGAAATTTTGAACTCTTCGATTCTCTCAAATTTTTGCTCGATTCTATTGATTCTTTGGTTGTCTGAAGTCTTACCAATGTAGGAAAGAAGATTGAGTTGCTTTGAGGCCAAATCGAAGTAACTCAGTTCATGTACCTCAAATTTCAACTCCATGCATCTCTCAATATACTTGGAGTTAGAGTGAATTGAGGCCAGATTCGAGCTCAGTTCCATTTTTTACTTTAAGATCATGTCCTTGTTTTTAATTTTGGTGATGGTTGATGGTGGACCAGTCTGGTGAGGTCCACCGGAGAAGAAGACCGGAGCTCTGGCTCCGGTGATGCATTGGCAAGTCTCTGAACCACATGATCCATTCATTTTGTTTTAATCTTAAGCGTTGGTTTTGATTACCACATGTGTTGCGCAGTTGACAAATGACCATATGGAACGCGCACTAGGGACCATCTGATCTGCCACCTCAATTAATGAGGGAGATCAGATGGTCCACGTATTTTTGATTCTCTGAATTTCCATTTTAATTGCATTATTTTCAATAATTCATATTAAATTCAATATTGATCCAAAAAATATGGGACTTTGACAAAAAAAATTCAAATATTTTTCTCTATCATATTCTAAATTAAACTTATTTTTTGGATCATTATTAATATTTTTCATGAATTAATTGATTTTGCATTTGTTTTTAATTGTTTAAAAATATTTTTAAATGTCCAAAGATTATGAATTTTTTTCTCCAATGTCCTTTGACTTTGTTTGACCTATGATAAATCTCATGGACATTTTTTTGGTGTTTTGATGAGATTTTAGGAATTGGACAAACCATATTTAATTTAAATGCACTATTTTAATATTTTTAAATTGAATAAATGCCAAATAAATTTGTTGACCAATTGTGATGACTTTTTTTATGTTTAACTCTTGTAGTTAGGCCTTGGTCAAGGTTGATTTGACTTTGTCAAGTTAATATAATTGTATTTAGGGGATTGATGGAATGTACATTCCATCTCCCAAAATGAATGAATGATATTAATTTGATAAAAGTCCTCCTGTGACCAATTTGTGTTTTGATCCGTTCCCCTCCCACTTCATCTCATTCCTCTTCTTCATTTATTCATTTCATTTGGCCTATGACATCTCAAAGTCCTAATGCTAGTTGATTGAAAAATTGACATGACTATGGATGAGATTAGGCCACAACTTTTGCATATTTTTTGTGTGTGTGGTATGTTTCATGAGCATAGTCCATTATACTATGTCTCTAACATGCATTAACACCAAAATTCTATTGCCCGACCTCAAATAGTTGTGACTTCTATATAAGTCCAATTAAGATTGCTTAACATAACGCTAAATTTGTGACATAAAAGGCATAAGCATTCTAGTTAGTGAGATTGTAAGTCTCCCCTCTTTCATGGTATTGTGTGGAAACTTGGTCTTCTTTTCTTCCTTTGCAAGATGTTTTGGTTCAAGGATTCATGCTTGGGACAAGTGGGTTGAGTGTTCTCCAAAGAATGTCTTGAAATCGAAAGCAAAAGAAAAACAATACTAACTCTTAACCTATTAACTACTAACTTTTAATTTCAAGCTATTACTTTAATGTAATTTACTTTTAGCACTCTATTTCATTTGTCATTGTTGATATCATTCTAATTGTTTATGTTAATGCAATTTTCACTTTGTCCATTTAGACCATATTGTGTGATATATTTTGTTTGTGTATACTTTGTTTGTTTGTGTGGTATTTGACCATTAATGTACATAACAATAATAAAAACCCTAAAAAACTTTTGAGTGGACTGTTGGTTTGATCTTGGACAAATGGACTTAGAATCTAGGCAACCTTCCTATGCTAATGGACTTGGGCAATGCCAACTTGTTGAAGAACCAAGTGCTTGAAATTTGAACTTCATCTGATACATCTTTGAAGACATCTCTAAGTTCATCTGCAACATGATCATTGTGAAGCTGTTATTTTGAACCTGTGACTTGTGGAATTCATCTGTTACATGGGTTATTTTGGAAGAAGATCATGGAATGGATAATATTGGATGTGGTCATCTTTATGTGATGCCTTGCTCTTCAAGATAATATAATTGTACATTTGTGTGTTGCTTAATTCTAAAAAGTCCAAGGGAATTCTGGGTTTCTATTGACATTCTTGTCTATTGGATTGCTACCCACTTGGTCGGATATTTTCAACTCTAAACTTTTAATTTTGTACATAGGATAGTCTCTTCATCTTCTCCTCACTTCTTTAATTTCAAAATCTCTCCATCCATTTTTCAAAACCTTCTTTGTGTGAACTACTTTTGTTCTAAACTTTGACCACTTTACAAAAAGATAGAAACTTTGGCCTTATGCCATTGCATTTTCAAACTTCTTTTCTTAAATCAAATTTGTAAATAAACTTAACTATACTTGACTTAAACTTTCAAAAAGACAAAAAGAACTAACTCATTCAAACCATTTTAGGCCTTTGTGCCTCTCAAACTTAAATTTTGTTAAAATCAATGCATCCATTTTGAAATTTGTATCACGAACTACGAGGTTTTGATCCCTCATTTTTATGTTGGTACGTAGGCACAAGACCGAAGGTCTTGTCAAACACAAAAATATATAATTAATGAAATCTTTTCTCATCCCCCCATTCTATTTATTTGTAAACATCACTTTGTACAAAATACATATGCACACAAAAAGGGCTCCCTAGGAGTACCTAGGACACTTTGCGTGCTAACACCTTCCCTCTGTGTAACCAACCCTTTTACCTGTGATCTCTGACTTTTTATTAGTTTTGATTTGAAAACTTCTTACTTTTGGGGTTTGTTCATACTTTTTCCCTTTTCCCTTGGAAACAATAAAAGCATGGTGACGACTCTTGTTGTTTGATCTCTAGGTTATTAGTAGCTTGATGAGCATGAATTTCCCGCTACAGAAATTAAGTGGTGACTCTGCTGGGGAGTAGTCTCCAGTGGGTTTAGCCTACTTTTTGTGTGAATATATTTGTATATATGTGATGTTTTTATATATGTATGTGTGATATAATCTGTTTGGTGTGCTTCGTGATCTTTGAGTGGTGAGATAAGTTCTAACCCGAACTTGAGTGTAATTAAGATAGGAGGATGGTATAGTCATGTCCGACTTGTGTGGAGTAGCCCTTAACAAGTTGGCTTGAGATCCATCTGCTAAGTGGAGACTCCTTTGGATTTGGAAATGTCACATAAGTATTTGTGGTTAGACATTGATATATCTAATTGGGTCTGAGAAGCTGAGGACCTTAGAATATTTAACCCATCTTGGCCTATTTAGGATGTAGTGCGGAAACTGTTCAAGTGTAGACTTGATAACAGTAGTTGTGCGATACTACACTCAGACGAGTTTCTCTTGAGAATATTATGGGTCGATGAGTCAGTCATCTTAACCTGTAATATCCGATAGATGGAATTAAGACTCTGGGAACTGTTTAGAACATGATCTACAGGTTTTTATCCTTAGCTCACTCCTTTGGGATGGTTCTTACCCACACTCCATGCTCGTGACTTGCAACAAACCCTTGATTCTTGGTTGATCCAATCAAGTCTTGTCAATATCAATGGAACTTGGGTGTTGATAAGGTGTAAACCATAATCCACCAAAGTGGATGATTAATCTTGACAATGACTTGATTCATCCCTTGGCCTTTGTTTGCCTTGTGTGTGATCCCTTATCTGTGATTGTTGCATTCATGCGCATCATAACATTCATCACACGAAAATTTCAAGGAACTAAAGTATCATTTGCAAATATCTTCGGACCATGGATTGTGGACAAAGGAACACTAAGAAGTACAATTTCAGATGTCCCGACTTGAAAGAGTTAAGGAAGCTAGCATCTTTTGTATTAGATCCCTTAGACTTCAAACAACATCATGGGAAGCTTCTGTCCATCTTGTCTACTGATGTGGTTGAAGGACTTTTAAGTGTATTGGTGCAGTTCTGTGATCCTCTCTACCATTGGAGGAGTATTCTCATCTTTTGGGGATACCTGTTCCTAGTATAGTGCCTTTTAGTGGATTGGAAGAGATTCCCCGATCTAGTATTATTGTTGAAGCTCTTCACTTGAAGAAGTCTGAGATAAAGGCTCATTGGGTGAAGAAAGGAGGGTTATTTGGATTGCCGTCTGTTTTCCTCATCAAGGAAGCTACTACTTTTGCTCAAGCTGGTAGTATGGATGCTTTTGAAGCTATCTTTGTGTTGCTCATATCTGGATTAGCTTTGTTCCCTAACATTGATGGTTTTGTTTATGTTAACGCCATTAGACTTTTCTTGATTGGGAATCCTGTGCCTACTTTGTTGGGTGATATGTATTTCTCTTTGCATCTAAGGAATTCTAAGGGTGGTGGAACGATTGTCTGTTGCATTCCTCTTTTGTACAAGTGGTTTATTTCGCACTTGCCTCACACACCTGCTTTTGTGGAGAACAAACAATGTCTAAGGTGGTCTCAGAGACTTATGTCTCTCACTAATGATGATATAGTTTGGTATGATTCGTCGTTAAGCAGTTTGGAGATTATTGATAGTTGTCGTGAATTCTCTAATGTGCCTCTCATTGGTACACAAGGAGGAATTAACTACAACCCTGCTTTGGCTCGTCGTCAACTTGGGTTCCCCTTGAGAGACAAACCTAATACCATGTTGTTAGAAGGTCTTTTCTATCAAGAGGGTAAAGATTCCCAACATTTGAAGCATGAGATTGTGCGTGCTTGGCATAATGTGCATAGGAAAGGAAGATCCGAGCTTAGTCAACGCAATTGTGTAGCCTTGGAATCTTACACTCTTTGATCTTGTTTGAACTATGATAAATCTCTTGGCTATTTATTTGGTGTTTTGAAGAGGTTTTAGGTTTTTGATAAAACATAATTTAATTTAATGCATTTTAATTTTATTTTTTAATTGTTTAATTATGTAAAAATCATGTTGAGACATTTTTATTGACTTATGAAGTTTAACTATGTGCTTGGGCCTTGGTCAAGGTTGATTTGACTTTTGTTGGATTAAAATCATTGGATTTAGGGGATTGATGAAACGTACATTTCATCTACCAAAATGAATCATTGATTTTAATTTGATAAAACTCCTCCCATGACCAATTTGTATTTGTCTCATCTTCCATCCCTTTTCATCTTCAATCTCATTCTATCCTATCCCTCTCATTGACCAATGAAGTCTCAATATCTTAAGGCTAATTGGTTCATCAACAACTTGGTGTTAGATGAACCAGTACAAGTATAAATGAGATTAGGTCTATCCTTTGATCGTTTCCTTTTTGTGTGTAGTGTGTTTTATGAGTGTGGTTCATTATACCATATCTCTAACATGCATTAACACCAAAATTTCAATTATGATTGCTTAACATAGCGCTAAATTTTGACCCAAAGGCATAGCATTCTAGTAAGTGAGATTGTAAGTCTCCCCCCTTTCATGGTATTGTGTGGAAACTTGTCCTTTTTTCATTCCTTTGGGAGATGTCTTGGTTCAAGGATTCATGCTTGTGAATAGAGGGTTGAGTGTTCTCCAAAGAATGACTTAAACAATTGAAAAGCAAAACTCCACTAACATCTAATCAACTAACATTTGACTAACCTTTTAATTACAAGTCATTTTCTTTATGCAATTTAAATTCAAGTCATTTACCATTTCATTTTCCATTTTACATACCATATAACTTGTTTATGTTTATGCCATTTTGACTTTGCTCACTTGAGCCATACATTGTGATTGTATATACTTGTTTGTGTATCTTGTTTGTGCTTGTGGTCTTAGGACCTTAAAATACCTAATAAATAACAAAGACCCCTAAAAAATGTTTATGTGGACAATTGGATTTGATCTGAGCTTTGGACTTAGAATTAGGTAACATTCCATATGCAAAAAGATTTGGCCAATGCCAACATTTCTGAAACCAAGTTCTTGTTATTTGAATTTTCATCTGATGCAAGTATTGAGATCCACCCGAGTTCATCTGCTACATGGTCTTGATGCAAATGATACTTTGAACCTATGCCTAATTCCTTATTCTAAGCCATTCAAGGAGTATGTCATATGATACATGGGAAGATTATGAAGAAAACTATGAAGTTGCTAGGGTGGACGTGGCTATCTTAATTTGATGCCTTACTCTTCATCTTGCATGTTTATTAGTATTTGCTTGATTCTAAAGTCCAAAGGAAAAGTGGGTTTCAATATGACATTCTTGTCTATTGGATTGCATCCCATTGGTCAGATCTTTTCAACCCTTAACTTTTAAATTTTTGCTTAGGATTAGTCTCTTCATATCCTCCCACTTCTTAAATTTAAAATCTCTCCCTCTTTTCAAAAACCTTCTTTGCTTGTGATTTCAAACTTAGATTCTTTATTGCAAATTAGAAACCTTGGCCTTATGCCATTGCATTTTTACACTCTTTTCTTAATCAAACTTGTAAATGAACTTAACCATATTGACTTAAAATTTCAAAAGACAAAAAGAACTAACACTCATTCAAACTCTATTAGGCATTTTGTGCCTCTTTTAAACTTAAATTTTTGTTAAAAGCAATTCACTCACTTTGAAATTGATACCACGAACTACGAGGTTTTGATCCCTCATTTTTATGTTTGTACGTAGGGACAAGTCCGAAGGTCTTGTCAAACACAAAAATATAATTAATGAATTCTTTTCTCATCTCCATACTCTATTTATTACAAACATATTTTATACCAAAACATATACACACATAAAAAAGGGCTCCCTAGGAGTACCTAGGATACTTTTGGTGCTAACACCTTCCCTCCGTGTAACCAACCCCCTTACTTGTAATCTCTGGCATTTTATTATTTTTGATTTGAAAACTTCTTATCTATGGGTTTCATTCGTAGTTTTCCCTTTTCCTTTAGAAACAATAAAAGCGTGTGTAACACCCCAAAATTTGCCCTCCTCATTCATGCATTCATTTAGCATTTCATATTGCATTTCATCATGTCAATCAGAATTAGATCCAAGAAACTTAAAAAAAAAAAAAAAAAAAAAACGAGAAAAAAAACGAGAAAAAAAATAATTTTTTACAAAAAATAATAAATAAATAAAAATAATAAATAAATAAATAAATAAAATATAATAGAAAAAACTTGGACTTGGACCTCTCTCATTTGCGCCCACAAAGCCATGAAAATCAGGTTATAAAAGAGGGAGATCAGACAGAAAAAGGAAGAGAAGCAAAATACTCTGAGGTTTCCTTGAAACAAAACCCTTGACAAAACCTGGAGAGAAACCTGACAGAGAACTCAGAGCAACCCCCAGGCAGCTCTGAAAAATTCAATCTGACTCACACACTTTCATCTCACGCAAACCCTAACATTGCTTTGCAAACCCAACCGTTCCATTTGATTTCAACCGGTCTCTCCCACTAGGTTTGCCTCATTCCTATAATTTTATGCTTTTAATTTGGATCATCTGAATGTATGAGGTATGATGGATGAATTTCATTATGTTTTTGCCCACAGGTTTAATTATGCATGGATGGATGAAACATATGCCTTGAATGTTTAATCACATGATTTCTGAAATGTATGCCACAGGGTTTGAGGTTTCTGAAACCATACTGTTATCCATGAAAAAAATGCTTATCGTGTTTCACTAACCCTTTTGTTGAGTTTTTGTGAGGGCTCACAGACTCTTGCAGAGATGGTTTGCGTGGTTTTCCCACTTTATTTGTGGGATACCCCCTGGAGGTTCATTCCGATTACCTGTACTGACTCACCTTTCTTTGATGGCATTAGCTTGGGAGATCCCTGGGTTTCTTACTCCTTTAATTGCTGTTGTAGCGGTGTATTCGTCGCTATATGATTTATTAATTAAACCATAAGCAAAGTATACAATGAATTCGAGTCGCCACCGCACTTTTATTTATCCTAAGGACTGGTTAAAAAGCGAACAAAAACCTAAGAAGTTTTACACGTAGAAAACCAATAAAAGATCAGAGAATCTGGGTAAGGGGTAAATTACGCAATGGGAAGGTGTTAGGCACCCATCACGTCTTAGGTACTCCTAGGGAGCCCTTTTCACACTTGTTGTATAAAAATGTTTATTTGTTTTGACATATTGTGCAAACATGAAGGGGATGATGAGAAAAGAATGTACAAGTTAGTTATTTTTGTGTTCGAACGGATGAACCCGTTGCCTACGTACCTTCCATCAAAGGTAAGGATCAAAACGCCGTAGTTCGGCTAAAAAATTTCCAAACATTTATGAGTTCATTTTAAAACAATAGCACTAAGGCTTTACGTTATCCACGGGAGAAAACTCAACCTTATGAAACAACAAGTCCACCATGTGAGAAAAGCTTCCACTTGCTAGCGAGGGGTTAACCCTATAATAAGCAAGGAAGACTTACAATTCAATCAACTAAGGACAAATAGGTGAGATTAACATCAACCAACTAGGATAAATCAAACCTATGGCTAATGTATGAAAATTTGACAAGCATGGACAAAGCCACAAAACAATTGAATGAGTTGGATGAATTGAGTATGATTATTCACAAAGGATGGTCAAAGTATGATTAGATTGATTCAAAGAAGTGTTATGAAATGGAGTTTGAAAAGACAAGGACTTAGGGTCCAAGTTTCTAATTTGAAAAGAGGATGAGAATGTTTGCACAACATGCATTTACAAATTTGAAAAGTCAACAAGTGAAAAGGGGTTTTGAAACAAAAAGGGTGTGGATGAAGAAGTGTAAAACTTCCTAGAAGTTCACCTCTTGAAATCATATAGAAGATGATTCAAGTGTGTCCTTAGGAATGAGGCAACAAAGCAAGTAAGCGAAATAAAAGCAAGGTGATACCGGATGCCATCAATGGTCTTATACCAATCTCACAAACAAAAACGGATATCGGATACCAATAACTGGGTTTACACCAATCTCCTAAGGTAAACAAAACTTGGAAGTCAGATGCCAATCCATCTGGACTTATACCAACCTCCAAAGTATGGTCATAGGAATACAAATGCCACATCACAGGGACTTACAATTGCATCCTCTCATACAACAAACAAGAGAAAAGAAGATATGAGTGACCAATGAGGTCTTACACTCTATCCTTCCATATCATGGGAACAAAAGCCAATCAACATGGACTTACAATTGTCCTCAATGGGCAAACAAACATAGATCACAAGGATATGCAATAATGATCATACAAGAATTAACAATCAATAATGATGAATGCATAATGGCAAGTAAGCAACCATGTTCAAATGAATCAAATAATCAATCAAAGAAGTTCAAGTAGCACACACTATAACCACACAATTGGGCTCAAACAAAGGTTGGACTTTAAAAGTCAACTGGAATAGGGTGAAAGGCGCTCTTAACCTTGACATTGAGAGCCAAGGTGAAGCAGATGAAAGGATATGAGGGGTGTGCCTCATCACTCTTATCTCTGGTCAGAGAGAGTATTGAATATCAGAAGGTGTGGGAGTTCAGAAAGAGGGAACTCTCTCCACAAGTTAGACTCGATAGATCTTGGGTATTTTACTCACTATGCATCAACACATGTGGTGTGAGCAAGGTGAGTGACTCACAGAATAGTAGGAGATAGGCTACATATCTCTTTTGTCTACCAATTGCCTCAAATGAGGACTTTTCCTGCTTGGGGACAAAGTTAAACAATCACAAACATCGCCTCTTAAGGAGGACTTAAGACAGGTGCCTGGCTAAATAACAAGCCAGGTCTTCCAGACTACATGGAGACAAGAGATTCTACCTCAATGCAAACGCTTAGCAAGCAAAGCAATGCAATAGCTAGTTCTCAAAGAACTAAAGCGACTATGGTACCTGAAATCAATCAAATATAATCAGTATCTTAATCACAAAGTCAAAACAGACAAGTTAAGAACCAACAAACAACATAATCAATCACATGTGCAAAGCACAAAGCTCAAAGCATATGAGCTAAGCATCCTACAAAACAAACAAGTTAGTTCACAATATCAAACAAAACCAAACTCAATCAACTTGAATTAAACTCTTCAAAGCATTTTGCTTCTTAACCTGAAAAAACAACTCAAATGTGAGAAGTAAGACCACTAGGCCAAGCCTAGGGTCAAAAGGAGGTGAAAAATTTAAAACAGCAAGTGAAAATTGATCAAAGTCAAGATTTAACAAACAAAAATAAATTCCAGCTGGTCCCATATCAAAAATATGCACCAAATCCATTTTATACACATAACATGTCAAACTATGCCTTTTGGAATCACATTGGAGCAAACAGAATGATCACAATCAAACCAATACCAAAATAGCTCAATAGATTCCACAAAAATTTCAGTCTAAACAGAACACATTAAATGAGTAGCATATCAAATTTCATGCTATTTGGACAAGAGGAAGTAGGGAAATTAAATCCAAGAAGTTATGGTATGCAAAAACCAACCCAAACAAGGTCACCATTCATGTACCAACTTCAAACAAATGTAAAACAGAAATCAAACATTGGAAATGAATGGGACCAAATCCAAAATGAAGTCATACATGTTAAGAAACACTCCACCAAATTTCATCTTCATATGATGAGGTATGAACATTTCACAAGCTATGTAAGATGATCACTCAAAAAAAGGTTCACAAAATGGTAAATAGCAAACAAAAATACCAATCAAATAGGAAATGTATCAACAAATCCTACAAAAAATCATGGTCAAACTAGACATGTAGATGTAATGACATGCAAAAATCCAGAGCAAAAGACCTAGCATAGGCATGGAAACAAAATTCATGAACATGGCATAAGATAGCA
Source organism: Lathyrus oleraceus (assembly GCF_024323335.1). Lineage (NCBI taxonomy): Eukaryota > Viridiplantae > Streptophyta > Magnoliopsida > Fabales > Fabaceae > Lathyrus > Lathyrus oleraceus. Next base: position 282,905,464 of record NC_066580.1, read on the forward strand.
TGCCACATTTGTAACACTCAACTTGATCACATCATATCTATTAATCCAGAAACTCAAAAATAACAAACTGTACATCAAAATCACCAGGAAAGAGTCAAGAATAGGCATGTAAAATTCCACACATTTTGGATAAGGCATCATCATTTTATGGATGAAATGGCAAAACATAGACACAAAACATACATGAACAAAACCTCTAGGCAAAAGCAAAAATCAATCAGGCACAACTTTGATTATCATACCTAAAAAAAACTAGAGAAAATTTGGAGATGAACACAAAAATCCTCATTCAATTTGGACAAAAAATGAATTAATTATGAATTTTTGAAGTTTAGTGATGAAATGAAATAATTATTTAACCATTTAAATGAATTTAAAGCTGGCAGTGGCAAAAACGTAATTAAGACACTCACTAAATGAAACGCTGCGTTTCATTTAGTGAGGTGGCAGCGCTCAATTGGACACATGGGGGATAAACAACGGAGCGCATGCAAAACTGGCCTGACAAGGATCTAAGCGCGATCTGGGAAAGAAAAATGAAGAACTCGTCGTGTTCTTGCACAGTCCAACATCGCCATGACCAAATTCACACCAAAATAGACAAATCATATATGGATCGGTTCGTCTCTCATCAAGGATCAATAATATCATCCTAATTTCATCTAAAATTCAACACAGAAAAAGATTCGATCGAAGAAAGTTTTGTCATCCAAACTTCCAATCAAGATTTCTTCCTCAATTCTCAATGAAAACGCACGATTCAAAGTTTAACATGACCTACGTGCCAAGATCTACAAAATCCATATAGTAATTGCAAGAATTAGCTCGGTCGAATCTTACCTCAAATGAGATGCAGCTATTGAATTTGTTGGATTCAAAGCTCCAAAATACAAAACAGATCGCCTATGATGTATTGATGAGTGTTTGGAAGCAAAATTTCAGCTCGAAACTACTTCAATTTGGAGAAATCTTCGAACTGCCATAAGAGGTGCTTGGTTTCAACAGCCACGATTATGCAAGATCCTTCCACTTTTGGCCTTCAACAGTTCCTCAATTACACCTGTAGAAGAAGATTAGCACAAAAGGAAGCAGAAAGAATCAAGAATTTCGATTATCCAAGTGAAAAAAGCTTGAGAAGAATTGAGAGAATTGAGAGAATTTTAGATTTGATCTGAAATTGTGAATGTGGATTCTGAGCATTCTGTTAGGATTAAGCTTAAATAGTACCCCTTAATCCATGCCTTAATCATGATTAGCATAATTGGAGTGATTAGCACATGAAGCTTATTATGGAAATTGGCCAATTTTCCCTTTCTCATTTGTAACCAATGGAACAGTGATTTCTCTTTTGAAGCAAGTCACAAATTGCATTTGGAAGTGAATAGAATTGGTTTGGCATGGAAATCCTTTGTATTTTTGAAAATCACCTTTTTTCCCACCTAATTTCTAAATGGTTCACTTGAAAAATGACCTTTTTATGTGAAGGTTTTTGATGAAACGTGATGATGGATTTGGATAGTACACATCAAATGGGATTTGCTCAAAAAAGAATCACTCAAATTGGCCTTTCCATTCAAAAGTTATGGCACTTTGAATTTCATCTTTTTCTGAAAATGATTTGATCATAACTTGCCAACCATAAATGGGAAATGAGTGTTCTTGGACTTTTTGGAAAGGCAAGAACAAGATCTTAAAATTTCATGTTGGATAAATTTTTATTTGAAGCTTTCTTGGACATGTAATTTTGAGGAGAATGACTTTCCATTTTTGGCAGGTGAAAATTACAGGTCATTACTATTTTGGGAAACTTTTTGCCTGACCTCAAATCCTTCACTGTGGATGCTTGAAATGTCATATGAGGCTTATATGGACATGAATGAGACCTTTCCAACCATCTCACACCTTCCAATTCCTGATTAAATGCACAGTTGACCACAATTGACTTTGCCGGGGTTTTGGTTGACTGAGCCAAGTTCTGATGAATTTCAAACCTTTTTCTCTTGAGATTTTGATACCAAATGATACCATGACTCATGTGAATCTCTTATGAATGATCATGGTGCCCAAATTCTTCAAGAATGGTCACCATCCATTGCTCAATGAATGATTGACTGATTGACTGCTGATTGCTTCAGCTGCAAGTAACATGGTTAGATGACAATATTTTTGTACTTTTGGTTAGTAAAAAAATGAAAAGCAATGATATACAAATGCAATACATGCTTGGTGATCAAAAACCACACTCACAAGATACCCACCCACTAGGAGGCAAGCAAAGGTGCACAATGATCCTTGAGGCAAATGAATGATATGATATGATGTCATGAGGGATCTTAGGGCAAAAATTGGGGTCTTACAGATGCCCCTATTTAAGGTCATTCTAGCCGGAGAAGTGAAGTTTAGAAATCTTCATCTCGACGCGGTAGAATGGGCTTAAATAATAGTAATGAGACAAATTTTGGTCCCTAAGAGACCTCATGATGCAAAAGGTATGCATGCAAAAGACACAAACTCTGTGGGGGATATGGTTCACACAGAAGAAAAGACGATCCATCGGAGTAATACATACACCAGGAACAGAGACTCTAACAGGACTCTCATGGGGATTCTAAAAGAAAAAGAATGCGTGAGCAGGACACGACTCCGAGTTGGGGAAAACAAAACTGACACCACGTGCACAAGACACGACTCTGATTAGGGAATAGCAACAATCAGACTGGAGACCTCACTGGGGGAGAGAAGCAATTCCAAAGGAACACATTCCCATTGGAAAGACTCAAGCTGACTCACAAAATGCGTGTACTGGGGATAACACTAATACAGCAACACAAATAGCAATACAACTCCGCTGGGGAAATCTAAACAAGACTTTCCAGGGGAAGCCAAGGGATGAGATGTTACCGGTATAAGGGCAACAAACTCAGGGAGAATGAAAATCTAAGACCGGTATAAGGGTGAGAGATATCAATCAACCAAACATCTGAGAAAGACCTGAAAAAGGTACGCAAACTCAGGGAAATCTGACTCCACAGGGGACCAAGGTCATAATAGGGAGCAGAAAGGAGGGAACACCAGGGATACCGAGGTATATAATAGGTGACCGACCGAAACGTGAATTGGTATATATGCCAAGACACTCATCATCCTGAAGAAAGCTAGAACAGCAGACTTGTTTATAGGACGGATATTCAATTCCATAAGGATGGATATTCGATCCAAGAGTGCATGAGACATATTATTCATTACCGGCAGACCGTGAATGATATACTCGAAAAGGAAGAGACACCAGAGATACCGGAGTATATAATAGGTGACCTACCAAAGACGTGAATTGGTATATATGCCAAGACACTCATCATCCTGAAGAAAGCTAGAAAAGCAAATCGACTTACAGGATGGGCATTCGAATCCACAACGGGAAGACGAATCTTACTCAACTGGGGACACAAACCCATAGAGTGCATGAGATATAATATCCATTACCGGCAGACCGTGGATAAGAATACTCGCATGAGATATATTATCTATTACCGTCAGAACGTAGATAATAAACTCGCATGGTAAGAAACACCAGGGATACCGAGGTATATAATAGGTGATCTACCGAAAACGTGGATTGGTATACATGCCAAAACACTCATCATCCAAAACACAAACTGGTTAAAGGATGGATATTCGATTCTACAAAGAATACGAATCTTGCTCAACTAGGGAAAATCAACAAAGGATCCCAACTGACGAGCGAAAGAGATATATTATTCATTATCGGCAGACTGTGAATAACATACTCGAAAAGGAAAAGGCACCAGCGATACCGAAGTATATAATAGGTGACTAACCAAAGGAGAGAGACAATCGATACCAAGCATCCGGGTAAACGAAAGATAACTCAAAGGGATAAATTGCAAGCATCCGACAATTATCCGAACAACAAGTATTCGACTCCACAAAGGGAAATAACGAATCTTACTCGACCAGGGAAACACAAAAGGCTTCAACTGAAGAGTGCATGAGATATACTATTCATTACCGGCAAACCGTGAATAATATACTCGCATGGAAGATTATCCACAACCGGTTACTGGGTTAACAAAGGATAAATCGACCGAAAAGAAAGGCATCGGGATACCAAACTAGGTATATAATGATGACCAATCAAAGGGAGCAACAATCATTACCAACAAAAGGGTAAATGAAAGAAGACCCGCTGGGGATAAATTGCAAGTATCCGGCAATTATCCGCAGGGACTAGCTGGGAATACGTTGATGAACAATCAATGATCCGGGGAACAAATCACTAGCAAACGGTGAAAAGACCCACTGGCGACTTCAAAAGGGATAACATTGCAAGCAGACGGCAATGATCCCGAAGACTTACTGGGGATACAAGTGCTTACTCAAGAGCAACCACCCAGAAGAAAGGAGGAATATCAACATCGAACAACGAATGAAGATACCCACAATGAGCAACCATCATCGGTTAGGATGAACAACAAGGTTAACTCTGCAAAAGGGAGAAATTAGGGTTTACATCTTACGAATACGGGGTAGAATACCAAAATCTGACTGGGATAAAACTGCAAGCAACCGGCAATTATCCACCTGTACCACAAGGCACAAACTCCACTAGGGAGACAAAACCACAACATGGGATTTACAACTACCAAATACGGGGTAGAAGACCATAAACTCAACTGGGGATAAAAATCACCACAGGGAGATACCAACTCTGTTAGGGATGAAACCACGATAACAGAAAATTCACCAACAGCCAGAACGAACCACAAAGGGTTACCTCTGCTAGGGGAAATGAGATAGGACTTACAACTACCGAATACGGGGTAGTAGCCATACTCTGGTGAGGATAACCACAAATTCGCGTGGGGATGAAAGAAATCACAAACCCGCACGGGAAACAAAATAGGGTTTATAACAAACCACCAACTCTTGCCGAGGAATAAAAGGTATATAACCACCAATTCCATCAAAAGGGCAAGGAAAAATAGGACTTACGACTACCGGTATAAGGGTAGAGGCCCGAAAACTCCGCTGGGGAACAACCCACTAGGAAGCACAAAAGACAATTGACAAAACGCCAATTCGGGAATATTCCGAAAAGACAGACTGAATCAAGACACGTCCTAATGAGGATATAACTCAATAGGAAAGTTCCATCCCAATGTATACGTTGGGAGGACACGGAAGAAACCATCATCCACGAGGGTTTAACTCAGTGGGGAACTGCAGAAGGAAAGACAGACATTTTCTGCTTACGGGCTGACTCTATATGGAGAGATTTTAAACACACGACATCTGCTTTACGAAGATATATAAAGAGATCTATATCATCCATAGCAGGAGACACAACAAACAAAAGATATATGGCAAACAATGCATCATGAATATCTGAATGTTTATGAATATGCATGAATATGCGTAATTATGTTTGATGAATGCTAACAAAACAGCCATATCTAACACGACAGGTCCAGGAATCAAACGCCCGATATTATACTTCCAGGGGAAAACCAGCTGGAAAGCCAATCTGCGGAGATCTGCATGCTATAAAGCAAAGATCTGCGGATACTGCTAGGGAAACAGAGATATCAGGAAACACCGAATCTCTGAGTGATGGATGAGCGAAAGTCCCAATCAGGACACAGAAAGTCACAACGGGCAAACAGCCACCAAGACCAATCTGTTGGGGAACAAGAGAAAAACTCGAAAACATCTGCAGGGGATCCCAGTATCAACTGAGAAACAAAAGTTACTGCAACTCCAAACAAATCCGGGGAACAACCCACTGCAGGAGAACAACATCGTCCAAGTAGAATCTAACTGCATAAGCAACTCTACTGGGGAAAACTGTCAGCTACTCTCTTAGGGAACAACCCACTGAAGGAGAAAGCACCACATAAGTAGATTCTGCAACAAGCCACTCTACTTGGCGAGGACATGCATATCTGATAGATCACATCAATAGACTCTGCAATAAAAGCCATTCTACTGAGGATCGCATGTAATCAGGAGGACAATCCAATCTCTGGATGACGGAGCTATCAACCAATCCTACTGGGGATTGAAGATATTCAACATGCGACACTCGCCACAACACCCATTCTGCAGACAATGTTGAGGGGAGATGGATGGAAATACTGGGATATCAACCCAATCAACCACTGAGTAGGAAAATAAATCCTGCCCTGCTGAGGAGAACCAACACTCTGATAGAGAGAAAGCAACAACTCTACTGGTAACTGCACTGGGAGGAATGACAACCACTCTGCTCGCGACTGCGATGAGGATACAATAACTGCTCTGCTCGCGACTGTGCCACGAAGACAAATAAAGTCTGGGGAAAATGACGGGGCACCAGGATGTCAAACCATCAACCACCGAATCTTCCACAAAGAAAGCACCACGCTGGGGAAGACTGCTGCTGGAGAAAACTGAGTCTTCAACAACACTTTGCTTGCGACTATACTGGGGAACAACCCCACCAACGACTCTGCTTGAGGAACAACCCCAACAGCAAACTGGAGAAATAAGGATACACCCATGCCAGGAATGTGAACAAATGTCTTACCTGTTGGAAATCATAACACCCTTGGGAGAGCACTGAGACATTCTTAGGTATCCTTTTGTCATTGTGAATGTTCACTTTGTTTAGAACAACAATTTTGAAAAAGTTGATTTGTTTAAAACAATGATATTTTATCAATTAAACATGCAAAACATTTGTTGAATTGAAACAAATAAGAGTGCAAATAATGGGATAAAAAGCTCAAATTGATTTGATGGAATGGTAGTCTGCAAATGGCAAGACTCCATACATCTGTACAAATTTGAAATCAGTGATATATATTGGAAGAGGGCTACATTGAACATAATGATCCTTTCTCTACCAATTTGAATCTCGATGTATTCGAAGCTTCAGTTGACGACGAATCGAGAATCCCTGGCGATCAGACAGCTGGTGACCAGAAAGTCCTGTCAGGATGCAGTTACTTGCCAAAGCCCTAATTTTTGCCTAGATTGCCCCAAGGTGAGGTACTCAATCTAGCGGGATGCAAATATATATTTTCAGGTCTCTAACTTTTGCCTGGATTACCCTTGCGGGTTCTCCATCGAGACGCTCATTTTTGCCTAAGCCGCCCTTTCGGGTTTTCAACTTAGCGAGCTATTCTGTTTTTCATTTGCATATACTTTTTTTTCTAGGCAAAGTATTTCTTGACTGCATCTGAATTCACAGGACGAGTGAAATCTTCCCCACCCATTGTTGTAAGCATCAAAGCACCGCCTGAAAAGGCTCTCTTAACAACATATGAACCCTCGTAGTTTGGAGTCCACTTGCCCCTGGAATCGGGCACGAAAGACAAGACTTTCTTGAGCACAAGGTCACCTTCTCGGAACACACGAGGCTTGACCTTCTTATCGAATGCTTTCTTCATTCTCTGCTGATATAACTGACCATGACACATGGCAGTTAACCGCTTCTCTTCAATCAAATTCAGTTGGTCATAACGACTCTGAATCCATTCAGCATCAGTCAACTTGGCTTCCATCAAGACTCTCATTGATGGGATCTCCACCTCTACTGGGAGAACAGCTTCCATGCCGTAGACAAGAGAAAAACGGGTTGCCCCTGTTGACGTGCGTACAGACGTACGATATCCATGCAAAGCAAATGGCAGCATCTCGTGCCAATCTTTGTACGTAACTGTCATCTTCTGGATGATATTCTTGATATTCTTATTAGCAGCTTCAACAGCCCCATTCATCTTAGGTCTGTAAGGAGAAGAATTATGGTGTGTAATCTTGAACTCAGCGCACAACTCATCCATCATCTTATTATTCAGATTAGATCCATTATCAATAATGATCCTCTCTGGCACACCATAACGGCAAATCAGCTGGTTCTTGATAAACTTCACAACCACCTGTCTGGTCACATTCGCATACGAAGCGGCCTCAACCCATTTGGTGAAGTAGTCAATTGCTACGAGAATAAACCTGTGTCCGTTGGACGCTTTCGGTTCAATCATGCCAATCATGTCAATTCCCCACATAGAGAAAGGCCATGGTGATGAAATCACATTCAGAAGTGTCGGCGGAATATGAATCTTATCCGCATAAATCTGACACTTGTGGCATTTCTTCACATATTTGCAGCAGTCAGACTCCATTGTCAGCCAATAGTAGCCTGCTCTCAACATCTTCTTGGCCATGGCATGTCCATTGGAATGAGTACCAAATGAACCCTCATGGACCTCGGTCATCAACAGGTTTGCTTCGTGTCTATCCACGCATCTGAGCAAAACCATATCAAAATTTCTTTTATACAGCACTTCACCACTGAGGTAGAAACTGCCTGACAACCTTCTCAAAGTTTTCCTATCTTTCACAGATGCCCCAGGCGGGTAGACCTGGTTCTGGAGGAAATTCTTGATATCAAAGTACCAAGGCTTGTCGTCATTCACTTCTTCTACTGCAAATACGTGAGCTGGTCTATCCAAGCGCATCACGGCAATGTTGGGAACTTCATTCCAATACTTCACAACAATCATCGAGGCGAGCGTAGCAAGAGCATCTGCCATCCGATTATCCTCTCGAGGGATATGATGAAAGTCAACTTCTGTAAAGAACGTTGAAATCCTTCTCGCATAATCTCTGTACGGAATGAGACTTGGCTGATTCGTCTCCCATTCACCTTTGATCTGATTAACAACTAGGGCCGAATCACCATACACATCAAGATGTTTGATCCTCAAATCAATACATTCTTCAAGTCCCATAATACAAGCTTCGTATTCCGCCATATTATTCGTGCATTTGAAAGTTAGCCTTGCTGTAAACGGAATATGGGTACCTTGAGGAGTAACAATTACTGCCCCAATACCATTTCTGTACTGATTTACAGCGCCATCAAACACCATCGTCCATCTAGAACCAGGTTCTGGACCTTCATCAAGCGTAGGCTCATCACAGTCTTTCATTTTCAAATACAGAATCTCCTCGTCAGGGAAGTCATACCGAACAGACTGATGATCTTCAATCGGCTGGTGCGCTAAATGGTCAGCCAAGATACTACCTTTGATAGCTTTCTGAGCTCGATACTCGATATCATACTCAGACAACAGCATCTGCCAACGGGCAATCCTCCCAGTTAAAGCAGGCTTCTCGAAGATATACTTGATCGGATCCATTCTGGATATCAACCAAGTCGTATGATTTATCATGTACTGGCGCAAGCGCTTAGCAGCCCACGCCAAAGCACAACACGTCTTCTCAAGCATAGAGTACCGAGACTCACAATCAGTAAATTTCTTACTGAGGTAGTATATAGCAGATTCTTTCTTCCCTGATTCATCTTGCTGACCGAGGACACAACCCATCGAGTCTTCAAGCACGGTCAAATACATGATCAGAGGTCTTCCTTCCACAGGCGGAGACAAGATCGGAGGTTCAGACAGATATTTTTTGATACTGTCGAAAGCTTTCTGGCAATCTTCGGTCCAATCAAGAGACTGATCTTTCCGAAGGAGCTTGAATATCGGCGCACATGTGGCAGTCATGTGGGATATAAATCTGGAAATGTAGTTCATGCGGCCAAGAAAACCTCGGACTTGCTTCTCAGTTTTGGGTGCGGGCATCTCTTGTATTGCTTTGACCTTGGCAGGATCAACTTCAATACCTCTTTTGCTGACAACGAAACCCAACAACTTGCCAGAACGGACTCCAAATGTACATTTGTTCGGATTCAGGCGAAGTCTGAACTTCCTCAGACGCTGAAAAAGCTTCAACAAATGCTCAACATGTTCAACTTCCGTTCGAGACTTAGCAATCATATCGTCAACGTAGACTTCTATCTCCTTGTGCATCATGTCATGAAACAAGGTGGTCATAGCTCGTTGATACGTGGCTCCGGCGTTCTTCAAACCGAAGGGCATCACTCGATAACAGAATGTTCCTCAAGGTGTGATGAGTGTTGTCTTCTCCATATCTTCGGGTGCCATTTTGATTTGATTATATCCGGAAAATCCGTCCATAAAGGAAAAGACTTTGAATTTAGCTGTATTGTCTACCAACATATCAATGTGTGGTAGAGGAAAATCATCTTTCGGACTAGCTTTATTCAAATCTTTGTAATCAACGCACATACGGACTTTTCCGTCCTTCTTAGGAACAGGCACAATATTGGCCACCCATTGAGGATATGTAGAAGTCACCAGAAACCCCGCATCAATTTGCTTCTGAACTTCCTCTTTGATCTTCACTGCCATATCTGGATGAGTTCTTCTGAGCTTCTGCTTCACAGGCACGCACTCAGGCTTCAAAGGCAGGAAATGTTGCACAATATCTGTATCTAAACCCGGCATGTCTTCATAGGACCACCAAAGATATCTGAATATTCTCGTAGCAAACTGATCAAATCTTTCTTGACAGACTCTTCAAGAAGTGCCCCAATCTTCACCATACGAACACAATCCTCAGACCCCAAGTTGACTGTTTCCAGATCTTCAAGGTGTGGCTGAATGACCTTCTTCTCGTGCTCAAGGAGATGGGTGATCTCATCAGGAATCTCTTCAACATCATCTTCCTCTGCTTCGAATACAGGGGACTCAAAGTTGGGAGATGGCGTTGGATCATTATGTTCAATGGGTTTTAAGATCAACCTGCATAATGATTTTGGTTAATGAAAAACTTTAGAATTTAAGCAAGCAAACCATTATGCAGATGAAAAGGTTGCATTTATTCTTGTTTTTATGGGTTTTTTGTGATCACTGATTTCATGCAAAAAGTGAAAAGTGAAAACAAAGGAAAAACAAATGTTTAACAATGCATTAATTGAATGAAAACATCATTGTATTAAATGCTGCCAACAATGTCATCACTTCTCCTTTTGGCATGGGAGAAGGGTTTCAAACAAAGTGAACAATTACTCTGATCTATGGATGACTGTAGGAACATCTACAGCGACCCAATTGTGGCAGACGCCACCAGGAATGACGAAATTGTTCAGGTCCTCTGCATCCTCTTCCAAGATAGCAGCAGTTTCTTCCTCAGGTTGATCGTCATGGATGAATCCTCCACTTTTGAACAAACCTTGCTCATTATACGCCCCAGAACAGTAGCCTAGGCCAGCCCGGGATCTGTTATCTTCCAGCTCAATCACCTTCCCTAAACCAGCAACTGTACCACATTCAATGGCCAGTTTAGCATCTTTGTAGGAAGCGAATGATGGAGACTTCTTCTCAATCGGTTCATCAATAGATAAAGCTTGGAACGGAGTTCCAACTTCATCCTCTGCGTCAATATATGAGAAAGAAGACAAGTGGTTAACCAGGAGAGCCTTTTCTCCCCCTACCACAACCAGTTTCTTGTTTTTAACAACTTTCAGCTTCTGGTGTAGGGTGGATGTCACGGCGCCAGCTTCGTGAATTCATGGCCTGCAAGGAGACAGCTATATGACGGGTGGATATCCATTACCTGGAAGGTAACCTGGAAATCACTCGGTCCAATTTTGATAGGGAGATCAACTTCCCCGATCACGGTCTTGCGCGACCCATCAAAAGCTTTCACAACGACCCCACTCTGCCTCATAGGAGGACCTTGATATGACAATCTGGAGAGTGTGGATTTTGGCAATACATTCAAGGATGATCCAGTGTCCACCAGCACGTTGGACATAGCATCAGATTTGCAATTCAGAGATATGTGTAAAGCCATGTTGTGGTCTCTTCCCTCCTCGGGGAGATCAGCGTCACTGAAACTCAAAGTGTTGCAAGCAGTGATGTTTGCAACTATACTGTCAAACTGCTCAATAGTGACGTCATGATCAACATACGCCAGATCCAAGACTTTCTGCAGAGCCTCCCTATGGGGTTCTGAATTCAGCAGCAGAGAAAGAATGGAAATCTTGGATGGCGTTTGTAGAAGCTGGTCTACAATGTTGTACTCACTCTTTCTGATGAGCCTCAGCATCTCATCAGATTCTTCATCTACAATGCCACTCGGGCCAACTGAAGAAACGGGAGTTTTTTGTACAGAGGAGGATGGTCTGGCAACATCAAGTGCCGGATTCTGAATATTCACAGCGGTCCCAACCGGACGCTCAGCAGATTCAGAAACAACAGGAGCCTTAGCAGGTGCAGAAAACACTCGACCACTCCGGGTCAGGCCGCTTACGTCGGCGATATTAGTCACAGCAGTTGAAGGCAAAGGCACTTCCACCCCATCTTGCACAGCAACAGGGTTATATCTGAACGGCACAGCTTTATCAGATGAGTAAGGCACAGGGCCTGCAGGTTTAATGACCAAAGAAGGAGAAGTACTCGGCTTGCTGCTATCATAGCGAATAACAACAGGCTCGGGTAACTTGAACACTGGAGATATAACATTAATCTCAGGTTCATCTTCGTCGACATTGCGATTCTGCAGAATCTCAATGGTTCCTTCGTCTAATAACTCTTGCAATTCTCTGCGGACCTGATTGCAACCCAGACGGTTCATAGAACAGATGCGGCATTTGTCGTGGTCATGCTCCATGTAGCTGTACTGACACAGCAACCGATGTAATTCCACCAACGACTGTCGAATATGACTAACATATTTGACCTTATATTTGCCAGGGCATCCCTGAACCATATTCACAGATTTCCCATGCGCAGGCAATGGGTTCTTGGTGACATTTGGGCCTGAATCTTCAAAGCTCAAGATCCCACATCTCATAAGGTCTTGAACCTTAGTCTTGAGTGGATAACAATTCTCTATATTATGGCCCGGAGCTCCGGAATGATAAACACAATGCTGATCTGGTTTGTACCACCATTGTGGATTTGCAGGAATAGCAGGAGGATCCCTGGGAGAAACCAATTTCCTCTCCAACAAGGAAGGATAAAGTTTTGCGTATGACATGGGGATAGGATCGAAGCTGATCTTTTTCCGGTCATAACTCAGGTTGGCCTGATTGGTTGTACTTCCACGAGGCTGGTAAGCCTGTTGCTGTGGACGCTGCTGTTGTGGATACTGAGGCTGTTGCTGCTGATGCTGATGTTGAGGTTGCTGGTATTGAGCACTGTCTCTGAATACAGGTGCTATATGAGCCACCTGGTGCTGATTGCTGTTGCGCCGTGCGGGCTTCCTCTGAACAGGAGGTTTCCTTGATTTGCCATGGGATTGCACAACATGTGCTTCCCCATCCTTCTTCTTAGAAAATGCTCCATACCGCTTGCTAGAAGAGCCTTCATCTTTTGCTAACCATCCTTCACGGACACCCTCTTCCAACCTCATCCCCATATTCACCATCTCGGTGAAATCCGAGGGAGCACTAGCGACCATTTACTCATAATAAAAAGAACTAAGAGTCTTCAAGAAGATCTTAGTCATCTCTTTCTCCTCTAGCGGTGGAGTAATCTGAGCTGCAAGCTCTCGCCACCTCTGGGCGTACTCCTTGAAAGTTTCTTTGTCCTTCTGCGACATGGACCTGAGTTGATCTCGGTCAGGCGCCATATCGACGTTATATTTATACTGCTTGACGAAGGCCTCGCCAAGGTCGTTGAAGGATCTGGTATTGGCACTATCCAAGCTCATGTACCATCTGAGCGCAGCACCGGACAGACTGTCTTGGAAATAATGAATCAGGAGCTGATCATTATCAGTCTGAGTAGACATCTTCCTGGCGTACATGACCAGGTGAGCAAGTGGACAGCTGTTCCCCTTATATTTTTCAAAGTCAGGCACTTTGAATTTGATCGGAATCTTCACTCCGGGAACAAGGCATAACTCGGCAGCAGACTTGCCGAACAGATCTTTACCTTGAAGAGTCTTCAATTCCTTCCTCAGCTCAAGGAATTGGTCATTCATAGCATCCATCTTTTCATTAACGTCCGGGCCTTCAGACGGCTCGGAATGATAGATGGTGTCGTCTACCCTTGGCATGGTATGCACGACAGGAGGAGCAGCAACAGGGACCGGGCTAGATGCCGGCATGTGAGCAAAAGTTGGAGCAGGAATGTCCGGCATGAAACCCGGAGGCATACCCCAAGGGAACCCGGCTGGCATGGCGTGAGACGCAAAATGAGCACTGGTGGCTGGCACAGACGGAGCTACAATCTCTGAGATAACTGTCCTCTGGACAGGAGTTGCAGGCGGTTGAGCAGGTTGATTCTGAGCAGCAAGAAGTTGCTCCATCAAAGCGCCAAGTCTGGCGACCTCTTCTTTCAATTCACGGTTCTCTTGCTCTAGCTGATCCATAACTCTTGCAGAATTGGCTCGAGTGTAATACCGGTGAGTCAGCTTGTCTTCAAAATAAATGAAGAACACAGGGTCAGAACAAGAAGACCAGAAACAAGGGTACCTGCTTATGCACATGATGCATGAAATGCTTGTGCATATGCTTTATTTTAGTTTCAAGGAACCCTTAGGGTATTGTTTGCAATTTTTGAATATTTAAGCATTTAACTTCATTATGGAAAATATCTCATTCAATATAATCGAGACAAAGAAGTACAGCATTTTTGATTCAATTACAAGGAGAAAAGGAAAATAACATCCTATGGATCCCTAACAGCTCGGGATGCTGGAAGACGAGAAGCACACAGCTTCTTGATCTCTCTCTCATAGGCAGCTTCCATATCTGCTTTCTCCTTAGCAAGCTGATCATACTTCCTCTTCCAGAATTTGGAAGACTGAGGAAGCAAGGAAGTCCAAGTGTCGTTCGGATCGTCGATCACTCGATGCTCGAGAAATTCAATCAGAGCGTCCTTCTCCTTGAGCTGCTGAAGCAATTCTTCTCTTTCACGGATCCAAGCACGTGAAAGGTCTTCTTCTCTCAACTCCTCTACACGTTGGGTGGGGAGGGTTGAAGGCCCAGCCACATCCAATGGTGTAGGTCTCGGATGATCATATGGCATCAAATACACGGCAGCTCTCTGTCTGACCCAAGAAGTATAAGGCTCCAAAGCAATGCAATTCTTCGGACCCAACTCATTCCTGCTCTTCTTGCAGATCTTGCGCCAAGCGCGGACAAATCTAGCTTTCAGGCCTTGGGGATCTTTACCCTCCTGAAAGAACACACCTTCTAACAGAATAGTATGAGGTTTATCCTTTAGGGGGAACCCAAGCTGACGACGTGCTAGAATGGGATTGTAGCTGATCCCACCACATGTACCAAGAAGAGGCACATTAGGGAATTCACCACAATAGTCGATGATCTGAACGGTATCATACACACGATCATACCAAGAGATATCATCATTGGTGAGAGACATGAGTCTCTGAGACCACCGTAGACATCCCTTGTTCTCCTTGAAAGCTACTGTCTGCGGCAAGTGCGAAATAAACCACTTGTACAGTAGAGGTAGACAGCAGACAATAACTCCACCACCCTTTGCATTTCTCAGGTGTAAAGAGACATAAGCATCACCCAACAAAGTCGGAACAGGATTAAGAACTGAGAAGATCCTAATAGCATTCATGTCCACAAACTTGTCGAAGTTGGGAAACAGCACTAATCCATAGATGAGCAACACAAATAGAGCCTCAAAGGCATCCTCACTCATGGCCTTCCCATAGATGGTAGCTTGAGCGACGAGGAACTCGGAAGGAAAACCCTGAATTCCACCTTTGGTAGTCAGATTAGCTTTAATCAAAGCCTCATCTATGTGCAACAAGGCTGCAATCTCTCTAGCAGATGGAATACTCTCTAGGCCACTGAACGGCACCTGATCCAGAATCGGAATCCCAATGAGGTGAGAATACTCCTCCAAGGTAGGCAATAACTGGAAGTCCGGAAAAGAGAAGCAGTGATACAGCGGATCATAAAACTGAGCCAGAGTGCTCATCAAACCCTCATCAACCTGAGTAGTCAACAGAGGCAGAAGCTTCCCATAGCGAGCTTTGAAACCCAAGGGATCTAATACATAAGAGGTCAGATTCCTTAACTCTTTTACATCGGGCTGTCTAAAGCTGTACTTCTTTGTATGCCTTTTTGGTCTTTCCATGGCTGAAAATTTTACAAATAAACACTTTAAGTTCCTTGAAAATTTTCTTTTTTTTCTGATGACATGAAGTGCAGATGAATGCATGATTGCATGAATGCAACAATCACACTCAAGGATCAAGCAAGTCACACCAGTCGGCAAGACTACGCCATTCTCCTATCCTAAGCTGCACTCGAGTTCGGGTATAGAAATCATCTCACAGGGATCACCAAAGCAAACAGCAATTGTATATCAAGCAATTCAAACATTACAATCAATACAGTTATCCCAAATTGTACAAAAATATGTCAAATAACAGATAACAAATATCATACAACAAGGGTGAAAAGTAGGCAATACCACCAGGGAAGGTCTAATGCAATTCATCCCCAGCAGAGTCGCCACTTTTCTGTAGCGGTGTATTCGTCGCTATATGATTTATTAATTAAACCATAAGCAAAGTATACAATGAATTCGAGTCGCCACCGCACTTTTATTTATCCTAAGGACTGGTTAAAAAGCGAACAAAAACCTAAGAAGTTTTACACGTAGAAAACCAATAAAAGATCAGAGAATCTAGGTAAGGGGTAAATTACGCAATGGGAAGGTGTTAGGCACCCATCACGTCCTAGGTACTCCTAGGGAGCCCTTTTCACACTTGTTGTATAAAAATGTTTATTTGTTTTGACATATTGTGCAAACATGAAGGGGATGATGAGAAAAGAATGTACAAGTTAGTTATTTTTGTGTTCGAACGGATGAACCCGTTGCCTACGTACCTTCCATCAAAGGTAAGGATCAAAACGCCGTAGTTCGGCTAAAAAATTTCCAAACATTTATGAGTTCATTTTAAAACAATAGCACTAAGGCTTTACGTTATCCACGGGAGAAAACTCAACCTTATGAAACAACAAGTCCACCATGTGAGAAAAGCTTCCACTTGCTAGCGAGGGGTTAACCCTATAATAAGCAAGGAAGACTTACAATTCAATCAACTAAGGACAAATAGGTGAGATTAACATCAACCAACTAGGATAAATCAAACCTATGGCTAATGTATGAAAATTTGACAAGCATGGACAAAGCCACAAAACAATTGAATGAGTTGGATGAATTGAGTATGATTATTCACAAAGGATGGTCAAAGTATGATTAGATTGATTCAAAGAAGTGTTATGAAATGGAGTTTGAAAAGTCAAGGACTTAGGGTCCAAGTTTCTAATTTGAAAAGAGGATGAGAATGTTTGCACAACATGCATTTACAAATTTGAAAAGTCAACAAGTGAAAAGGGGTTTTGAAACAAAAAGGGTGTGGATGAAGAAGTGTAAAACTTCCTAGAAGTTCACCTCTTGAAATCATATAGAAGATGATTCAAGTGTGTCCTTAGGAATGAGGCAACAAAGCAAGTAAGCGAAATAAAAGCAAGGTGATACCGGATGCCATCAATGGTCTTATACCAATCTCACAAACAAAAACGGATATCGGATACCAATAACTGGGTTTACACCAATCTCCTAAGGTAAACAAAACTTGGAAGTCAGATGCCAATCCATCTGGACTTATACCAACCTCCAAAGTATGGTCATAGGAATACAAATGCCACATCACAGGGACTTACAATTGCATCCTCTCATACAACAAACAAGAGCAAAGAAGATATGAGTGACCAATGAGGTCTTACACTCTATCCTTCCATATCATGGGAACAAAAGCCAATCAACATGGACTTACAATTGTCCTCAATGGGCAAACAAACATAGATCACAAGGATATGCAATAATGATCATACAAGAATTAACAATCAATAATGATGAATGCACAATGGCAAGTAAGCAACCATGTTCAAATGAATCAAATAATCAATCAAAGAAGTTCAAGTAGCACACACTATAACCACACAATTGGGCTCAAACAAAGGTTGGACTTTAAAAGTCAACTGGAATAGGGTGAAAGGTGCTCTTAACCTTGACATTGAGAGCCAAGGTGAAGCAGATGAAAGGATATGAGGGGTGTGCCTCATCACTCTTATCTCTGGTCAGAGAGAGTATTGAATATCAGAAGGTGTGGGAGTTCAGAAAGAGGGAACTCTCTCCACAAGTTAGACTCGATAGATCTTGGGTATTTTACTCACTATGCATCAACACATGTGGTGTGAGCAAGGTGAGTGACTCACAGAATAGTAGGAGATAGGCTACATATCTCTTTTGTCTACCAATTGCCTCAAATGAGGACTTTTCCTGCTTGGGGACAAAGTTAAACAATCACAAACATCGCCTCTTAAGGAGGACTTAAGACAGGTGCCTGGCTAAATAACAAGCCAGGTCTTCCAGACTACATGGAGACAAGAGATTCTACCTCAATGCAAACGCTTAGCAAGCAAAGCAATGCAATAGCTAGTTCTCAAAGAATTAAAGCGACTATGGTACCTGAAATCAATTAAATATAATCAGTATCTTAATCACAAAGTCAAAACAAACAAGTTAAGAACCAACAAACAACATAATCAATCACATGTGCAAAGCACAAAGCTCAAAGCATATGAGCTAAGCATCCTACAAAACAAACAAGTTAGTTCACAATATCAAACAAAACCAAACTCAATCAACTTGAATTAAACTCTTCAAAGCATTTTGCTTCTTAACCTGAAAAAACAACTCAAATGTGAGAAGTAAGACCACTAGGCCAAGCCTAGGGTCAAAAGGAGGTGAAAAATTTAAAACAGCAAGTGAAAATTGATCAAAGTCAAGATTTAACAAACAAAAATAAATTCCAGCTGGTCCCATATCAAAACTATGCACCAAATCCATTTTATACACATAACATGTCAAACTATGCCTTTTGGAATCACATTGGAGCAAACAGAATGATCACAATCAAACCAATACCAAAATAGCTCAATAGATTCCACAAAAATTTCAGTCTAAACAGAACACACTCAATGAGTAGCATATCAAATTTCATGCTATTTGGACAAGAGGAAGTAGGGAAATTAAATCCAAGAAGTTATGGTATGCAAAAACCAACCCAAACAAGGTCACCATTCATGTACCAACTTCAAACGAATGTAAAACAGAAATCAAACATTGGAAATGAATGGGACCAAATCCAAAATGAAGTCATACATGTTAAGAAACACTCCACCAAATTTCATCTTCATATGATGAGGTATGAACATTTCAAAGCTATGTAAGATGATCACTCAAAAAAAG
Organism: Lathyrus oleraceus; assembly: GCF_024323335.1. Lineage (NCBI taxonomy): Eukaryota > Viridiplantae > Streptophyta > Magnoliopsida > Fabales > Fabaceae > Lathyrus > Lathyrus oleraceus. The sequence goes on from NC_066580.1 coordinate 282,924,657, forward strand.
GTTCACAAAATGGTAAACAGCAAACAAAAATACCAATCAAATAGGAAATGTATCAACAAATCCTACAAAAAATCATGGTCAAACTAGACATATAGATGTAATCACATGCAAAATTCCAGAGCAAAAGACCTAGGATAGGCATGGAAACAAAATTCATGAACATGGCATAACATAGCATGCCACATTTGTAACACTCAACTTGATCACATCATATCTATTAATCCAGAAACTCAAAAATAACAAACTATACATCAAAATCACCAGGAAAGAGTCAAGAATAGGCATGTAAAATTCCACACATTTTGGATAAGGCATCATCATTTTATGGATGAAATGGAAAAACATATACACAAAACATACATGAACAAAACCTCTAGGAAAAAGCAAAAATCAATCAGGCACAACTTTGATTATCATACCTAAAAAAAACTAGAGAAAATTTGGAGATGAACACAAAAATCCTCATTCAATTTGGACAAAAAATGAATTAATTATGAATTTTTGAAGTTTAGTGATGAAATGAAATAATTATTTAACCATTTAAATGAATTTAAAGCTGGCAGTGGCAAAAACGTAATTAAGACACTCACTAAATGAAACGCTGCGTTTCATTTAGAGAGGTGGCAGCGCTCAATTGGACACATGGGGGATAAACAACGGAGCGCATGCAAAACTGGCCTGGCAAGGATCTAAGCGCGATCTGGGAAAGAAAAATGAAGAACTCGTCGTGTTCTTGCACAGTCCAACATCGCCATGACCAAATTCACACCAAAATAGAAAAATCATATATGGATCGGTTCGTCTCTCATCAAGGATCAATAATATCATCCTAATTTCATCTAAAATTCAACACAGAAAAAGATTCGATCGAAGAAAGTTTTGTCATCCAAACTTCCAATCAAGATTTCTTCCTCAATTCTCAATGGAAACGCACGATTCAAAGTTTAACATGACCTACGTGCCAAGATCTACAAAATCCATATAGTAATTGCAAGAATTAGCTCGGTCGAATCTTACCTCAAATGAGATGCAGCTGTTGAATTTGTTGGATTCAAAGCTCCAAAATACAAAACAGATCGCCTATGATGTATTGATGAGTGTTTGGAAGCAAAATTTCAGCTCGAAACTACTTCAATTTGGAGAAATCTTCGAACTTCCATAGGAGGTGCTTGGTTTCAACAGCCACGATTATGCAAGATCCTTCCACTTTTGGCCTTCAACAGTTCCTCAATTACACCTGTAGAAGAAGATTAGCACAAAAGGAAGCAGAAAGAATCAAGAATTTCGATTATCCAAGTGAAAAAAGCTTGAGAAGAATTGAGAGAATTGAGAGAATTTTAGATTTGATCTGAAATTGTGAATGTGGATTCTGAGCATTCTGTTAGGATTAAGCTTAAATAGTACCCCTTAATCCATGCCTTAATCATGATTAGCATAATTGGAGTGATTAGCACATGAAGCTTATTATGGAAATTGGCCAATTTGCCCTTTCTCATTTGTAACCAATGGAACAGTGATTTCTCTTTTGAAGCAAGTCACAAATTGCATTTGGAAGTGAATAGAATTGGTTTGGCATGGAAATCCTTTGTATTTTTGAAAATCACCTTTTTTCCCACCTAATTTCTAAATGGTTCACTTGAAAAATGACCTTTTTATGTGAAGGTTTTTGATGAAATGTGATGATGGATTTGGATAGTACACATCAAATGGGATTTGCTCAAAAAAGAATCACTCAAATTGGCCTTTCCATTCAAAAGTTATGGCACTTTGAATTTCATCTTTTGCTGAAAATGATTTGATCATAACTTGCCAACCATAAATGGGAAATGAGTGTTCTTGGACTTTTTGGAAAGGCAAGAACAAGATATTCAAATTTCATGTTGGACAAATTTTGATTTGAAGCTTTCTTGGACATGTAATTTTGAGGAGAATGACTTTCCATTTTTGGCAGGTGAAAATTACAGGTCATTACTATTTTGGGAAACTTTTTGCCTGACCTCAAATCCTTCACTATGGATGCTTGAAATGTCATATGAGGCTTATATGGACATGAATGAGACCTTTCCAACCATCTCACACCTTCCAATTCCTGATTAAATGCACAGTTGACCACAGTTGACTTTGCTAGGGTTTTGGTTGACTGAGCCAAGTTCTGATGAATTTCAAACCTTTTTCTCTTGAGATTTTGATACCAAATGATACCATGACTCATGTGAATCTCTTATGAATGATCATGGTGCCCAAATTCTTCAAGAATGGCCACCATCCATTGCTCAATGAATGATTGACTGATTGACTGCTGATTGCTTTAGCTGCAAGTAACATGGTTAGATGACAATATTTTTGTACTTTTGGTTAGTAAACAAATGAAAAGCAATGATATACAAATGCAATACATGCTTGGTGATCAAAAACCACACTCACAAGATACCCACCCACCAGGAGGCAAGCAAAGGTGCACAATGATCCTTGAGGCAAATGAATGATATGATATGATGTCATGAGGGATCTTAGGGCAAAAATTGGGGTCTTACAGCTGTAACTTCGGATCTTTATCCGTGTGGTACTTTTACCTCTTTTCCGCATTTTACCGCTTTCTTAGCTGGAAGATCTCAATAGGAGGCCTTTGTTTTCTTTTGTTTATTTACTTCTGAGCCCCCTTGTTGGCACATTTACTTTATACATGTTTGTTTTGTATGTGTTCGGATCCCTGCAGGTAGCGCGGTTCCTTCGTCAAGGACTGCCTTTTTGCCCTTGAGCATCCCAAACCCTAAAACCCAAAGCAACACGTTAACTCCTTCTACTACAGGCGAGTAAGTCTCCAAAGGTCGAGCATCCGGTAGATTGCGTAGTGACGTCGTTCGTCCAAAACCCAATCCATAACCCCATAGTTAGCCGAACTACGTTTTGCTCTGATTCTCAGGCCAGATGAGATACGTAGGCATAAGACACGATGTCTTAGCGAGCACAATTACCCTTAACCCCTAGGTAGCCGAGCTACGAAGACTCTGATTCTCATATTCAGATGAGATACGTATGCAGTGGATGCGACATCCGCGCGAGTCATTTTCATTTAACCCCCTTTTTTGGTAAACAGCACAAGATAAACTCACACCCTTTAGACAAGAATTACAAAAGTGGATCCCGTAGAGTACTACAGATGCGTAGGGGTGCTAATACCTTCCCTTCGCATAACCGACTCCCGAACCCAAGATTTGGTTGCAAGACCCCGTCTTGTCCTTTCCTTTTTCAGGTTTACTTCGAGCGTTTCCTTTCCCTCCTTTGGGATGAATAACGCATGGTGGCGACTCTTCTGTCATTTTCTTTCGCCGGTTGTTTTTTCGCGCACTGTATTTTTCAGGTTGCGACAGCTGGAGACTCTGCTGGGGACACTAAGAAGTTGACCTCTTGCTGGTCCATCTTCCCTAAGCGAGTCCCTCCTAGCTTGTGTGATTTCTTGTTTATTGGGTGTTCATGCTTTTGTACATTTATTTGCTTACCTGCTTGCATGCATCTGTTGTATCTCTTGGATTTGTTTGTTTGTTTGTTGGGATGGGGTGTTCTATGAGAGATAAGCCCATTACCCAGGCTTGAGTGTACACACAGGTTTTAGAGTGGATAATCATGAGGCTTGCGTGGCGTGTTGCTACGTTAAGTCGTTCGTGAAGAACCACACCCAGACGAGGTTTCTTTTGGATATATTATGTCTTACGGGTGTTCCTCTAGAAATCGTCGACTCTGGTGACCATTTCCCGAGAACTCAGTCGAGGCGTCTCCTCCGAGACGTGATTATGTTAGCTCTGGTGGGCGCATTCTCGCTGCTCAATCCGAGGATCCCGAGACTGGGAACTTGCTATTAGGATGTCCTGTTGAGGGGAGTCAATGGAGGTCTTTTGTCCCGTAATAAAACCAAACCTTCAGTGGTAAACGTATTATTCGTGACTGAATGGCTGAAGCTGACGAACTTCTGTTCTTAGAACCTACTAGTGAGGGGCGGGCTAAATTCAGGAAACCTTAACCTCCAACCAACCCGGTTTTCTGGAGCAGAGTTTTGGTCTTGTATTATATTCCTCAGTAAATTTCTCTCAAGGCAGTGCAACCTGACAGATGTTCAAGCGGATCCATCAATTCTGATTGACATGCCTTTGCATTGCATAACATCATCTGCATATTTGCATCCAACATCTCATGCTTATTCATTTGTAGGGTATTCCCTTTCAAAACGGGGGTGCCTTAAAACTGAACAAGAAGTGCATCGCATACCATGCATATTAACCCTTGTCTGTTTTGCAGGTGTCACCGCAGTGTCTAATGTTTATTCCCCGTATCAGGCAGTTATTGGTCCCAAGCGAGTCCACAGGTACCCGACAAAGGAAAATCGTCCACAGCTAGCGATGGACCAAGTACAGAAAGAGCTGGCTTATATGCGTGAAAGGATGGATCAGTTCATGACATTGATGACTGGTATGGCAGAAGGCCAGGAAAAGCTGAGGGAATTGGTTGAGCAACCGAGACCTGATCCGGAGGTGGAGATACCAAATGCTGAGGGAAACCCTGGTAACCCTGGGAACGCTGATAACCCTATGAACACTGGTAACGCGGGTAACGCAAATGCTGATGGAAACCCGAGTAATGTTGACAACACAGGGAATGTTGGAAATGGTATTGGCGGAAGGTACAATGTGAATCGAGGAATTCGGATTAACGGGCACCCCGTTACTGAAGATTATCAGTATGATCAATTTTCTTTGCACGACGAGGCCCTCGAGACCACTCTCCGTATGGATGAGCTTGCTGAGAAGCTCAAATCTTTGGAGTCTCAAAATTCCTTAGGCTTTGATGTCACAAATCTTGGTCTGGTTCAGGGAGTAAGGATTCCTCACAAGTTCAAACCCCCTACTTTTGAGAAATACAACGGGGCTTCTTGCCCACGCACTCATCTCCAATCTTATCTGGGAAGGTTGGGAGCTCACACGGAAGATGAAAAGCTGTGGATGTACTATTTTGAAGACAGTCTAACTGGAGCTTCTCGTGAATGGTATTCTCATTTGTCTCGTACTACCATCAAGAGCTAGAAAGACTTGGCAGAGGCTTTTGTCAAGCAATATCAATACAACTTGGACATGGCTCCAAATCGGACCTTGTTGCAAGGTATGTCTCAGACTGCCAAGGAAACCCTTAGAGAGTATGCTCAGCGTTGGAGACAGATTGCTGCGTCCGTCCAACCCCCTATGTCTGAAAGGGAGATGGCGGACATGTTCATGAACACTCTTCAAGGCAATTATATTGAGAGATTGGCTGCTTGCCCGTCAATCAGCTTTGCAGAGATAGTAATTACTAGAGAAAGAATCGAGAGTCTGTTGAAGATGGGCCGAATTCAAGACAATAGTGCTTCCAACTCATCAGGTCCCAAGAGACCGTTTGCTGGTAACGGTCAGCGAAGAAAAGAAGACGAGGAAAGCATTGTGTATGCCGGCAGAGGCAGGGGTAGAGGACGCCCTAATTATTATCAAGATCAAGTGGCCGCAGTCACTATTCCAACACGTGTTCCTCAATCGCAATATCATCCGCAACAACAACCCAGGTACAACAATCAACAACAAGGAGGTAATCCAGGTCAGCAGAGACACTATCAACAACGTCCAAGGCAGACGGACCGGGTCATCGAGCCAATCCCAATGCCTTATTCAGTATTACTTCCCAAGCTGATTGACATGAATCTGGTTACGTTGAGAACTCTGGCCCCACCAATCGATCCCAATAATTTGCCTAGAGGTTATGAGGTCAATGCCAGATGTGCTTTTCACTCCAACGCACCTGACCATACTACAGATAATTGCAAGGCTCTCCAGTTAAAGGTACAAGATTTGAGAGATGCCCAGGCTATCAATTTTGCTCCGGTGCCTAATGTTATCCAGAACCCGATGCCGGCTCACGGCGGGCAGAGGATTAATGTTGTTGATAGTGGGGAAACTTTGAATTTGGTTTCTGATGTGACTAAGGTGAAGACTTCGCTATCGGTGGTTAAAGACCGACTTCTGAAAGGACAGATTTTCCCGGGCTGTGGGGAAGAATGCAGAAATTGTCAAGCTGCCGAAAACGGATGTGACAGTTTGAGAAGGGGTATTCAGCAACTGATAGATGAAGGTTGTCTTCAGTTCGATCAGGCCCGTCCAGTGAAGAATGATGTATCGACGGTGACGTTTTATTTCACTCCTGAAGAAATATATGTTCCCGAGAGACTCGCTCCGACAACAATATATTTCCCAGAAAGTACAGAACCAGCAGTGGTGAACATCAAAAGTTCATCACCAGTTACAATTTACTCTAACAGCCCTCAACCGACTTTGGTTGGTCCGATCACCATCACAATACCAGGATCCGTTCCGTATGAGAAAGACAGTGCTATCCCGTGGCACTATGAGGCTGATATCTACTGCCAGGGGCAGAAAGTTAACGAAGAAGACATTGACATTGGTAGCTCCGCTGTAGACAATGTTGGAGGGGTTGGTGGCTTCACTCGCAGTGGACGCCTATTTGCACCATCAACATTACGCGCGAATACTGAAGCCGAGGCAGCTGCCAAGGCTAAAGGGAAACAGATGGTCGCCGAAGAGGTTACTACTGAGGAAGATCCTCCTAAGACCGCATTCGAGAAGGAAGTGGATGAGTTTATGAGGATTATCAAGAAAAGTGACTACAAGGTAGTCGACCAGCTAAATCAGACACCCTCAAAGATCTCCATTCTCTCACTATTGCTGTGCTCTGAGGCGCACAGAGCAGCCTTGTTGAAAGTACTGAATATGACCTATGTTCCATCAGAGTGATGCATATCACAATGGAGTGCAAAGGAGTGATGCTTTCCCATGTTTTGGTTGATACAAGCTCTTCTCTGAATGTTCTTCCAAAGAAAGCCTTAATGAAGTTGGATTGCGATGACACTATCCTGAGGCCAAGTAACTTAGTTGTAAGGGCTTTTGATGGCTCTAAGAGAGCTGTTTTTGGCGAAGTTGAGTTGCCAGTTAAGATTGGACCGCAGGTCTTCAAGAGCACCTTTTATGTGATGGATATCCAGCCTGCCTACAGCTGTCTGCTAGGTCGGCCTTGGATTCATGTTACCGGTGCTGTTACTTCTACCCTCCACCAGAAGCTCAAATATGAACTAGAAGGTCAGGTCGTCACTGTCTGTGGTGAAGAGGATATTTTTGTTAGCCACCTGTCTACATTTAAGTATGTAGAGATGGACGACGAGATGCACGAGATGTTGTGTCAGGGCTTCGAAGCCATAAACATCAATGAGGTCGCGCCCGAAGCTGTCTTTTCACCTGAGTTTGAGAAGGTCGGGACTTCTATCTCTTCATACAAGCAAGCTGTCGAAGTGGTTAAAGCTGGTAATGCCCAAGGCTGGGGCAAATTTGTGGAGCCAGTTATCAAAGAAGACAAGTTTGGATTGGGGTATGCTCCGGGATCTCAGAAGAATGAAACCGGTACTCTCTCCAGCGGGGGTTTGGTTTCTCCCCACATCGTCAATGCTGCAGATGAAGACAAGGCTGACAGTGACTGTGACTTAGATAGCTGGATTCGCCCGTGTGTCCCGGGAGAAAAGCTCGACAATTGGTCGTCTGAAAAAACCGTCCGGGTTACTCTACTGAAAGAGTTATTTTTATTGTTTTCCTTTATTACATGCATAATAAAGTCTTACACTTTGCCCAAGGTGTAACGGCTCATTTGTAGGGCCATCCATTTAGTTACATTTCGCAATTATTTTTATCATCAATAAAGGACGGCTTTTGCAAACAATCTTGTGTTCTCTTTCTTTCAGTTTTTTTACTTTTACAAAAAAAAATGGCAATGTTTCTTTTTTCGTTTTTTCTTTCTTTCCAAAAAAAAAATCTCTCATTCTAAGGTAAAGCATGATCCTCCATCATGTAGAGCGGACCACCCGGATCTCACTACTAACGACACTGCTATGGCCAAGTATGACTTCGACAATCCTATCTATTAAGCCGAAGAAGGGGTTGAGGAAGATTGTGAATTGCCTGAAGGGTTAGCCAGATTGTTGAAACAGGAGGACCGAGCTATTACACCTTATCAGGAGGTGATCGAGACCGTCAACATCGGTACCGCAGACGACAAGAAAGAGATCAAGATCGGGGCAAGTCTACAGGCCGAGAGGAAAGACCGTTGATCGTGTACTTGACTGTGTTAGAAAGGTCAATGGGTTGTGTGCTCGGTCAGCATGACGAGTCAGGTTGAAAAGAGTATGCAATATACTACTACTTAGCAAAAGTTTACCGACTGTGAACAAAGATACTCATTGCTCGAGAAAACTTGTCGCGCTTTGGCATGGGCTGCTCACCGACTAAGACAGTATATGTTGACTCACACGACTCTATTGATATCAAAAATGGATCCAGTCAAGTATATTTTTGAAAAGCCAGCACTTACCGGAAAGGTTACTAGGTGACAAATGATACTGACAAAGTATGACATCCAATACACTTCACAAAAAGCCATCAAGGGAAGTGTCTTGTCAGACTATCTTGCAGAGCAACCGATTGATGATTACCAACCTATGAGGTTTGACTTTCCTGATGAGGACATCATGTTTCTCAATTCGAAAGATTGAGAGGAACCACTCCCGGAGGAGGGGCCTGAACCTGAATCCAAAAGGGTTATGATGTTTGATGGGGCGGTCCACGTCAATGGTCGCGGAGTTGGTGTAGTGTTGATCACACCAGAAGGGGGTTCATATGCCATTTGGTGCCAGAATAACTTTTCCCTGCACCAACAATGAAGCCGAATACGAAGCTTGTATCCTAAGACTTGAGGATGCCGTTAATATATAGATTAAAACCCTGGATGTATACGGGGATTCAGCTTTGGTCATCAATCAAACCAACAGGAAATGGTATACACCTCAGCCTCATCTGGCTCCTTACAGAGACTACACGAGAAGATTGTTGACTTTCTTTTGAAGAAAACCAATTTGCTGATGATTAAGGTGCTATGCTGGAACTACGTACCCAGAATTGACGTATCTCGGTCAGAGACGAATGAAGAAAGCATTTGGTCAGAAAGTGCGCCCTCGGGGGTATCAAGTCGGTGAATTGGTACTCAAAAGATTTCTTCCTCCCAACACATATCACAAGGGCAAATGGACACCGAACTATGAGGGTCCGTACGTGGTTAAAAGGATTTTCTATGGCGGAGCTTTGATGCTAACAACCATGGATGGCGAAGGATTGCCGTCCCCTACTAACTCAGACGTAGTAAAAAAAAAATACTTCGCATAAAATAGACCCGCTGGACGATAAAAAGAATAGTCCAGGCAAAAAAAAGGGCATCCCGACGAACCAAAAAAAAAAGAATAAAGAGGTTCGGGCAAAAATTAGGGATATAAAAAAAGAGTACACCCGGTGAGTCGAAAACCCGAAAGGGCGGCTCAGGCAAAAATGGGTATCCCGGTGGATTGAAAACCCGAAAAGGGGGCGATCCAGGCAAAAGTTAGGGAATAAGCGAATGAATGTGATCTGAGTTCATCAGTGTTATATCACCGTTTCATTCAATCCGGCAATCTTCGAAGGTTAAAGATCGACTAATCATCCACTTCAGAAAGCAAGATGAGCAGAGCGTCTTGAGGACATACGAGCCATAGCAGAGTCGAAACTCGTTGGGACCCCGTATCCCCATTGCATTAGGATAGTTCTCTTTTTATAGCGATCACCTCTTTTTAGGGATCAGCTTCCTGATACCCTCGCCTATTCCTGGCACAAATTTTCTCCCCAGTAAGAGTCGAATAATTCAGTTAAAGAGCCTCTTTATTTTTCATTTATCAATTTGTTTGCAAAAATGTCCGAATTTTTGATAAAACATATTGCATATGAACATAATGGTGGCTTTTACAGATGATTTGCACAGGAAAACATTTAAAATTGCTTTGAATGTGCTTAATCCTGGACGGTGAATTCAAACCGAGTAATTCCCCCGAGGCATACGTGTATTTTTGGTTGCAGGTCATAGGAACCGGATGCCAAGTCATGAATCCACATCCCTAAGCGGTTGACAAAGTCTCTCCTCAGCAGAGCATGTTCCCCAGCAGAGTTGACAGTATCCAGACTATATATCCCCAGCGGAGTTGATAGTGTCAGACTGTATCTTCCTAGCAACAGCGGAGTGGTTGCATAACCAACAGATGAGAGGGTGGTGTTCCCAGTGTTCATCTCATTTCCCAGCAGATTATTTTTAACAGATTTGTTAATCCCCAGCTTGAGGGCGATTAGCAAGTTCATATCCCCAGCAAAGGTCGTTTCCTACGACATTTCCCCAGGAAGTGTTTTCCCCACAGACTCTCCTCACAGAGCCTCGCCGAACAAAGTTTCCATAGTTGATACTCCCCCCGCAAGGTCAACTTTTCAAGCAGCCAATTTATTTTTGGTGGCTCATTGGTCCCGGCAGACGGATCATTCCCCACAGAGCATTCAAGGATTTATACAGCGATTTGTTCCCTACCGGAGTTTGCTTCCCCAAGCAGATTTCTTTTTACACCATGCATAACATTTGCATTTGCATGCATATCATATCAAGCATACACATAAGCTGATAAACAGGTTCTTCCAAGCAGACTGAAGAATTACTTTACAACCAAGGTCATGAGATCCAGCCAGAGGATCAAGCGTGAGTGATCAGCCTGAGGGTCGTTTTGAAGATTCAGCCTGAGAATCGTTTTCCAGTGATCTAGCCTGAGGGTCATTTCGAAGATTCAGCCTGAGAATCGTTTTCCAGTGATCTGGCCTGAGGTTCATTTTGAAGATTCAGCCTGAGAATCGTGTTCCAGTGATCCAGCCTGAGGGTCATTTCGAAGATTCAGCCTGAGAACCGTGTTCCAGTGATCCAGCCTGAGGGTCATTTCGAAGATTCAGCCTGAGAATCGTGTTCTAGTAAGCCAGCCTAAGGCTCAATTTGAAGATTCCCTAGTGAAGTCGCCTACAAGCTTTATTTCCCCAGCAAGCCCAAGTCTAATTGAGGAGTCGTTACAACATGTTCTAGCCCGAAGAATATGTACGAAGCCCAAAAGTGGAATATTCTCGAAGCTGCATATCTAATATGAAGGTTGGGTGTAGATTTCAAAAGAGGGTCAACCAGCGCATGCCTCAGATGCGGGATCCTAATGATGGGAATTTATCATCAAAACAATCTAGATCTAACTAGAAGATCGAAGTAGATTCAGCCAAAGAATCAAAACAAAGAAGATCTAGCCAAAAGATCGAAAATCGCAACAATTCAGATCTAGCCAGAAGATTGAAGTAGATTCAGCCAGAGAATCAAAGGAAATAGATTAAGCCAGAGAATCGAAACGAAGGAGATCTAGCCAGAAGATTGAAGAAGATCTAGCCAGAAGATCAAAATCGTATCCAGCCCGAGGATCAAAATTAATATCCAACCAGAGGACTAAATTGAGTATAGATTCAGCGAGAGGATCGAAACTCCAGATTAAGCCAGAAGACTGATTCAGATCCAGCCAGAGGATCGGAAGAAAAATAAACAGCGCGATGTAATTCCGCGTTTTTGTGGTGTTATCGGAGCGCAAATTTTCGGTCTGTCTTTGGTATTCAATCACAGCTCACCCCGTTTGTCTGATAAGCTGTTCGCTTTCATCCTACTCGGGGTAGCTGATGATTGAATAGGGGCAGCTGTAACACCCCAAAATTTGCCCTCCTCATTCATGCATTCATTTAGCATTTCATATTGCATTTCATCATGGCAATCAGAATTAGATCCAAGAAACTTTTAAAAAAAATAAAAATAAAAATAAAAATAAAAAAATAATTTTTTACAAAAATAAATAAATAAATAAAAATAAAAATAAATAAATAAATAAAATATAATAGAAAAAACTTGGACTTGGACCTCTCTCATTTGAGCCCACAAAGCCATGAAAATCAGGTTATAAAAGAGGGAGATCAGACAGAAAAAGGAAGAGAAGCAAAATACTCTGAGGTTTCCTTGAAACAAAACCCTTGACAAAACCTGGAGAGAAACCTGACAGAGAACTCAGAGCAACCCCCAGGCAACTCTGAAAAATTCAATCTGACTCACACACTTTCATCTCACGCAAACCCTAACATTGCCTTGCAAACCCAACCGTGCCATTTGATTTCAACCGGTCTCTCCCACCAGGTTTGCCTCATTCCCATAATTTTATGCTTTTAATTTGGATCATCTGAATGTATGAGGTATGATGGATGAATTTCATTATGTTTTTGCCCACGGGTTTAATTATGCATGGATGGGTGAAACCTGTGCCTTGAATGTTCAATCACATGATTTCTGAAATGTATGCCACGGGGTTTGAGGTTTCTGAAACCATACTGTTATCCATGAAAAAAAATGCTTATCGTGTTTCACTAACCCTTTTGTTGAGTTTTTGTGAGGGCTCACAGACTCTTGCAGAGATGGTTTGTGTGGTTTTCCCACTTTATTTGTGGGATACCCCCTGGAGGTTCATTCCGATTACCTGTACTGACTCACCTTTCTTTGATGGCATTAGCTTGGGAGATCCCTGGGTTTCTTACTCCTTTAATTGCTGTTACTTCGGATCTTTATCCGTGTGGTACTTTTACCTCTTTTCCGCATTTTATCGCTTTCTTAGCTGGAAGACCTCGATAGGAGGCATTTGTTTTCTTTTGTTTATTTACTTCTGAGCCCCCTTGTTGGCACATTTACTTTATACATGTTTGTTTTGTATGTGTTCGGATCCCTGCAGGTAGCGCGGTTCCTTCGTCAAGGACTGCCTTTTTGCCCTTGAGCATCCCAAACCCTAAAACCCAAAGCAACACGTTAACTCCTTCTACTACAGGCAAGTAAGTCTCCAAAGGTCGAGCATCCGGTAGATTACGTAGTGACGTCGTTCGTCCAAAACCCAATCCATAACCCCATAGTTAGCCGAACTACGTTTTGCTCTGATTCTCAGGCCAGATGAGATACGTAGGCATAAGACGTGATGTCTTAGCGAGCACAATTACCCTTAACCCCTAGGTAGCCGAGCTACGAAGACTCTGATTCTCATATTCAGATGAGATATGTATGTAGTGGATGCGACATCCGCGCGAGTCATTTTCATTTAACCCCCTTTTTTGGTAAACAGCACAAGATAAACTCACACCCTTTAGACAAGAATTACAAAAGTGGATCCCGTAGAGTACTACGGATGCGTAGGGGTGCTAATACCTTCCCTTCGCATAACCGACTCCCGAACCCAAGATTTGGTTGCAAGACCCCGTCTTGTCCTTTCCTTTTTTAGGTTTACTTCAAGCGTTTCCTTTCCCTCCTTTGGGATGAATAACGCACGGTGGCGACTCTTCTGTCATTTTCTTTCGCCGATTGTTTTTTCGCGCACTGTATTTTTCAGGTTGCGACATCGTGGTGGCGACTCTGGTTTTTTTGATGTTAAGTTTATCCATAACTTAATGGTCATGAATTTACCGCTACATATGTCTGCCGGATTCCCGTGGGGAATGCCACCGAATTTTATGCCTGAAGGGTTTTCACCCATCTTTACTTCTATACTGGCATCAAGCCCGATCATGTCTGTGTCGCCTCTAGTTGTTCATACTCTTCCTCGTGTTGATGACATTAGCTACCATTCTGAGTCGTCTGAGGGCCCAGATGTTTATGAGAAGATGGATGAAATGAAGGATCAATTCCTTGAGATGCGAAAGGAATTGAAGACATTGAGAGGAAAAGGTTAATTCGGTAAGAGTGTTGCTGAACTCTGCTTGGTACCAAACGTTAAGATCCTGATTTGAAAAGTATAAAGGAAATACTTGTCCACTTAGCGACCTTGTCATGTATGCCAGAAAAATGTCAACTCAAACTGATAATGCTCAGTTATTGATTCACTACTTCCAAGACAGTCTGACTGGTGCTGCTTTGAGATGGTACATGGGGCTAGATAGTGCAAGTATTCACACGTTCAATGATTTGGGTGAAACTTTTGTGAAGCAGTATAAGTATAATTGTAACACCTCAAAATTTGCCCTCCTCTCTTGGGACTAGCTTAGCATATTGCATCTCATTTTGTAGGTCATTAGTCATTGCATCTCTGCATATCATGGAGACATAGACAAGTCATCCTCCTAAGTCTTGCTCAGAAAATAAAGAAGTCAAAATATGTAAGCTAGAGGGTCTCATGAATTGATCACTAATCATCTGAGGGTTGGTGCTTCAAATTAGGGTTTCTTGGCTCCTCAAGGAGGTTGATCATTATCTTGGTTGAAATGGTACATCATCATCATCATGGTCTTATCATCACCAAGAGGTTCATTATTCATGATCAGTTCCTTGAGATTAGGGTTTTGACCTCTGGTCAACCCTAATCATCTGCCCTGTGCCAATCAGGGCTTGTCAAGGAGATGAGGTCTTTTATGAGATGGGGATAATTATATGGTTTTATTGAGCTTGTACAAGCTAGGGTTTAATATTGGAGCCATTTCATCAGGAGATTGAGGCTCAAGTTCATCTGTGCATAGCCAAGTCATCTATCAACTGAAAAAGTCAACCACAAGTCAACTGTTGGATATGGAGGTGGGAGAGGGTTAGGAACACTTCATTCATGTTAAAACAAGTTCCATTTGGCATTTCAAACATCAACATTGAAGAAAATAAAGTCAGATGAAAATTTTCCAAAAATAGAAAGTGACTTGTAATTCAAAATTGCCAAAAATGGAAAGGTTTTCTCCTCAATATTACATGTCCAAAAATGCTTCAAATGAAATTTTGTCCAACATGAAAGTTGTAGATCTTGCTCTTACCTTTCCAAAAAGTCCAAGAACATGAATTTCCCATGTGTGGTTGGCAAGATATGGTCAAATCTTGGTCAAGATAATTTGAACTTCACAAGTGCATAACTTTTGAACCAAAAGGCCAAATGGAGTGGGATTTTTTGCAACATTCTTCTTTTGTCATGTACTATCCAATTCAAGCATCATAGGTCATGCATTTTTCTCACAAAAATATTTGACTTTCCATTTGAAATTTGGAGGAAAAAGTCAGGTTCAAAAATTATTCATTGAATTCACTTCCAAGCATTGCATTTGGTTGCCACATAGCATTTTAAGTTGATTTTAAACCAAAACCATGTACTGTTCCATTGGTTATTACATGTATAAGGCAATTTGCACATTTGCACTAACACTTTCAATTTCACTAATCATTTGCATTGGCACTAATTGTGATTACCAACATCATTAGCACAACATATAAAAGCATAATCATAACTGTTTTTGTGGTTAACACATCAAATTCTCAGATCTAGATCTAAATTCACCAAGCTTCGCATTTTTTTCTCTCAACTTTTCTCCAAAATTCTTCACAAGCCGCGCCAAGTTCTTTATCAAATCTTCATCCATATGCATAATTGAGGCTATTGGAAGCAAGATTCAGAGGATTTCTTCAAGATTCGAGGACTGTTGCAACATTCATCCACTCATGGCAGTTTGATTTTCCAGCTAGATCGTGCATGCTTAACCTCTAAATCTTCATCCATTCACTCATCCAAGAGCTAAGGCACATCTGTTTTCACCTTGCCAAGCCTAGATCCATCGAATTCAGTTCTGTAGCTTCTTGAAGGTTAGGATTCGAATCTTACAATTCATGAAATTAGGATATGCATGTGGTAGATCTTTGAATGTAGAGTAATTTGAGCTTTGTAGCATTTAATTCCATCAAGAAATGAGTGAGTTATTGTGAATCTAAGTTTGATTATTGAACTTTCTTTTGATCCAATCTTGTGATATAATGAGAATTAGGTTAATCTAAGCCTTGATCCATGTTGTGTGTTGAAAGATGAAGCTAATGATATATTCACTTTGCATTTTGGTGACAAATGTTCATGACCTGGAAAAATGATGAAGAACGCGTATGAACATTGCATGAACCCTAGAGTTTTTAAATCCAGAACACATTTGATCTTTTGGGCGCTTCACTGCATGTGTTTTGGTGTTCGTGTGCATGTATTGGTACACGTGTGTCTGACATGGCGAAATGATTGGCTACGAGCGCATCTTACCGCCACATCAGTTTAAATGATATGCAGTGTTTCAGTATAAACGCGCCAATTTCAAATCCTCCCTCAGTTCGATTCCCCGTGTTAACATTTCCAAAGATTGGCTTTGCATTTTAGTTCATTTCCACCATGCTATTCATGAACAAGCTTTCATGCATTTTTTATTTTTCTCTTCACTTAGGAAATTCATATCTCCATGAATAATTGTCCAAATGAGATGAGGTTTTTTGCATGATGATCCTCATGATGTCTAGTATTTTATGAATATTTTTCCAGAAATTGTGCATGCTTGAATTTTAAACTGGCCTAGGGTTTGTTCATGTGTATCCAATTTGTACCTTCCATGCCATTTGCTTTGTGAAATGATGGATATTGCTCCAATGATTGTGAACTTTTGTGTGCTTAAAATACACATCCTAATGGTCATTTTGGTATAGAGTTTGTATTTTTCTCATTTCTGGTTGTTGAGTTATGATCTGTTTAACGTAGGTGTGACAATGTGTGTCACACCATTGCTTGCTCAACTTGTGGATTTTCTTTACCATGCAAATTCAATGCCAATTGATATTAATTTTTGCATGATGCTACTTGTGGATGTTAGGATTGGTTGTGAGTTTTTGTGGAATTTTTGGATTCAATTTGGGTTTGTTTGAGATTTTCTGTTCTGGCTTGTCATTTGTGGTCTTTTTGATAGTCATGAACTTCAAAGATTTGTGAAATGCTTGATGTTTATCATATGAACTTGAAATTTTGTACATTGATTCTAGACACTTTGAAGTTTGTCTTGGCTTTGGTTTTAGTCATTTATCACTTGTCATCTCTGTTTTAGGATTGTCTTAAGTTGATGTATCAATTTGTGCCTCCTTTGGGCTTGTTTATGCTTACCTTGACTTATGGATTTTCTTTGACATGCTTATACTTGTCCAAATGCCTTGATTTTTGGTGTGTTAATCATTTGATGAGTTCTGTTTAGCCATGTTTTTTCTTGAGATTTGTTGAGCTATTTTGGAATTAATATGCCTTTGTTCATTCTGTTGCTCCAATGAGCTTTCATCTTGCATACTTTGACATGATTTGTTTGTGAAATAAAAGTGGTTGATGCTATTGACATGAGACCACTTGGATATTGTTCTTGATTGATTAATCTTGATTCTTGTCAATTTTCATGTTCTGTTTTGGATTATTTCTCCTCCTTTGACCCTAGGTCTTGTCCTAGTGGTTTGCTTCTCATGTTTGAGTTTGTTTTTCAGGTTAAGAAGTACATGGCCTTAAGGAAATTAATTCACATTGCTTGAGTTGGTTATTTGATTGTTATTGACTAACCTTGACTTGTTTTGTAGGATGCTCTTAGCTCATTTGAGTTGAGCTTGTGCCTTGCACATTGTAGCCTTACATGTTTGGTTGTGTATTGTCTGTTGACTGTTGGATTATCTATTTGACTTTTTGAATGGTATACTGATTGAGTTGGATTGTTTTCAGGTACATTAGTTGCTTAAGTTCATTTTGAACTTGCTTTTGCTTGGTTGCTTAACCAATTAGGTATACTTTCTCTTCTGCATGTAGTCTGGAAGACCTGGCCTGTTATTTGGTCAGGCACCTGTCTGAAGTCCTCCTTAAGAGGCAATGCTTGTGAATGTTTATCTTTGTGCCAAGCAGGAAAAGACCTTTGATAAGGCAATTGGCAGATACAAGAGATGTGCAATCCATCTCCTGCTATTCAGTTGAGTCATCCCTTTGCTCACACAACTGGTGTTGATGCATTGTGGATATTAACCCAAGATCTTTGTTGAGTCAGTCATATGTGTAGAAGGGTTCCAACTTTCTGAACCCACGCATTCCTTTGTCTGAAGCTCTCCCTGGCCAGGGATAAGAGCTGTGAGGTCTTACCCTCACTTGCCATTTCATCTGCTTCACCCTAACTCTCAATGTTAGGGTTAAGAGCTAACATCACCCGATTACAGTTGGCTTGTGTTTCACAGCCTAACCCTTGTGTGAGTCCACTTTGGTTGTATATAGTGTGTGCTAATTGTGTGTATGTTGGCTTTGTTTTGCTTGTATGCTTTGCTTTGCCTGTTTAGGATAGCTTTCTGCCTGTGCAAGTTAGATAGAAAACTCAACCTATGACCATTGTGGAATACATGATAACTATTAGGCTCGAGTCAGACTCCCTTCTAGTTGGTCATTTCCCAGTCTCTGGTTAGGAGAAAGTTTATCCCCTGTTAAGGGGAACTACGTTGCCCTGATCCTCATACCAGATGAGGTACGTAGGCAGGAGGTCGTACGAGATCTCTCCGGGCACCCTTTTTCTTTTTGCGTGCGTTTGCTTGACAGTTACTAGGCTCGAGTGCCAGACTCCTTAGTAACTTGTTTGGGTGTTAACCTCCTTGTGTGGGTTAGGAGATGGATGTAAGCCCAGCGATTGGCATTCCGTATCCTATTGTTGTGTGCTTGGAGTCCGATATAAGTCTAGCAATTGGCATTTGGTTTCCAGTGTGGGTTTGTTTGGTTCGGAGTCTGGTGTAAGTCCAGCGATTGGCATTCGGTTTCCATGTTTGCCTGATTGTGTGTTTGTTTTGACGTCTCAGCATCTGTGCGTGTGTTTTGCTTCGGCGTGCGTGAGCCGAACTACGGTAGCTCTGATTCTCATTCCAGATGAGATACGTAGGCATAGGATGCGATATCCTAGCGAGCCCTTTCCCCTCTTCTTCCACCTGTATTGTTTCCAGTGTGTGTGTGAGTGATGTTTGTGAGCAACTTCTGTTTTAGCAACCTTTTTCTATCTTTCTGAGCGTGGATCCCGTCGAGTACGACGGATGCGTAGGGGTGCTAATACCTTCCCATCGCATAACCGACTCCCGATCCCATTCTCTTTGGTCGCGAGACCATGTCTTTTCCAGGTTTACTTCGAGCGTTTCCTTTCCCTCTTTGGGCTAAATAATGCACGGTGGCGGCTCTGTGTTGTTTTGTTTTAGCCCGCCGGTTGTTTTTCGCGGATGCGACAATAATATGGACATGGCGCCTGATAGAGACCAGCTGAGGTCTATGTTTTAGAAGGATAAAGAGACATTCAAAGAGTATGCCTAGAGATGGAGAGAGCTTGCTGCTCAGATTAACCCTCCGTTGGAAGAGAAAGAGATGACAAAGATTTTCCTGAAGACCCTTAGATCTTTTTATTACGAACGCATGATTGCTAGTGCCCCTAGTGACTTTATCGAAATGGTAAACATGGGGATGAGGTTAGAGGAAGGAGTCCTAGAGGGAAGTCTGTCTAAGGAAGAGGTGTCATCTATTAAGAAGTATGGGGGTGGTTTTGCTAGAAAGAAGGAAGGCAGAAATCACAATCTGGAACTCCACATTTCGATGAACTGCAAGGAAGATGCATTGCTAAATGTGCTGGTTGATACCAGTTCTTCTCTAAATGTACTCCCCAAATCAACTCTGTCTAGATTATCCTACCAAGGCACCCCGATGAGGTATAGTGGTGTAATTGTCAAAGCTTTTGATGGTTCTTGC
This sequence comes from Lathyrus oleraceus, assembly GCF_024323335.1. NCBI lineage: Eukaryota > Viridiplantae > Streptophyta > Magnoliopsida > Fabales > Fabaceae > Lathyrus > Lathyrus oleraceus. The sequence continues at coordinate 282,944,236 of NC_066580.1, forward strand.
AAAACCGTCATAGGAGAAGTGGACCTCCAAGTGAAGATAGGTTCGAGTGATTTTCAAATTAATTTTCAAGTAATGGATATCCACCCGACCTATAGCTGTTTGTTAGGAAGGCCATGGTTCCATGAAGCTGGAGATGTAACATCTACTCTACACCAGAAGTTGAAATTTGTGAAGAACAGAAAGCTTGTCATTGTTGGTGGAGAGAAGGCTCTTTTGGTGAGCCATCTGTCGTCTTTTTCGTATGTGGAGGCTGAGGAGGAGGTTGGAACTTCGTTCCAAGATTTATCTATTGTTAGAGTAAAGAAAACCGGGGCACCCATGTCTTCTTTCGAAGATGCTCAGAGAGCTATTGAAGTTGGCAGTACAAATCAGTGGGGACGAATGGTAAAAGTCTGTGAGAACAAGAACAGAGCCGGATTAGGATTCCAGCGAGGGTCGTCTAATGTCAAAGTTGAAGAAGTGCAACCGAGTTTCCATAGTGGAGGATTCATCTATGGTAATGAACAACACTCAGCTGTTGTGATTGAAGGCGATGGAGATGAAGATTGCGCCAACTTTGTGATGCATGGCAAGACTTGTAACAATTGGGTTGTTGTTGATGTTCCTGCTATTGTCCATCGCTCTAAGTAAGTTGTTTTTCATTTGGTTTAAGAAAAATACTTCTCCTATGCCTAAGGGAGAAGTGAACATTGTTGGGCATTTTTCAAATTATCACCAATAAAATGCAATTCTATTCATCCACGTCTATGATGTTTTTATTTTACTTTTTGCTTTTCTGAAAATGGTAATCACAAAAAACATAAAAAAATAGTAATTGTCCATCTGCATAATATTTGGTCATAATTCACTTCTCTAAAATCAAAATATCAAATCATTATGCAGGTTGGTTTCCAAATCCATTGAATACAATGATCATACTCCCTCTCCAAACTTTGATTTCCCTGTGTTTGAGGCTGAGGAAGAGATTGATGAAGAAGTATCTGATGAACTATCGCGTCTACTTGAGCACGAGGAAAAAGCCATTCAGCCATTCGAAGAGCAGATTGAGTTAGTCAACTTGGGTTCCGAAGATGATGTGAAGGAAGTCAAGATTGGGTCTCAACTGTGTCCAGAGGTTCAGAAGGGGTTGATTGATCTTCTTCGAGAGTATTCAGATGTGGTTGCTTGGTCTTATCAAGACATACCTGGTTTGGATTCTAAGATTGTGGAGCATAGATTGCCGTTGAAGCCAAAATGCCCGCCAGTCAAGCAGAAATTCAGGAGAACTCATCCTGATATGGCAGTAAAGATCAAAGAGGAAGTGTAGAAGCAAATTGGTGCCGGTTTCCAATATTGTGCATGTTCCTTAGAAGGACGGAAAAGTATGTATGTGCGTCGATTATAGAGATTTGAACAAAGCTAGTCCGAAAGATGATTTCCCTCTACCACACATTGATATGTGGGTAGACAATACAACTAAATTCAAAGACTTTTCGTTTATGGACGAATTTTTAGGTTATAATCAGATCAAAATGGCACCCGAAGACATAGAGAAGACCACATTCATTACACCCTGGGGAACATTCTGTTATAGAGTGATACCTTTTGGTTTAAAGAATGATGGTGCAACATAACAGAGAGCAATGACCACTCTTTTTCATGATAGGATGCATAAAGACATCGAGGTCTATGTTGATGATATGATTGCCAAATCAAGTGATGAAGAAGAACATGTTGAGCATTTGTTGAAGTTATTCCAGTATTTGAGGAAGTACAAACTCCGTTTGAATACCAATAAGTGTACATTTGGTGTTCGTTATAGTAAGTTGTTGGGCTTTATTGTCAGCGAGAAGGGTATTGAAGTTGATCCTGCCAAGGTCAAAGCAATACAAGAGATGCTTGCACCTATAATTGAGAAGCAAGTCAGAGGTTTTCTTGGCCGTCTGAATTATATCTCAAGATTCATTTCGTACATGACTGCCATGTGTGCGCCTATATTTAAGCTTCTTATGAAAGATCAGTCTTGTGATTGGACCAAAGATTTCCAGAAGGCTTTTGGAAGTATCAAAGAGTATCTTCTGGAGCCTCCGATTCTGTCTTCTTCCTGTTGAAGGAAGACCTTTGATCATGTATTTGATTGTGCTTGATGAAAGTATGGGTTGTGTTCTAGGACAACAAGAAGAAATTGGAAAGAAAGAATATTGTATTTACTACCTCATTAAGAAGTTCACCGACTATGAGACTCGGTATTCTATGCTTGAAAAGACTTGTTGCGCATTGGCTTGGGCTGCTAAGCGTCTGCGTCAATATATATTGAATCATACCACTTGGTTGATATCCAAAATGGATCCAATCAAGAATATTTTTGAGAAGCTTGCTTTAACCGGGAGGATTTCCCGTTGGCAGATGTTGTTATCCGAGTATGATATTGAATACCGATCTCAAAAAGCTATTAAAGGTAGTATCTTGGCTGACCGTTTGGCTCACTAACTGATTGCAGATTACTAGTCAATGCAGTATGATTTTCCTGATGAAGAGATTTTGTACCTAAAGATGAAAGATTGTGATGAACCATTTCTTGAAGAAGGGCCAGAACCCGGTTCCCGTTGGGGCATGGTATTTGATGGAGTTGTTAATCAGTATGGTAATGGCATTGGGGCAGTGATTATTACTCCTCAGGCACTCATTTTCAGTTTACAGCTAGATTGACCTTCAAGTGTACGAAAAACATGGCTGAGTATGAAGCTTGCATTATGGGGCTTGAAGAAGCCATTGATCTCAGAATCAAGTATTTGGACATCTATGGAGATTCAGCTTTGGTTGTAAATCAGATCAAAGGTGAATGGGAGACAAATAAACCCGGTTTGATACCATATAGAGATTATGCAAGGAGAATTTCAACTTTGTTTACAAAGGTTGAGTTTCTATATCCCTCGAGATGAAAATCGGATGGCAGATACTCTTGCAACATTGGCTTTAATGATTGTGGTGAAATTTTGGAATGAAGTTCCTAATTTGACTGTAATGCCTCTCGATAGGCCAACTCATGTGTTTGCTATTGAAGAGGACAAAGATGAGAAGCTGTGGTATTTTGATATCAAATGTTTCCTCCAAAGTCAGATTTAACCGTCTGGGGCATCTTTGAAAGATAAGAAGACTTTGAGAAGATTAGCTAGCAACTTCTACTTGAATGCTGATGTGCTGTACAAAAGAAACTTCGATATGGCTCTACTCAGATGCGTGGATAGACACGAAGCAGACTTATTGATGACTGAAGTCCATGAAGGTTCCTTTGGTACTCATTCCAAATGGACATGCTATGGCTATGAAGATGTTGAGAGCAGGTTATTATTGGATGATAATGGAATCTGATTGTTGCACGTTTGTGAAGAATGCCACAAGTGTCAAATTTATGCAGATAAAATTCATGTTCCTCCGACACCGTTGAATGCTATTTCCTCTCGATGGCCCTTCTCCATGTGGGGGATTGATATGATTGGCATGATTGAGCCTAAAGCTTCGAACATACATCGTTTCATTCTGATAGCTATTGACTACTTCACAAAGTGGGTTGAAGTGACATCATATGCGAATGTAACCAAGCAAGCTGTTGTAAGGTTTATCAAGAATCAGATTATATGTCGTTATGGTATGCAGAGTAAGATCATTACTGATAATGGATCTAACTTGAACAATAATATGGCGGAACCTCTTTGCAAAGACTTCAAGATTGCACATCATAACTCTTCTCCCTACAAACCTAAGATGAATGGGGTTGTTGAAGCTGCAAATAAGAACATCAAGAAGATCATTCAAAAGATGGTTGTGATGTATAAAGATTGGAATGAGATGCTCTCATTTGCTTTGCATAGGTATCGTACATCCTTCCACACTTCAACAAGGGAAACCCCTTTCTCACTTGTTTATGGCATGGAAGTTGTACTCCTAGTAGAGGTTGAGACCCCATCACTGCGTGTCTTTTGGAAGCCAAGTTGACAAAAGCTGAATGGTGTCAGACAAAGTATGATCAGATGAATTTGATCAAAGAGAAGAGGTTGAATGCCATGTGTCATGGTCAATTGTACCAACAGAGAATGAAGAAGGCATTTGATAAGAAGGTCAGGCATCGTGTATTCAGAGAAGGTGACCTTGTGCTCAAAAAGATTCTATCTTTCAAACCCGATTCTAGGGGTAAAAGGACTCCTAATTATAAAGGCACATATGTTGTTAAGAGAGCCTTTTCAGGAGGTTCCTTGATTCTAACAAATATGGATGGTGAAGAGTTCACTCGTCTTGTGAATGTCGATGCAGTTAAGAAATACTTCGCCTAAAAAAATAAAAGAAACTGCATTCGGCTTAGGCAAAAATGAGCATCTCGTTGGATTGAAAACCCGATAGAATGAGTATCCCACCATGGGGTAATCTATGCAAAAATTAGGGACTATGGCAAGTAACTGCATTCGGCTAAACTCCGGTCTTGAAAGCATTTTGTTTGAGCAAGTCAGTTCGCTCCGGGTTCGTCATTTCCAACCAAAGCCAAGAGCACAGTGGATATTGAAGTTGGTAGAAGGAATAATGATAATTGTATTTAATAAAGTTGAGCTTGTCATTGACAAGCTACCATTCTATTAAATAAAGCTGAGCTTTTCATCCAATTTTTTTTACTCTTATTTATTTTTCAGCTAAATAGGATTAAATTTTATGATGATTATTTTGAAATTGAATTTAAATCATCTTTCTTAAAATAATAAAATAAATTACTTTTAAAGAGCAATCAATTTCATTAAGAAATATCAACAGTAGTCTGAGAATAGGTAAGTCCTAAAATGCGAAGCATTGTTGATCTTCCCCAAGCAGTTGGTTCAACAATTCAGCTTCACCAACCGAGTTTTGTGATTGCCTCCCCAGCTGAGTTATAGTCGCATATTCTCAACGGTTTGCATAGATTCAGTACAAATTTTTGTTCCCCTTAAGTCACCAACAAAGTTCTCTCCCGATCCCCACCGACAATGTTAATTTTTGAACAGTACTTCTGGTCCCCTGCAAGGTTGTCTCCCATTTCGTATGATGTTGAATCCCCCACAGAGTTGATGATTCAAAACCTCAGCAGATCTTTTCTGTTTCCCCGGTCAGGGTCGAGCTTTTGAGGCGGATGAATTATGTTCATCCTTAACTTTTTTTCTCTAGTTGGTGCTTCCATCATGTCGAGACTCGTCGAGTGTTGTAGCAATGATTCAGATCAGTGACATTTGTATCCTTCGTGATTGTTTTGTCAGTAAAATCATCAATCATATATATATATATATATATATATATATATATATATATATATATATATATATATATATATCTACATATACATACACATTCATATATTTCATTATGCATTATCATCAGAGTTAATTCCTTATTCTCCGATCCTCTTCTACGGTGATATCACTTCCCCACGCAGATTTGGCGTGTCTACCCTCCCTCAATCGTAGAGTGTCAGCCTCTTAAGAAGAAAGAATTTATCCTTTCCCATTTCCCACTTAGTTATTTCCTCGTAGATGATTATCATTTCAACTTCCTCCCCAATTGATTATCTGGACGGAACTACTCTCCTTGAGTTATATCCTCACCGGGTCAAGTCTTTGATTGACTGTCTCTTTCTAGCTCTTATCTAGATAGATGCTTTTGGTCCCCTGAGAGTCTATTACCCAGTAACTGGTAATATTCTTCTCGATTTACGAGTACCTTACTCTTACCTAATACCCGATGATAGTAATCTACTTCCTCTTGTTTTTCCCAGCGGATTCGTCTTGCGTTTCCCCGGTAGTCTATCCTTGATATGTTCATACTAACCGATGATGGATATTCTCCCTTTTTGGTTTTCTATCTAGTAAAAAGGTAGTTGTAATCCCTAGTTAATTCCCCAGAGGGTTAATCCTTGATATGTTAATCCTAACTGATGGCGGGTTTCCTCCTCTTTGCGGTCTTCTACCCAGTAACCGGTAGTTGTAAATCCCGTTTTCCCTTGTTGAGTCTATCCTTGATATGTTCATCCTAACCGGTGACAGATAATCTCTTTTTGGTTTTCTATCCAGTAACTGATAGATATAATTCCTATTTCTCCCCTGGGAGTCTATCCTTGATATGTTCATCCTAACTAGTGACGGATATTCTCTCTTCGATATTCTATCTAGTAACTGATAGATGTAATTCCTACTTTTCCCCGGTAGTCTATCCTTGATATTTTCATCTTAACCAATGGCGGAAATTCTTCCCTTTGAGTTTATCCTTAATATGTTCACTCTAACTGGTGACAAATATTCTCTTCCTTTGGTCTTCTGCCCAGTAACCAATAGTTGTAAATCCTATTTGGTTTTTTCCCCAACAAGTTGTTTCTTACCCAATGGTTGGTAATGAATACACAACCTTCTTTTCCTCAGCGAGTCATCCTTGATATGTTTACCCTAACCGGTAACGGATGTCCTCTCTGTCAAATTATGTTATATCCTTACCCAGTAATCGGTAATAGATGATATATTTCTTGTACTCCTGTGTTGAAGTTCATTCTTCCCCAGTTGAGTTTGAGTTCGTATTCCTTCAGTGAAATCGCCATTTCTTGTTTGGTTCGAGTATTTCAATTTTGTTCTGATCTACCCGTTTCCCCTGCGGATTTTCCTTTTATCCCCGGCTGAGTCCTTCCATTGATTTATTTTCATGGAATCCTCTTGTGTCTCTAGCAGTTTTTTAAGTCGTAGCCTGTCCTACGCACAAATTTCCCCCCCTAGAGTCTCTGGCTCCCTAGTGATTTTTCCTTACGGAATGCATTATGCTCTTGCGGACCTTCAGTCTCTCCGATTTCTTTTTCTTTGTGGTAACATTTTCCCCATGAAGATTCTTTTTTCAATATTTCATATCATATGAATCATGAGGTCTCTTAGGGACCAAAATTTGTTTCTGTATGCTGTTATTTAAGTACGTTCTACTAAGTCGATACGAAGATTTTAACCTTCATCTCCTCGGCTAGAACGTCCTTAAATAGGGGCAACTGTGAGACCCCAATTTTGGCCCTACGATCCCTCATGCTATCTCACCATAGGCATTAACATTGGGATCACATCTTGGCATCCTCCTTACCCCTCCATTCATTGGGTTTGCATTGGGAAATATCACCAAGCATCTTGATTGTATCATACTTTGTTTTTCATTATTTACTAACCAAAATACCCAAAATATGTCAATGCATAGTTTGTTGCTTTTGTAGGTAGTGTGCATGCTCACATATGCTCCATCAAGTTCACATCTAAGGTTTGAGACCCTCAATGCAAGGAGAACAATCAAAAATTGGTTCACATTGTCTCTAACCATCATATATGGATTCCCATGATCTTCCCATGTTATTTTGATCAAGAAATCATTAAGAGTTTGGATTTGTTTGCCTTGGACACCCTAATTCATCTAGGTATCTTGTGTGACTTCATCAACAAGTTTATTCAACAATTGATCAAATATTTCAAGGGATGCATCATATTACATCATCTTACACATATATGATCCCCCATGAGTCCCAAAAATCAAGATAATGTCAAGCTAGCAAGATGGTTCATGGTGGATGACCAGAGAAAGTCAACTAATCAAAATTGGGGTTCCCTAGACCCTATCTCCTACAATTTTTGTCATATGAAAATGATTCCAAGAAAAAAGTTACTCAAAATGACATTCCTAACAACTTTCATGTTTAAGTCAAGATCTATTTTTTCTTGGAGAGTCATTTTTTATGGTGACAAATTATAGGTCATTTTGTCAGAACCCTACTTTGGAGGTCAACTTCCCAAGACCATAACTTGCACACTTTTTATGACATGAAAGCCATTCAAGTTCCATGATATAATTCCAGATGTCTACTTCAACTTTTATGATTGGAATAAGCTCAAATTCAACTTGAAAATGCATGTGCCAAGAGGAAATATTATAGGTCATTTTGGGCCAATACCATTGAACAAGTGATTTTCCTCAACATCTAAAATGCATAACTCCTCCATACAAAATCCAAATGACGAAAATTTCATGACCAAATTGGAGAGGTATGAAATAGATATAACTTTTATGAAGGAACGTTTCTCATTTGAAGTCCATAGAAAAAGTTATTCAAGGTGGAAGAAGTGAACATTTGACATGGGACTTAGAAAATTTTCAAATATGTTTGATTTCCCAAACTTCCACCTTGATCTGAGCATCAAATGTAAATGTTTTCAACATGAAAGTTGTTCCCCTTTATCTCATATTTCCAAAAAGTCCAAGATCATCTCATTTGGCCAGAGGATGAAGGACTTGCACATGGGTGTAAGTTGAAGGACCATTTGGATGTTTTACACTCCCACTTTTCATACACGCCAATGCAAGCATGCAAAGGAATTACTCAAAATTTTCAAAAATTGGAAGTGTGTGGAAATCAATCTCATGGCCTATAAATAAGACGCTCATTGCTCAGAGTTAAGGACCCCATGCCCAAGCTTTTAACCTGCAACCCCAAACCCTCACCATTGAAGGATAAGCTTGAAGATTTTCTTTGAAAATCTAGTTTCAATTCTCCATCTGTTTTGAGATTGAAACTCCAAGAGTCCATACCTTTTATTGATCCTAATCACTTCCAACAAGCATCTGAAGCAAGGCCAAGGATAATTGAAAGCAAGATCATGTAAATCTGAAGCTCCATTGAAGGTGAATTTTCAGAATTTTCATCTCTCCGATTCTCCCTCAATTCTTCACCATTCTTGTTGATTTTTGGTTGTCTGAAGTCCTGTCAATATAGGCAAGAAGATTGAGTTGCTTTGAGGTCAAATCGAAGCAACTCAGTTCATGATCCTCAAAATTCAAATCCGTGTAACTTTTTATATACTTGGAATTGGAGAAAATTGAGGCTAGATTCGTGCTCATGAGCATTTTTCCTTTAAATTAGTGTATTCACTTTTCATTTTCCATTGAGTTGAGCTTGGACCAGATCGGTGGTGCTCACCGGAGAAGATGACAGGCGCTAGGGCTCTGGTGGTGTGTTGGCTTGTCCAGGACCATCTGATCTGAGTCTCATGTGTTAATCTCACGCGTCCAATCTGATTACCATTCCTGCTATCATGATGCTTATATTAAAGATATAACAGGTTATTAGAGTTATTGAACCTAGAATTAAGCCCATTGTTATTAAACCCCTCAAATCTCTTCACATCCCCTTTTATATCTTATTCTATTACTATTTTTTTAATGTTAATTTAATTATTTATTCTCTAATTTTTTTGCCTGGATCACCCTTCGGGTTTTCCATCGAGACGCTCATTTTTGCCTAAGCCGCCCTTTCGGGTTTTCAACTTAGCGAGCTATTCTGTTCTTCATTTGCTCTTTTTTTTTAGGCAAAGTATTTCTTGACTGCATCTGAATTCACAGGACGAGTGAGATCCTCCCCATCCATAGTTGTGAGCATCAAAGCTCCGCCTGAAAAGGCTCTCTTGGCAACATATGGACCCTCATAGTTTGGAGTCCACTTGCCCCTGGAATCGGGCGTGAAAGACAAGACTTTCTTGAGCACGAGGTCACCTTCTCGGAACACACGAGGTTTGACCTTCTTATCGAATGTTTTCTTCATTCTCTACTGATATAACTGACCATGGCACATGGCAGTCAATCGCTTCTCTTCAATCAAATTGAGTTGGTCGTAACGACTATGAATCCATTTAACATCAGTCAACTTGGCTTCCATCAAGACTCGCATTGATGGGATCTCCACCTCTACTGGGAGAACAGCCTCCATGCCGTAAACAAGAGAGAAAGGGGTTACCCCTGTTGAAGTGCGGACAGACGTACGATATCCATGCAAAGCAAATGGCAGCATCTCATGCCAATCTTTGTACGTAATAATCATCTTCTGGATAATCTTCTTGATATTCTTGTTAGCTGCTTCAACAGCCCCATTCATCTTGGGTCTGTAGGGAGAGGAATTATGGTGTGAAATCTTGAACTCAGCGCACAACTCTCCCATCATCTTGTTATTCAGATTAGATCCATTATCAGTAATGATCTTATCTGGCACACCATAACGGCAAATAAGCTGATTCTTGATAAACTTCACAACCACCTGGTGAAGTAATCAATTGCTACGAGAATAAACCGGTTTCGGTTGGACGCTTTCGGTTCAATCATGCCAATCATGTCGATTCCCCACATAGAGAAAGACCATGGTGATGAAATCACATTCAGAAGTGTCGGAGGGATGTGAATCTTATCCGCATAAATCTGACACTTGTGGCATTTCTTCACATATTTGCAGCAGTCAGACTCCATTGTCAGCCAATAGTAGCCTGCTCTCAAAATCTTTCTAGCCATGGCATGTCCATTGGAATGAGTACCAAATGAACCCTCATGGACCTCAGTCATCAACAGGTCTGCTTCGTGTCTATCCACGCATCTGAGCAAAACCATGTCAAAATTTCTCTTATAAAGCACTTCACCATTGAGGTAGAAACTGCCTGACAACCTTCTCAGAGTCTTCCTATCTTTCACAGATGCCCCAGGCGGGTAAATCTGGTTCTGGAGGAAATTCTTGATATCAAAATACCAAGGCTTGTCATCATTCACTTCTTCAACTACAAATATGTGAGCTGGTCTGTCCAAGCGCATCACGGTAATATTGGGAACTTCATTCCAATACTTCACTACAATCATCGAAGCAAGCGTAGCAAGAGCATCTGCCATCCGATTATCTTCTCGAGGAATATGATGAAAGTCAACTTCTGTAAAGAACGTTGAAATCCTCCTCGCATAATCTCTATACGGGATGAGACCAGGCTGATTCGTCTCCCATTCACCCTTGATCTGATTGACAACCAAGGCCGAATCACCATACACATCAAGATGTTTGATCCTCAGATCAATACATTCTTCTAGTCCCATAATACAGGCTTCATACTCAACCATATTATTCGTGCATTTGAAAGTTAGCCTTGCTGTAAACGGAATATGTGTGCCATGAGGGGTAATGATTACTGCCCCAATTCCATTTCCGTACTGATTCACAGCGCCATCAAACACCATCGTCCATCTGGAACCAGGTTCCGGACCTTCATCAAGTGTAGGCTCGTCACAATCTTTCATTTTCAAATATAGAATCTCCTTGTCCAGGAAGTCGTACTGAACAGACTGATGATCTTCAATCGGCTAGTGCGCCAAATGGTCAGCCAAGATACTACCTTTGATAGCTTTCTGAGCTCGATACTCGATATCATACTCAGATAACAACATTTGCCAACGGGCAATCCTCCCAGTTAAAGCAGGCTTCTCGAAGATATACTTGATTGGATCCATTCGGGATATCAACCAGGTTGTATGATTTATCATGTACTGGCGTAAACGCTTAGCAGCCCAAGCCAAAGCACAACACGTCTTCTCAAGCATAGAGTATCGAGACTCACAGTCAGTAAACTTCTTACTGAGGTAGTAGATAGCAGATTCTTTCTTCCCTGATTCGTCTTGTTGACCGAGTACACAACCCATCGAGTCTTCAAGAACAGTCAGATACATGATCAGAGGTCTTCCTTCTACAAGCGGAGACAAGATCGGAGGTTCAGACAGATGCTCTTTGATACTATCGAAAGCTTTCTGGCAATCCTCGGTCCAATCAAGAGACTGATCTTTCTCGAGGAGCATGAATATTGGCGCACATGTGGCAGTCATGTGGGATATAAATCTGGAAATATAATTTAAGCGGCCAAGAAAACCTCAGACTTGCTTCTCAGTTTTGGGTGCAGGCATCTCTTGTATTGCTTTGACCTTTGCAGGATCAACCTCAATACCTCTCTCGCTGTCAACAAAACCCAATAACTTGCCAGAACGGACTCCAAATGTACATTTGTTCGGATTCAGACGAAGCTTGTACTTCCTCAAACGCTGAAAAAGCTTTAACAAATGCTCAACATGTTCAACTTCCGTTCGGGACTTAGCAATCATGTTATCGACATAGACCTCTATCTCCTTGTGCATCATATCATGGAACAAGGTAGTCATAGCACGTTGATACGTGGCTCCGGCGTTCTTCAAACCGAAGGGCATCACTCGATAACAGAATGTTCCCCAAGGTGTGATGAATGTTGTCTTCTCCATATCCTCGGGTGCCATCTTGATCTGGTTATATCCGGAAAATCCGTCCATCAACGAGAAGACTTTGAATTTAGCTGTGTTGTCTACCAACATGTCAATGTGTGGTAGAGGGAAATCATCTTTCGGACTAGCTTTATTCAAATCTCTGTAATCAACACACATACGGACTTTTCCGTCTTTCTTAGGCACATGCACAATATTGGCCACCCATAGAGGATATGTAGAAGTCACCAGAAACCCCGCATCAATTTGCTTATGAACTTCCTCTTTGATCTTCACTGCCATATCTGGATGAGTTCTTCTGAGTTTCTGCTTCACAGGCATGCACTCAGGCTTCAAAGGCAGAAAATGTTGCACAATACCTGTATCTAGACCTGGCATGTCTTCATACGACCAAGCAAAGATATCAGAATATTCTCGTAGAAAACTGATCAACCCCTTCTTGACAGACTCTTCAAGGAGTGCCCTAATCTTCACCATTCGAACACAATCTTCAGACCCCAAGTTGACTGTTTCCAGATTCTCAAGGTGCGGCTGAATGATCTTCTTCTCGTGCTCAAGGAGACGGGAAATCTCATCAGGAATCCCTTCACCATCATCTTCCTCTGCTTCAAATACAGGGAATTCAAAATTGGGAGATGGCGTTGGATCATTATGTTCAATGGGTTTTAGAATCAACCTGCATAATGATTTTGGATAATAAAAACTTTAGAATTTAAACAAGCAAATCATTATGCAGATGAAAAGATTGCTTTTATTCTTGTTTTTAGGGTTTTTTGTGATCACCGATTTCATGCAAAAGCAAAAAGTGAAAACAAATGGAAAAATAAATGTTTAACAATGCATAATTGAATGAAAATATCATTGTATATATGATGCCAACAATTTATCACTTCTCCTTTTGGCATAGGAGAAAGGTTTTTGAACAAAGTGAACAAATTACGCTGACTTATGAACGACCGTAGGAAAATCCATAGCGACCCAATTGTGGCAGACACCACCAGGGATGACAAAGTTGCTCAAATCCTCTGCATCCTCTTCCAGAATAGCAGCAGTTTCTTCAGCTTGATCGGCGTGGATGAAACCTCCACTCTTGAACAGCCCTTGCTCGTTGAATGCCCCAGAAGAATAGTCAATGCCAGCCCGGGACTTGTTGTCTTCAAGCTCAATCATCTTCCCTAAACCAGCAACTACACCACATTCAATGGCCAGTTTCGCATCTTGATAGGAAGCGAATGAAGGAGACTTCTTCTCAATTGGCTCAGCAATAGACAAATCTTGGAATGGAGTTCCAACTTCATCCTCAGCATCAATATATGAGAAAGAAGACAAGTGGCTAACCAGGAGAGCCTTTTCTCCCCCTACCACAACCAGTTTCTTATTCTTGACGAATTTCAGCTTCTGGTGTAGGGTGGATGTCACGGCGCCAGCCTCGTGAATCCATGGTCTACCAAGGAGATAGCTATAAGATGGGTGGATATCCATAACCTGAAAGGTGATATGGAAATCACTTGGTCCAATCTTGATTGGGAGATCAACTTCCCCAATCAGAGTCTTGTGCGACCCATCGAAAGCTTTCACAACAACACCACTCTGCCTCATGGGAAGCCCCTGATATGACAATCTTAAAAGAGTGGTCTTCGGCAATACATTCAAAGATGACCCAGTGTCCACCAACACGTTGGACATGGCGTCGTTCTTGCAGTTCATAGAAATATGTAGAGCCATGTTGTGGTCTCTTCCCTCCTCAGGGAGATCAGCGTCACAGAAACTCAAATTGTTGCAAGCAGTAATGTTTGCAACAATACTATCAAACTGTTCAATCGTGACATCATGATCAACATAAGCCAGGTCCAACACCTTCTGCAGAGCTTCCTTATGAGGTTCTGAATTCAGAAGCAACGATAGCACGGAGATCTTGGACGGCGTTTGTAGAAGCTGATCTACAACATTGTACTCACTCTTCTTGATGAGCTTCAACATCTCATCACATTCTTCATTCACAATACCACTAGGGCCAACAGAAGAAGCAGGAGTCTTTTATACAGAGGAGGGTTTGGCCACAAGTACCGGGTTCGGAACATTCACTGCAGTCCCAACCGGACGCTCAGCACAATCAGAAACAACGTGAGTCTTCGGGGGTGCAGAAAACACACGACCACTACGGGTCAACCCGCTTACATCAGCAATGTTCACCACGGAGGTTGAAGGTAATGGTACTTCTTTCCCCTCTTCGACAGCAACAGGATTATAGCGGAAGGGAATCGCTTTCTCAGAAGAATAAGGCACAGGGCCTGCAGGCTTGATGACTAGAAAAGGAGAAACCTTCTGTTTGCTACCATCATATCGGATGACAACAGGCTCTAGGATTTTGAACACCGGAGAAATCACATTCACTTCAGGTTCGTCTTCATCAACGTTCCTATTCTGAAGAATCTCAATAGTCCCATCATCTAGCAACTCTTGAAGATCCTTTCGCACTTGGCGGCAACCCAATCTGTTGACAGAGCAGATACGGCATCTGTCATGGTCGTGCTCCAGATGACTATAATCACACAGCAACCGATGCAACTCGACCAATGACTGTCGAATATGGCTTACATATTTGACCTTGTATTTGCCAGGGCAACCCTGGACCGTGTTAACTGACTTCCCATGCTCGGGCAATGGGTTCTTCTTAACATTGGGGCCTGAGTCCTCAAAGCTTAGAATGCCGCATCTCATAAGTTCTTGAACCTTAGTCTTCAGCTGAAAGCAGTTCTCTACATCGTGGCCCGGAGCGCCAGAATGATAGACACAATGCAAATCAGGCTTATACCACCACTGAGGGTTAGCCGGTATAGCCGGAGGATCCCTAGGAGTAATCAGTTTCCGCTCTATTAAAGAGGGATACAACTCTGCATACGATATAGGAATCAGATCGAAAGTGATCTTCTTCCTGTCATAATTCCGACCAGCTGGATTACTACTGCGAGGCTGGTAAGCCTGCTGCTGAGGGCGATGCTGTTGTTGATGATACGGTTGAGGAGATTGTTGTTGATTGTGTTGCTGATGATGATATTGCTGATGTTGCTAATGCTGATAATTATCCCTGAAGACAGGTGCTACACTACCCACCTGGTGCTGATGACGAACTGGCTTCCTCTTATCAGAGGGTCTTCTGGTTTTGACATGAGACTGCACAACATGTGCCTCCCCATCTTTCTTCTTAAACGCCCCATATCGTTTAGAAGAGCCTTCATCTCTGGATAACCGTCCTTCCCGGACTCCTTCCTCCAATCGCATCCCCATGTTCACCATTTCGGTGAAATTAGAGGGAGCACTTGCAATCATCCGATCATAATAAAATGAACTAAGAGTCTTCAAAAAGATCTTAGTCATCTCCTTCTCTTCCAGCGGAGGAGTAAACTGAGCTGCCAGCTCTCGCCACCTCTGGGCGTACTCTTTGAATGTCTCTTTGTCCTTCTGAGACATGGCTCTGAGTTGATCACGGTCAGGAGCCATATCAACATTATATTTGTATTGCTTGACGAAAGCTTCGCCAAGATCGTTGAAGGAACGGATGTTTGCACTATCAAGGCTCATGTACCAACGAAGAGCTGCACCAGACAAACTATCCTGAAAATAATGAATCAGCAACTGATCATTATCTGTCTGAGTAGACATTTTCCTGGCATACATAACCAGGTGACTGAGCGGGCAGGTGTTCCCCTTGTACTTCTCAAAGTCTGGGACTTTGAATTTGACGGGTATCTTAACACCGGGAACCAAACACAATTTAGCAGCAGATTTGCCGAACAAATCCTTCCCTCGAAGGGTCTTCAATTCCTTGCGGAGTTCAAGGAATTGGTCATTCATCGCATCCATCTTCTCATTAACATCTGGGCCCTCAGACGACTCAGAAAGATAGATGGTGTCGTCTACCCTAGGAATGGTATGCACGACAGGAGGAGGCATTGCAAGGACCGGGCTAGATGCCGACATAGAAGCAAATGTAGGAGCAGGAAGATCAGGCATACAACTTGGAGGCATACCCCAAGGAAACCCGAGCGGCATGGCATTCGGCAAAAAGTGGGCACTGACGGCTGGCACTGTTGACAAAGCAACCTCAGAAATAACAGTCCTCTGGGGAGGAGTTGCAGGAGTCGGAGACGGTTGATTCTGAGCAGCCAAGAATTGCTCCATCAGAGCACTCAGTCTGGCAACTTCTTCCTTTAGCTCGCGGTTCTCTTGTTCTAACTGATCCATCACTCTTGCAGAATTAGCTCGGGTGTAGTACCGATGAGTCAGCTTGTCTTCAAAATAAATGAAGAGCACAGAGTTAGACCACAGACAAGAAGACCAGAACAACACCTGCTTATGCAAAATGATGCATGCAATGCTCGTGCATATGCTTTGTTTTTATTTCAAGGAACCTTTAGGGTATCGTTTGCAAATTTTGAAATTTACAGCATTTAATCGCATATGGAAAATATCTCATCAAATATATTTGAGACAAAGAAGTACATCATTGTTGATTATTACAAGGGAAAAGGAAAATGAACATCCTATGGATCCCTAGAAGCTCGAGATGCTGGAAGACGAGATGCACAAAGCCTCTTGATCTCTCTCTCATAGGCTGCTTCCATATTCGCCTTCTCCTTAGCAAGTCGATCATACATCCTCTTCCAGAATTTGGAAGACTGAGGAAGCAGAGAAGTCCAGGCATCATTCGGATCATCTATCACCTGATGCTCGAGGAACTCGATCAGAGCGTCCTTCTCCTTAAGCTGTTGAAGCAACTCTTCTCTTTCACGGATCCAGGCACGTGAAAGGTCTTCTTCTCTCAACTCCTCTACGCCTTGGTTAGGGAGGGTTGAAGGCCCAGCCACATCCAAAGGTGTAGGTCTCGGATAATCATAAGGCATAAGATACTCTGATGCTCTCTGCCTGACCCAAGTCGTATACGGCTCCAAAGCAATGCGATTCTTCGGACCCAACTCACTTCTACCCTTCTTGTGAATCTTGCGCCAAGCGCGGACCATCCTGGCTTTCACGCCTTGGGGATCTTTACCCTCCTGAAAGAACACACCTTCTAACAGAATGTTATGAGGTTTACCCTTTAGGGAGAACCCAAGCTGACGACGTGCTAATATAGGGTTGTAGCTAATTTCACCGCATGTACCAAGAAGAGGCACATTAGGGAATTCACCACAATAATCAATGATCTGAACTGTATCATACACGCGATCATACCAAGAGATATCGTCATTAGTGAGAGACATAAGTCTCGTAGACCACCGTAGACATCCCTTGTTCTCCTTGAAAGCGACCGTCTGCGGTAAGTGAGAAATAAACCACTTATACAATAGAGGCAAACAACACACAATAGCTCCTCCACCCTTTGCATTCCTAAGATGCAAAGAGAAATAGGTATCACCCAACAGAGTAGGAACGAGATTAAGAACTGAAAAGATCCTAATGGCGTTCACATCCACAAATTTGTCGATGTTGGGGAACAATACCAAACCATAGATGAGCAGCACGAATATGGCCTCAAAGGCATCCTCACTCATGGCCTTCCCATAAACGGTAGCTTGAGCGACGAGGAAATCAGAAGGAAGACCCTGAATTCTACCTTTGGTGGTCATATGCGCTTCAATAAGGGATTCATCTATGTGCAACAAGTCTGCAATCTCTCGAGAAGTCGGAATACTCTCCAAACCACTGAACGGCACCTGATCCAGAATAGGAATACCCACAAGGTGAGCATACTCCTCGAGCGTAGGCAACAACTGAAAGTCTGGAAAAGAGAAGCAGTGATACAGAGGATCATAGAACTGTGCCAAAGTACTCATCAACCCTTCATCAACCTGAGTAGTCAACAGAGGCAGAAGCTTCCCATAACGAGCTTTGAAACCCAAGGGATCTAATACATAAGATGTCAGATTCCTTAACTCTTTCAGATCGGGCTGTCTAAAGCTGTACTTCTTTGTATGCCTTTTTGGTCTTTCCATGTCTGAAAATTTTGCAAATAAACCCTTTAAGTTCCTTGAAAATTTTCTGATTTTTCTGATGACATGAGTGCAGATGAATGCATGAATGTATGAATGCAACAATCACACTCAAGGATCAAGCAAATCACACCAGACAAAGGTCATGGGAAAGCTCATAGTGTCCCTAATATCAATCATCCATTTTGGTGGATTATGGTTTACACCTTATCAACACCCAAGTTCCATTGATATTAACGATACATGAACCGGCTCAATCATCCTTAATATCAATCATCCATTTTGGTGGATTATGGTTTTCACCTTATCAACACCCAAGTTCCATTGATATTAAGGATGTCTGAACGACTCAACCATGAATCACGAGTTTGTTGAGAGTCACGAGCATGGAGTCTCGGTTAAGAACCACCCAAAGGGAGTGTACTAGGGTTTAAACCTGCCGAACATGTTCTACAAAAGGTTCCCATAGTCATCATCCCATCTTTCGAATATTATCGGAGGAACAAATACTCGTATTCCAAAAATATTCTCAAGAGAGACTCTAATGAGTGTAGTATCGCGTAACAATCGCATAAGATCTTACATCTGAACGACTTCCGCACTACGTCCTAAAAATAGGCCAAGATGGGTTTGGTAAACTAAGGTCCTTGGCTTCTAAGGCACATGATTGAAAGAATAATGCCTAACCACAAATAACTTGTGTGACATTATTAATCCAACATGACCTCCACCAAGTGAATGGACTCGCAAGTCAACTTGCTAAGGAATAACTCCACACAAGTCGACAAGACTATGCCATTCTCCTATCCTAAGATGCACTCGAGTTCGGGTATAGAACTCATCTCACAGAGATCACCAAGCAAACAAGCAATTGTATATCAAGCAATTCAATCATTATAATCAATACAGTAATCCCAAATTGTACAAAAATATGTCATATAACAAATAAACAATATCATACAACAAGGGTGAAAAGTAGGCAAAACCACCAAGGATTAGCCCTCCCCAGCAGAGTCGCCACTTTTCTGTAGCGGTGTATTCGTCACTTTATGATTTATTGATTAAATCAAAAGCAAAGCATACAAAGATAGAGTCGCCACCGCACTTTTATTTATCCAAAGGAATGGCTAAAAAGCGAACAAAAGCCTAAGAAGTTTTACACATAGAAAACTAATGAAAATATCAGAGATCTGGGTAAGGGGTGTAGCACCTCAAAATTTGCACCTCCCATTTTGTATATGCATTTTCATGTTTAGGTCATTAGCATTGCATTGTCCACTGCATAGCATTGCATTGTCCATTGCCTAGTGCAAGTCATCAGCCAAGACTGATCAGGAGATCCAGTTGTGCAAGCAAGCAAGTGCATTTCCTATGGAAGCAAAGCCCTAGGGTTGGTTCAAGGAGTTCATATGATTGAAGGATCATTTTGAAGTGGTTTGGCCAAAGGTTGGATGTTCAAAGCTCAACAATCAAGCTGAAATTCATCTGAAACCCTAGAAAGTCAACCAAAGTCAACTGTGCATTCAACCATGGATTTGAAGGTGGGAGATGGTTAGAGAGGCCTCATTCATGTCCATACAAGTCTCATTTGACATTGCAAACATCAACATTGAAGAATTTGAGGTCAGATGAAAAGTTTCCAAAAATAGTAAGTGACCTGTAATTTGAAACTGCCAAAAATAGAAAGGTCTTCTCCTCAAGTTTACATCTTCAAGAAAGCTTCAAATGAAATTCTGTCCAACATGAAAGTTGAAGATATTGCTCTCACCTTTCCAAAAAGTCCAAGAACATGAATTTCTCATGTATGGTTGAAAAGATATGGACCAATCATGGTCAATGGAATTTGAACTTCAAGAAGGCATAACTTTCACACCAAATGTCCAAATGGAATGGTTCTTTTTGTAACATTTCTCTCATGACATGAAGTATCCAAAACATGCATCACATATCATGCATTTCCATCACAAAAATATTTGCATTTTCATTTGAATTTTGGAGGGAAATTTCCAATTTGAAAATGGTGCATTGTTTTTACATTTTTACACATTACACTTGGCTCTAAACAACATTTGAAGTGATTCCCATGCCAAAACCGTGTACTGTTGCATTGAATTACACACATGAGGGTGAATTTGCCAATTTGCACCAACACTTGGTTTTCATTAATCCCTTGGCATTTGACTAATTGTGATTAACAAACTTGATTAGTACACTATATAAAAGCAAAAGCATAACAGAAATGAGATTAACAGTTCATAATTCTCAGATCTAGATCTATTTCACACTTTTCTTCACATTGTGCTCTCAAATTTTTCTGCAAATTTCTTCAAAAGCATTGCATGTTTCTTGATTAATCCTTCATCCACAAGCATAATTGAAGATTTTGGAAGCAAGATCCATCAGGTTTCGAGCTGATTTGAGAGCTGTCGAAAGTTGCATCCATTAATGGCAGTTGAAGATTTAAGCAAGATCGTGCAAGATTGAGCTATCAACATTCATCCATTCAATCATATGAGAGCTTAGGATCATCTGTTTCTGCATTGCCAAGCCTAAATCCATCAAATCCAGTTCTGCATCTCCTTGAAGGTTAGAATTCGACTCTCACAATTCATGAAATAGATGTATGCATGTTGTAGATCTTTTATCCCTGAGTATACTGAGCTTTGTTTCACTAATTTTCATGAAGAAACGAGTGAGATATGTTAGATCTAAGGTTGATACATGAAACTTTTCTTGCTCGAAATTTTTGATGCATGTGGAATTAGGGTAAATTGAGCATGGCACGTTAATGTACGTTGGAAGATCTATCCAATGGTGTGCTGGTTGTGAATTTCTGGGCGATTTTGTTCTTGAGCTCAAGAACACGTTGAAGGCGTATGAGTGCTAGGTTTTCGTTTTCCAGAACGCTGTAGATCTTCATAGCGTGTGTTTGCATGCGTTTTCTTGTTAGTAGCCATGCGTTGGTCCACGTGTTGCTGGCATGGCGTATTGATTGGATACGAGCGCATGGCCTTGCCACATAGACTTTAATGAAACGCAGAGTTTCATTGTTAAGCGCCTCAATTTGAATACGTGGCCGGTTCGATCCCAGCCTTGGACATTGCTTTGCATTATTTTCACATTTTCTTCATGCCATTCACACTATGCTTCATCATGTTTTTTTCTTTTTTTCATTCATTCAAAAATTCATAACTCCATGAATAATGATCCAAATGGCCCATGATTTTTTTGCACTTTGTTCCTCATGATTTCTAGTATTTTATGACTATTTTTCCAGAAATTGTGCACGCATGAAAAATGTTTTGGTTAGGGATTGTGTATGTGTATGTTTTCTTGACCTACCTTGCCATTTGCTTTGTGAAATGATGAGATTTTATCCAATACTCTTGAAATTTTGCATGCTTAAACTAGACATCTTTTGGGACCTTTTGATGTTGAGTTTGCATTTTTAGCATTTCTGGTTGTTGAGATATGCTCTGGTTAATGTAGGTGTGACAATGTGTGTCACACCATTGCTTGTTCAACTTGTGTATTTCTTTTACCATGCCAAATAAATGCCAACTGATGTGATTTTCTTCATGCTGCTTCTTCTGGATGTTAGGATTGATCATGATTTTTTGTGGAATTTTTGGATTCATTTCTGATTTGTTTGGTATTTGTCTTTCTGGATGACCATTTGTGGACTTTTGAATAGTCATGAACTTCAATGATTTGTGAAATCCTTTATGTTTATCCTATGAATGTGAAATTTTGCACATTGTTTCTAGACACTTTGAAGTTTATTGTGGCTTTGGTTTGAGACATTTATCATTTGTCAATTCTGTTTTAGGCTTGTGTTAAGTTGATGCACCAAATTGTGTCCTAATTTAGCTTGTTTGTGCTTGCCTTTCCTTATGAAATTTTTTTGCCATGCTTATACTTGTCCAAATGCCTTGATTTTTGGTGTGTTAATCATATTATGTTTGCTGTTTAGCCATGATTTTTCTTGGAATTAATTGAACCATTTTTGAATTAATATGGATTTGTTCATTCTGTTGCCTCAATGTGATTCCAACTTGCATGCCTTGCCACGATTGCTTTATGAAATGAATTTGGTTGATGCTATTGACATGAGACCTTTTGGATTGTGTTCTTAATTGGTTTAATTTGATTCATGTCAATTTTCATGTTCTGTTTTGGATTATTTCTCCATCTTTGACCCTAAGCCTTGTCCTAGTGGTTTATGCTTATGTTTGAGTTTTGTTTCAGGATAAGAAACACATGGCCATGAGAGGATTGATTCATTTGCTTAAAGTTGGTTAATTGGTTGATGATTGACTAATCTTGACTTGTTTTGTAGGTGGCTTTCAGCTCATTTGAGTTGAGCTTGTGCCTTGCACATTGTAGCTTGCACTTGTTGTCTGTTTGACTATGTCTGTTGACTTTTGGATTGTCTATTTGACTTTGTGAGTTGTGTACTGACTGAGTTAGATTGTTTTCAGGTACATTAGTTGCTAAAGTTCTTTTGAAATTGCTTTTGCTGTTGCTTGGTTGCTTAACCATTTGAGGTATAACTCACTGACTTCATGTAGTCTGGAAGACCTGTCCTGTTACTTGGGCAGGCACCTGTCTGAAGTCTTCCTTAAGAGGCAATGCTTGTGTTTGTTTATCTTTGTGCCAAGCAGGAAAAGACCTCTATGAGGCAATTGGAAGATAAAAGAGATGTGCAATCCATCTCCTGCTATTCAGTTGAGTCATCCCTTTGCTCACACACCTTGTGTTGATGCATTGTGGATATTGTAGCACCTCAAATTTGCACCTATCATTGTACATACATTTTCATATTAGGTCATAGCATATCATGGTCCACTGCATAGCATTGCATTGCCCCATTTGCCTCAAGTGCAAGCCAAGCAAGAAATTAGGTCAAACTGATCAGGAGATCAGTCAACCAACAAGCAAGGGTGTTTCTCAAGGAGCCAAGGCCCTAGGGTTGGTCCAACATGTTCACATGGCTTGGAGGTTCATTTGAAGTGTTTAAGTCAAGGGTTGGATGTTCAGAAGTCATCATTCAATGCACAATCAGTCAGAAACCCTAAAAAGTCAAACTTGGTCAACTGTGGTTGATTTTATGGTTTTGATGGATGGATTTGGTTTGAGAGAGCTTATTCATGTCCCAATAGGCCTCATATATCATGGCAAACAATATCATTGAAGAATTTGAAGCCAGTCAGAAAATTTCCAAAAAAATAGAAACTGGACCTGTAATTTTAACTGCCAAAAATGGAAACTTCTTGATCCCAAACTTACATCATGATACAAGCTTCAAATGAAATTTTGCCCAACATGAAAGTTGAAGATCTTGTTCTCCCATTTCCAAAAAGTCTAAGAACTCTCAATTCCCATGCATGGTTGTCAAGATATGATCAAATCATTTTCACAAAAATCGTGAACTTCAAAAGGCCATATCTCTCAAACCATTTGGCCAATTTTGGTGGGGTTTTTTCCTACAAACCACATTTCATCTCCTCTTTCCAAAAATGTAAATTTCATGTGCTAAAACATTGCCAATCAAAATGGCATTTTTTGACTTGTCTTATTTAAATTCAAGTGTGGACCAAAGTTGACTTTTCGATTTAGCAATTTTCAGCACATTTGGCCATTTGGGAATTGTTTGGAAGGTTATTTGAGACTTGTTTGAGGCCCAAACTCGGCCAGACTTCACACCTCCATGTGCACATGTTCAAAATTAGCAATTTGGCAAAACCTCTTCATTTAAGCTAATCTTGTTTAGCACTTCCATTACCAATGTTAAACAGCAAATATAAGTCACATTTTCTGCAAAACTCAACCCTAGCAGCAGCCTTTACACATCAGGAAACCCTCATTCTCTCTCAATTCCCATTTTCACATCCTTGCATTTTTCTGCAAAAATTCAAAAGGACTCGAGCAACTCATGTTTGCTTCATCATCTGGCCAAGAATTGGAAGCCTTTTGGAGCATCAAACCCCAACTGCACAGCCATTTTCGAGCTCTGTTTCTTCAAGACACTTCCATGGCAAATCGTGATTTGGGTATTTCCAAGCATCAATGAGCTAAAGCTATTCAACCATACATCTTTTGGAAGCATTGTGTACATCTGTTTCAAGCCTGCATCATCCAAATAACACTGTTTCATCGATTTCTTCAAATCAAGTGAGTTTTTCGACTTCTTTGTTTTTCCAAATCATGCTATATATCATGTAGGTCTTCCTTTGCTGATTGTTTTGAGCTATGAGTTTTTGAAAATGGTTGGATATTTGTGAAGATATGTCGATTTGAAAGTTGATGTTCATGGATGTTTTTGCATGTTGCTCCTTATTTAGTTTGTTTTAATGATAATGGATGCTGGATTTATGTTGTATGTTGTTTGTTGATCACAATGGTGGGTTTAATTGCTGTTTCTGGGCGAAATTTTTTTTGATCGATTGATGAAGAAGATGAAGTTGCACTGTAGTTGTTGAAACCCTAGTTTATTTTCCAGAAAATCCCTGTTCGCGTGTGCATGTGTGTTGAGTACTGTTCCATTCCATATTGACCAATCAGAATATTTGGTTTCCTTGGCTGAAACGATGCGTTTGGTTTAATGAGGTTGTTAATTACCATTGTGCCACTCGGTCAACATGTTGACTTACCATTCCATGTTCTTTTGTTCATTTTATTCCATTTGATCACTCAACTTACAAAAATCACAATTCACTCATTTCAACTCCAAAATTCATGAAATTTTTTCCATCATATTCACATGAATGTCTACTATTTTATCATGATTTTTAATTATTTTTTGGATGGCTGGATTTTAAATGGTATTAGGTTTCTTAACATGTATGCATATTTGATACCTTTTGCCAAATCTCTTGTGAAATTGTGATGCTTTGTCCATTTGATCTGAAATTTTTTATGCTTAATCTACACTCATCCATGTTTATTTTGATGTAAAGATCATGATTTTATCTTATGTGGTTTGAGAGTTGTGATTTTTTGAAGTAGGGTGTGACAACTTGTGTCACACCAATGATATGCAATTTCATGATTTTTGTTGACATGCTTCCTGGCTTCCAATTAATGTGAAATTTTGCATGATCCTTCTCTTATATGTCTAGTTGACTTGTGAATTTTCCTGGAATTAATTATGCCATTTCTTAATTGTTTGAGATTTTCTCCCCTGTCTAGTCAAATGTTGACTTTGTGTGACACATCTTGCCATTCCATTTGGGAAATTCTCATACTTTATTGGATGATCATGAAATTTTACATGTGCATACTAGACATCTTAAGCTTTGCATTGGTGTTGATCCCATCCATTTCTCATCTGTTGGCATGAAGTTATGATTTTTTGAAGTTGATACATGTATGTTTGACTTCTTTGTGCATGCTTGAAATTGTGTTGACTTCTTGATTTTAATTGACCATCTTCCCATGATCCAAATGAGCTGAAATTCTATATGCATGCTATGTTATGGATTGTGATTGAGCATGAATTATTTGATGATTTTTGGAAATGTTTGAGTTGACTTTTGATACAAGTCATTCTGTTGACTTCTTTGAGCTCTCCCTTGCCTTGCTTTGGTTTCTTTTGCTTGTGAATTGATGATGATGCATGATATGAACATGAAACCAATTGAGATTGCTTCTTATATGATTAAACATGATTTAGATTGTTTTCCCTTTGCTGTTTTGCCTTTTTCATTCTCTTTTGACCCTAGGCTTGTCCTAGTGGTCCTGGTACTCACTTTTGAGCTTATGTTTTCAGGTTGAACACCAAGTGACCAATGAGATCAATTTCTTTTGATTAAGTTTGTTTGAATATTATTGTCTAACCTCTTGGTTTTGTAGGTGGCTTGACTCATTTGGTTTGAGTCCTGTGCTTGGCACATTTTCCTGTCTGTTTTGACTGTTGTTTCCCAATTCCTTTTGCTTTGACTGTTGAACTGTGTACTGATCTGTTTGACCATTTCAGGTACCATTAGTTGCTTAAGTTCTTTGAACTTGCTTTGCTTTGCTATCTAGCAACTTGCTTGAGGTATAATTCCTTTTTCTTCATGTAGTCTGGAAGACCTGGCCTGTTACTTGGCCAGGCAACTGTCTGAAGTCCTCCTTAAGAGGCAATGTTTGTGTATGTTTAATTTGTCCCTGTACATATGAAAAGTCCTCCTAAGTGAAGAGGCAATTGGCAGAACCAAGGGATAAGCAACCTATCCCCTGCTATTCAGTGTGTCTTTTGTTTTGCTCACACCACTGTGTTGATGCATTACAGATAAAAACCAAAGATCTATAGAGTCACCTGTGGATAGAGTTCCCCCATTCTGAACTCCCACACCTTCTGATATTTAAATGCTCTCCCTGGCCAGGGATAAGAGCAATGAGGCACACCCCTCATCTCCTTTCATCTGCTTCACCTTGGCTCTCAATGTCAAGGTTAAGAGCACACTTCACCCCATTCCAGAGGTTTGTTTGTTGAGGTTGATATGACCCCTCAACTAAAACCTAACCCTTGTGTGAGCCTCTTGTGTGTCTATAGTGTGTGCTATCTGTGCTTGTATGTTTGTTTGACTTGCTTCCTGTGCAAGTTAGGTTTAGTTTAGACTAATCCTTGTTTGCTTTCGCCCTCGTTGCGATCCTTTCTCTCGCCCTCGTTGCGATCGAGACTTTTCCTTTCTCTCGCCCTCGTTGCGATCGAGACTTTCCCTTTCTCTTGCCCTAGTTGCAATCGAGACCTTTGTCCGTCCGTAGCCGAACTACGGCAACTCTGATTCTCATGTTCAGATGAGATACGTAGGCACGAGATGCGATGTCTTGTCGAGTTTGACTAACAACTAACACTAATTCTTTTCTCTCGCCCTCGTTGCGATTGAGATCTTCCCTTTCTCTTGCCCTAGTTGCAATCGAGACCCTTGCTTCCTGTGCAAGTCGTGTTTAGGATAGGTTGGCCCTTGTGCCATTTAGCTAGAAACCCTAACTTAGGGTTGATTTTGCATGACAACATCTAGGCTCGAGTCGTAGTCTCCCTAGTGTTGTGTCTCCCTATGTTATCTGGTTAGGCTAGTCTTTTTTCCCTGCGTAGGGGAACTACATCGCCCTGATCTTCATACCAGATGGAGTATGTAGGCAGGAGATTGAGCTGATCTCTCCGGGCGCTCTTTTTCTTTTTCAACCCTTTGTGTCTTAACCACCCTTGTGCGTGTTCTGGTTGGAGTCCGACATAAGTCCAGCGATTGGCAGTTGGTTTCCTGTGTGCGTTTTGGTTCGGATGCTGATGTAAGTCCAGTGATTGGCATTCGGGCTCCACGTTTGCCTGTGCGTGTTTTGTTTGTTTGTGTGCGTGTCAGCCGAGCTACGAATGCTCTGATTCTTCTCTCGTCCGAGAAGATACGTATGCATAGGATGCGACATCCTAGCGAGCATGTGGCGTCTCCCCAGTCCGAACTACTTCGACTCTGATGTTTATGCCTGATAGACTAAGTAGGCCCAGGATGCGATATCCTGCCGAGTCAGTTTCAGTCAGTCTCTTTTGTCTCTTTCAGCCAGTGTGTGTGTGTTTGAGCAGTGTTTAGCAACCAATATTCCTTCCTTTTGTGCGTGGATCCCGTAGAGTACTACGGATGCGTAGGGGTGCTAATACCTTCCCTTCGCATAACCGACTCCCGAACCCATCCTCTTTGGTCGCGAGACCATGTTCTTTCCTAGGTTTACTTCGAGCGTTTCCTTTCCCTCTTTTGGGATAAATAACGCACGGTGGCGGCTCTGTTGTTTCTTTCTTTTCCCGCCGGTTTTTCGCGTAATGCGACAGCTGGCGACTCTGCTGGGGACAAAGAAGTTGACCTGTGCTGGTCCATCTTCCCTAAGCGAGTCTCTCCTAGCGCTCTCTAGGTTAGGGCTTTGGTTGCTATCTGCTGTTACTTATTGCATTCATGTTATTTATTGTTTGCATTTATTGTTTGCATTTATGTTTGCATGCATCATACTGTCATTGAGCTGTCTCCTGTGCAGGTGGTTCCTCTGTTTTGGGGTGGGTGTTCTGAGTGAGGCCCAATACCCAGGCCTGAGTATACACCTAGGATTAGCGTGGTCTCATGTATCTTTACATGTTGTACGACATGATGAGGAGACATGTCACCACAGCCGGACGAGGTTCATTTGATAGAGTCCTGCCGGGTGGAGTTATTCCGCTTAGGTCAGATTATCTCTTTTGGGCTATTGACTTCGGTGACCGTTCTTTCCCGGACCTTTGGTTTAGACGATCTTAAGAGAGCTACAACTGCACACCCGAGAGGGCAAACCCGTTGAGTATCTTTGCCCGATTGTTGACACCCTTGTCCGCCTTAGGATGACCTTGTTAGAATTCACCTGTAAGGGGAGGGTTTTGATCTCTACAGATACAATTTCCGCCAGTGATGCTGTGTTCTTTATTTCTGGACGCCGGAGGTTTGACCCTGGTTTTGATCGGAGGGTTCCGTTTATTTCGGATCCCTGGGTTGAATTTGAGGGTACTCGCTCAGATAGTGTTTTGGCACCTCAGAATGGGTTCAGATGACAGTTCCTCAGATGACTTTGGGTTCCAGATGGATTGTGACTTTGAGTTCAAGCTGAAGCTTCGACCCTGCGCCTTGAGACGCACAGCCTGGCCAGTCTTGGCTCCATCATTCGCATCATAGCATGTTTATTTTCCAAAAAAATAGTAATGCATGAAAATGAAAAAAAAAGTTAACTCGCATACGCATATCCTTTTCAGGATCATTCATGATAAAATAGCATTCACATCATATGCATATCATGTACATATCATCCTTGCATTACAGACATGCTTGGGAGAGACTTCTCACTTTGGTCCCTGACTGAGACAGGATTGCTGATCGTCGTCCGTACCGCTACTCAACCAGACTCAATCATCAGAGGATTATGGGCCAGGTTCAGACAGAGTTGGCCGAGATGAGGGCAAACATGGCCCAGTTCATGACAATGATGCAAGGAGTTGTTCAGGGGCAAGAGGAGCTGCGTGCCTTAGCCCAGAGACTGGAAGCTGTGATTCCACCAGTCCACCGTGCTCCACCAGTGGATGTACCCGTTAATGAGAATGCTGCTGTCACTATTCTCGTCAATGATTGTGCCGTGGGTGATGAATTGAGGGTGATCAGAATCAGTGAACAGCCTCTTGCTGCAGAGACTGTTAATGTCAGAGCAACCCGCGCTCCGGTTCGCCAGCCTGGCTCTTCAAGTTCTTCCAGTTCTAAGAAGACATACTCTGGGGCCTCCAAAAGGGGAGAAAGTGAAACAAATGCTATGCACCGTCGG
Organism: Lathyrus oleraceus; assembly: GCF_024323335.1. Lineage (NCBI taxonomy): Eukaryota > Viridiplantae > Streptophyta > Magnoliopsida > Fabales > Fabaceae > Lathyrus > Lathyrus oleraceus. Next base: position 282,973,650 of record NC_066580.1, read on the forward strand.
AGGAGTGCAAACAGAGGACAGAATCGTCAGGCTGCTGCTGTGACTATTCCAGCAACTCAACAACAGCAGAGAAGGCCAACTCAGCAGTATCAACATCAGCAACATCATCCTCAGCGGCAGGCTTCCCAACAAGCCAGTACGAGTAATGAGAGGAAGAAGATCATTTTTGATCCAATCCCCACGTCCTACGCCGAACTGTATCCCTCTCTGTTAGAGCGGAACTTAATCACTCCCAGAGACCCGCCGGCTATACCCGTCAACCCTCGGTGGTGGTATAGGCCTGAGCAGCATTGTGTGTATCATTCGGGTGCTCCTGGTCATGATGTGGACAGTTGTTTCCAGCTGAAGATGAAGGTTCAAGACCTTGTGAGGACGGGTATTCTGATCTTGGAGGATTTAGGTCCCAATGCTAATCAAACTTGAAGATAACAAGTCCTCGGCTGGCGCCGACTTTTTCTTCAGAAGGGATGTTCAGAAAACAGAAGCTGCTGGTGCAAAGGATTCTGACAGTTGTCGTTCCTGGGGGGATCTGTCACAATTGGGTCACTGTGGGCTTTCCTACAGTTTTTCATAAGTCAGAGCAATAATCACTTTGTTTAAAAACCCTTCTCCCATGCCAAAAGGAGAAGTGATGACATTGTTGGCAACATTTTGTGCAATGATATTTTCATTCAAATAAATTCATGTTAAACATTTGTTTTTCCATTTGTTTTCCCTTTTCGCTTTTTGCATGAAATTGGTGATCACAAAAAACCTTTAAAAACAAGAATAAAAGCAATCTTTTCATCTGCATAGCGATTGTCTTGTTTGATTTTCAAAGTGCTTTTTATACTCAAAATCATTATGCAGGTTGTTTCTTAAACCCATTGAACATAGTGATCGGACGTCATCTCCCAATTTTGAATTCCCTGTATTCGAAGCGGAAGAAGATGATGTTGAAGGGATTCCTGACGAGATTTCCCGACTTCTTGAGCGAGAAAAGAAGATCACTCAGCTGCATCTCGAGAATCAGCAGAACAGCCAACTGGGGCATCATCAAAAAAAAAAAGAAATCAAAAAAAAAAAAAAAAAGAAATCAAAATCAAAATCAAAAGAAAGAAAAAGAAAGAAAAAAGCAAAAGAAAATAGCACCCTCAAAGTCCCAAGTTGGCTGATGCTGAATTCGATCGAAAAGAAGAGATCAACTGCCATGTGTCATGGTCAGTCATATCAGCTGAGAGTGAGGAAAGCATTCGATAAGAAGATCAAGCCTCGTGTGTTCCGAGGGACCTTGTGCTCAAGAAAGTCCTGTCTTTCGTGCCCGATTCCAGGGGCAAGTGAACTCCAAGCTATGAATGTCCATATGCTGTCAAGAGAGCCTTTTCAGGCAGTGCTTTGACACTTACAACAATGGATGGAAGTTCACTCGTCATGTGAATTCCAGATGCAGTCAAGAAATACTTCGCCTAAAACAAAAAATCAAAAGCTCGCTAAGTCGAACACCCCAAAGGGCGACTTAGGCAAAAAGGAGCGTCTCGGTGGATTGAAAACCCGAAAGGGCGATCCAGGCAAAAGTTAGAGACATTGAAAAAAAAAGAATTTGCATCCCGCTAGATTGAACACCTCACACTGGGGCAATCTAGGCAAAAATTAGGGATTTGGCAAGTAACTGCATCTTGACAAGACTATGCTGTACATCTGTCATCCGTCAGGGATTCTCGATCCGTCGTCGACTGAAGCTTTGAATACATCGAAAATTCAGAATGGTAGAGGAAAGGTCATTATGTTCGATGTAGCCCTCTCCAATATATATCACCGATTTCAAACTTGTACAGATCTATGGAGTCTTGCCCTTTGCAGACTACCATTTCATCACATCAATTTGAGCTTTTAGCCGATTGTTTGCACTCTTATTTGTTTCAACTCAACAAATGTTTTGCATGTTTAATTGATAAAGTATCATTGTTTTCAAAATAAACAAATTTTTCACAAAAAATTGTTCTTAAACAAAGTGAGCATTCACGATGATGGAAGGATACTTAGGAGATCCACAGTGCTCTCCCGAGGGTGGTATGATTACCAACAGGTAAGACAATTGTTCGTATCTCGAGCATGACTGTATCTTTTGTCCTGCAGAACCTCGTATTGTCTCTCCTCAGCAAGTTTGCCTGATGCAGTGTTGTTTGAAGTTGTTCATCTTCATGTTCCCGGCAGTACAGATTCTTCCTCCAAATCCCTGTTAGCTCTTTTGTGGGGCAGCTCCCCTAGCAGAGTGTTTACTGAAGACTTCAACTTTCGCCTCTCCAGCAGAGCAGTCTTCATCTCCCCCCAGCATGGGTGCTTTTCTTGGAAGATTCAGTATTTGGAGGATCGACATCCCCATAATCCGGCATTCCCTCAGATAGATCCCTCAGTGGAGTTGTTGGCATGATGAGCTTTATCAATGCCTATGTATCCTCATCAGAGATCTGGTCGCTTCTTGGTATCCCTGATTTCCAGCACAAGTTGTTGTGGCGCATCCGCCTGTATGTTGAACTCTTTTCTCCGGTTGTGACCGACGATCCCTCCGAAAGCCTCCGATGGCGTTCCTCCCCTGCAGGATAAGTGTTCCCTGATATCCCAGTCCCCAGTGGATTTTCTTTGCTCTCTGGTGGCTTTGGTTTTCTCTCCGGACGGTTGATTCCCGGGCCTGCGTGTTGAGCATGTCTGTTTGTCAGCATTCATCATACATTTTAGGTATAATGCATACATGCATAATCATAGCATTCAGATACTCATGTTGCAGCTGTTGCCGTGTATCCGTTGATGTTTGCCTTCTGCTTTTTGGTAATACAAATCTCTCCAGTAGATTTTTCCTTAAGCAGATATGGGTGTGTCTGATCTCTCCATGTAGAGTCAACCCCCTTAAGCAGAAAGTGTCTATCCTTTCCTGCCATTCCCCACTGAGATACATCCTCGTGGATGACGGTTGTTTCCGTTCCCTCCCTACAAGGGATGGGTTTTCCCTATTGAGTTCTTTCCTCATTAGGATGAGTCTTGTTTCAGTCTGCCTTTTTGGATCGATCCTAAATTGGCTTCCTGTTGGCTGTCTCCCGTGCTTCCCTGGGGCATAAATGAATAGTCGCTCACTAACCGGTACTCATTCATTTCATCCTCAGCGGAATTTGCGGCCTCTACCTACGAACCGGTAGCTGTAAGTCCTTTCTTCACGGTCTTCTACCCACTACCCGGTAGTTATAAATCCTTTTTCTCACTTTGTCTCTCAGCAGACCGTTTGTGGCTTCTACCTACGAACCGGTAGCTGTAAGTCCTTTCTTTACGGTTTTCTACCCACTAGCTGGTAGTTGTAAAATCCCACTTTCATCCCCTTGGTGGAGTTAACCCTTTGTGCTCATCCCGATGATGACTGGTTACTTTTCCATTGGCCTCTACCTACGACCCGGTAGCTGTAAGTCCTTTCTTTACGGTCTTCTACCTACTACCCGGTAGTTATAAATCCTTTTTCTCACTTTGTCTCTCAGCAGACCGTTTGTGGCTTCTACCTACGAACCGGTAGCTGTAAGTCCTTTCTTTACGGTTTTCTACCCACTAGCTGGTAGTTGTAAAATCCCACTTTCATCCCCTTGGTGGAGTTAACCCTTTGTGCTCATCTCGATGATGACTGGTTACTTTTCCATTGGCCTCTACCTACGAACCGGTAGCTGTAAGTCCTTTCTTTACGGTCTTCTACCCACCACCCGGTAGTTGTAAATCCTTTTTTCTCACTCTGTCTCTCAGCAGATCGTTTGTTGGCCTCTACCTACAAACCGGTAGCTGTAAGTCCTATCTTTGTGGTTTTCTACCCACTAGCTGGTAGTTGTAAAATCCCACGTTCTCCCCTTGGTGGAGTTAACCCTTTGTGCTCATCCCGATGATGACTGGTTACTTTTCCGTTGGCCTCTACCTACAAACCGGTAGCTGTAAGTCCTATCTTTGTGGTTTTCTACCCACAAGCTGGTAGTTGTAAAATGCCACTTTCATCCCCTTGGTGGAGTTAACCCTTTGTGCTCATCCCGATGATGACTGGTTACTTTTCCGTTGGCCTCTACCTACAACCCGGTAGTTGTAAGTCCTATCTTTGTGGTTTTCTACCCACAAGCTGGTAGTTGTAAAATCCCACTTTCATCCCCTTGGTGGAGTTAACCCTTTGTGCTCATCCCGATGATGATTGGTTACTTTTCCGTTGGCCTCTACCTACAACCCGGTAGTTGTAAGTCCTATCTTTGTGGTTTTCTACCCACTAGCTGGTAGTTGTAAAATCCCACTTTCATCCCCTTGTTGGAGTTAACCCTTGGTGCTCATCCTATCGATGACTGGTTACTTTTCCGTGGTTTTCTGCCTACTAACCGGTAGATGTAATCCCCTCTTTGTGGTATTGATACTCTTTTCCCCTTTGGATACTTGCCTTGATCAAGCAGTATTGTCCCCATTGGGTCTTCCCCTTCCTTTTGGATACTTGCTCCGAGTTAGCAACTTTATCCTCTTTTGATTGGTCATCTTTTGCATACCTAGTCCTGGTACCCAGATGCCTTTCTTTTCGGTCGATTATTCATTTAACAACCTACAACCCGGTTATGGATAATCTTCCATGCGAGTGTATTATCTACGTTCTGACGGCTATAGATAATATATCTCATGCGCTCTTGGGTCGAAGTCGTCCTCCCAAGCAGAGTAAGATTCGTATTTCTTGTGGAATCGAATGTCCATCCTTTAACAAGACTGCTTTTCTAGCCCTCTTCAGGATGTTGAGTGTTTTGGAACACAAACCAATTCACGCTTTGGCACTCAGGCCAATTTTTCCGGTATTCAGACCGAAGAAGTTTCCGACGATCAGGTCGATGTACTTATGTTTTTTCCGGTATTCAGACCGAAGAAGTTTCCGACGATCAGGTCGATGTACTTATGTTTTTTCCGGTATTCAGACCGAAGAAGTTTCCGACGATCAGGTCGATGTACTTATGTTTTTTCCGGTGTTCAGACCGAAGAAGTTTCCGACGATCAGGTCGATGTACTTATGTTTTTTCCGGTATTCAGACCGACGAAGTTTCCGACGATCAGGTCGATGTACTTATGTTTTTCCGGTATTCAGACCGAAGAAGTTTCCGACGATCAGGTCGATGTACTTATGTTTTTTCCGGTATTCAGACCGAAGAAGTTTCCGACGATCAGGTCGATGTACTTATGTTTTTTTCCGGTATTCAGACCGAAGAAGTTTCCGACGATCAGGTCGATGTACTTATGTTTTTTCCGGTATTCAGACCGAAGGAGTTTCCGACGATCAGGTCGATGTACTCATGGCACTCAGGCCAATTTTCCGGTATTCAGACCGAAGGAGTTTCCGACGATCAGGTCGATGTACTCATGGCACTCAGGCCAATTTTCCGGTATTCAGACCGAAGTGGCGTTCAGGCCAATTTCCGATTTTCAAATCGAAGAAGTATTCCTCCTCTCCGTTGGTATCGGTAAATGCCATTGTTTCGGTGTCGGTAAACATCGAGTCTCACCCAGTCATCGGTAAATGTCTGGTCATTCTTTTTGATGTCGGTAAACATCATCTTTCGGTGTCGGTAAACATCGAGTCTCACCCCAGTCATCGGTAAATGTCTGGTGATTCTTTTTGATGTCGGTAAACATCATCTTTCGGTGTCGGTAAACATCGAGTCTCACCCCAGTCATCGGTAAATGTCTGGTCATTCTTTTTGATGTCGGTAAACATCATCTTTCGGTGTCGGTAAACATCGAGTCTCACCCCAGTCATCGGTAAATGTCTGGTCATTTTTTGGTGTCGGTAAACGCCATTGTTTCAGTGTCGGTAAACATCAAGTCTCACCCAGTCATCGATAAATGTCTGGTCATTTTTTGGTGTCGGTAAACACCATTGTTTCGGTGTCGGTAAACATCGAGTTCCTTCAGTCATCGGTAAATGTCTGATAATTCCCCAGCTAGAAATCCCCAGTAGAGTCATCTGTAAATGTCCTACCTGGTTTCCAGTTGCAAATATTTGTTTGTTTTTCCCCAATAAATTTCTCATCCCCAGTCATCGGTAAATGTCTGGTCATTCTTTTGATGTCGGTAAACATCATCTTTCGATGTCGGTAAACATCGAGTCTCATCCCAGTCATCGGTAAATGTCTGGTCATTCTTTGTTCTCTTGTTAATAAAATCAAGATCCCCAGAAGTCGTCGGTAAACGTCTTGTCTGGTTCTACCACGAAGATTTTGTTCCTCCCCAAGCGGAGATGCCATCGGTAAATGGCCCAGTTTTCTTCGATATCGGTAAATATCGAATTCCCAGTTACAGCAGCCATCGGTAAATGGCCTTGTTAAAGTTGACATCGGTAAATGTCAAGTTGCTCTGAAGCCACCATCGGTAAATGGTCTTGCTTCCCTTCTACATCAAGTTGTTTTCCCAGCAGCCATCGGTAAATGGTCTCGCTGAAGTTGATATCGGTAAATATCAAGTTCCAACCATCGGTAAATGGTTTTCTATTTTCAGAATTTGTTTCCCAGCAGCCATCGGTAAATGGTCTTGCTGAAGTTGATATCGGTAAATATCAAAGTTCCAATTTCCAACCATCGGTAAATGGTTTCTTTTTTCAGAAGTTTGTTTTCCCAGCAGCCATCGGTAAATGGTCTTGCTGAAGTTGATATTGGTAAATATCAAGTTTCCAGTTTCTAACCATCGGTAAGTGGTTTTCTGAAGTTGTCTCGCAGTTGTCATCGGTAAATGACATGGTTCTTCTTGTATTATATCCAGTCGGTGCAAATTTCTACGGTTCTTTGGTATTCAATCCCTGTTTACCCTGAAAGTCTGACAGCCATTGCTATCATCCGTTCGGGTTCCCAGCTGATTGAATAGGGGCAGCTGTAGCACCTCAAATTTGCACCTATCATTGTACATACATTTTCATATTAGGTCATAGCATATCATGGTCCACTGCATAGCATTGCATTGCCCCATTTGCCTAAAGTGCAAGCCAAGCAAGAAATTAGGTCAAACTGATCAGGAGATCAGTCAACCAACAAGCAAGGGTGTTTCTCAAGGAGCCAAGGCCCTAGGGTTGGTCCAACATGTTCACATGGCTTGGAGGTTCATTTGAAGTGTTTAAGTCAAGGGTTGGATGTTCAGAAGTCATCATTCAATGCACAATCAGTCAGAAACCCTAAAAAGTCAAACTTGGTCAACTGTGGTTGATTTTATGGTTTTGATGGATGGATTTGGTTTGAGAGAGCTTATTCATGTCCCAATAGGCCTCATATATCATGGCAAACAATATCATTGAAGAATTTGAAGCCAGTCAGAAAATTTCCAAAAAAATAGAAACTGGACCTGTAATTTTAACTGCCAAAAATGGAAACTTCTTGATCCCAAACTTACATCATGATAAAAGCTTCAAATGAATTTTTGCCCAACATGAAAGTTGAAGATCTTGTTCTCCCATTTCCAAAAAGTCCAAGAACTCTCAATTCCCATGCATGGTTGTCAAGATATGATCAAATCATTTTCATAAAAATCGTGAACTTCAAAAGGCCATATCTCTCAAACCATTTGGCCAATTTTGGTGGGGTTTTTTCCTACAAACCACATTTCATCTCCTCTTTCCAAAAATGTAAATTTCATGTGCTAAAACATTGCCAATCAAAATGGCATTTTTTGACTTGTCTTATTTAAATTCAAGTGTGGACCAAAGTTGACTTTTCGACTTAGCAATTTTCAGCACATTTGGCCATTTGGGAATTGTTTGGAAGGTTATTTGAGACTTGTTTGAGGCCCAAACTCGGCCAGACTTCACACCTCCATGTGCACATGTTCAAAATTAGCAATTTGGCAAAACCTCTTCATTTAAGCTAATCTTGTTTAGCACTTCCATTACCAATGTTAAACAGCAAATATAAGTCACATTTTCTGCAAAACTCAACCCTAGAAGCAGCCTTTACACATCAGAAAACCCTCATTCTCTCTCAATTCCCATTTTCACATCCTTGCATTTTTCTGCAAAAATTCAAAAGGACTCGAGCAGCTCATGTTTGCTTCATCATCTGGCCAAGAATTGGAAGCCTTTTGGAGCATCAAACCCCAACTGCACAGCCATTTTCGAGCTCTGTTTCTTCAAGACACTTCCATGGCAAATCGTGATTTGGGTATTTCCAAGCATCAATGAGCTAAAGCTATTCAACCATACATCTTTTGGAAGCATTGTGTACATCTGTTTCAAGCCTGCATCATCCAAATAACACTGTTTCATCGATTTCTTCAAATCAAGTGAGTTTTTCGACTTCTTTGTTTTTCCAAATCATGCTATATATCATGTAGGTCTTCCTTTGCTGATTGTTTTGAGCTATGAGTTTTTGAAAATGGTTGGATATTTGTGAAGATATGTCGATTTGAAAGTTGATGTTCATGGATGTTTTTGCATGTTGCTCCTTATTTAGTTTGTTTTAATGATAATGGATGCTGGATTTATGCTGTATGTTGTTTGTTGATCACAATGGTGGGTTTAATTGCTGTTTCTGGGCAAAAAATTTTTTGATCGATTGATGAAGAAGATGAAGCTGCACTGTAGTTGTTGAAACCCTAGTTTATTTTCCAGAAAATCCCTGTTCGCGTGTGCATGTGTGTTGAGTACTGCTCCATTCCATATTAACCAATCAGAATATTTGGTTTCCTTGGCTGAAACGATGCGTTTGGTTTAATGAGGTTGTTAATTACCATTGTGCCACTCGGTCAACATGTTGACTTACCATTCAATGTTCTTTTGTTCATTTTATTCCATTTGATCACTCAACTTACAAAAATCACAATTCACTCATTTCAACTCCAAAATTCATGAAACGTTTTCCATCATATTCACATGAATGTCTACTATTTTATCATGATTTTTAATGATTTTTTGGATGGCTGGATTTTAAATGGTATTAGGTTTCTTAACATGTATGCATATTTGATACCTTTTGCCAAATCTCTTGTGAAATTGTGATGCTTTGTCCATTTGATCTGAAATTTTTTATGCTTAATCTACACTCATCCATGTTTATTTTGATGTAAAGATCATGATTTTATCTTATGTGGTTTGAGAGTTGTGATTTTCTGAAGTAGGGTGTGACAACTTGTGTCACACCAATGATATGCAATTTCATGATTTTTGTTGACATGCTTCCTGGCTTCCAGTTAATGTGAAATTTTGCATGATCCTTCTCTTATATGTCTAGTTGACTTGTGAATTTTCCTGGAATTAATTATGCCATTTCTTAATTGTTTGAGATTTTTCTCCCCTGTCTAGTCAAATGTTGACTTTGTGTGACACATCTTGCCATTCCATTTGGGAAATTCTCATCCTTTATTGGATGATCATGAAATTTTACATGTGCATACTAGACATCTTAAGCTTTGCATTGGTGTTGATCCCATCCATTTCTCATCTGTTGGCATGAAGTTATGATTTTTTGAAGTTGATACATGTATGTTTGACTTCTTTGTGCATGCTTGAAATTGTGTTGACTTCTTGATTTTAATTGACCATCTTCCCATGATCCAAATGAGCTGAAATTTTATATGCATGCTATGTTATGGATTGTGATTGAGCATGAATTATTTGATGATTTTTGGAAATGTTTGAGTTGACTTTTGATACAAGTCATTCTGTTGACTTCTTTGAGCTCTCCCTTGCCTTGCTTTGGTTTCTTTTGCTTGTGAATTGATGATGATGTATGATATGAACATGAAACCAATTGAGATTGCTTCTTATATGATTAAACATGATTTAGATTGTTTTCCCTTTGCTGTTTTGCCTTTTTCATTCTCTTTTGACCCTAGGCTTGTCCTAGTGGTCCTGGTACTCACTTTTGAGCTTATGTTTTCAGGTTGAACACCAAGTGACCAATGAGATCAATTTCTTTTGATTAAGTTTGTTTGAATATTATTGTCTAACCTCTTGGTTTTGTAGGTGGCTTGACTCATTTGGTTTGAGTCCTGTGCTTGGCACATTTTCCTGTCTGTTTTGACTGTTGTTTCCCAATTCCTTTTGCTTTGACTGTTGAACTGTGTACTGATCTGTTTGACCATTTCAGGTACCATTAGTTGCTTAAGTTCTTTGAACTTGCTTTGCTTTGCTATCTAGCAACTTGCTTGAGGTATAATTCCTTTTTCTTCATGTAGTCTGGAAGACCTGGCCTGTTACTTGGCCAGGCAACTGTCTGAAGTCCTCCTTAAGAGGCAATGTTTGTGTATGTTTAATTTGTCCCTGTACATATGAAAAGTCCTCCTAAGTGAAGAGGCAATTGGCAGAACCAAGGGATAAGCAACCTATCCCCTGCTATTCAGTGTGTCTTCTGTTTTGCTCACACCACTGTATTGATGCATTACAGATAAAAACCAAAGATCTATAGAGTCACCTGTGGATAGAGTTCCCCCATTCTGAACTCCCACACCTTCTGATATTTAAATGCTCTCCCTGGCCAGGGATAAGAGCAATGAGGCACACCCCTCATCTCCTTTCATCTGCTTCACCTTGGCTCTCAATGTCAAGGTTAAGAGCACACTTCACCCCATTCCAGAGGTTTGTTTGTTGAGGTTGATATGACCCCTCAACTAAAACCTAACCCTTGTGTGAGCCTCTTATGTGTATATAGTGTGTGCTATCTGTGCTTGTATGTTTGTTTGACTTGCTTCCTGTGCAAGTTAGGTTTAGTTTAGACTAATCCTTGTTTGCTTTCGCCCTCGTTGCGATCCTTTCTCTCGCCCTCGTTGCGATCGAGACTTTTCCTTTCTCTCGCCCTCGTTGCGATCGAGACTTTCCCTTTCTCTTGCCCTAGTTGCAATCGAGACCTTTGTCCCTCCGTAGCCGAACTACGGCAACTCTGATTCTCATGTTCAGATGAGATACGTAGGCACGAGATGCGATGTCTTGTCGAGTTTGACTAACAACTAACACTAATTCTTTTCTCTCGCCCTCGTTGCGATTGAGATCTTCCCTTTCTCTTGCCCTAGTTGCAATCGAGACCCTTGCTTCCTGTGCAAGTCGTGTTTAGGATAGGTTGGCCCTTGTGCCATTTAGCTAGAAACCTTAACTTAGGGTTGATTTTGCATGACAACATCTAGGCTCGAGTCGTAGTCTCCCTAGTGTTGTGTCTCCCTCTGTTATCTGGTTAGGCTAGTCTTTTTTCCCTGCGTAGGGGAACTACATCGCCCTGATCTTCATACCAGATGGAGTATGTAGGCAGGAGATTGAGCTGATCTCTCCGGGCGCTCTTTTTCTTTTTCAACCCTTTGTGTCTTAACCACCCTTGTGTGTGTTCTGGTTGGAGTCCGACATAAGTCCAGCGATTGGCAGTTGGTTTCCTGTGTGCGTTTTGGTTCGGATGCTGATGTAAGTCCAGTGATTGGCATTCGGGCTCCACGTTTGCCTGTGCGTGTTTTGTTTGTTTGTGTGCGTGTCAGCCGAGCTACGAATGCTCTGATTCTTCTCTCGTCCGAGAAGATACGTATGCATAGGATGCGACATCCTAGCGAGCATGTGGCGTCTCCCCAGTCCGAACTGCTTCGACTCTGATGTCTATGCCTGATAGACTAAGTAGGCCCAGGATGCGATATCCTGCCGAGTCAGTTTCAGTCAGTCTCTTTTGTCTCTTTCAGCCAGTGTGTGTGTGTTTGAGCAGTGTTTAGCAACCAATATTCCTTCCTTTTGTGCGTGGATCCCGTAGAGTACTACGGATGCGTAGGGGTGCTAATACCTTCCCTTCGCATAACCGACTCCCGAACCCATCCTCTTTGGTCGCGAGACCATGTTCTTTCATAGGTTTACTTCGAGCGTTTCCTTTCCCTCTTTTGGGATAAATAACGCACGGTGGTGGCTCTGTTGTTTCTTTCTTTTCCCGCCGGTTTTTCGCGTAATGCGATAGATATTAACCCAAGATCATGTTGTGTCAGTCATTTGTGGAGAAGAGTTCCAACTTTCTGAACTCCCACACTTTCATTTGTCTGAAGCTCTCCCAGGCCAGGGACAAGAGCTGTGAAGTCTTATCTTCACTTCCCATTTCATCTGCTTCACCCTAACTCTCAATGTTAGGGTTAAGAGCTAACATCACCCGATTCCAGTTGGCTTGTGTTTCACAGCCTAACCTTGTGTGATCCCACTTTGTTTGTATATAGTGTGTGCTATTTGTGTGAATGTTTGCTTTGCCTGTGTTGTTTAGGATAGCTTGCTCCCTGTGCAAGTTAGATAGAAACTTCAACCTAGGACCATGGTGAATTTACATGATAACTATTAGGCTCGAGTTAGTCTCTCTTCTAGTTTGTCATTTCCCAGTCTCTGGTTAGGTTAGAAGTTCTTTCCCTGCGTAGGGGAACTACGTCGCCCTGATCCTCATACCAGATGAGGTACGTAGGCAGGAGATGAGCTGATCTCTCCGGGCGCCCTTTTTCTTTTTCAACCCCTTTGTGCGAGTTGGAGTCTGACATAAGTCCAGCGATTGGCAGTTGGTTTCCTGTGTGTTTGTTTGTCGTGTGCTTGGAGTCCGATATAAGTCCAGTGATTGGCATTTGGTTTCCAGTGTGGGTGTGTTTGGTTCGGAGTCTGATGTAAGTCCAGCGATTGGCATTCGGTTTCCATGTTTTCCTGTTTTTGTGTGGAGTTTGACGTAAGCCCAGCGATTGGCAGTCATTTCCTGTGTGGTTTTGTTTGGCGTGCGTGAGCCGAGCTACGAGTGCTCTGATTCTTCTTTAGTCCGAGAAGATACGTATGCATAGCATGAGATATCCTAGCGAGCACGTTCCCCCTGTCCCGAACTACGTCGACTCTGATGTCTGTGCTTGACAGTCTACGTAGGCCCAGGATGCGATATCCTGCCGAGTTAGTTTCTTTTGTTTTCTGTGTCTCTTTCAGCCAGTGTTTGATGTTTGAGCAATGTTTAGCAACCTTTATCCTTCCTTTTGTGCATGGATCCCGTCGAGTACGACGGATGCGTAGGGGTGCTAATACCTTCCCTTCGCATAACCGACTCCCGATCCCATCTCTCTTTGGTCGCGAGACCATGTCTTTTCCAGGTTTACTTCGAGCGTTTCCTTTCCTTCTTTTGGGATAAATAACGCACGGTGGCGGCTCTATTGTTTTGTTCTCCCGCCGGTTTTTCGCGTAATACGACAAGGGGTTAATTACGTAATGGGAAGGTGTTAGGCACCCAAAACGTCCTAGGTACTCCTAGGGAGCCCTTTTCACAACTTGTTGTACGAAATGTTATTTGTTTATGAAATATTTATTGTGCAAACATGATTGAAGGGATGAGAAAAGAATATATAAGTTATTATTTTTGTGTTTGAACGGATGAACCCGTTGCCTACGTACCTTTCCATGGAAGGTAAGGATCAAAACGCCATAGTTCGGCTAAAAGATTTCCAAAAGTAAGTGAGTGGATTGATTTTAAACAAAAGCCCTAAGGTCTTTCATTATCCACGGGAGAAAACTCAACCTATATCAACAACAAGTCCACCATGTGAGAATAGCTTCGACATACTAGAGGGGTTAACCCTGTTTTCAGTATGGAAGTCTTACAGTTCGATCACTAAGGACAAGAGGCGAGATTAACATCAACCACTAAGATAATTGAGATCTATGGCTAATGTATGAAAACTTGATTAAGAAGTGGACTTGGGCCACAAAAGCAATTGAGTGAGTGAAATTAATTGGTTATGAGTATTCACAAAATATGGTCAAAGTATGATTAAGATTCAATTCAGAAAGAAGTATTGTGAAAATGGAGTTTGAAAATCAGAGGCTTAAGGCCTAGGTTTCTAATTTGAAATCATGTCAAAATGTTTGCACAATAGTTTTCAAGTTTTGGGTTAACATGCAAATGGAGGTTTAAAGGAACAAAAGGTGGGAGGGTGAGGAAGTAAAACTTCTTAGATGTTCACCTCTTGAGATCATATGTAGATGATTCAAGTGATTCCTTTGGAATAGGCAACACAAAGCAATAAGCAAATAAAACAAGATGGATACCAGATGCCAATCAATGGACTTATACTAATCTCACAAAACAAAGAAACAAGGATACCAAATGCCAATCAATGGACTTATACTAGTGTAGCACCTCAAATTTGCACCTATCATTGTACATACCATCTCATATTAGGTCATAGCATATCATGATACATTGCATAGCATTGCATTGTCCCCAGTTGCCTCAAGAGCAAGCAAGCAAAGAATTAGGTCAAACTGATCAGGAGATCAGTCAACCAATCAAGCAAGGGGGTTTCTCAAGGAATCAAAGCCCTAGGGTTTGTCCAACAAGTTCACATGACTAGAGGGTTCATTTGAAGTGTTCAAGTCAAGGGTTGAAGGCTCAAAGGTCATCAGTTCATGCACAATCAGTCAATTAGGTCAAAGACAGTCAACAGTCAGTCAAAGCAGTGGATGGTGGCCATTCTTGTGGAATTTGGGCACCATGATCATAATCAAGAGTCTATACAACTTGGGACATCATTTGAAGTCAAGGTCTCAAGGATTTAGGGTTTGGAATTCATCAGAAGTGCACAGTCAGTCCAAAACCCTAGAAAAGTCAAAGTTGGTCAACTGTGTTTGATTCTTTGGTTTTGATGGATGGAAATGGTTTGAGAGAGCTTATTCATGTCCTAATAGGCCTCATATGTCATGGCAATCAACACCATTGAAGAATTTGAAGCCAATCAGAAAATTTCCCAAAATAGAAACTGAACCTGTAATTTCAACTGCCAAAAATGGAAACTTCTTGATCCTCAACTTGCATCATGATACAAGCTTAAAATGAATTTTTGCCCAACATGAAAGTTGAAGGTCTTGTTCTCCCATTTTCAAAAAGTCCAAGAACTCCCAAATCTCATGTATGGTTGTCAAGATATGATCAAATCGTTTTCACATTTTTATGAACTTCAAAAGGGCATATCTCATGATTCCTTTGGCCAAATTTGGTGGGGTTTTTTCCTACAAACCACATTTTTCCTCCTCTTTCCAAAAATTCAAATTTCATGAACCAAAACCTTGCCAATCAAAATGGCATTTTTTGACCTATTTCATTTAAAATTCAAGTTTGACTCAAGTTTGACTTTTTGATTTAAACACTTTTTACACAATTGGCCAATTGGGATTCATTCTAAATGATGTTTGCAACATGTTTCAAGCCCAAAGTTGTGCTCATACTACCATTATACCACTTCCATGTGCACATTTTGAAAGTTAGCAAATGATGCATTTTTGGTCTTTTTAAGTGAACAAACTTACCATTCTTTGAACCAACTTAAAACAGCCAATGAAAGGATCCTTTGCAGCCTATTTCAAGGCCCATTTTCGTGTACAACCACACCTCCACTATCCACTTGACCAAACTTAGCATTTTTGCATTTTTGTTCATTAAGTTAAAATTGGATTAGCATGTTATTAGGCAAGCTTAAACAGTCACATATAAGTGAATTTTCTGCACTTTCTAACCCTAGTCAGCAGCCTTTGCAGATCAAAAACATTCATTCTCTCCTCTCTTGCATTTTTGGCATATTGGCAATTTCTGCACAAAACTCTAAAAGACCATGAGCTAGCTTGTTGCATCACCATCCAAACACCATTGTGAGTTGGTTTCAACCTTCAAACCCCATCTGTAACCATCATTTTCGTGGCTGTTTGGTCAAGGTATCATCAATGGCAGAAGTTATGCAGAGTTAATTTATTAGGCTTCAAGCCAAGATTGCTTCACCAATCATCATTTGGAAGCACAAAGGACCCCTGTTTCAACCATTGGAGTTCAAGCAATCACAAATCAGCTCAGTTCTGCAGATTTGGTAAGTATTTCTTATCTTGCATTTTTTGAAATGATGCTATGCCATGTATAGTGCTTGCCTTGCTGAGTATGGTGGACCTTGAATCGTGTCAAATGATTAAGAGATGTGTGAGAAATCTGAAAATACATTTTCATGTTCAAACTTGTTTCCTTCGATTTCTCTTGTGTGAGTTTGTTTTAATGTTTTGGAGTGCCGGATATGTGATGCTCATTGTTGGTAGATGCTATTGCCATGCTCGATTTTACTTTCTGGAAATTTCGTTCATGATGGATTGTTGATGATGAATACCCTGTTTGAATCCTACATGTCTGCCCAGATTTTCTTCATGAATCATGTTTGGATTTACTGTTTGTTTGCTATTGCTTTTGTTATATGAACATTAATGCCATGCTGTTACCATACTATTGGGATGTTGATTGATGATGTTGCATGAAAACGAGATGCATGCTGTTTCCAAACCCTAGGCTGTATGAAGTTCAAACTTTGCCCAGAAGCATGAAACCCGATGGGCTGTTGTTGTTGTTTTCCCAGCACGCTACTGTTCCATTGGAGGATAGCCAATAGGAATATTTGGTTGCCGCGCCTGAAACGCATGCGTTTTGATAAGTGGGGCGTGTATTTACATAATTGCCACTGTTGACCATCGTTTGACCACTATTCCATGTTACTTGTTCATGATTGCTTCAAAATTTCACTCATCTTCTAAAATCCATTTTTCACTCAAATTAAATCCAAAATTGTGGGATTTTTTGCATCATACTCATGAAAATGTCTAGTTTTTTATCATCATTTTTAATATTTTTTTTTGGATCATTGGATTTTAATTGGCCTTAGGGTTTTTGAAATGTGACAAAATTTGATACCTCTTGCCAAAACAATTGTGAAATATTCATGTTACATCCATTGGTTCTGAAATTTTTTGTGGAGAAACTAGACTCACTCATCTTTGTTTTGATGTAGAGTTTATGCATTTCTCATTTGTGGTTTGTGTGATTTGATTTTTTGAAGTTAGAGGTTGCATTTGGTGTCATAACATGAATGTGCATTTTCATGAATTTTGTTAGCTTGCTTCCTCTCATCCAATTGACCCCAAATTTTGCATGATCCCTATCTTACATGTCTAGTTCATGTGTGATTTTTCCTGGAATTGATTGTGCTGTTTTTCCATTTATTTGAGAATTTTCTTCCCTGCCTAGTCAATGTTTGACTTTATGTGATACATGATGCCAAATCCTTTGTGAAATTCTTATACCATATTGTATGATCATGAAATTTCATATGTGATAACTAGACATCTTGAGCTTTGCATTGGTGTTAATCTCATTTATTTCTCATCTGTTTTCAATTTGATATGATTTTTTGAAGTTGACCCATGTTTGTTGACCTTCATTGTGCATGCTTAAATTTGGTTTGATTTCTTGATTTTCATTGACTGCCTTCCCCTCATCCAAATGCCATGAAATTTGACATGCTTGCCATGCTAGATGTTAGGATTGAATATGATTTATTTGATAATTTTTGAGATTGTTTGGGTTGACTTTTGCTGCAAGTCATTCTGTTGATTTCTTTGAGCTTGCATTTGCCTTACTTTGACTTCAAATGTTCATGAAATGATAATAATGCATGATTTGAATGTGAGACCAATTGAGATTGATTCTTAAATGTTTGACCTTGACTTTGGTTGACTTTTCTTTGCTGTTTTGACTTTTTCTTTCATCCTTGACCCTAGGCTAGTCCTAATGGTCTTTTGAGCTTACAATTGAGTTCCTGTTTCAGGTTAAGCACCAATGCCTCAAAGATCATTCAAACTTGTTTGAACTTGATTGTTTTATCATATGCTAACCTTTGTTTTGTAGGTCTGACTCATGTGTTTGAGTCTTATGCCTTGCACAGTTGACCATCTGTGTTGACTGTTTTACCAATTCCTTTTGATTTAAACTTTTGAACTGTTTGCTGATTATTTTGACTTTTTCAGGTACTTTAGTTGCTTAAGTTCTCTGAACTTGCTTTGCTTTGCTTTTAGCAATTTGCTTGAGGTATAATCTCTTTTACTTCATGTAGTCTGGAGACCCGGTCTGTTATTTGACCGGGCAAACTGTCTGAAGTCCTCCTTAAGAGGCAATGTTTGTGTATGTTTAAATCTTGTCCCTGTACATATTGAAAGTCCTTCAAAAAGGCAATTGGTGGAAGGTAGGGATATGCAATCTATCCCCCACTACTCTTGTTGTGTCATCCCTCTGCTCACACTGTTGTGTGTTGATGCATTGGGATACAAACCCAAGATCTTGTACAAAGTGTACAGTGTCAGAGTCTTCGAGTATAGAAGGGTTCCCACTTTCTGGACCCATGCTCATTTGTCTATTAGCTCTCCCTGGCCAGGGATAAGAGCTGTGAGGTCTCATCCTCACTTCATCCTTTCATCTGCTTCACCTTAGCCTCTCAATGGCAAGGTTAAGAGCACACTTACCCTATTCCAGTTGGCCCTAGTGCCTAACCCTTGTGTGAGCCTCTTGTATGCATATAGAGTGTGCTTCCTGTGATTGCCTGTTTGCTTTGCCTCTTTAGGTGTAGCTTGGACTTGCCCTTGTGCAAGGTAGGTTGTGCTTGACTTGCTTCCTGTGCAAGTCAGGTCTGTGTGGCTTACTACTTGTGTGAGCCATGCTTAGAGTTGTTTGGCCGAACTACGGCAACTCTGATTCTCATGTTCAGATGAGATACGTAGGCACGAGACGCGATGTCTTGCCGAGTTTGACTAACCACTAACACTAATTCTTTTCTCTCACCCCTGTGTGATTGAGATCTCTTCTTTTCTCTCGCCCTCGTTGCGATTGAGACCTCCCTTTTCTCTTGCCCTAGTTGCAATCGAGACCCTTGCTTCCTGTGCAAGACTTGTCTAGGATAGGTTGGCCCTTGTGCCATTTAGCTAGAAACCTTAACTTAGGGTTGATTTTGCATGACAACATCTAGGCTCGAGTCGTAGTCTCCCTAGAGTTGTGTCTCCCTCTGTTATCTGGTTAGGCTAGAACCTTTGTCCCTGCGTAGGGGAACTACATCGCCCTGATCTTCACACCAGATGAAGTATGTAGGCAGGAGATTGAGCTGATCTCTCCGGGCGCCCCTTTTTCTTTTTGTGTGTGTTGTTTGACAGTTGCTAGGCTCGAGTGCCTGACTCCTTAGCAATCTGTTGTCTGTTTGTTTGAGTGTGTTGTTTGACAGTTATAGGCTCGAGTCCCCGACTCCCTATTAACTTGTTGTGTCGTTGTGTGCTTGGAAGCCGATGTAAGTCCATCAAGTGGCATTTGGGTTCCAGTGTGTGTGTGTTTAGGTTCGAATGCTAATGTAAGTCCAGTGATTGGCATTCGGGCTCCACGTTTGCCTGTGTGTGTCCTGTTTGTTTGTGTGCGTGTCAGCCGAGCTACGTATGCTCTGATTCTTCTCTCGTCCGAGAAGATACGTATGCATAGGATGCGATATCCTAGCGAGCATGTTTCGTCTCCCCGGTCCGAACTACTTCGACTCTGATGTCTATTCCTGATAGACTAAGTAGGCCCAGGATGCGACATCCTGCCGAGTCAGTTTCAGTCAGTTTCTTTTGTCTCTTTTCAGCCAGTGTGTGTGTGTTTGAGCAGTGTTTAGCAATCATTTTCCTTCCTTTTGTGCGTGGATCCCGTAGAGTACTACGGATGCGTAGGGTGCCTAACACCTTCCCTTCGCATAACCGACTCCCGAACCCATCCTCTTTGGTCGCGAGACCATGATCTTTCCTAGGTTTACTCTGAGCGTTTCCTTTCCCTCTTTTGGGATAAATAACGCACGGTGGCGACTCTGTTGTTTCTTTCTTTTCCCGCCGGTTTTTCGCGTGATGCGACAGCTGGCGACTCTGCTGGGGATGACAGAGAAGTTGACCTGTGCTGGTCCATCTTCCCTGAGCGAGTCTCTCCTAGCGCTCTCTAGGATTAGGGTTTTGGTTGCTTTCTGCTTATTGTATTTTATTGCATTCATTTGTATATATGTACATTTATTTGTTTGCATTGATTGTGTGCATTGATGTTTGCATTCATATTCATTATTCATTACTGGCTGGCTGTCTGTTTTTCTCTGTGTGGGGGGGGGGAGTCAGTTGAGGTAAAAGGTCCAATACCCAGACCATGAGTGAAAATCTAGGATGATTAGGAATAGAGTGATTCATGGGAAGCGGGTGGTATGGCGCCACTTAGCGGAACATTGATATCACGAGCAGTTCAGACCCTGGTGGGATACTGTCGTTACATACTTCGGGTGTGTATATGACAGTATTTCTGCGAAAGGTTATTTATGTTGCGTTTCTCTCAGCTTTACCCTGGCCTAGACTACACCCGTGAGTGGGGAAGGGTTATTCATTACAGGTACCGTTGGTGACTCGGTTCTGTTGGTGACTTGGTTCTGTTGGTGACTCTAGTTCAGACAACAGTTTTCAGTGGACCTTAAGTTGGATTTAAGTTCCGAGTTTTGACTGAAGCTTCGACCTAATCAGAGTTTGCACAACCAGCCAGTCCAGTCTGCATCATGTGCATCATAGCATATTTATTTTTCAAAAGAAACGCAATGAAAAAAAATCAAAAAAAAAATCAAAAAAAAAAGAAATTTAAAAAAAAAAAAGAGAGAAAAAAAAACTAATCTCTGCATGCATATCATTTCTCAGGTACATTCCCGAGCTTGTCTACTGATAGAGATGGCAACAGTTCCTGAGCCGAAGCGGAAGACCTGTTCCTACAGTTTCCACCGTGAGCCGTTGACTCCGCTAGTTGAGTTGGGAAGCCTCGTGACAGACGACCGACTGAAGAGTTTTGTTGGGCGGTATGGAGACATCTTGACAGTGTTAAAGACTGTAGTGGATCCAGTGCCTCTGCAGACACTACTTCAGTTTTATGACCCAGAGCTCAGATGCTTCACTTTCCAGGATTACCAGTTAGCACCCACTCTCGAGGAGTATTCTATCCTGTTGAGTATCCCTATTCAGCATCAGACTCCCTTCTTGGACGTCCCAAAGGAGGTCGACTTCAGATTGATTGCCAGAGCTCTCCAGTTGAGTGTTGAGGAGGTTGGTAAGAATTGGAAGCCCTGTGGGGAAGTGGTAGGTCTGCCGTTGAAGTTTATGTTGAGAGTAGCCAGAGCTGAAGCAGATAAGGGTAATTGGGAAGTGTTTCACGCACAGCTAGCTGCCATGATCTATGGGATCATCCTATTTCCCAGTATGCCGAATTTCATAGACCATGCTGCCATCAGCATCTTTGTCAGAGGGAATCCAGTCCCCACTCTCTTAGCAGATACTTACTATGCCATCCACAGTAGGCATGGTAAGGGTGGAGCCATCAGGTGTTGCCTACCTCTTCTGTTCAAATGGTTCATGTCTCTTCTGCCGGCCAGCGGACCATTTGTAGATACCCAGAGCACTCTGAAGTGGACTCAGAGGGTCATGTCGCTCACTTCCTACGACATCAGGTGGCAGTCGTACCGGATGGATGTGAAGGATGTTATCATGAGCTGTGGTGAATTCCGGAACGTGCCACTCGTGGGAACCAAAGGCTGTATCAACTATAACCCAGTTCTCTCCCTTCGCCAGCTAGGGTTTGTTATGAGTAGAAGACCACTTGAAGCTGAGATAGCTGAGAGTGTGTGTTTCGAGAAGAAGGATGACCCTGTTAGGTTGGAGCAGATTGGAAAAGCCTGGAGATCTGTCGGGGTGAAGGACGGATCCGTCTTAGGGAAGAAGTTTGCCATTGCAATGCCCGATTACACCGATTGGGTAAAGAAGAGAGTGGAAACTTTGCTGCTACCCTACGATAGGATGGAGCCTTTGCAAGAACAACCACCTTTGGTACTTGCTGATAGTGTACCTGCTGAGCACTATAAGCAAGCCCTGATGGAGAGTCGTCGCCTGAGAGAGAAGGAGCAAGACACTCAGATGGAGTTGTACAAAGCTAAGGCTGATAAGCTGCACTTGACCCATCAACTTAGGGAAGTGCAAGGAGAGGATGCTAGTAGAGCGAGGGGGAAGAAAAGATCATATGAGGAGATGGAATCCCTGATGGATGCAGAGCATAGGGAATGTCTGAGACTGCAGAGAGCAGAAGTCAACTATCAAAAGAAGATTAGAGACTTGGAGAAGCAACTCAAGGACAAAGACAGTCAGTTGAAGAAGGAGATGGAGTTGAGACAGACATCAGAGGAGTATCTTGGAGGAGAAGTCTTGGAGCTTAGAAGACAATTGAAGGAGAAGATCACTCCTTTACCAGATTGCTCAGAATGCTCATTGTTGATAGACCAGTGTCATTACCTGAAAACCCTCATTCCAGAAGACCGTCTGCCTTAGACTGTATCTTTGTTGGTATTTTTGTTGAATCACCTCCAGGCTTGTTGGATGGGATTCATTTGCTTGTACTCCGTCTTTGGATCATTTTGTTGAGAATCACCTCCAGGCTTGTTGGATGGGATTCTTCTTCTTTGTACTCTGTTTTCGAATATTCAGTTGTATGACCCTTTTACCCTTATGCATGTATAAGGATGTCAGATTTTTCTCTGTTGCTCTCTTTTTCCCTGGTATTTTGTTGTTTTCTCTTGTTGCAGGTTGCCATCTTTTCAGAATGGGTCAGGCTCTTTGAATGCCTGAGAAATGAGCATATCATGTGCATCATGCACATCATTAACATCATACTCATATCATTTGCATAGCAGGTGTTCTTGCACCGTCTTCTTACTGTGGGTTCCTGTGTTGAGGCAGGGTAGCTGATCAAAGACCGCACCACTACTCAACGAGGCTCAACCATCAACGAAGTATGGATCAAGTACAAGCCGAGTTGGCTGAGATGAGGGCGAACATGGCCCAATTCATGAACATGATGCAAGGGGTCGTTCAGGGGCAAGAGGAGCTGCGTGCCTTAGCCCAGAGACAGGAAGTTGTGATTCCAACTGCCAACCGTGCTTCACCAGTGGGTGTTCCTGTGGATGATAATGTTGCTGCTGCCGCTCCCGCCAGTAACTTTGATGGGATTGATGAGTTGGGGGGTATAAGAATCAATGGACAGCCTCTTGCTGCAGAGGTCAATGTCAGAGCTACCCGGGCTCCGATTCGTCATCCAGCTCCGTTTGTCAACCAACAAGAGGACACGTTTACTCTCCTCAGTGAGGACTATGATGTTGTGAAAACCGAAGAGAGGGACAGAAAAGTGGATGCTCTCACTGAGAAAGTCCGAGTCATGGAATGTCAGAACTCCCTTGGGTTTGATGTGACCGACATGGGTCTGGTGGAAGGGTTGAAGATCCCCTACAAGTTCAAAGCACCTTCTTTCGACAAGTACAATGGTACCTCCTGTCCTCGCACCCACGTGCAGGCTTACTTCAGGAAGATCTCTGCTTACACTGACGATGAAAAAATGTGGATGTACTTTTTCCAAGATAGTCTATCTGGGGCATCTTTGGACTGGTACATGGATCTGAAGCGAGAATCAGTCAGAAGCTGGAAAGATTTGGGTGAGGCCTTTCTGAGGCAATACAAGCATAACATGGACATGGCGCCGAGCCGAACTCAGTTACAGAGCTTGTATCAGAAAGATAAGGAGAGTTTCAAAGAGTATGCTCAGAGATGGCGCGAGCTAGCCGCCAGAGTGCAACCTCCGATGTTAGAAAGAGAGCTGACTGACATGTTCATTGGAACCTTGCAAGGCGTGTTCATGGATCGTTTGGGAAGTTGCCCGTTCAGTAGCTTTTCAGATGTTGTCGTCTGCGGGGAGAGAACTGAAAGCCTTATCAAAGCAGGAAGGATACAAGATCCTGGCTCTTCAAACTTTTCTGGTTCCAAGAAGCCATCTTCTGGGGCACCCAAAAGGGGAGAGAATGAGACAAATGCTGTGCACCGTCGAAGGAGTGCAAATAGGGGACCATATCGGCAAGTCGCTGCTGTGACTATCCCAGCAACTCAAACTCAACAGCAACAGAGAAGACCAGCTCAGCAGCATCAGCGTCAACAACATCATCCTCAGCAGCAGGCTTACCAGCCTCCCATTGACAATCAAGCTGGTACAAGTAATGAGAGGAAGAAGATCATTTTTGATCCAATCCCCATGTCCTACGCCGAACTATATCCCACTCTGATAGAGCGGAACTTGATTACTCCCAGAGACCCGCCGCCCATACCCGTCAACCCTCGGTGGTGGTATAGGCCCGAACAACATTGTGTGTATCATTCGGGTGCTCCTGGTCATGACGTGGACAGTTGTTTCCAGCTGAAGATGAAAGTTCAAGACCTTGTAAGGTCAGGTATTCTGATCTTGGAGGACTTAGGTCCCAATGCTAATCAAGTTTGAAGATAACAAGTCCTGGGCTGGCGCCGATTTTTCTTCAGAAGGGTTGTTCAGAAAACAGAAGCTGCTGATGCAAGAGATACTGACGGTTGTCATCCCCGGTGGGATCTATCACAATTGGGTCACTGTGGGCGTTCCTACAGTTGTTCATAAGTCAGAGTAGTAATCACTTTGTTTAAAAACCTTTCTCCCATGCCAAAAGGAGAAGTGATGACATTGTTGGCAACATTTTGTGCAATGATATTTTCATTCAAATAAATTCATGTTTGAACATTTGTTTTTCCATTTGTTTTCCCTTTTCGCTTTTTGCATGAAATTGGTGATCACAAAAAACCTTAAAAAACAAGAATAAAAGCAATCTTTTCATCTGCATAACGATTGTCTTGTTTGATTTTCAAAGAGCTTTTCATATCAAAATCTTTATGCAGGTTGTTTCTCAAACCCATTGAACATAATGATCGGATGTCATCTCCCAATTTTGAATTCCCTGTATTCGAAGCGGACGAAGATGATGTTGAAGGGATTCCTGACGAGATTTCCCGGCTTCTTGAGCAAAAAAGAAGATCACACTCAGCTGCATCTCGAGAATCAGCAGAACAGCCAACTGGGGCATTATCAAAAAAAAAAAAAAAAAAAAAAAAAAAGAAAAAAGAAAGAGGAGGGTGCAAAACCAAATCAAAAGAAATCCAAATCAAAAGCAAAATCAAAAGAAAAAAAAACAAAAGAGAAATAGCACCCTCAAAGCCCCAAGTTGGCTGATGTTGAATTCGATCGAAAAGAAGAGATCAACTGCCATGTGTCATGGTCAGTCATATCAGCAGAGAGTGAAAAGGCATTCGACAAGAAGATCAAGCCTCGTGTGTTCCGAGGAACCTTGTGCTCAAGAAAGTCTTGTCTTTCGTGCCCGATTCCAGGGGCAAGTGGACTTTACAAGCTAAGAACGTCCATACATTTTCAAGAGAGCCTCTTCAGGCAGTGCTTTAACACTTACATCAATGGATAAGGAAGTTCACTCGTCCTGTGAATTCTGATGCAGTCAAGAAATACTTCGCCTAAACAAAAAAACAGAACAGCTCGCTAAGTCGAACACCCCAAAGGGCGACTTAGGCAAAAAGGAGCGTCTCGGTGGATTGAAAACCCGTAAGGGCGATCCAGGCAAAAGTTAGAGACATTGAAAAAAGATTTTGCATCCCGCTAGATTGAACACCTCACACTGGGGCAATCTAGGCAAAATTAGGGATTTGGCAAGTAACTGCATCTTGACAAGACTGTGCTGTACATCTGTCATCCGTCAGGGGTTCTCGATTCGTCATCGACTGAAGCTCCGAATACATCGAAAATTCAGAATGGTAGAGGAAAGGTCATTATGTTCAATGTAGCCCTCTCCAATATATATCACCGATTTCAAACTTGTACAGATCTATGGAGTCTCGCCCTTTGCAGACTACCATTCCATCACATCAATTTGAGCTTTTATCCAATTATTTGCACTCTTATTTGTTTTCAACTCAACAAATGTTTCGCATGTTTTTAATGGGTAAAGTATCATTGTTTTCAAAATAAACAAATTTTTCAAAAAAAATTGTTCTTAAACAAAGTAAACGTTCACGATGATGGAAGAATACTTAGGAGACCCACAGTGCTCTCCCGAGGGTGGTATGATTACCAACAGGTAAGACAATTGTTCGTATCTCGAGCATGACTGTATCTTTGTCCTGCAGAACCTCGTATGGTCTCTCCTCAGTGAAGTTGCCCGATGCAGTGTTGATTGAAGTTGTTCATTTTCATGATTCTGGCAGTACATATTCTTCCTCCACATCCCTGCTAGCTCTACCGTGGGGCATCCCCAGTAGAGTGCTGTTTGAGCCCTACCGTGGGGCATCCCCAGCAAGTTTACTGTTTCGGACATTATTGTGGGGCAACTCCCCTAGCAGAGCGTTTACTAAAGACTTCAACTTTCGCCTTTCCAGCAGGCTAGTCTTCCTCTCCACCAGCATGGTTGTTTTTCTTTGAAGATTCAGTATTTGGTAGATCAACATCCCAGTACTATGTCATGCCCTCAGATGGATCCCCTAGCGGAGTTGTTGGCATGATGAGCTTTATCAATACCTTTGTATTTCTCATCAGAGATCTGGTGGCTTAGGGTGGTTGATCCCCAAACCTGCGTGTTGAACATGTCTGTTTGTCAACATTCATCATACATTTTAGGTATAATGCATACATGCGTAATCATAACATTCAGGTACTCATGTTGCAGCTGTTGCCGTGTATCTGTTGATGTTTGCCTCCTGCTATTTGGCGATACAGAATCTCTCCAGTAGATTTTTCCTTAAGCAGATATGGGTGTGTCTGATCTCTCCATGTAGAGTCTACCCCTTAAGCAGAAAGTGTCTATCCTTTCCTGCCATTTCCCCACTGAGATACATCCTCGTGGATGACGGTTGCTTCCGTTCCCTCCCTACACGGGATGGGTTTTCCCTATTGAGTTCTTTCCTCATTAGGATGAGTCTTGTTTCAGTCTGCCTTTTCGGATCGATCCTGAATTGGCTTCCTATTGGCTTTCTGTTGTCTCCTGTGCTTCCCTGGGGCATAAATGAATAGTCGCTCACTAACCGGCACTCATTCATCTTATCCTCAGCGGAATTTGTTGGCCTCTACCTACGAACCGGTAGTTGTAAGTCCTATCTTTGTGGTTTTCTACCCACTAGCTGGTAGTTGTAAAATCCCACTTTCATCCCCTTGTTGGAGTTAACCCTTTGTGCTCATCCCGATGATGACTGGTTACTTTTTCCGTGGTTTTCTGCCTACGAACCGGTAGATGTAATCCCCTCTTTGTGGTATTAATGGTCTTGTCCCCTTTGGATACTTGCCTTGATCAAGCAGTATTGTCCCCATTGGGTCTTCACCTTCTTTTTGGATACTTGCTCCGAGTAAGCAACTTTATCCTCTTTTGGATTGGTCATCTTTGCATACCTAGTCCTGGTACCGATGCCTTTCTTTTCGGTCGATTATTCATTTAACAACCTGCAACCCGGTTATGGATAATCTTCCATGCGAGTTCATTATCTACGTTTTGACGGCTATAGATAATGTGTCTCATGCGCTCTTGGGTCGAAGTCGTCCTCCCCAGCCGAGTAAGATTCGCATTCCTTATGGAATCGGATGTTCATCCTTTAACAAGTTTGCCTTTGCTCTCTTCAGGATGTTTTCGGTCGATTATTCATTTAACAACCTACAACCCGGTTATGGATAATCTTCCAGGCGAGTTTATTATCTACGTTTTGACGGCTATAGATAATATATCTCATGCACTCTTTGGTCAATCTTTCGATTGTTATCACCAGCAGAGTAAGATTCACATTCCTTATGGAATCGGATGTTCATCCTTTAACAAGTTTGCCTTTGCTCTCTTCAGGATGTTTTCGGTCGTTTATCCATTTAACAACCTACAACCCGGTTATGGATAATCTTCCATGCGAGGTTATTATATACGTTCTGACGTCTATAGATAATATGTCTCATGCGCTCTTGGGTCGAAGTCGTCCTCCCCAGTCGAGTAAGATTCGTATCTCTTGTGGAATCGAATGTCCATCCTTTAACAAAACTGCTTTTCTAGCCCTCTTCAGGATGTTGAGTGTTTTGGAACACAAACCAATGCACGCTTTGGCACTCAGGCCAATCTTTCGGTATTCAGACCAAAGAAGTTTCCGACGATCAGGTCGATGTACTTACGGCGCTCAAGCCATGGTTATCCCTGTGTTACCATTTATTTTGGTATCCAGGTCGACGTTTCTGTTTCGGTATTCAGGCCGATTTCCCTTTTCCGTTCCAGACGGATTTTTCTCTCAAGACTGTTTCTTTGCCGATCCTGACAGGCATTCTTGTATTATATCCTGTTGGTGCAAATTTCTACGGTTCTTTTGTATTCAATCCCTGTTTACCCTGAAAGTCTGACAGCCATTGCTATCATCCGTTCGGGTTCCCAGCTGATTGAATAGGGGCAGCTGTAGCACCTCAAATTTGCACCTATCATTGTACATACCATCTCATATTAGGTCATAGCATATCATGATACATTGCATAGCATTGCATTGTCCCCAGTTGCCTCAAGAGCAAGCAAGCAAAGAATTAGGTCAAACTGATCAGGAGATCAGTCAACCAATCAAGCAAGGGGGTTTCTCAAGGAATCAAAGCCCTAGGGTTTTTCCAACAAGTTCACATGACTAGAGGGTTCATTTGAAGTGTTCAAGTCAAGGGTTGAAGGCTCAAAGGTCATCAGTTCATGCACAATCAGTCAATTAGGTCAAAGACAGTCAACAGTCAGTCAAAGCAGTGGATGGTGGCCATTCTTGTGGAATTTGGGCACCATGATCATAATAAAGAGTCTATACAACTTGGGACATCATTTGAAGTCAAGGTCTCAAGGATTTAGGGTTTGGAATTCATCAGAAGTGCACAGTCAGTCCAAAACCCTAGAAAAGTCAAAGTTGGTCAACTGTGTTTGATTCTTTGGTTTTGATGGATGGAAATGGTTTGAGAGAGCTTATTCATGTCCTAATAGGCCTCATATGTCATGGCAATCAACATCATTGAAGAATTTGAAGCCAATCAGAAAATTTCCCAAAATAGAAACTGAACCTGTAATTTCAACTGCCAAAAATGGAAACTTCTTGATCCTCAACTTGCATCATGATACAAGCTTCAAATAAATTTTTGCCCAACATGAAAGTTGAAGGTCTTGTTCTCCCATTTTCAAAAAGTCCAAGAACGCCCAAATCTCATGTATGGTTGTCAAGATATGATCAAATCGTTTTCACATTTTTATGAACTTCAAAAGGGCATATCTCATGATTCCTTTGGCCAAATTTGGTGGGGTTTTTTCCTACAAACCACATTTTTCCTCCTCTTTCCAAAAATGCAAATTTCATGAACCAAAACCTTGCCAATCAAAATGGCATTTTTTGACCTATTTCATTTAAAATTCAAGTTTGACTCAAGTTTGACTTTTTGATTTAAACACTTTTTACACAATTGGCCAATTGGGATTCATTCTAAATGATGTTTGCAACATGTTTCAAGCCCAAAGTTGTGCTCATACTACCATTATACCACTTCCATGTGCACATTTTGAAAGTTAGCAAATGATGCATTTTTGGTCTTTTTAAGTGAACAAACTTACCATTCTTTGAACCAACTTAAAACAGCCAATGAAAGGATCCTTTGCAGCCTATTTCAAGGCCCATTTTCGTGTACAACCACACCTCCACTATCCACTTGACCAAACTTAGCATTTTTGCATTTTTGTTCATTAAGTTAAAATTGGATTAGCATGTTATTAGGCAAGCTTAAACAGTCACATATAAGTGAATTTTCTGCACTTTCTAACCCTAGTCAGCAGCCTTTGCAGATCAAAAACATTCATTCTCTCCTCTCTTGCATTTTTGGCATATTGGCAATTTCTGCACAAAACTCTAAAAGACCATGAGCTAGCTTGTTGCATCACCATCCAAACACCATTGTGAGTTGGTTTCAACCTTCAAACCCCATCTGTAACCATCATTTTCGTGGCTGTTTGGTCAAGGTATCATCAATGGCAGAAGTTATGCAGAGTTAATTTATTAGGCTTCAAGCCAAGATTGCTTCACCAATCATCATTTGGAAGCACAAAGGACCCCTGTTTCAACCATTGGAGTTCAAGCAATCACAAATCAGCTCAGTTCTGCAGATTTGGTAAGTATTTCGAATCTTGCATTTTTTGAAATGATGCTATGCCATGTATAGTGCTTGCCTTGCTGAGTATGGTGGACCTTGAATCGTGTCAAATGATTAAGAGATGTGTGAGAAATCTGAAAATACATTTTCATGTTCAAACTTGTTTCCTTCGATTTCTCTTGTGTGAGTTTGTTTTAATGTTTTGGAGTGCCGGATATGTGATGCTCATTGTTGGTAGATGCTATTGCCATGCTCGATTTTACTTTCTGGAAATTTCGTTCATGATGGATTGTTGATGATGAATACCCTGTTTGAATCCTACATGTCTGCCCAGATTTTCTTCATGAATCATGTTTGGATTTACTGTTTGTTTGCTATTGCTTTTGTTATATGAACATTAATGCCATGCTGTTACCATACTATTGGGATGTTGATTGATGATGTTGCATGAAAACGAGATGCATGCTGTTTCCAAACCCTAGGCTGTATGAAGTTCAAACTTTGCCCAGAAGCATGAAACCCGATGGGCTGTTGTTGTTGTTTTCCCAGCACGCTACTGTTCCATTGGAGGATAGCCAATAGGAATATTTGGTTGCCGCGCCTGAAACGCATGCGTTTTGATAAGTGGGGCGTGTATTTACATAATTGCCACTGTTGACCATCGTTTGACCACTATTCCATGTTACTTGTTCATGATTGCTTCAAAATTTCACTCATCTTCTAAAATCCATTTTTCACTCAAATTAAATCCAAAAATTGTGGGATTTTTTGCATCATACTCATGAAAATGTCTAGTTTTTTATCATCATTTTTAATATTTTTTTTTGGATCATTGGATTTTAATTGGCCTTAGGGTTTTTGAAATGTGACAAAATTTGATACCTCTTGCCAAAACAATTGTGAAATATTCATGTTACATCCATTGGTTCTGAAATTTTTTGTGGAGAAACTAGACTCACTCATCTTTGTTTTGATGTAGAGTTTATGCATTTCTCATTTGTGGTTTGTGTGATTTGATTTTTTGAAGTTAGAGGTTGCATTTGGTGTCATAACATGAATGTGCATTTTCATGAATTTTGTTAGCTTGCTTCCTCTCATCCAATTGACCCCAAATTTTGCATGATCCCTATCTTACATGTCTAGTTCATGTGTGATTTTTCCTGGAATTGATTGTGCTGTTTTTCCATTTATTTGAGAATTTTCTTCCCTGCCTAGTCAATGTTTGACTTTATGTGATACATGATGCCAAATCCTTTGTGAAATTCTTATACCATATTGTATGATCATGAAATTTCATATGTGATAACTAGACATCTTGAGCTTTGCATTGGTGTTAATCTCATTTATTTCTCATCTGTTTTCAATTTGATATGATTTTTTGAAGTTGACCCATGTTTGTTGACCTTCATTGTGCATGCTTAAATTTGGTTTGATTTCTTGATTTTCATTGACTGCCTTCCCCTCATCCAAATGCCATGAAATTTGACATGCTTGCCATGCTAGATGTTAGGATTGAATATGATTTATTTGATAATTTTTGAGATTGTTTGGGTTGACTTTTGCTGCAAGTCATTCTGTTGATTTCTTTGAGCTTGCATTTGCCTTACTTTGACTTCAAATGTTCATGAAATGATAATAATGCATGATTTGAATGTGAGACCAATTGAGATTGATTCTTAAATGTTTGACCTTGACTTTGGTTGACTTTTCTTTGCTGTTTTGACTTTTTCTTTCATCCTTGACCCTAGGCTAGTCCTAATGGTCTTTTGAGCTTACAATTGAGTTCCTGTTTCAGGTTAAGCACCAATGCCTCAAAGATCATTCAAACTTGTTTGAACTTGATTGTTTTATCATATGCTAACCTTTGTTTTGTAGGTCTGACTCATGTGTTTGAGTCTTATGCCTTGCACAGTTGACCATCTGTGTTGACTGTTTTACCAATTCCTTTTGATTTAAACTTTTGAACTGTTTGCTGATTATTTTGACTTTTTCAGGTACTTTAGTTGCTTAAGTTCTCTGAACTTGCTTTGCTTTGCTTTTAGCAATTTGCTTGAGGTATAATCTCTTTTACTTCATGTAGTCTAGAGACCCGGTCTGTTATTTGACCGGGCAAACTGTCTGAAGTCCTCCTTAAGAGGCAATGTTTGTGTATGTTTAAATCTTGTCCCTGTACATATTGAAAGTCCTTCAAAAAGGCAATTGGTGGAAGGTAGGGATATGCAATCTATCCCCCACTACTCTTGTTGTGTCATCCCTCTGCTCACACTGCTGTGTGTTGATGCATTGGGATACAAACCCAAGATCTTGTACAAAGTGTACAGTGTCAGAGTCTTCGAGTATAGAAGGGTTCCCACTTTCTGGACCCATGCTCATTTGTCTATTAGCTCTCCCTGGCCAGGGATAAGAGCTGTGAGGTCTCATCCTCACTTCATCCTTTCATCTGCTTCACCTTAGCCTCTCAATGGCAAGGTTAAGAGCACACTTACCCTATTCCAGTTGGCCCTAGTGCCTAACCCTTGTGTGAGCCTCTTGTATGCATATAGAGTGTGCTTCCTGTGATTGCCTGTTTGCTTTGCCTCTTTAGGTGTAGCTTGGACTTGCCCTTGTGCAAGGTAGGTTGTGCTTGACTTGCTTCCTGTGCAAGTCAGGTCTGTGTGGCTTACTACTTGTGTGAGCCATGCTTAGAGTTGTTTGGCCGAACTACGGCAACTCTGATTCTCATGTTCAGATGAGATACGTAGGCACGAGACGCGATGTCTTGCCGAGTTTGACTAACCACTAACACTAATTCTTTTCTCTCACCCCTGTGTGATTGAGATCTCTTCTTTTCTCTCGCCCTCGTTGCGATTGAGACCTCCCTTTTCTCTTGCCCTAGTTGCAATCGAGACCCTTGCTTCCTGTGCAAGACTTGTCTAGGATAGGTTGGCCCTTGTGCCATTTAGCTAGAAACCTTAACTTAGGGTTGATTTTGCATGACAACATCTAGGCTCGAGTCGTAGTCTCCCTAGAGTTGTGTCTCCCTCTGTTATCTGGTTAGGCTAGAACCTTTGTCCCTGCGTAGGGGAACTACATCGCCCTGATCTTCACACCAGATGAAGTATGTAGGCAGGAGATTGAGCTGATCTCTCCGGGCGCCCCTTTTTCTTTTTGTGTGTGTTGTTTGACAGTTGCTAGGCTCGAGTGCCTGACTCCTTAGCAATCTGTTGTCTGTTTGTTTGAGTGTGTTGTTTGACAGTTATAGGCTCGAGTCCCCGACTCCCTATTAACTTGTTGTGTCGTTGTGTGCTTGGAAGCCGATGTAAGTCCATCAAGTGGCATTTGGGTTCCAGTGTGTGTGTGTTTAGGTTCGGATGCTAATGTAAGTCCAGTGATTGGCATTCGGGCTCCACGTTTGCCTGTGTGTGTCCTGTTTGTTTGTGTGCGTGTCAGCCGAGCTACGAATGCTCTGATTCTTCTCTCGTCCGAGAAGATACGTATGCATAGGATGCGATATCCTAGCGAGCATGTTTCGTCTCCCCGGTCCGAACTACTTCGACTCTGATGTCTATTCCTGATAGACTAAGTAGGCCCAGGATGCGACATCCTGCCGAGTCAGTTTCAGTCAGTTTCTTTTGTCTCTTTTCAGCCAGTGTGTGTGTGTTTGAGCAGTGTTTAGCAATCATTTTCCTTCCTTTTGTGCGTGGATCCCGTAGAGTACTACGGATGCGTAGGGTGCCTAACACCTTCCCTTCGCATAACCGACTCCCGAACCCATCCTCTTTGGTCGCGAGACCATGATCTTTCCTAGGTTTACTCTGAGCGTTTCCTTTCCCTCTTTTGGGATAAATAACGCATGGTGGCGACTCTGTTGTTTCTTTCTTTTCCCGCCGGTGTTTCGCGTGATGCGACAACTAGTCTCACAAAACAAGCAAAACATGGATACCAG
Source organism: Lathyrus oleraceus (assembly GCF_024323335.1). NCBI lineage: Eukaryota > Viridiplantae > Streptophyta > Magnoliopsida > Fabales > Fabaceae > Lathyrus > Lathyrus oleraceus. Next base: position 283,007,445 of record NC_066580.1, read on the forward strand.
ATGCCAATCAATGGACTTATACTAGTATCACACCATATCACAGGAAACAACTGCCAATCAATGGACTTATGCCTGACTCCTCCATGGACAAAGCAAAATGTTACAAAATGATGAACAATGTTTATGAAATGATATACAAGTAATGAAGATAAATGCACAATGGCACACTCAAGCAAATATGCACAGATGAATCAAGTAAGCAAACAAACAAGTCAATTAGCACACATTATACACAATCAATTAGGCTCAAGCAAGGTTAGGCTTTACAGCCAACTGGAATGGGGTGTTTTGAGCTCTTAACCCTAACATTGAGAGTTAGGGTGAAGCAGATGAAATGGAGATGAGAGGTGTGCCTCATAGCTCTTATCCCTGGCCTGGGAGAGCTTTGATCAATGGAAAGTGTGGGAGTTCAGAAAGTTGGAACTCTTCTCCACAAATGATTGACTCTATAAGATCTTGGGTTCTTATTCACCATGCATCAACACATTGTATGAGCAAGGCGAATGACACACTGAGTAGCAGGAGATGGATTACACATCTCTTTTATCTGCCAATTGCCTCTAAAGAGGACTTAACCTGCTTGGCACAGAATTAAACAAGCACAAACATTGCCTCTTAAGGAGGGCTTCAGACAGGTTCCTGCCAAAGTAACATGACAGGTCTTCCAGACTACATGAAGATTAAGGATTATACCTAAGTGGTTAAGTAACCAAGCAAAGCAAAGTTCAAATGAAGTTAAAGCAACTTAGGTACCTGTGGAAACAGCTAAACAAATCAGTACAATACTCAGACAAACAGACAACAGTATATAAGCAACAGACAATCCCAATGTACAAATTGTGTAAGCCATAATGCAAACTCAAATGAGTTAGCATCAACCTACAAGACACACAAATGTTAGTAATCAATTTCAAACATCAATATTCACATGATGAAGCATCATCAACCAAGGCATTTGGATGCTTAAACCTGAAATCAAAGCTCACACGTAAGCAACAAACCAGTAGGTCAAAGCCTAGGGTCAAAGATGAAGACAAAATTCAAAACAGGAGATAAAATTCAACACATTGCAACTTCAAACACATATTGACATATCCTAAAAAGGCTCACATCAAAAGCAATCATCAAAAGCATTTTATGATCAAAAGGAGTCCAAGACAATTTCAAAGCTCATATGTGATCATCATGAATGAAAAATTCAAATCAAAACAGAAATGATTCAAATAAATCTGGAAAAATTCATGAACATTCAAGACATCTAACATGATCAACATACAAAAAATCAGAAGCAACAAAAATCATTTAGCATAGAAATTAAATGGTACAAGTTGGACAATCAAAGGTGTGACACAAATTGTCACACCAAGTTAATGGAGCATGGGAAAAATGTCAAACCAAAACCAAAATGTCCATCAATGTGTCTAGAATCAACATGCAAAATTTCAAGTTCATTGGATTAAAAACAAGCATTTCACAATGAGATAAGCAAGGCAAGGTCACAAATGGATACATGCTCACATAACCTAGCACCAAATAAAATCCAGCCATGCACAATTTTGGAAATTATCATGATAAAAATTTAGATAGAACAAGGATCAAGATGCAAAAAATTGGAGATCAATTGATGCATTTTTCAAATAGTTATGATTTTTCTAGGTTGAGGAAAAAATTAAAAATGGAAATGAGCATGGCATGTGAAAATAGGGAGGGAAAGCATAAAATGAAATAACATTTGAAATTAATGCATTCGCTGGGAATCGATCCCTGAGCGAGTTTGAAAAGTGGCGCGCCATAAGATGAAACGCACCGTTTCACTTATGCGCTGGCCTGATGAATCAGCAGTCAACTGCTGAGTGGCACGGGTCAAGCAAACGTGAACCAACCAAACTGCAAACGAGGCAAATGTGTGGATCAGTAAAAGACAAACCCTAGGACAGCATGGCAAAACCAGAGAAAACGTTGCCAAAGGCCAGAAACCGTGGCCTAAACATGAACTTCATCTTCTTCATGAGGAAGAAGATGAACAGTGAACAATCTTCATGCGTTTCCAGAATTTTTTTCCAGAAAATCAAAACGAGGACATCAACATGTTGCATTTTTCATGGAGGTCATGGATCAAACAAGAACTAAGCCTAATTCCATGTATTAAGAGAGAATCGAACAAGATAAAGTTCATGCATGAAACTTGAATTAACCCTAACTCAGTCAATAGTGCATCAAATTACATGATTCTTTCACCAGATTCATCAGGAGAACAAGATCTACAATAATATGGCAATGGATTTCAAAATTAAAAGATTCGAATTATGACCTCTTGAAGTGCAGAGCCTTTGAATTCACACGATCCACAGCCTTGAAGTGTTCAAATCCACTCTTCAATGCTTGAAATGAAGTTTGATGAAGCAATTGAAGCTTGAAAGGTGTTGGATCTAGCTCAAAATAGAAACTCCATTTTCAACTTCATGAACTTGAATTGCACTATTCTTGCACGAATTCAACAAAACAGCAATTGATCTATACTAAATCCAAGCTAGGGAACAAGAATATGAAGTCAAAATGCAATGCTATTTGGAAGAAAATTGAATTATGAATGAGAGAAAAATTTGAAGTGAGAGAGAATTTTAGATCTAGAAATGTGAAAAAATGATTAACCTCCCTCAATTCTGTTATGATTAGAGTATATATATGCTTTACTAATCAACTTGCTAATCCATAATTAACTTGGTTAATGATAATGAGACGTTTTGCCAAAAATCAAAATTTGCATGGTGCATGTACCATTTACACGTGAACAGTACCAATTGCTTCATCATTTTACTTAAAATCATTTTTTAAACCCAATGGCAATGGTAAAAAGTCCATACAATGCACCATTTTTGAATTTTGCAATTTCCCTCCAAAAAAGGTATGGATTAACAAATGAACATGTGATGAGAATTAATATAATGTGATGCATGATTTGGAAATTAGAGTTCGAGAGGAGAATATTGCAAAAAGAACCACTCATTTTGGAGCTTTGAATCAAAAGATATGGCCATTTGAAGTCCCATGCATACTTGGCAATGATTTGATCATATCTCTTCAACCACACATCATATGCTCATGATCTTGGACATTTTGGAAATGGGAGAGAAAGATATACAACTTTCATGTTCAACAAAATTTCATTTGAAGCTTTTTTGATGATGTATTATTGAGTTGAAGTTGGTCCAAAACCTTTCCATTTTTGGAAATTTCAAATTATAGGTCACTTTCTATTTTGGGAAATTTTTGACTGGACCTCAAATTCTTCAATGTGAGTGTTTGAAATGTCAACTGAGACTTGTTTGAACATGAATGAAGTATTTCCAATCACTTCCCACATCCAAATCCACAGTTGACTTTGTAGTTGACTTTTTAGGTCTTCAGATGACTTGGAAATGTTCTGATGAATTTCAAGCCTCTACCACTTAGGATTTTGCTTCAAAATGACATCATAACTCATATGAACTCTTGTGAATGATTGTGGGGTCCAATTCTCAAAAATGGCCACCATCTATTGCTCAATGAATGCCTTTGATGTGTTTGACCTGTTATTGCTTCATCTGCAAGTCAAAGGTTAGATGACATATTTTTGTACTTTTGGTTAGTGATTAAAAGAAAAGCAATGACATATAAATGCAAGGAATGCTTGGTGATCAAGAACCACTCAAAAGAGGATCCCACCCACAGGGAAGGGAGCAAGGTGTCCAATGATCCTTGAGGCAATGCAATGATATGATATGATGCCATGAGGGATCTTAGGGACGAAATTGGGGTCTTACAGAGAGAAGTGTTATTCTTTTGATAGCTGAAAAAATCTCATTTCATTAATATTGGAAAGGTTACAATTTTTCAAGTACACTTTCAAAAGATACAAGGAAAATAGCTAGAATCCTAAGTGAGTTACTGAGAAGAAGATCCAACCCCTCTTTGTAGCTTCCTATTAAGCTCTTTTATTTGGTCCTTCATCTGAGCCTTTTCAATCACTAGCTTGTCGAGAATCATCTTCCAAGCGTCTGAAGTAGGAGGATTATCTGAACCATGAATTGGCTTAATTCTAGAGGAAAATAAATCCTCTTGCACCTTTATTTTCTTGTTAGAAAGCTCTTCACCATTCTTCTGCTTCAAGTGTCTTTGAAGCTCTTCATTCTCTGCATGGACAATCTGATACTTGTTCTTCCAAGCATCCCTTTCTTGTTGCATCATAGTCAAAGAAATCTTGAGTTTCTCCGTGTCAGTCATGAAAACGAGAGAAGGTTCTTTAACAGTTAAATATAAAGGCTCTTGTCGAGGATAAGGCATTTTCAAACTTACAACCCTAGCTTGCACTCATTGGAGATAAGGCTCCAAAGAAACACAATCTAGCTTTCCCAGAACTTCTCTTCTTTTCTTATGGGCGTGGTTCCAGGCATGCACAATCTTTTCTTTGAATGCTTTGTTGTCTTCTCCTTCATTTAAAAAGAAACTCTCTAAGAAGATGGTGTTGGGCTTGTCCTTCATTGGGTATCCAAACAGACGGCGAGCCAAAATCGGGTTGTGGTTAATGCCTCCCTTTGTACCAAGAAGAGGTACATTAGGAAACTCACCACAACTATCAATAATTATCACCCCCTCATAACCACGATCAAACCAATCAATGTCAGAATGAGTGAGATTCATAATCTTTTGTAACCATAGCAAACCATCCTTGAGGTCCTAAAAGGCAGTAGACCGAGGTAAGTGTGAAATAAACCACTTGTAAAGCAGAGTTGTACAACATATGATCATTCCTCCCTTATGAAAAATCCTGAGATGGACTGGATGGTAAACATTTGCAAGCAAGGTAGGAACTGGATTTCCAATTAGGAATATTTTTATAGCATTAATGTCAATAAAGTCGTCAACATTAGGGAAGAGGAACAATCTATAGACGAGCAAGGCAAGAATATCCTCAAATGGGTCCATACTCTTCATGCTAGTAAAACAATGAGCCTCATCTATCAAGAATTTAGCAGGTAAACCAAGAATTACTCCTTTTGTAGTCAGGTTAGCTTTGATCTCTGACATCCTTAAATGAGTAGCTTTTGTAATGTCTTGATGCTTTGGAATTTCTTTTAAACCGGAAAAGGGGACTTAATCAGGAATGGGTAGGCCAATCAGGTGAGGAAATTCCTCTAAGGTAGGCATAAGCTGATAATCTGGAAAGGCAAAGCACCAGTACAATGGATGATAGAACTGGACTAATGTAGCAAGAATCCCCTCCACCATGTTATTCTTCAAAAGACGTAGAAGTCTCCCATATTTTCCTTTGAAATCTTCAGGATTAACCACCAGAGATCCTAGCTCTCTTAAATCCTCCAATTTTGGACTCTTGAAAGTGTACTTTTGAGTTCTTCTTCTTCCAAAATCCATAGTGAAAAGTACCTATGATGTTTGCAACAAATGCTTCTAAGTTCCTTGAAGACTCTGATTAAGATGATGTTAATGAATGCATGAATGTATTAATGCACAAACACATAAAGATCAACAAACATATGCAATATGTCAAATATATGGGGTTCATAGGTTCGACTTCACAAGCATGAGGCCATGGGTCCAACCATCCCAACAAGGTAAGTGTTAAGGGTTTATCATCAAGACAATAACCAAGGTTCTAAGAAAGTTTCCATAATCATAATCCCATCTTTCGGATATTATCGTTTTTGACAACTACTTGTCAACCAATAATATTCTCAAGAGAAATTCATCTGAGTGTTGTATCGCATATCAACTAATTCAGGTTTACACCTTCATAGTCACCACACTACGTCCTAACAAGGCTTAGTAGGGTAAAGGATACTAAAGTCATCAACTTCTTGGGCTCCCAGGTCAAAGATAGAAAATGTCTTCACGATTGCTCGTTCAACAAATACAATCCCTAAAGGGGCCTCCACTGATTGGGGGATTCTCAAGTCAGCTTGTTCGGGATTACTCCACCCAATCCAACTTGACTATACCACCCTCCTATCTCAATAAGCACTCAAGTCCGGGTTAGGACTTATCTTAACATAAAGATCACCCAAGCAAATGTAAAAAAAATAAAAATAAAACCTAGATAAAAACAATATAGGTATAACCCTCTTGGGGAGTGGTCCCTAGTGATATCACTGTTTATGTCGCAGTGAGAATCGGAGACCAAGCTATTGGATTAACTTGACTCGCAAAACATTGATATCACCACCGAACTTTTATTTTTCATAGGGAAGGGTAAATAATCAAAATAAACCCAAAATAAGCATGCATAGCAAATAGAAAAAACTATAAGCAAAGCAAGTAGAGATCGAAGGTATGGGGGTTGGTTATGAAAAGGGAAGGTATTAGCACCCTAAAAATTTGTAGTACTCTACAGGAACCTTTTGAATTTTCTATGTTTTGGTTTAAAAGTTGTTTGCATTTTTGATTGGGATAAGAAAAGAGTAAAAAAAATGTTTTGAAAAGTGTTACTTGACTAAAGGTAAGTCAAAGTTTGAGTTTTAGATGCTTCATGTGTACTAAAGCATTGAAAAGTGTAATTGAAAGTCCATTGATTAAAAGTAAACCAAGGTTTGTGTTTGAAATGCCTCATGTGTACTAAAGCATTTTCAAGTGTAATTGAAAGATCAATTGATTAAAAGTAAGTCAAGGGTTGGTGTGGGTGTTTTAGCTTTAAAAATGGGTAAGGTTTGGTTTAGGGTAAATGCATGAATGGAAATACAAATTCAACAACAAATAATGCATGACTAAGAAGTTAACATAAGGTCATTTGCCTTGGATTTAAATGCATGAAGATACATAAATTGGTAATACATGAAGAAGCTACTTACATGCTTTTGGGGTATGATGAACATAAACAGGACATGACAAAGGTTTTCATAACACCAAAAGGGATATCACATGAACAAGTACAAGATACATATTCAACATCACGTAAGTTTATGAAGGAAATACTTGAATGAGATGACAAACAATTACAAGACATGGATATAACATCATAAATTGGGATAGAATACAAGTTGAGTATCACAAGACATGTTTAAACAAGTGTACATTATTCAATACAAGGGTATCAAACCACATTAAGCAAGCAAGACAAGTATCATAATCAAGATATATGGTTATCAAGTAAAGTTGTGAGAAAAGAAAAATATTCAAAGCATGGATCATACTAACATGGTAAGGGAAAAGTAAAACCCTAAGTGGATCATTATGAATACAAGTCAAATGAAAGGCAAGAACATGTTAAGGACAAGTTTAGATCTAAACCCTAATCATAACATGAATGAGAAACAAGCAAGTGGAAACCCTAATCATTTCCTAACCATTCATTCAAACATGTTTTCAAGGTGAATTAATTTATACATGGTATGAGAATAATCAAGTTTAAGCATATTAAGGACAACAATCAATACTTACAAGAGTGTGCTATGGTCATACAAGCTTTCGACATCAAGAACAAGCAAGAAATAAACTAAAGGTATAAAAAAAATGGTGAAATAAATAATATTTTGGGGGGATTTTTGCATCATCATAAAATAGACATTTTCATGAACACATGGCAAAAATAATGGGTCAAAAATGTTAAAGGGTCACGAAGTTATAGGTTTTTAAAGTAGTGAAGAAAAAATGAAAATTAACAAGTGATGAAATAAAACATTTCTTGCATTGGCCATGTTCGAACCCACATTCTTGGGGTTCCATGTGCTACTTGGTAAAAATAAAAACCAAAGTCTGGGGCGATGGGGATTCGAACCCCAAAACGTTTGATTACAAGTGATTTAAGGCACACGCGTCTACCATTGGGGTGGTGATACATCCGTTGATTAAAATACAAACATTTGTATATATTATAAAATGCACCTCATTTGACTTTTCAATGCCACCTCAACATCATCTTCAACCTCACGCTTCTCTCTCTCTCTCTCTCTCTCTCTCTCTCTCTCTCTCTCTCTCTCTCTCTCTCTCTCTCGTTCTTCTTCTTTCATTTGTTTTCCAGATTTTCTAGCCATTATATCTCTCTCATTTCTCAACCATTTTTAATGAAATAAAGACCAAAGTTTATCAGAACAATGCAAGGAACAACATGGTATGATAGGTTTCAGCTAACACTCAAAGATAAGGATGCACGAAGGCCAAAACCAGACCTGAAACCCTAGGTTTCATGCAAACAGAAACTCATACAAACAGTTATCTAAATGACATGTAAGCTAATGATCCTTCTTAACATAATGAATGCTACATGTTTGCTTCAGAAATCACATGGAAATGATGCATGTATAATGAGTTTCGAAGTCAAGAGTATACCTATTGGAGAAAGGTCCAATGCCTCTTAAACACTATTGTCGGTTATAGTTGGATATCTCTCCTTATGCTTATGGGTTCCCAGAAGATGATTTGAACCTTTGGTTTGTAGAATGCACGAGCAAAATGAGAGAATGGAGGTTAAGGTTGAAAAGCTCTCAAGAATGAAGTTTCTCTTGGAAAGCTTGGTGTGTGGATATCTGAGGAATTTCCCTCTATTTATAGTGATCCTTGAGGATTTAAGAAGCCTCAGTTATCATTAAATAATCATGTCTTGTTCTTGTTTGCTTGTTTGGATAGGTTTTGCATAAAACACGAAGTGGGAAGCATGGCAAAAGCATGCAGTGCATGGAGTGTTTTGTGTTGTTTTTCTGAAGCATAAGAGTTGACTTGAGGTTTAGCGTTGGTATGTATCAGAACCAAAGCCATTTTGGAGCTCAATGGTACTAATTGTTGGGTTAAAGCCACTTTACACAAATGGAAGTGTGATCTTTATCCCCAAAATGGAATGATTCATTGTGTAATGGTTTAGTTGTTTGGATAATGGCTCCAAAAGTGTATGAAATCTTCTGATTAGAGTGAGATTTGGATGCAAGAAGGACATGTACTTGGAGATCTTGTGGATTTGTTTGGATTCTCAATTCAACTTGGCTTAGAACTCGACCTATGAACCATTTCATGATGTTGTCTTCCCAAATTAGATTCTTTTAGCTCAGGCATGGGGAATTCTTGCTCTTGGACATTTTGAAAAGATGGAATCATGATCTACAACTTTCATGTTGAGTACTTTGCTTGAATCAGTTGGTATCTTGGTGAAAAATTGGCATAAAGTTGGTGACTTGATTAACCACGAGGTATATGGTGGAATTCAACCTAATTGAAGAAACTTGACAACCTCCTTGCATAATCTTTGTAAGGAATTAAACCAGGATGACGAGTCTCCCATTCTCCTTTAATCTGATTAACCACCAGGGATGAATCCCCATATACATCAAGGATTTTAATTCTCAAATCAATGGATTCTTCAAGACCTATGATACAAGCTTCATATTTTGCCATATTATTCGTACAATCAAACACCAATCATGCAGTGAAAGGGATATGAGAACCCTTAAGAGTAATAATGATTGTCCCAGTTCCACTACCATAAACATTAACAGCTCCATCAAAAATTAAACCCCAATGAGATCCAGGCTCCGGTCCTTTTTTAGGCAGTGGCTCATTACAATCTTTAGCCTTTAAGTACATAACGTCTTCATCAGGGAAGTCAAACCTGATGTATTGATAATCATTAATCGACTGGTGAGCCAAATGATATGTAAGAATACTTCCTTTAATCGCTTTCTTAGTATGATACTCAATATCATATTCAGACAATAGCATCTACCAACGAGCAACCCTTCCGGTCAAAGTATGCTTTTCAAAAATATACTTGATTGGATCCAATTTGGATATCAACCAAGTGATATGATTGATCATATACTGGCATAAATGTTTGGCAACCCAGGCTAAACCATCTCAAGTCTTCTTAAGCATGGAATACAGAGATTTACATTCTTTAAACTTCTTACTCAGATAGTAGATGGCGTGCTCCCTTCTACCAAATTCATCCGGTTATCCAAGCACACAGCCAATGGAATCTTCTAACACAGTCAAATACATAATCAATGGTATTCCTTCCACTATAGGAGAAAAAATAGGAGGTCCAAGAAAATACTCCTTGATGTTTTCAAAAGCTTTTAGGAAGTCTTTTGTCCAAACACAACCTTGGTCTTTCCGGAGAAGCTTTAAAATTGGTCCACACGTGGCTGTCATGTGAGATACAAATCTGGATATGTAATTTAGACTCCCGAGAAACCCTCTGACTTGATTTTCTATCTTTGGTGTAGGCATCTCTTGAACAAATATGACTTTATCTTGATCTAATTCAATACCTTTCTAGCTGACAATGAAACCCAACAACTTTCATAAACGAACACCGAAAGTACATTTATTAGGATTCAACTGAAGTTTAAACTTCCTCAACCACTGAAACAGCTTCAACAAATAGTCAACATGATCTTCTTCAGTCTTTGACTTAGAAATCATATTATCAACATAGACTTCTATCTCTTTGTGCATCATGTCATGGAAAAGAGTAGTCACGGCTCTTTGGTATGTTGCACCAGCACTCTTTAGACCGGAAGGCATCACTCTATAGTAGAATGTTCCCCATGGTGTAATAAATGTTGTCTTTTCCATGTCGTTGGGTTCCATATTGATCTGATTATTGCATGAGTACCCACCCATAAAGGAGAAGACATTGAACTTAGTTATATTATCTACCAAGTTGTCAATGTGTGGCAGGGGAAAAACATCTTCCAGACCAACTTTGTTCAAGTCTCTATAATCAACACACATCCGAACATTACCATCTTTCTTTGTAACAAGCACACTGTTGGCAACCCATTGAGGATACTTATAAGTAACAAGGAACCCAACATCAATATGCGTTTGCACCTCCTCTTTAATCTTGACATCCATATCAGGGTGAGTTCTTCTCTTCGGGTTGAACCGGGTGAAAAACCCAAACCAGCCCTGTTTTTGTTCTAAGCAAGCTCAACAAGATGTTCCCACTTAGCAGATTGACCATCGTCCACCACATGTTGGACATCTTTAAAAGTGGCCATGGATTCCACAGTTTTCTTAAGAGCAATATTATCAACAGAGAGATCTTGAAATGATGTTCCTTCAGCTTCCTCGGCATCAATGTATGAAAATGAAGAGAGATGACTCACCAGCATGGCCTGCTCGCCACCCATGATCACTAACTTCCCATTATTCATTAACTTCAGCTTCTAAGGAGAGTCGATGTCACTGTCCCAGCCTCATTAATCCATGGACTTGCTAAGAGACAACTGTAGATAAGATGAATATCCATCACTTGAAAAGTGATATGAAATAAGCATGGACCTATCTTCATTGGGAGATCAAGCTCCCCAATCACAGACTTCCTTGAGGCATCGAAGGCCTTCAAACAACTTCACTAAATCTCATCGAAGCACCTTGATAAGAAATCTTGGACAGAGTGGACTTGGGTAAAACATTCAGAGAAGAGCCAGTTTCTACCAGCATATTGGACATGGCATCTTCTTGGTAGTTTAATGAGATATGTATAGGCAAATTTTGGTTCCTCCCCTGCTCGGGAAACTCTTCATCAATGAAGCTCATATTGTCACATGTGGTAATATTGGCCACAATACCATCAAATTGATCAATTGTTACATCGTGGTCCACATAGGCTTGCTCTAGGACCTTCTACAAAGCCTCTCGGTGAGCTTCTGAATACATCAATAAAGATAAAACAGCTATCTTGGACGGAGTGTGCAACAACTTGTCCACCACATTGAAATCACTCTTCTAAATCAGTTTTAGCATTTCATATTGATCAGGACATTGATTCACACTGTTGGATTGACCAATTTGCATAACATGAGTTTTCTCTTAAGTCAACTTCTCTATCACCACATCTCCAATCGTCTTAGGAGTTGTTGCATCAAATACTCGACCACATCAGGTCACACCACTTACATCAGTAATGTTCACAATAGAAGAAAAATAAGGAATATGAACCTCTTTACCATCTTCCACCATGGTAGCATATTACTTGTAAGGTACAACTTTATCAGACTCGTAAGGTGTAGGACCCGTCAAACAAATAACCAACGGAGAAACGATAGGCTTTTGACCATTACATGCAATCACAATTGGTTCTGGGAGATTAAAATGGGGGACTATGACGTTCACCTCATGCTCATCTTCATCTTTGCCCCTTTAATCTGAATAAGATTCTATTCCAACATTTCTTGTAAGTCTCTTTTCACGACAACAAACCCTCGAGAATATCTGAAACAAATTGGGCAAGAAGCAGGGCAGGGTCATGCTCATAATAGCTAAACTCACACAAATTCACATGCATTTCAACCAAAGATCTTCTGATCCGATTGACATCAAAAACTCGGTATTTTCCTAGACATCCTTCGACCATATTCACGGTTGCACCACCATGTTTAGGAAATATATTAGCTTGTACATTGGGACTAGAGTCTTCAAAAGACAAAATACCACTCTGCATTAACATTATCACCTCATCTTTCAATGCGAAACAATTTCCAATATCCTGATCGGGTGCTCCTTGATGGAATGCACAATACTGATCAGGTTTATACCACCACAAAAGCTCTTTCAGAACAGTTGGCGGAGTTCTTGTTTGTACCAAGTTCTTCTATATTAAAGCAGGAAACAACTCTATATAGGTCACTGGGATTGGATCAAATTGTGCAGGCCTCTGGGAACGATTTTGTTGATTCGGTTGATTTGTATGTTGTTTAAAATATGTTTGATAACTTGATGCTATTTGAACAGCCATAGCAGAATTAATAACTAGAGTAACCGGCGCCACATGCTGATGACATTGATTGTTCCTCGAAAACCTCATACGTTTCTCTTGCGAGATAGCATTAGCATCATGTTCCTTCTTCTTGGGTAACCCAATCCATACTTTCTAGAACAGTCAGATGAACCACCTTCTTTCAATCGTCCCTCACAGACACCTATTTGTAATCTTAAACCCATATTGACCATCTCGGTAAAATCACTAGGAGCGCTTGCAACCATCCGGTCATAGTAAAATGGACTCAACATCTTCAAAAATAACTTCGTCCTTCCCTTCTCTTCTAACAGAGGACTAACCTGTGCAACAATCTCGTGCCATCTTCAATAGTTTCTTTATCCTTTTGGGACATAGCACGAAGTTGATCTCTGTTCAGTGCCATGTTAACATTATACTTGTACTGACGAACAAAAGCTTCACCTAAGTCATTGAATGTATGAATCTGAGTGCTATCGAGTCCCATATGCCATTTCAACACAAGACCAATCAAACCATCTTGAAAGTAGTGGATCAACAATTGATGATTGTCGGTCTGAGTCGACACCTTACGAGCGTACATCACCAGATGACTCAAAGGACAAGATTTGCTTTGATACTTCTCGAAATCCGGTACCTTGAACTTATTCGGAATCTTCACATTAGGCACTAAGCACAAATCATGAGCATTATTCCCAAACAGATCTTTCTGCTGAAATCTTGAACCTCTTTCTACATAGCTTAGAACTAATCTTGAAACTCATCATTTCTTTCGTAGACGCCAACAATTTCGCTTTGGTTTGCATGAAAAACAGGTTCTTCGACATAAGGAACATCATGAACCACGGGATGTGGTACTGACATAATCGGTTGAGCCATAAGAACTTCAATAGCAGGTGGATACCCTTTAGGCACGAAGTTGGGAGGCATTCCCCAAGGGAAAATAGAAGTCATGTGGTGTTGCGAATTAATGGATGGAGCCACATAGATAGGTGTAGAGACAACTTCAGAAATCACAGTCCTCTGATGCCAAGTCTAAGGAGGAGGTGGAGGAGGATGAGGTGGCTGATTCTGAGCAGCCACCAAAGTATCCATCATAGCAGTAAGCTTTTCATAATTGTCCCTCAAAGTAGTAATCTCTTCACCGAGTTCACGATTCTCTTATTCTAGACGATCCATCTTCTTCAACTGGTTAGCTCGAGCATTATAACAGTGAGACAACTTGTCTAGATGAAGACCAACAAACAAAATGATACCCTTGACAAACATACTCAAAGTAAGACTGAGATGCAACATGATGCATGATATGAAAATGAAAATGTGAATGTTATTATTATTATTTTTTCAAGGAACTTCAAGACATAAATTGCAAACATCATAATGCATTTTGATGTACTGAAAATATCCTTTTATTAATAATGTAAAGGATTACAATCAGAAATACAATTTCAAGGATTCTAAACGGAAAAAAAACTAGATATATGGAATCATGTTCCATGATGGCCAAACTCCAAGCTGATACTTCTTGCGAATCCTTTTGATTTCTCTTTCATAGTTTCTCTTCAAAGCATCCTTCTCTATCATGACCTGGTCTACAATGCCTTTCTGAACTCCGGAAGTAGGAAGATGAGTAGATAATGAACTGTTAGAGGAAAATAAATCATCTTGGTCTCTTGATCTCTTTACAACATCTTGCTCAAGAAATTCTATCAAGTCATCCTTTTCCTTCAACTGCTTCTGCAATTCTACTTTCATAAGGTGTGAGGTGTGAAATTTGTCTTCCCAATCATCCAAAGCCTCTTGCAAATCCTCCTTGCCTTTGATAATGGGCTATTTGACCATTACTAAGGACATAGGTCTTTCATAAGCATATGGCATCTTGAATTATTTTGCTCTCTTCTTAAACCAACTAGTGTAAGGCTCCAAAGCTACACAATTCTTTTATCCAAGCTCACTTTTTATTTTCCTATCAATATTGTGCCAAGCACATACCATCCTAGATATCTATCCTTTAGTGTCCTTTCCTTCTTGGAAAAATAAACCCTCTAACAAAGTGTTATTAGGTTTGTCTTTCATAACGAACCTAAGTTGACGTCTCTCCAAAGCCGAATTGTAGCTGATTCCTCTTTGTGTACCAAGGAAAGGCGTATTAGGGAACTCCCCACAACTATCAATAATCTCAACATCGTCGTAAATATAAGAATTCCAAGGTATGTCATCATTGGTGACAGAAATAAGTCTTTGAGACCACCTTAAACAATCCTTGTTTTCTTTGAATATAGGGGACTGCGGCAAGTGACAAATAAACCACTTGTATAGTAAATGTGCACAACAGACAATAGTTCTACACCCCTTAGAAGTTGTATGATGAATGGAGAAATAAGATTCACCCAGAAAAGTTGGAACCATATTCCTGATCAAGAAGATCCTCATAGCAATAACATCAACAAAATGGTCAATGTTAGGAAACAAGACCAAACTATATATGAGTATGGAAAGAATAACTTCAAATTCCATCATGCTACCGGCGTGGGCAAAAGAAAAAGTTTTCTTAGTTAGAAACTTTGAAGTAAACCCTCTGATACCTCCTTTGACAGTGAGGTTAGCATCTATGTCATATTTCCTCAGGTGAATAGCTTCGGCAATAACTCGAGATTCAAGAATTCCTTCCACCCCACTAAAAGGAACTTTATCCGAAACTGTCATACCCAAAAGATAAGCATACTCCTCCATGGTGGGCAACATTTGATAATTATGGAAAGTGAAACACCGATAAACAGGATCAAAAAATTGAACCAACGTACAAAGAAGGCTATCCTCAACATCAGTAGATAGAATAGATAAAAATCTTCCAAAATGGTCTCTAAAACCCTTAGTATCTATCATCCACAAAAGATGCTACCTTCCTTAATTCCATGAGATCGGGACATATGAAAATGTATTTCCATGATCAAAATATCTGCGATGTTTGCAAAGAGAGTCTCTAAGTTCCTTGAAAATTGGGAAAAATTCTTATGAATGTAATAAGTGCATGATGTAGCAACCACAAACAAGATCACACAAAGCACACAAACAAGGCCCAAAGGATCAAAGTCACGAGCATGAAGCAAAGGGTAATAACTAACCCACAATGTATGTACTAAGGGTATAATCACCTGTAGAACAAGGTTCTAAAAAGTTCCCAGAGTCATAATTCCATCTTTTGAATATTCCCGGCTTAAAGAACTACTCGCCAACCAATAATGTTCTCAAGAGAAACTCATCCTAGTGTAGTATCGCGTAACATTTAATTCAAGTCTACACCTGAATAACCACCACACTATATCCTAAAAGGCCAAGATGGGTTAAGGGTTCTAAGGTCATCAGCTTCTTGGGCTCCAAGGTCAGAAAAATTAATGCCAACTACGACTACTCGCGTGACATCAGTAATCCCAAAGGGGCCTCCACTGAGTGGGGGATCTCAAGTCAACTTATTAAGGATTAACTCCACATAAGCCAAACAAGACTATACCACCCTTCTATCATAAGAGCTCTCAGGTCCAGGTATATGACTTGCCTCTCCACACATAGATCACCAAGCACCAGACCGATCAAACAATAACAAATAACAAAAAATATAATATATACACAAAAACAAAGATGGGCTTAACCCGCTAGGGACTACTCCCCAGCAGAGTCTCGACTTTTCTATAGCGGTAAATTTTTTGAAATTAAGCTATTTATTAACTTAACTCATAAAGCAAGAGTCTCCATTGCGCTTTTATTGTTTCCAAAGGAAAAGGGAAAAAGTATGAACAAAACCTAATAAAAAGAGATAAGGGTCCGGGGTTAGTTATGCAAAGGGTAGGTATTAGCACCCTAAACATCCATGGTAATCCATGAGAACCTTTTTGAAAATGTGTACATTTTAGTTTAAAAAGGGTGTTGTTTGTTAAAGATTGTAGAGATGGGAAAAGAAATGTTTTTGATCATTTTTGGTGTTTGCCAAGACCTTTTGAAGCCTCATGCCTACGTACCAACAAAGTGAAATGGAGGATCAAAACCGCGTAGTTCATGGTAAAAACAACAAAGGTGTTTGTTTTGATTCATATTAATGAAAAGACATTTTGTCATTTTAAGGAGAATACTCAACTAGCCACCCACAAGTATGAGAACTTTGCATCATCATGAGAAGGACTCCAACTTGGATAAGGATCAACAAGTATGTCACTAGCTCTCACAGATGGAAAAGAATTATCATCAATGCTATGGGGATAGGAGAATTATACCTCAACTATGAAATGACTCATGCCTAAATTTTGAAAAACGTTTTGATACGAAAAGTGCACAAAGGGGCACAAAATTATTTGAATGAATTATGCATATTTTAGTCTTTTGAAATTGGTCTGAGTATGCTTAAGATGGATTAGAATTTATTAGGTGAAAAGTTTTGAAAATCACTTGACAAAAAGTTAAGGTTTTATTGAGAAAGTGGTTCAAGTTAAAACAAGAATATTTTTTTTAAAAAAAGGGGGAAGTTTTTTTCGAAAATTTAAGAAAGGGAGGAGAAGAAGTGACTATTCTAGAGCATAAAATAAAATCTAGGGAGGAAAGGTCTAACCAAGAGATAGCAAGCTTTATGACATAAAATGCAATGTCCTAATTCTAAGTCCATAACTCCATAATCCTAAGGATAATAACCACAAGTCCTTAGAATCAAGAGAACCCGATTTCCTTTTTTAGGTTTTTTCTTTATTAGTGTTTTCTTTACATGGATATAAAATAAAAAAGGTCCAAAAGGGACAAAGATTAAATGATATAATCACCAATAATATGATATGGTATGCTAAACATAAAGTATAAAGTAAATGGCATAAAATAAAGGCATAAAGTAAATGACTTTGAAATAAAAGTTAATATAAGTAAAATGTTATTAAATGGTGTTAGCAATCAAAGAATGAAAGATGTTTTGATCATTTTTTGGAGAACACTCAATTATTCACCCACAAGCATGAAAATATGAACCTATTATTCATTATGAGAAGGTCTCCAACTTGGATAAAATCAATAAGTATGCCACTAGCTCTCACAAATGAAAAGTAAGCAATATTTTCATACAATACCATGAGGAGTAGGAGAGTTACAATCTAACTTATAAAAATGCCTTTTGCTTTCAGGATAAATTTAGCGCTATGTTAAGTAATCGTAGTTGGACTTATGTAGAAGTCACAACTATATGAGATAGGTCAATAATAATGTTTGTGTTAATACATGCTAGAGAAATGATATGTGAATCATTCTCCTAAAGCCATGCCACAAAAAAAAATAAAGAAGTAATGATCAAGCATAAAGGCTAGAAGGATGCCTATTTCTTCAGTCCATACTTCATGACACTTAGGATAAACTTATGCATCAATCCAAAGTTCCTTAAATGATCCATGAACAGTTTGGAGGTAGATTTGAAATGATGAAAGTTCATCAAGCACCAATCCACACATCATGAACAAGATGGACACAAGTCATCCAATTGATCAAAGGGAAAAGAAAGAGATGAAGAATAAGGGGACAAGAAGGTCACACCTAAATTGGATCAAAAGTTTGATGAAGTCATCATCGAAATCAATCATCCATTTTGGTGGATTAGGGTTTTCACCATATCAACATCCAAGATCCATTGAGTTTGATGAGACTCATGATCCAAACCATCATGATCCAAGGCCAACAGAAGTTCACCAAGGACACACAAACATAAAATGCAATTAAATGAAATAAAAATGCACAAAAAGTATTTTTAAATGAATTTTAAAATAGAAATAAAGTGAAAAATTCATAAGGTCCTTCAAAACACCATAAGGTTGAAAATAAAATAAAAAAACATATAATAAAATTTTCAGAATTAAAAAATGCAGAAAAGTATTTTTAAACTAGTTAAAACAAAGTGAAAAAGAGAAAATTCATGAAAAATAGAAAATCAGTGAAATAAAATGGAAAAATAAAAATCAGATGAAGAAAAATAAAAGAGAATTTTAGAAATTATTTTGGGATTTTTTGGATAAAAAATGAAATTACTACGAATTATAAAAGAAAGAGCAATTAAAAATAATAAAAGAAAAATAATTAAAATCAGAAAAAACACGGAGCGTTGGATCATGCCTCATTAATGGACGTGGTAGATCCAACACTCCTCAGATTAGGATGTAGGATGGAACACGCTACAATAAACACACATGATTCAAAGCCAACCAATCAAAACATTTCATTTTTCCAACGTGTTTGGCCAAACTCAGATGACGGGGTTTCTTGGCTCTCAAAAGCTTGGAAATGAATGCAGTGGCTTCCTCTATTTATAGGGATTGTGTTTGGATCCAAATACATGTGGAATCAAGCTTAATTCGTGTAAAACAAATTTGATCAGAATGTGTGGAAAGTGTGACTTGAAATCCATCAAAACTCAACCAAATCATGCATTTCAAGAGTCAATTAACTTTTGAAGAGTTTATTAAACATGTTTAGGACCAAAACACGTGGTAATTTGGTTTGGAATTGAGATTAGTTATATTCAAATTTCGGGTAATGGCAATTTCTTCAGTTCCAAGTTACCATGTTCTACCCAATGGGGCATCCTACTCATGAGGCTTTTTGATCCCATTCTTTTTGCAATGCGTTGACATCATATCAAAGATTACAATATGCTAAGAAAGGTAATATTTGGATGTTTGAGCACAAAATTATGTCATTTTGAAGTTGGCATGAAAAACTGATCATATAACTTAGAAAAGTTCAAATGTTCCATGGTTGAAAATGACCTATAATGTCTCAATGAATTCCATGGCCTTCCAAGCATATTTTGACCTTGATCATTGAAGAAAACTTGTAGAGGGAATAGAAAATGATATTATGCAAAAAGAATCAGCCAAATTTTTTTAAAATTGAAGAAGTTATGATCTTTGAAAGTTGAGAAAAAGTTACTTAAAAATAGGTCAATTTCCCTAAGTCCACAAATGACCTATAATGTCTCCAAACTTTTGACGATCCTCCAAGAATAATTGGCTCTTATAATGTAAAAAGATGTTATAGAGTATGTTGATAAGAATAATATGAAAAAAGAAGCATTCAAAAATGTTGAGAATTGAAAGAGTTGTGATCCTTGGAAACTTGACTTCAAATGTTGACTTTTTGGTCAAACCACTTGGAACAAGCTTGTACACTTGGACTTTTCTTGCATTTCAAAACACATGGATGATCATATGAACTCAAAATAAGGTTTCCTTGATTTCATCTTTATTAAAATGCTCAAATCTTAAAGTTTCTTATTAAAGAAGGCATGGAAATAAACATTTGAGCCTTTGACTTTCCTTGAGAAGTAAGAAACAAAACTTTGAGATGCTCTTGATTGAAAAGCCATACCTTGCACAATAAACTTAAGGAAATTAAAACATATTTTTGCTATTTTGATTAGTGGTTAGATAAGAAATTAATCAAATAAACACAAAGGTAAAACACCAACAAAGAGGTGCTTGGTGACTCTTGCAAAAGCAAATCCAAAGATGAAAGGGGGGAGGATCAATATGTGAACCTTGTTTGTGTACAATGATGCAAATGATATGTGGGATCTTAGGGTTAAAAGTTAGGGTATCACACATGCAAACTGAATTCCATAAACATTTCATTACAATACATTCCCATTACTACAAAGCAAATAACCAAGCCAAATACAACCTACAATCTAATCCCAAATTCCTAATTTACTTCTAAACAATAAAGTCAACCCACATATTCCAAGCATACCATGTCCAAGCTCCAACAACACGCATGTCCCTCTAGTTTCAACAAAAATCATACCAAGGCATTCAACAAAGCCAAATAATCCATGCAAACTCATTTCAAATTTCAAACAGAAGGCCACAATAATTCAAATCCATACACACACCAAGTCAATTTCATAATACAAAGAACCATGTAGAAATTCATTTGACAGAAAATAACATTCCCTACAATTTCTCCTCAGTAGACCACAAGTAGAGCCCTACATCATAATCGATTAATAGAACCTACACATTTTCATTAACAAAGCTAAAATGAATTCCACTATAAACCAACACAAATACAATGAAGAGAATAAAAAACCTACTAACTAAATTGAAACTTCCAAAACTAACTCATTTTTCACTAATTTCGAAGGCAAACAAATTCATTCATTTCTAACTACCTTGTAAATTTCAGGTGAATTTCATTTGAATTTCATAACAGAAATTAAACTCTATAAATCAGAAACTCTGCACTCATTCAAGGGGAAGGAAAAATCACAGAGCACCAAATGCATAACACTTTCCACTCTCAATTTCTCTTCAACTCAGAAGCATGATTCACATTCTAACAGAAAGAGAAGAGTGAAGTAACAGAAGAAGAGAACCCAGAAAGGAGAAAGAGGAGGCTTTACCTGTGGAATTGATACCAACGTCGAAGAGACACTGTGTTATTTTCTGGTACGCATTATGCAGCCTTCGCTTAGTTTATTTCGGAAAATATTCTCCACACTCGCTCCTCTCAATTTTGTGATTCAAACGCAATCGTTGAGATAGACCTCAAACTGTGAATCTATCATGCCTAAGCTTCTATGCACCTCAACTTTGTTGTGATTCTGCAAATGTGTGCACCGTGATGAATCGAATAAAATGTGGATTTGGATCTCGAGGCTTTGTTATTTTTCTTTCCTTTGTTCCAATTCCAAGTGTAACACGCGAGGTGAACGCAATGGAGGCCTTGGCTGCATCGAGGAAAATTTGCATTTGAAAATCGGATGATGTTGGATTCAGGATCAATTTTGTTCATAGTCTTGGTGAAAAACGGAAGTGTGGAATCGAATTAAGGGATGGATTTGTGGAAGAAACGGAAAGGACGATTCAAACCAAAGCTTGTTGTGAATATCTCATGCCTGGATTTTGAAGGATGATGTGAATCATGCTCGTTGACTTGGTTGGGAATAGTTACCTTTGGGATTAAGGCTCAAGCTTGCTACATACATTGATCCTTCCTCACACACCCCCTCACCTGGTCGAACTTCGGTTGGGGTTGGTCTTCCAGGTCCAAACCAGAATTTTTATCTGCAACCCCTTCATATCCTTCACCATTTTTTAACATAATAAATAATTAATATTAGTTTCGTTAATCTTGTTTAATTTTTCTTAATTAAATTCGGAATTAATAGTTTTTACTTTCTATTTTTAATTAACATAAGTTATCTTTAGATTAGCTTATTTATAATTTTAGGCTAATTAGTTAATAGAGGTTTAATTAATCAATTGTGATTAGTGATTAATTAATATTTTATGTTTTAGTGAATTGAACTTAGCCTAATTTTTTCCTCACATATTCATATACCATTGATTAATTAGTGTTAATTAATTCTAAAATAATCTTGATTATATTTTCCATTTAATCAATTTGTACATAATGACCATTTTGCCCTTAGGACTTAGAAATCTTGATTTTTATACATGTTCCCCTAGTTTAGGGTCTTAATTAGAATTTTCTGATTTTGTTTAGTTTATCAAATTGATAAGTTTCTTATTGTACATAGTTCAACTAATATTTTCAATCCCAATGATTAGTGTTGACCAAAGGTCGCTTTTGTAAACCAAATCCTTTGTATTGTGCTGTAATTCCCCGAGCCTATTCAAGTGATCAAAAGACCCTTAATCACTTTATATGACAAGTTCATTATGCTCAAGCTATTTTGGATATGCTGAATCTCAAGAGCTCAACACCTCAAAATTCAAATGCAAGATCAAGACTTCAAGTCAACGTCAGTCAAGTATTAGCTAGCAAAGTGGACTACTTTTCAAGCACAGTAAAGGTATCAATAGTTGTCAATTATAATTCAATTTGTGTGGCACGAGCCTTAAGAAATAGAGAAGGAATGGGAGTGGAAAATTTCTATCCTTATTTAGAATATCTTTGGGTATGGGACGAATGACCCAATTTCTCATCGGATTCACCTCTATTCATAGACTTTAGCACAATTTGAATTATGTGATTGTCAAGTCTTCCTCTACAACAAGATCAATCATCAGGATCTCCTATCAGCAACTTGTCAATTCTGATTCAAGTTGTACGCCATGATCCTTAAGTAATAAAGAATGATGAGAATGGAAAATTCCTATCTTTGTGTGGGGTACCTTGGATACGGGACGAATGACTCAGTTGCTAAAGGTATTCACCTTTATTCATAGACTTTAGTGCATTTTGAATCATATAGTTGACGAGTCTACTTCAAGCAAGCATCCAATATTCAACACTTCAACAGTGAAACACCTTTGCCTTATCACTTTCTTCCCCTCTTTGGGTCACATTCTCTTCGATATCAACACCTTGTGGTTGTCCACCCTCTTTCAATCAATTCACTCCTTTGCCTATTAGGTTTTGGACCTTGGCAATCTTTCCTGCCTGTGAGGTGATAGACATTGGCACTCCTTTTGCCTTGTAGGGAGTGGACCCAGGAAATTCAATCTTTCTTACCTATAAGTTAATAGACCTTGGCAATATTTCTTTTTCCCCATGAGGTGGCGGACCTTGGCAAACTCTTTTTGTGCCTATGGAGTTATAGACCGTGGCACCTGGTTATAGACCTTAACCATCCCTTTGATCAACCTTGTAGAGTTATGGACTCTAGGAAATCCCCTTGCCTATCGGGTTATGGACCTTGGAAGTACTATGAACTCTGGGATCCGTTCTCTTTGCCTTTCGGGTTATAAACTTTGGTTGTTCAGTTCTTTTCCTTCATAATTATAGATTATGTTAGTGATACCTTGGCTAGTAGGATGTGAACCTTGGCACTCCTTTTTCTGCCTCGAAGGGTTGCGTACCCTGGAAATCCATTTATCTTCCTTTGTTTTAGCCGTAGTAGGCTGGACTATGAAAGCTTTGACTTTCTTATTTCACAGTGAGAATACATAGGCAAGAGAATTCATATTCTCTACGAGTTACCATATTTAGTAATCCTATCTTATTCACTTCTTTATTCATCAATCAATACCATCTTTTGAGATCAAATAATACTTCTCCTTGGATTCCATGTACATCGTTTTAGGATGATATAGTGGCAACCCATCTTGTAAACCAAGAGTTCTTTAGCTCGTACCCAAACATTTAATTCTTTTATTTTTGGCTAAGACATTTGTTTACTCTTTCGATTAGAGTCTATTCCTTCATGGATCCAAGATACCATTCATCTTTGATCTCAAATTGTTTGTTCCCAAGTAAGTGATACGCTAATCCCTTTACTATAAAACACTGCAATTAATTCTTGGAGTGGTGTTTATCTTGTGAGTCCCTGTTGCTTGGACAAATATCTCCCCCTTTGTTTCCATTGCAATTAACCTTTGAAATTTGGTTTTTCTTGTGATTTCATGTTGCTTAGACAAACACCTTTTTATTTCCACCATTATGTTAGTACAAGTCATACTTTTCATCACTGACAATCTCTCACTCTGTTCTCGTGGTTCCACGAACTACGAGTGCTCTGATTTTCTCATTGCAAGATTAAAATATGTAGGTACAAGGCTTCGAACATTTGGCGAGCACAATCCTAGTTATTCTTCTACCTTAGGGAACCATTCATATCTTTAATGAACCATTATCTACCTTCAATCATTGAACCATTCACTCCATGTGGTATACTGTTATCTTTGGGTCAAATACACTATCTCTTTGAGCTCCATCTTATGTCACCTTATGAACCAAGACTTGTTTGCATTGTGAAACCAAACACTTAATTTTCTTTGTTTTCAGCTATACCATATATAGTGGAAGACGCTTTCGGCTAGCCCACATATTGGTCAATGCCAGTGTTACTCTTGGGTTCATATTTCTTCCCTTCGTGTAGTTCAAATCATATATATTCCTTTGGTTCAGACCATACCTTGATAATAACTTTTGTTCACCTCTAACCACTAGTTCTATGAACTACGAAACTCTGAGTTCCTTATTTCACTATAAGGATATGTAGGCATGAGGCCCCCAATCCTCACCGATCACTTTATCTATTCCATTTTTTTCTTCTTATTCTTTCACGAGTAATCCTTACATATCACACACTTTCGAGCAAGACCATTCAAAACGGTTCCCGTTGAGTACAACGGATTTTAGGAGTGTTAATACCTTCCTCTTGCATAACCGACTTTCTTACCCATTTATCTTTTCCCCCGAATCTTATTGATGTTTTCCCTTTCCTTCGGGAATAAATAAAGCTCGATGGTGACTCTGTTGTATGTTTGAGCTTGCAACGCATTCAGGTATATTTCCACTAGCTTTAGTCTCAGTTATAGAATCTCATGGGCACGCGCCTTTTGAGATCCCTTACCAGCAAATACGGGATCCAACACCATTTCAAATACTGGTTCCAATGTCTTCTCAAACATCAGTATAAATAACAGTTCCGGTGTTGTGTCAAATTCCGTTTCAAATACCAGTAAAGTCAGAAGACTATATTATCTTTTGGGTTCCTGCTCCATTCCTGTTTGAAAGCACTAGTTTTGTACCCTAGAATTATAACTCTACAACATATGAAGGAGACAAACCTATAGTGCTAGAGCCATCCGTCACTATTATTTCTGGAATCGAGGGCATGACCCACATCGCAAAAGTGTTCGCTCTTGAACAACAATCAAAGGGAAAGGCACTTGAGGGTTCGAAAGGGAAGGAGTTTGAATCTTCCAAGAAGACTGTACCTTAAGGAGAAGCCAAAGAGTTCTTAAGGTTGATCAGAAAGAGTGACTACAAGGTGGTAGCCCAGATGAACTAGACGTCCTCCAAAATCTCTATACTAACTTTGTTGCAAAGTTCTAAGGTTCATATAGAAGCCTTATTGAAAATATTAAACGAATCCCATGTCTATCATGGACATAACGATAAATTAATTTGATGACGTGGTGGATAATATCACCACTAGCAGCTGTTTAGGATTTAGTAATGATGAATTACCTCCATAGGGACACGCTCATAACAAAGCCTTACATATATCAGTCAAATGCCAAGATAGTCTCCTATCAAGGGTCTTAGTGGACACATGCTTATCTCTAAATTTCATGCCTAAGAACACTTTGGAGAAGCTGAATAATGTAAGAACTTCCATGAAAGATAGTACTTTGGTGATCAAGGCTTTTGGTGGTTCGAAGAGGATGGTAATTGGAAAAGTTGACTTACCAATAACTATAGGACCTCATACCTTAATGGTCACCTTTCAAGTGATAGACATCAATCTATCTTACAGTTTCCTGATAGGATGACCTTGGATCCATGCCGCAGGAGCCATCACTACAACCCTACACTAGAGGTTGAAATTCATAACTGATGATTAATTAATAATTGTTAAAGGATAAGAAAACATGTTCGTTAGTCACCTCTCATCATTCAGATACATAGAAGTAGATGGGGAAACAATGGAAATACCTTTCCAATATTTGGAGATTGCAGCAGTCAATCGAAGGAAAGAACAACCAATGTCTCCATGGGAGAAGATGTCAAAATTGATCAAGGGAAGAGATACACAAGGTTGGGGAAAGCTGTTGGAGATACCTGATAAGAAGGATCGACTCAGACTGGGTTACAAACCAACTAACGAAGATTTCAGAAGACCAACTAGAAGAAACTTTGTAAACATCAAGAGAGTTTTCCAGAGTGCATGACATAAGGGTGAAAATCATGTGGTTATGGTTGAAGGAGATGAAGGGATACCTAACTTGGCGTGTCACTTCTCACCAAATACAACTCTCAGCAATTAGAAGGCCATCAAGATCCCGGAGATGATTTCTAGTTCGAAGTAATTTACTATTTTTTAATAATAATAAGTCATTTGCTATGCCCAAGGAAAAAGGAAAAACTTTGCATGCCCCCTTCATTTCAATAACTTATCCATGAATACAATTTCATTTTTGTTTTCAATTAAGATCTCTTTCCTTTCATTCCCATTTTTTTTTTAAAAATGGAAATATATTTTCATACACTCCTGTCCCTCTCAAGAGATGATAATAAACAAAAATCTTCCTCATGCAGATTAATCAATGAACCTATTGGAAATGAAACTGCTCTAATCCCTTACAACATCGAATACCCAATCGACCAAGCGGAAGAAGGTGATGAGGACGATTGTGAGCTTCTTGAAGAGTTAGCCAGATTGTTGAAGCAAGAGGGAAAAGAAATTTAACCTCATTAGGAACTAGTGGATATGATTAATCTATGGAATGAAGAAAACAAGAAATAGGTTAGGGTTGGCACTTCCTTAGAGGATAAGATTAAGAAAAGGTTGGTCGAGCTCCTACATGTATAGGAAGATGTGTTTGCTTGGTCAAGATATGCCATGACTAGACATAGACATCGTCATACACAAGCTACCGCTCAAAATAGAGTGTCCTCCAGTTAAGCAAAAACATAGAAGAACCAGACCAAACATGTCTCTCAAGATCAGGGAAGTGGTTAGAAAATAGTTTGGCGTCGGGTCAGAATGGGTGGCTAACATTGTGCCATCTCCGAAGAAAGATGGTAAAGTCATAATGTGTGTGGATTATTATTATTTAAATAGAGCAAGTCCTAAAGACGACTTTCCATGACCACACATCGATGTACTGGTAGATAACATCGCTTAGTTCTCAGTCTTCTCATTCATGGATGGATTATCCGGTTATAACCAGATAAAGATGAATCCTAGAGACATGGAGAAAACCACGTTTATCACTCATTGGGGCACCTTCTGTTATAAGGTAATTCCTTTCAGATTGAAAAACGGTGGGGCAACATATCAAATGGCAATGGTGACTTTATTCCATGATATGATCCATAAAGAAATATAGTTCTACATCGATGACATGATTGCCAAATCACAAACTGAAGAGGAGCACATAGTCAAACTACAAAAGTTGTTTTATCATCTAAGGGAGTTCAAGTTACGTTAGAATCCTGCAAAACACACTTTTGGGCTCAGATCAGAAAATTTATTGCGGTTCATAGTCAACTAGAGGGGAATTGAAGTGGATCCTGATAAAGTGAAAGCCATCTAAGAGATGCCATCTCCAAGGATGGAAAAAGAGGTTCATGGATTCCTAGGGAGACTAAATTACATTTCTAGATTCATCTCACATCTTACAGCCACCTCTGAAGCGATCTTCAAGTTGCTTAGGGAAAATCAAGCCATCAAGTGGAATGAAGATTGTCAAAAAGCCTTTGATAAAATCAAATAATATTTGCAAGAACCACCTTTTTTGGTGCCACTAGTTCAAGGAGGACCACTTATAATGTACCTAACAGTGCTCAGAAGTTCTATGGGTTGTGTACTAGGGCAACAAGATGAAACTATGAGACAGGAGCATGCGATCTATTACCTAACTATGAACCCTGATATTCACTCTTGGAGAAACTTGATGTGTTCTAGTCTGGGCCGCTCGGCGTTTGAGACAATACATGGTGTGTCGTACTACTCTATTGATATCCAGAATGGATACCATCAAATATATCTTTTAAAAGACGGTAGTAACTAGAAGAATAACCCAATGGCAGATGCTACTAACAGAGTACAACATCCAGTATGCCACACAAGAAGCTATAAAAGGGAGTGTGATAGTGGATTATCTTAAACATCAGCCAACAAAAGATTATCAACCTATATAGTTTGATTTCCCTGTCGAAGATATTATGGTAATAAGGGATTGTGAGATCCAAGGTCCTGATGAGGGACCCAAATCGGGATCATGATGGAATCTAGTGATCGATGGTGCTTCAAACACAACCGGACATAGAACTGGAGTTGTCATAACCTCCCCAACAGGGTACCATATTCCCTTCACGACTAGGATATGCTTTACTTGTACTAATAACATGGAAGAATATGAGGAAGGTATCGTAGGGATTGACGAAGCCATTTACTTGAGAATCAAGATCCTAGAAGTATATGGAGATTCAACTCTCTTCATCAATCAAATCAAGGGAGAATGAGGAACCCATAATGCTAAGCTAATCCAGTACCGAGAGCATGTTCGGAAGATTATCACCTACTTTGACGAGATTACCTTCCACTATATTCCTCAGGAGGAGAATCAACTAGCAGACACCTTCGCCACGTTGTCAAGTGGTACAACGAAGCAATAACTATAATAACTCACCGTTTGGATGAGCCTTCCTATTGCATGGTCATAGAGGTAGAAGTTGATAATAAACCATGGTTTCATGACATCAAAGAATTCCTTCAGAAACAGGAATATCCTGCAAATGCCTGAAGTGGGGATAAAAATACACTCAAAAGATTGGCCTCCTAATTGTTCCTCAATGGGGATGTACTTTACAAAAGGAATCGTGACATGGTTTTACTCATATGTTTGGATAGATAGAAAGCTGACATGCTCATAAAGGAGATTAACAAGGGATCCTTTGGCATTCATGCCAATGTACATTCCATGGCTAAGAAAATTCTCAGAGTGGGATATTACTGGATGACTATGGAAACCGATTGTTTCAAATATGTGAAGAAGTTTCGCAAGTGCCAAATCTATGCACATAAGGTAGATTTACCACCTACCCCTTTGAATGTCCTGACTACTCCATGGCCTTTCTCCATGTGGGGTATAAATATAATCGGGATGATCGAGCTAAAAGATACAAACGGACATCGGTTTATTCTGGTTGTTATCGATTATTTCACCAAGTGGGTAGAAGCTACTTCCTGCACCAACGTGACGAGGCAAGTAATTGCACAATTCATCAAAAAATATATCATTTGTCTCTACGGGGTTCCTAACAAAATCATCATGAATAATGGGTTGAATTAAACAACAAAGTAATTGATAAGTTATGAGAGGGTTTCAAATTTGAACACCATAACTCGTCACCCTATCGACCTAAGCTGAACGACACGGTAGAGGAAGCTAACAAGAACATTGAAAAGATTATCCAGAAGATGATGAAAACCTATAAAGACTGGCACGAGATGCTCCCCTTTGCACTACATGGCTATAGAAATTCAGTTCGTACTTCAACAGGAGCAACTCTTTTTTCTCTGGTATATGGCACCGAAGTCGTACTCCCTATCAAAGTCGAGATCCCCTCTTTAAGAGTCCTGATGGAGACTAAGTTAGACAAGGCATAATAGGTACAAACCAAGTTTTATCAATTAAACCTCATAGAAAAGAAGTGCATGGCTACAGTATGTCACGAGCAACTATATCAGCGAAGGCTCAAGAAAGCGTTCGACAAGAAAGTTTATCCTCGACATTTTCGAAGAAGGTGATCTAGTGCTCAGAAGAATTTTACCCATCCATAAAGATCCATGCAGAAAATGGACCCCAAACTACAAAGGACCATACATCATGAAGAATGCCTTCTCTCGCGGAGCCTTAATTCTCACAACCATGGATGGAGCAGAGTTACCACGGTCTATAAATTTCGACGCAGTCAATAAATATGATGCCTATAAAAAGAGGATAAAAATCCCTCTAAGTTGTAAACCCTAAAGGGTGACTTAGGTAAAATTTAGGATGTCCCGGTGGATAAAATAGGGATAAGGGATATATCATATTGCATCTTATTTAATTTATTATTTTAATCAAATTAAATTATATTTTGCAATAAAATGGGATAACCATCAATGGGGTAAGAGATAGGGATAATTCAAGGGATAAATTTCTAGGGTTTTCAAGGGATAAAATTAGGGATAAGGGTTATGTCTAATATTCATGTATAATCACTAATTTATTTTCTAAAATAAATTAAATATTATATTTTTTCAAAACAATTAAGGAATAAAATCAACTCAACACACTTTAAATCGTAAGTCCTCTACCCTACCCTATAGAGGCATTTTCTAAAAATCAATCATTTTTCCGCCCCTAATTGTGTGAGAATTTTCAAGGGATAAAAACTATCAACAAACAACTTTTTTATTCAAGCACTATGGTACTCTGATCCCTCGCCTAATACGAAGGTACGTGGGCATAAAGTTGTAAACTCTAGCGAGTATGACAGTAAAAAATCTTTTTTGGTCTCTGGCCTGTTTTAATAAAATATTTTATCTATAAATATAGTAAATAATTAACAATTAATTGATAATCAAGTAAATATGTGTAAACACACACTAAACCTAGAATTTAAGGAGGATCCCATTTAGTACAATGGAAGTAAGGGGTGCCTAGTACCTTACCCTTGCATAAACGACTCGCGAGCCTAACATCCCCCCCTTAGTCTATAGGTTTTATCATTATTTTTCTGTTCCTTGGGAACGAATACAGGATGGTGGCGACTCTGTCATTTTTCCAGCCGCGACAGGAAGAATCAATCTAGTCAATCTCATCAGAAGTAGAGTACAAGAACCTCGCAGACATAAAGGCTATAGCATAATTAGAACTCAATAGGAATTTGAGCTTTTCACATTGCCAATTTTTTTATGTTTTTTTTTGCAATGACCTCTTTCTAGGAATTTCATCCTCTTGTAATCTCCCATTCAAAGGCCCATTTTCAATCAATGAAATTTTTATTTTTCAAAAGTGCTCCTCGTTTTTTACTTTTTCTACTTGTTTTCAAAATGTAACTGTTATTCATAATAAACAATGCATTGAAAATTTTGGGGATAACAATAAAAGTGTTGAAATAAAAATTGATTTTATGTTGATCTTAAAGTGTATGAAGGGGCAACCACGATACCCAATTGTTTCATACAGTGCACAAAGACATGAGGCCACAAAGGTCACCTTGACCTCAAAGGTTACGAGAATCATCATTCGTCAATGTAATCACTTCTAGTCTACCTGCTTAGATCAAGCCGAGGGCATTAGAAGACCCATACCAGGTTCATCACTCTCCAACAATATTAAGAAACTAGAATGTTGGGAAGTCATGCTAGACATATCCCTTAACCTATTAACCAAAAGCCTTGTAACCAAGCAAATCTCCTTCAATGGTCACCACACCAGACCTAAACTTAGCGTACCTGTGGATCCTAAAAGGCAATTGCATAAACCATCATGCATAATTAATATCATTCTGCTTATGCATATCATCCAACATAACATTGAGCTCTCTCTAACAAGGAAGTAGCAAGCCCAAAACTCTTTTGGTAGATCCACAAACCCAGTTCTGTTGGCACCTTTCTAAAGCCCAATTTTGTTGGCATCCTAAAAGATAGATTGACTTCATTTGGTTCCTTGTAAAAATCCTAGTTGGCATCCCCAACAGGGTTTCCCAAGTTGTTTCATTTGTACTTACCTTTTTTGAGCCCTTGTTACCTTTTGCGTGAGAAGGTTGCCTCTATCAAAACTTTGCATTTTGATTGTTTTGAAATACCCAATATGGGTTTCGCGAGTCCCGGGATGGGTAGCCATGTTTAGAAAACTTCATCCCCACTATTGTGCCTATGGCACACCATGAGGTTTTCCTGCCTACAGCAAAGTTCCAATTTGATATAGCATGCCAAAGCCCAATTCCTATCTGGGAAACCTCCTTAAACCCAGTTCTAGTCTGGAAAGCCACTTCAAATCCCAGTTCCTGTCTGGAAAACTTCTTCAAAGCCCAGTTCCTGTCTAGAAAACATCTTCTCTAGCCCAATTCCATTTGCACCTCTCCAAATCCCAATCCTGTCGGAACCTCTTTCCGAGGCTCAACCCTGTTGGCCGCTCTTGTAAAGCCCAGTTGTACTTGGCACTCTTGTTAAACCATTTTTAGAAACTTGTCTAACCCTAAACCCTGTTTGGCCCCTCTCTGCAGGCCTGAACCTTATGTTTAACACACTTTTCCCCTGCGAGTATAAACCGTTATTTCACCATGGTCTCTCTCAAGCCCAAATCGCATTTGGCCCTTACCTTCATTTAAGCCTAAACCCTGTATCTAGCCTCTTCTTTTTCTCCAGCGATCCTAGACCATTGTTTAGCCGTATTTTCCTTTAAGCCCCAAATTCATGTGGCCATTGCCCTGTTTAAGCCTAAACTTTCTGTTGGCATACCCTAATTTTTCATCCTAAGATCCCACATATCATTTACATCCTTGCATACAAAGAAGATCATATATTTATCCTCTCCCTTTCATCTTGGGGTTTGCCTTTTGTAGGAATCATCAAGCACCTCTTTGTTGGTGTTTTACTTTTGTGTTTATATGTTCATTACTTATCTAACCACTATTTTTCTTGAATTTTATCTTTTCTCCTTTTTTTTAATTGGTTTAAAAATACTTTTATGCATTTAAAATTTCTGATAAATTTATTTTATGCTTCTTATTTTATTTCCATCCTTCCATAATTTTATTGGCCATTTATTTCCATAACCCAACACTTGAGTGCTCTTATGATAGAAGGGTGGTATAGTCTTGTTTGTCTTACGTGGAGTTAATCCTTGATGATCTTACTTGAGATCCCCCACTTAGTGGATGCCCTTTTGGGATTACCGATGTCTTACGAGTAGTCATAATTGGCATTACTTTTTCTGACCTGGGAGCCCGATAAGCTGAGGACCATAGACCCCTTAACCCATCTTGGCCTTTTAGGACGTATTGCAGTGGCTATTCAGGTGTAGACTTGAATTAGTTGTTACACGATGCTACACTCGGACGAGTTTCTCTAGAGAATATTATTGGTTGGCGAGTAGTCGTTTAAGCCGGTAATATCCAAAAGATGGAATTATGACTTTGGGAACTTTTATAGAACCTTGTTCTATAGGTGATTATACCCTTAATACATACCTTATGGGTTGGTTCTTACCCTTGGCTCCATGCTCGTAACTCTGAACCATTAGACCTTGCTTGTGTGCCTTGTGTGATCTGGTTTGTGGTTGTTGCATCATCCACTCATAGCATTCATGAGCATTTTTCTCAGTTTTCAAGGAACTTAGAGATTCTCTTTGCAAACATCATATATATATTGACCATGGATATTGGAAGAAGGAATACTCGGAAATACAGTTTATGATGTCTTGATCTCAAGGAATTGAGAGACCTAGCATCTTTTATGGATGATCCTAAGGATTTCAGGGACCATTTTGGAAGACTTTTGTCTATTCTATTTACTGATGTTGAAGATGGTCATTTTTGTACTCTGGTTCAGTTCT
Organism: Lathyrus oleraceus; assembly: GCF_024323335.1. Lineage (NCBI taxonomy): Eukaryota > Viridiplantae > Streptophyta > Magnoliopsida > Fabales > Fabaceae > Lathyrus > Lathyrus oleraceus. The sequence goes on from NC_066580.1 coordinate 283,041,219, forward strand.
ATGATCTTGTCTACCGGTGCTTCACTTTCCCTGATTATCAGTTGTTGCCTACCATGGAAGAGTATGCTTATCTTTTGGGTATACTAGTTTCTGATAGGGTTCCTTTTTGTGGTTTGGAAGGAATTCTGGAATCTCATGTTATTGCTAGAGCTCTTCACCGGAAGAAATTTGACGTGGATGCTAATCTCACTATCAAAGGAGGTATCGGAAGGTTGACATCAAAATTTATGATTGAGAGAGTTTTTTCTTTTGTTAATGCTGATAGCATGGTGGCCTTTGAAGTTATTCTTGCCTTACTCATCTATGGTTTGGTCTTGTTTCCCAACATTGACAATTTTGTTGATGTTAATTCTATTAGGATCTTTTTGGTTGGGAATCCTGTTCCAACTTTTCTTGGTGACTCCTATTTCTCTATCCATCATAGGACATCTAACGGAAATAGAACTATTGTCTGTTGTGCATCTCTGATGTACAAGTGATTTATTTTTCACTTACCGCAATCTCCTATCTTCAAAGAAAACAAGGGTTGTTTAAGGTTGTCTTGAAGACTTATGTTTCTCACCAATGATGACATCATGTGGTATTCTTCTATTTACGATAATATCAAAATTATTGATTGTTTTGGGGAGTTCTCTAATGTGCCTCTTCTTGGTACATAAGGAGGACTCAACTACAATCCGGTTATGGAAATACGTCAACTTGGGTTTGCTATGAAGGACAAACCTAATAACACTTTATTATAAGGTTTATTTTTCCAAGAAGGGTAGGACACTCAAGGATTGAAGGCTATGATGGTGCATGCTTGGCACAATATTCATAGGAAGGGAAAAGGTGAGTTTGGATTGAAGAATTGTGTAGCTTTGGAGGTTTACACTAGTTGGGTGAAGAGGAGGGGAAAATAATTTAAGATGTCATACGCTTATGGGAGGCCTATGTCTTTAGTAGTGGCCCAACCACCCACTATACATATTAAAGGAATAGAGGAGTTACAAGAAGCTTTTGATAGGATGAAGCAAGAGAAGGATGCTTAGGAAGACAAGTTTCACGCTTCAAACCTCGAGAAGATAGAGTTGCAGAAGCAGTTGAAGGAAAATGACGACTTGATAAAGTTGTTTGAGCAACGTGCTATGAAGAGGTCAAGGAACCAAGAGGATTTATTTTCCTCTGAAATTTCCTCATCTACTTATCTTCCTACTTCCGGTGTTTGGAAAGGCATTGTAGATCAGCTTGTGATGGAGAAAGATGCCATGAAGAGCCGCTATGAAAGAGAGATGACAAGACTTTGCAAGAAGAATCAACTTGGAATTGGGCCATCATCAGATATTATTCCATAGACCTAAATCCTTTCCTCTTATGTTTTAGGATTTTCGAGATTGTATTTCAGATTGTAATCCTTCAATTATTAATAAAATGAGATTTTCAGTATTTCAAGCATTTGCAAAACTTGAAGTTTCTTGAAAACTTTGCATTTGCATTTGCATTTGTATTTGCATTTGCATATCAAGCATCAAGCATATCAAGGTGTCTTATTTCTAAAACGAGATTTTCAGATTGCTCTATATCTTGAAGTTTCTTGAAAACTTTGCTTTTGCATTTGCATATCAAGCATCATGTTTCATCTTGGTCTTGCTTTGTGTAAATTTTCCAAGTGTCTTATTTCTTCCTTTTCTTGGTCTTCGTTCAAATAAGTTATCTCACCAGTACAACACTCGTGCTAGTCAACAGAAGAAGATGGATCGTTTAGAGAAAGAGAATCATGAACTCCGCGGGGAAGTGACTACTTTGAGGGAAATTTTGGAAAGGCTCTTTGATATTGAAGCTAGCGGAAATATACCCGAACATATCGCACGCTCGAACATACAGAAGAGTCGGCATATAACTTTATTTATCCCCGAAGGGAAGGGAAAACATCGATAAAACCCGGGGAAAAGAGATATATTGGGTAAGGAAGTCGGTTATGCAAGGGGAAGGTATTAGCACCCCAAACATCCATGGTACTCCATGGGAACCGTTTTGATTGTTCTCGCTCGAATAGGTGTGATATCTAAGATTACTCACAAAATATTGGGAAAAGGAAAAGACACAGATAAAGTGCTCGGTGAGGATTAGGGCCTTCATGCCTACGTATCCTCATAGTGCAATGAGGAATTCAGAGCTTCGTAGTTCAAGGAACTAGAGGCGGGACATGAAAAGAAGTGTTATAGAAGTATGGTATGAACCCAAGGATAATGTTGTTTGAGCTCCAACAAAAGGGGAAAAGACATGAACCCAAGAGTAAACAGGTATGAACCAACAAGTGAGGGCCTACAACGTTGTATCATTGTACTAGAACAACCAAAAAAGAGGAATTAGGTGTTTGGGTTAAGGGCCAAACAACTCTTGGTTCAAAAAGAGGTGCAAGATGGAGCACAAAGGTATATTATATTTGGCTCAAAGGATAGGTATATCACATGGAGTGAATGAAGGTAGAATATTAATGTATCGTGGTTAATGAACGGAATGAAGTGATCGAAGTTACCGAATAGAGTATATCGTGATAAGTGACTGAAGAAGTATTGTTTGAAACCTAAAGGTGAAAGTGTATTGGAATCCATAAGAGAAATTAGATTTCTACCATAGAGGGAAACAACTTTAACCGCTATGTGGACTAGAAGGCCGCCACTATAGGGTGTTTAGCTAAAAAGAAGGAATTAAGTGTTAGGGTTAAGGGCTAAACAACTCTAGGTAGAAATGCGGACTATTCGTTAGGCATCCTAAAAGGGTGTATATGGAATTCCAAGGAAAGTGTATTTCGATGTCAAAGAGACAGATATGTCATTGGGTGAACGATTTATGATCATAGGTAGATAATGAATTGTGAAAGATATGGATGATACCCTATTGCGAAGGAGGAATAATTAGAAGTATGCACGCCAAGGATTCACATCCTCGTGCCTACGTATTCTCATCGTACAATGACAAAGTCAGAGCAATCATAATTCAGAACTACGAGAATAGAGAGAGAGATATTTGTCTAAGCAACGGGGACTCACAAGACAAACACATCTTCAAGGAAGGATTGCAGTACTGGAGTGCAAGGGAGAGTGTATCACTTGCTGGGGCATCAACAATTCGAGATCAAATGAGAATAGTATATTGGATCCAAGAGAAGGATATACTCTTAATCGAAGAGCAAAGTAAGCATTTACCAATACGTGGACTAGCAGGCCGCCACAATAAGGTAAAGCCAAAAAGAACGAATGAATTAAGTGTTTGGGTTAAGGGTCAAACAACTCTTGATTGATGAGATGAACTGTCATTAGGACATCCTAAAAGGATAGACAAGGAGTCCAAGGATAAGTATGATTGATCTCAAAAATATGCTATTGATAGCATGAATGGAGAATGATTGATGGAATAGAGAAGGTATATTGATAAATAAGATAGTTGGCAAAGAAACTGGATTTTCCTACCTACGTATCCTTATAGTGCAATAAGGAAATCATAGCTTTCGTAGTTCAGTGCTCTAGGGATGAAAACAAGGTGATTTGAGGCAAGAAAAGATTGAAATGATTGAATGGAAAATGATTGAGAGAGTTGAATAGAATGGAGAATGGATAGACTTGATAGTTACTAGATGAGAATCACACTAAAGTCTATGGGTAAAGGTGGATACGATAAGCAACGAGCCAAACGTCTTGCACCTAAAGATATCCAAAATGAGTGTAGGAAAGCTCCAGTCTCATTCCTTCTTTACAACTTAAGGCTCATGGCATGTAATTCTCTCCTTAAACTTCAAGTGGAAAGAGAGAGGAGAATCTTTGTAGTTGTTTCTTGCATGGAAGATGAAGGCTTTACCAATCGTTCGATTCGAATTGCACTAAAGTCTATGAATAGAGGAAAATACGATGAACGCTGAGTCATACGTCCCATACCCAAAGATACTTAGAATGGGGGTAGGAATACTCCAGTCTCACTCCTTCTCTGTTACTTAAGGCTCGTATCGTACAACTTGATTCATGATTGATAAGTTGTTGATTGTAGTCCTTACTCTTGTTGTTTTTTCTTTGTGAAGAGAGAGACTTGTCAATTGTATGATTAGAATTATGCTAAAGTCTATGAATAGAGGCGAATACGATGAGTGTTGGTTCATACGTCCCATACCCAAAGATACTCAGAATGGGGGTAGGATTACTCCAATCCCGCTCTTTCTCTATTTCTTAAGGCTCGTGTCACACTCTTCTAACTTCGATTTAACAATTTCTTGAAGATGCCACCTTTGATGTGCTTGAATAATCTGCTGCTTGGTATGACTGAGGATGCCTTGATTGAAGATCTTGTCTTCAAGCCTTGAGCTCCACAACATAGAAGAAAAGTCTTATTAAGTGACCAAGGGTCTTTTGGTCACTCAATTTAGAATGTGGGATTATACAAGTTCAAAGGATTTAATTTATCCAAATCGCTTTTGATCAATTTAACCGTGGGTTTGATTTCGGTTTTAGAGAACTAGGTTTGGATCTAATCAAAGTTAGTAATTGTTAGAAACTATCCTAAGGGATCATGCATTAGAAATTGATTGAAAATTCTATCTTAGAAGTCCTAAGGGAGCATGTACAAATTGGTCAAAATATTGATTAAAAGTCCTAAATATAACTTCTAAAATTATAAGGAAGTGATTAAATTCTAATGTCACACTCTAATCCTAAAGGGAGCATGTCATTCTATCACAAAATCACCAAAACAAACCCATAAGAGCAAAATGGTCATTTACAAAATATGTCAAATTTTATGGTCTAAAGTTGGTCCTAAACTAATGTTGGTTTTAACCTAATGTAAAAATTGTCATGATTCTAAATTTAATCAAACCTAATGGTTCCTAATTTTAGTCTAATTAGAAGTCCTAATTAAATTCTAATTAAACCCTAATAAATTCTAATGAAAATTCTAATTAAATTCTAATTAAATTTAAAAAATCCTAATGATCAAGCTAGAAAAGGAAAACAATAAAAGATAATATGCTAGTCAACCTAATTAAAATGTAAAAAAACAATAAAAGAAAATAAAAGAAAACAATTAAGATAGAAAAGGAGGTATGGAATGGTAAAATGGTTATTGGGCTGCTAGAAGAGCCCATTGCTATTTTTGGTGCAGCCACCTAGTGTCCAAAAAAATGGTGGGTGCGTGAAGCGAAAGTGAAAATGCGTTGCGCCTGAGCCCAATTGGAGTTTCTAGTGCTCAAACAAGGGGGTGCGCATTGCAAATGGGTGGTAAAATCAGCAAAAATCCCAATGGGCCTGATGAAGCCCACGACTCACTTTTTTCCCTAATCATCAGGGAGATGAATTGGCAACGTATGTGTATGGTAAGCGAATATCAATGGGCTTCACTGAAATTGAGCCTAACACATACCTCTGTTGACTTAATCAAGTAAACAGAGTTCAAATGAAATTTCTAACGCGCGATAAATCCTTGTCATCGTTCACCTTGGCTCACCGCGCCGGCGTCTGTCGCCGACGCCGGTGTAGGCTCAAACCTAACCACCTCTACCAATAGAAGCACAAATCCAAGCTGATCATGAATATCGAAATGAAATGGGGAAACAATCCATGTGTTGGTCGAATTGCACATCTGAATGGAGGAACCCTAGCCGTCTAGAAGTTAAATTAAATGGTGTATGGTGTAAATCAATCCCTATAACTATGGTGCTTCTACTCACTACTTAAGATACTACAACTTGGTGAGCTCAAAGCAAGAAAATTCCACTGAATTGAAAATGACATACCAGAGAAGATGATCAGAAGATTCTCCGGTAAGCTTCCTAACCTTGATTATTTCTTCTTCTCCTCTTTTCATCTCTTTCTTCTTCTTTTGAACTGGATCAGTGCAAAGTGAAGGTGTTGTGGCTTAGCTCAAGTGAAATTAAAGCTTCAATGGCTTCAAGGAGAGAATAGAGCTCTGGGTAGGGTGAAGGAAGAGATTGCAGAGAGAGTGTGCACAAATTCACGCAGATTTCCAAGGGTGATAAAAATGTGAATGGTGAGTTTCCTAAATAGATGCTAGGATTGGTAATTGTTAGCTTTGGAATAAGGTTAGGAGTTAGTTAAGTGTGGTTAGGAGTTAGTTAAGTGTGACTGACTGAGTTAACTACAAACTCAGTTGGTTAATGAGTGATGAACTCAGTTAGTTAGGTTGGTTTAAATTGACTAATGAATAAGTGAAATGAATCTTGACTGGCTGTTGCAGGTTAGAATGAGATTGAGGTTATGTTGGAATGGTTTTGATGACCTGTTTTCCAAGTTACAAGTTGAACTTAAGTGACTTTGGTTTGGCTTGAAATGATGAAGAATGAATGTTAGTGGCCTTGATACATAAACTAGCTGTAGCAGGTAGCATTAAAATTAGCTGATGAGGTCATTGGATAGAGGTAACCTGCTGAACTCGTAATTGTTCAATGCAAGTGTGCTTTGGTTTGTATTTTTAAATATGTATGTGATCCTTGGTTTATGCTTTGTGTCAATGTTTTCTTTTATTCAATGCCCTGTTCTCATTGGTCTTCCTTTTTGCAGCATGATCATGAGTAAATTTGGCTTTGTACTTTAATCCTTGACCTACTGATCAGGTACCTTTGAACTCCCATGGCCAATGATTTGCATTCTGGTGAATATTATTTCTTCTGCTTATGTACTTCCACTGCTTTCACTCATTCCTTTGTTTTGTTTCCTTTTGCACTGCATTGGTTAATCATAGTGATGTTTTGGTGCAGGTTCTATGGTTAAGCCAAAGACCTCTCATGGACCTCTCTAGGTTTCAAGGTTTGTTCAGTGAGGTTGGAAATGCCATGTGTTGTTGGTTCACTTGTTCGGATTGATGGTTGCAGGGTGCTAATAGGCTTTGAATGTTTGGCTTGGACCTTGCAAGTTTGGCATGGATTTAGAACAGGTTTGTTACAGGTTCATAGGTTGCATTAGGTCTACAACCATTTCCTTGCTGCAAGTTGATTTGGTGTTTATTTGTGGTTCTAACTTGCTTGAATACAGGGTTTCAGGCCCTGGTTTTCCTGTGTATAGGTAAGCATGGCTTGTGATGAATCACGATTGGCATGGCTCTACAAGGTTTATGGCTAACTCAATATTGGTCTTGCAATGTTACAGGGTGCTTGCTGACTTGTGTTTATGCATTGCAACTAAACTTTGACTTGGTTTCCTGCTGGCTACAAGATTTGGATGGTTTGTAACATTGCAGGATGCTGTTTACAGAAGTTTGTTTGCTCCTTTGTTCTACTATCTTCTTGCAGACAATGCCTGAACTATTTGCATGCTGGTTGTATTGCCCATGATTGGTCAAAATCTCATTTTCTTTGCATTTTCTTTGTAAATGGACAATGGATTATTGGTTACGGTGAAATTTTGAATTTTTGGATTTTGGGTTGACTTTGGTCAAAGTTGACCAAAACGTCATTTGTTGACCAAAGTCAACATTTGGTCAAAAATGTCAAGACTTGTATTTTTTTTTGTAGAATCAAATGTAATGGTTTAAAATGACATGAAATGGTTTGAAAAATGATTTGATATTTGTTTCACAGTTAGTTTATTTATGACTTGAATGTTTGACTTTGAAAAGAAAATAACTTGACTGATAATATATGTTAACAAGGCCATGAACCGAGGTCATAAGATTATGGTTTTGATGTAATATTCATGAATCAATGGCATGAATAACAAGTGGCCTGAGACACAAGAAGTTTGGTTGTTTGGATGATCAAGACCATAGATGTATCCACAATCACATGAACAATACCATGACTTTGGACAAAGATCAATGCTCATATAAGCCCAAGGTAAGGTTAGGCCAAGCATATTGATAAAAGTTGAAGATTGAGGGCACATGCATGAACACTCAGGCCACCAAGTTCATCTGACTCACCATCTCCTAATTAGGGTTTTGAAGGCCAAGATAAGGCCTGGGGAAGCTCCATGAGATCATGCCTTGAGAAATTAGGGTTTTGAAGACCCTAGAGGATTGCATGGCCAAATCTTTGAATTCAAGCCTTTGCCACCACAATTAGGGTTTCACATCACCCATGCTGATGGTATAGTTAGACCATGCCTTTGAGCCTTGATATCCACATAAACCCTAGCTTCACAAGCCCAAGTTTTTGAATCCAGGATGGATGATGCATGTGGATGAACTATGAATGTAGGCAAGTGATCTCTTGATCAAGTGGTTGGATGAATAATTAAGAAAAGGGGAGGGCAAATTTGGGGGTACAACAGCTGCCCCTATTTAATCTTCTTGAACTTGAATACAAGAATTGCGGGAGCTTTTCAGGTATTCGAGGTGGAAGGTGATTAAATACCGACTTACCCGAAATTTTCTTGGATAGGTGGTTGAAGTTATCCCAGACTTTGGGCGTTTACACAAGGTATTATGGGGAAGATGATATATGCAGTGTATGATGTATGCTTATTTTTTATGATGCATGTTTGTTTGCTTATTTGTCATTTGTGGGTATGATTCTTTATTATGATGGGAACTCCGACTCATCACCAAAGATTGGAAGACAATTGTGATGAAACTTAGGTGATGCAAACACTGCTGTCAAGGACTCTTTGCCTGTTTAGGAACACTGAAATGCTGGAACCAATGTGGCATCCTAGATGATTGGGTGTCACAGGAGTTCAAGTAAAACCATTTTTGAGTCATCGGTCATCTTTCAAATTTATCGGGTTTTAACAGTAATGCAAAATGTTTCTCTTTAGTGTAGCTTTTAATTATTCTCCGAAATTTTAAAGCATTATGTGAGTAAGACAAGTCAATTATTTTGCATACAAAACATGGAAGGAAGTGTTTGATGGAATAACTAAATTTTATTGATGTGAAATCTATACATATGGTGAGTACAAGAAGTTGCAAAAATTGAAAAATAAATGAAATGGAAATGGGATTTTTTTTTGTATATTTTTCTCCATTGATTACAACATTGGCCTTAGTCTACCATAGAATTTGAATCCCAAAACCTTGCTCCGGCTGATGGTGATTGGATCGGTCTTTGACCCTCTGACATCTAACTTGTAGCGTATGGGCTCAAGGATTATAGTCATTGCCTTTATCCCTAACTTCTGACTGGACATTTCAATTCTTTTTTCCCATCGGGATGCTCCTTTTTGCCTAAGCCGCCCTTTCGGGTTTTCGACTTAGCGAGCTTCATATGTGTTCCCTATCTTTTGCATGGACAATTCATTTTTTGGTCCATCGGGATAGCCATTTTTTCTTAGATCAACCTTGCGGAGATTAACCTAGCGGGCTTTCATCATTTCTTTTTAGGCATAATATTTTTTTACTATGTCTGCATTCACTGGCGAGGGAAAATCTTCCCCATCCATTGTTATGAGGATTAGAGACCCACCTGAGAAGGCCTTCTTAACAACGAAAGGTCCCTCATAGTTGGGAGTCCATTTGCCTCGCGGGTCCAAGTGAATAGCAGAATACCTTTTGAGCACGAGTTATCCGGCGTGGTACTCACGAGGAAGAATCTTCTTATCAAAAGCTCGTTTGAGACGTCTTTGGTATAACTGACCATGACAGATGGCCGTCAAACACTTCTCTTCGATCAGATTCAGCTGGTCAAACCGTGATTGAACCCACATAGCTTCATCAAGATCAACTTCCATGATGACTCTGAGTGAAGGAATCTTGACTTCAATTGGTATGACCGCCTCCATCCCATATACCAATGAGTACGGAGTTGCCCTAGTGGATGTGTGTACCGAGGTTCTGTAACCGCGCAGAGCAAATGGCAACATCTCATGCCAGTCCTTGTATGTCTTGACCATCTTCTGGATGATTCTCTTGATATTCTTGTTAGCTGCTTCTACAACACCGTTCATCTTGGGCCGGTACGGTGAAGAGTTGTGGTGGTCGATCTTAAATTCTTTGCACAACTCCTTCATCATATTGTTGTTGAGGTTACTGGTGTTGTCAGTGATGATCTTGCTATGTATCCCATAGCGGCAGATTATCTCTTTCTTGATAAATCGGATAACCACCTCTCGAGTGACATTAGCGTATGAAGCAGCTTCGACCCATTTTGTGAAGTAATCAATGGCAACTAGGATGAACCGATGTCCATTGGATACTTTGGGCTCTACCATCCCAATCATATCGATGCCCCACATATATAAAGGCCAAGGAGAAATCAGAACATTCAACGGAGTTGGTGGCACAAAGATCTTGTCACCATATATCTGGCACTTGTGACATCTTTTCACAAAATTGTAGCAATCAACCTCCATTGTCGTCTAATAATAACACGTCCGAAGGATCTTCTTGGCCATAGCAGGACCCTTTGCATGTACACCCTCGCAACCTTCATGTATGGATTTTATGATTGTACTAGCTTCGTGTATATCCACACATCTGAGAAATACAAAATCATAATTCCTTTTGTATAATACATCATCGTTTAGGAAGAACTTGGAAGACAGTCTTCTCAGAGCTTTCTTATTGGTTATGGATATATCCTCGGGATATTGTCGTTTCTCCAGAAATGTCTTTATGTCGTAGAACCAAGGCTTATCATCAGGATCGGCCTCGATTGCTAGACAATGTGCTGGTTCATCTAAGTGGTCAATTTGGATGGATGGTGCTTCATTCTTCCATTTGACTTTGAACATAGATGCCAACGTGGCTAGAGCATCTGCTAACTGATTTTCCTCCCTAGAAATATGATTAAAAGAGATTTCATCAAAATAGGGTATCAGTTTTCTGATATGCTATTTATAAGGTATCAAATTGCTATCCCGAGTCTCCCAATCACCTTTCACCTAACTGATTACTTGAGCTGAAACACCGAATACCTCAAGAATCTTGATCCTCAAGTCAATTGTCGCCTCTAAACCGTAGATGCATGCTTCATATTCTGCCATATTATTGGTGAAGTCAAAACATAATCTAGCGGTAAACGGAAGGTGGAAACCGGTTGGGGAAGTGATAACAACACCTATACCATGGCCTCGGGCATTGGAAGTACCGTCGAACATGAGCGTCCATCGCGATCCTGGTTCGGGGCCTTCCTCAGGGCTCACTTAGAAGCCTGGCATAGTGAAGTCTCTGATAAACAAGATGTTCTCATCTGGAAAGTCAAACCTCAATGGTTGATAACCTTCGACAGACAGGTGAGCAAGGTAGTTAGACAGAACACACCCTTTTATTGCTTTTTGGGTCACATACTTTATATCATACTCTGTTAATAACATTTTCCACCGAGCAATTCTACCAGTAACAACAGGCTTTTCGAATATATACTTTATCATATCCATTTTAGATATCAATAAAGTAGTATGACAAATCATATATTGTCTCAGGCGTCGAGCAGCTCAAGTCAAAGCACAATAAGTTTTCTCCAAAAGTGAGTATCGGGTCTCACATTCAGTGAATTTCTTACAGAGATAGTAGATAGCATGTTCTTTCTTGCTTGTGTCGTCGTGTTGACCGAAAATGCAACCCATAGATTCATCGAGTACTATGAGGTACATAATGAGAGGCCTACTAGGAACCGGTGGTATCAAGATTGGTGGTTCTTGCAAGTACTCTTTTATTTTATCGAATGCAGCTTAGCAATCATGGTTCCATATGATCGATTGGTTTTTTCTCAACAGTTTGAATATCGATTCACAGGTGGTCGTCAAGTGAGATATGAATCTGGAGATGTAATTAAGTCGCCCAAGGAAGCTTCAGACTTCTTTTTTTGTTCGAGGAGCTGGCATTTCTTAGATGGCTCAAACTTTGTCGGGATTAACCTCAATACCCTTCTGACTGACTATGAAACCCAAGAGTTTACCAGATCGGACCCGAAAAGTAAATTTAGCTAGATTCAGGCGCAATTTAAACTTTCGGAGTCTGACAAACAATTTTCTCAGGTTCACCAAGTGATCTTCTCCAGTTCTAGATTTGGAAATCATGTCGTCCACATAAACCTCAACCTCTTCATGAATCATGTCGTGGAAGAGGGTTACCATGGCGCGTTGCTATGTTGCCCCTGCATTTTTTAGGCCGAACGACATGACTTTGTAGCAGTAAGTTCCCCAAGGTGTGATAAAAGTTGTCTTCTCCATATATTCTGGCGACATATTTATATGATTATACCCGGAGAACCCATCCATGAAAGAAAAGATGGAGAATTGAGCTGTTATGTCGACCAAAACATCAATATGAGGCAAAGGGAAGTCATCCTTTGGGCTCGCTATATTGAGGTCTCGATAGTCTACACACATTCTGACTTTACCATCTTTCTTCGGAACTAGAATGATATTAGCAACCCACTGCGGATATTCAGAAATGGCTAAGAAACCAGCGTCTAGCTGCCTCTTAACCTCTTCCTTGATCTTGAGTGCCATGTAGGGTCTAGTCCTTTTGAGCTTTTGCTTGACTGGAGGACATTCAGGCTTTAATGGTAAGTGATTTTCAATAATACTGGTGTCTAATCCTGGAATATCTTAATATGACCAAATGAAGACGTCTACATATTCATGCAACAACTCTACCAACTCGGAGTGTACATGCTCGACAAGAGATGCCCCAACTTTTACTTCTTTTTTGTCAGTTTCAAAACCCAAGTTAATGACATTTGCTGGTTCTTTGTATGACTAAATCTCTTTCTCTTCATGCTCAAGGAGCCGTGCTAGTTCAGCTGGTAATTCACAATCTTCCTCACTGTCGTCTTCAGCTTCGTTGATTAGAAATCCAGATTTACAGTTGGTTTTACCCATGTCGTAATCAATGGTTTTTTTTGCTCTGCATATGATGAGCTTATTTTAGTATACTTTTTTGAGAGAAGTGCAAAAAAGAAAAAGAAGTCTTTTTCCATTTCGTTGTTTTTAGTGAGGCAGAAAAATATTTGAAAGAAAGGGAACAAAACTTTTGCATGCAAAAAGTACTTTTTATTTATTCACATAATACTTTTAAACATGAGGGCCCTTACAACCTATCCTCTCGTCTCGGGCGAGGACGAGGGATGGAGAAAACAAAATGCATTACGTTTTTTCCAAGTACACCATGGGAGTCACGGTGGCCATCCAATTAGGAAGCTTAGACCCAGGCGGACATCTGTGAATAAGGTTGGGTGCCCCTCGTTTGCTACCACTGGACTCTCCAATAACTGCCACACTATGCTCATTTTGATAGCCGGCACTACTGAATTTGACCGGGTTGAACTGCTTTTTCTTCGGGCTTGCCTTGCATGCTGCTGGGTGATAACCGATACCAAATCTATCATGCTTCTCCAATGTCTGCTTAGCACTTTTTACTGAGGATAGGATGGTAGCGGATGATTGGTTGTTGTTGGCAGTAGCAGAACTGACTTCTTCAAACTCTAAATAGTGGAGCGGAACTTCGACGATCCTTCATTTGTTTCAACATATCTGAAGGAGGAGAGTTCACTGACCAACAAATCTTCTTCACCATACACAATTACCAGTTTGTCATCAATCAAGTATTTCAGCCTCTGGTGCAATGTAGAAGTGACTGCCCCAGTGACATGAATCCATGGTCTGCCCAACAAACAACTGTAAGTAGGGTTGTTGTGCATGACTTGGAAAGTGATGTTGAATTGGTGGGGTCCAACACAGATAGGAAAATCGACGTCCCCAATTACCTGCCTTCGGGAACCATCGGCAGCTCAAACGATCAAAGCACTGGTCCTCATCTCGGGCCCCTTGAACTGTAATTGGCTTAATGTAGATTTTGGAAACACATTAAGCTAAGAACCAATATCAACAAGGACTCGAGATAAGAGAGAGTCGGTGCATGTTGTAAGACCCTAATTTTGACCCTAAGATCCCTCATGGCATCCTAACATTGCACTTGCATAGCCTCAAGGATCATAAGCATCTTGGTTCCCTTTGCCTTTGGGTGGGACCTCTTGTGGGTGGTTTGAGATCACCCAGCATGCTTGAATTGTATATTATTTCTTTTCTCATTTTTATTAACTCAAAAGCACAAAAAATATGTCACTAACATTTCTTGTTTGTAGTTTGAGCAACCACAAGGTCAAAAGCTTCTAGGAGATCCTTTGTGCATTGATATGATCAAGAGAAGATGAAAGCAAGCATGGTAATGGTTCCCAAAGCTCTAATCCATCAAATATTCCTCCCAAGTATCTTAATTCGTCATGTTGATCAAAGCAAGTCAAGGGGTTTGAGGTTTGTTTCCTAAGGAAACCCTAATTCATCTGATCATCAACAACGCCTTGCTCATGAAGCAACCTAAAACCATGGTCAAATACAATCAAGGAAAGTTCTTTAATTCATCATCTCATGCATATTTGAACTTATTTGAGTGTCCTCAATCATCAATTCATCAAGATATGAGTTGTGGACTTGAGAAGTTGATCAATCAATTCATCTGACTATTTCGAAATGCACTGAGACCTAACTTTTTAGTGTTGGTTAAATGGAGATGACCCCAAGATAAAAAATGTTCTTAAGGACAATATGAATAACTTTCATGTTCATCAAAATTTTATTTGAAGCTGGTAAGGTCATCATCCATTCCAAGACGTTATAGGACATTTTGACTGAAACCCTAATTTTGGGTCAACCTCTCAAGAACATAACTCATTCATTTTTCATGATTTTGAGGTGAGACTTAATGAATTGGAAAGCTTATTGTGTCTACTTAAAATGTTTTGTTGAGTAAAATTGCAAAATCTCAAAAGAAATACATGTGATAATGCAAAACATTATAGGTCACTTTGGGCCAAATGCATTGAAATGTGAAAAAGTCCAACTTCAAACGCCCATAACGTCTTCATTAAAAATCCAAATTATGAAAAATTTAAGTCCAAATTGATTGTATTTAAAAGATATACAACTTTTATGTTGAAGATTGTATCATTTGGAGCTTGCATCATTGAGATAGAAGGGCTTGAACATTGGCCAAATTTGGAAACTTCATATATGCATGTTTTGCACCCTACACTTCAAGCTCAAATTTAATTATTTTCCAAGGCCCAATTGGAGTTTTGATCAACATAGCATTTCTTCCTTATGCAACAAGCTTCCTAACCATTACTCATAAGGTTGCATTTGGAGTTTTGAAGCATCATTTTCGAAGACATGAAGAATTAAGTGCATTTTGTGAAAGTTATTCCAATTGCCATGCATGAGCTGATTACACCTAAATTGCACGTCCATTTCATCCATTCATGAACTCAGCAAGTTATTTCAGCCTTCATTGGGCCTTCCACATGCTCACACAAGCCCATGCAATTAAAAATCCATTTGCCATGCACACGAGTTAGCTCATGCATTCAGCTCTCTCCATCTACAAATACCATGCCTTGCCTTCACAATTCTCCAACCTAATGGCCCCTAAATCCCTGCTGAATTGAATCCCCACCCATACCAAAGGAACAAACTTCATTTTTCTCTAAAAATTCAGATCTGAAATTCAATTGCATTTGGTTGAATTTTAAGATCTAAAGTTCCTAGACCTTCTTCATTTGATCCATTGAAGCTTCTGTTTGCAAAAGGAACCAAAGAGAGTGACTCAATTCTTCACAATCCAAAGGTTTTTCTCGACTGAAATTTGCTTCGAATCTCATCATACTTTGCTCCATTTGCCTTGATCTTGTGTTGTCTGAAGTCCTCTCTATAGAGGCATCATTACTGTGTGCTTAATTGTTGAAATCGAGCAAGTTCAGTTGAACACCACCAAACTTTCATCTTTGATTTCTATCCTAATAGGAATCTAGAGTGGAATTGAGTGGCATAGGAGTGATGTACATCACTTCACCTTTCGAATGGTGCCTGGATCGTGCATTTTAGTTAACATTTGAATCTCTGCATTTTTGAACTCTCACCGGAGCTTGCCGGAGAAGACGGTGGCGCTGGCCACCGTCCGTTTTCCAGATCCAATCTGAGTCGTGCGATGCATTCTCCAAATTTAATCTCCATGCTTCATTGTTATGACTTTTCTTTAATATCGATGTGGTTGCATTAACTGTGGAATACGCTATGCACGCGCTTGTGGATCCTTGGATCTGCCAGCTCAATTAATGAGCTCAGATCCAAGGGCTCACACTTTTTCCATTTTTTTAATTCTGATTTTATTTTCTATTTCATTTTCTAAAATCTATATCTCTTTTATTATTGGTCCAAAAATTATGGGACCAATTGCATTGTTTCACTTTTAATTTCTAGTTTCTAAAAATGATTTTTAATATTTTTTATTTTCTCATTTGCTATTTTTTAGTAATTTACTCTTTTCTGGATATTCTTAATTCATTTTAAATAGTTTTTGATATTCAAAAAATACAAAAATATTTTCTCAACCTCTTTGAATGATGATAGATCTATGAAAATTATTCTCATCAATTTATTAATTGATTTGAGATTTATTTGAGATTTTAGTTCAATTAGTTTATTTTTATTCATTTTTAATTGATTAAAAATAGTTTTTGACTTTTAAAAATGCTCAACTCTTTTGTCAAATTTTGTTTAACCTTGTTGAACTTGGGATAATTCACTTGGACTTTTCAAAGTTGATTTGAAGTGATTTGAAGTTTGACCTTTCTTTAATATTTTAATTCAAGTTTTATTTTAAATATTAAAAATGCCAAAAATATTTTGTTTATTTCTTGACTTCCAATCTTCATTTTGCTTCTGTTTTCTATTGTTTGACCTTGATCTTCCCTATCTTTGGTCAACATTTGTTGATTGGTACATTCCATTTCATTTAATGCACACATCTTCCTCTTTTTCTTTTCTTCTTTTTGATCAATGAGTTAAAGGTTGATGGTTAGCATTGATTAGGGAGGTTTAATCTTCCTTGATTCAAATCTAATTCATCTTGATCAAATGATCAAGTGAATGGCTTTGAATTAAGGATAGATTGCTTTCTAAATCATGCAAATGACCTAAATCAATATAAGATCATTTCTCATCTTCTTTTTGGCATGACAAGTTGTTGGAGTTTGATTCACTAATCAAAATCTCTAACTTGTGTTGTTGCCTACATTATTATTGACTGGCCTCAGATAGTTGTGACTTTTACATAAGTCCAATTACGATTGCTTAACATAGCGCTAAATTTGACTTATGGCACACTAACTACTAACACTAACCACTGACCATTAACATTTAATTCTTGCTCTTTACATTTATGAAATTTCCTATTCTTGTACATATTATTCATTTGTTTTTCCCCTTTGCTCACTTGAGCACATGTTTATGTTTATGCAATTTTCCATTTGCTCACTTGAGCACATGTTTATGTTTATGCAATTTGTCATTTGCTCACTTGAGCACATAATTGTATATATTATTGTGCTTGTGTTTTATTTTTATTGGTGTGGACCAAATACAAAGAAATGGACAAATGGACTTAGTTTCTAGGACAACACCCTATGCAAAATGGAGTAAAAAAGGACCTTAATGTTGAAGATGGATTAGAAGGACCAAACCTCTAAACTCACTCTTATCCATTCTTGATTTGCTTCATAAAACTTTTGATGTGTGTGCTCTTGTGCTAGGGAAACCTATGAGAGCTCAAATTGAAGAACCATTGCCATGTTCATCCAAAGTGAAAGATACAAGATACATTGAGGATCTCTTCAGAGGCTTGTTTGATTGTTGCTTGAGCTTACTATTATTTTGCTTGCATATTCCAAAGGATGGGAGCTACTTGGATCATCAATATGATCTCAAGAAAGGAACTCCATTTGTGGTTTTGTTTCTTATCCCTCATCTCTTGTATGATTAGGACCTTAGCCATTCTTCTTCTTCCCTCCACTCTAACCCAAGCCAAAAACTTTTGTGCAAACATTTAACACTTCTTTTCAAACATTAGAAACCTAAGCCTTATGCTTTTGATTTTCAAACTTTCTTTTCATAACACTTATTTTGAATTTAATGTTCAAATCAACTTTGACCATATTTTGTAAATACTTTTCATTGGTAAATATAACCCATTCAAATCTCTTTTTGTGTTTTCAATGGCCACTTCCTTAATCAAAATTTTCATAACCTTTAGCTATTAGGTTTGAGTTATCCTTGAGATAGATGTAATACTCACCTATATCCTTAGTGATGGACAATGAGTCTTCCATGCTTATTATAGGGTTAACCCCTCACTAGTATGTTGAAGCTATCCTCACATGTTGGATTTGTGGTTTTGGGTTGAGTTATCTCCCTTTGATAACAAAATACCTTAAGGCTTTTGGACCAATCAATTCACCAACTCATTTTTGAGATTTTTTACCCCGAACTACGAGGTTTTGATCCTAATCTTTTTTAAGATGGTACGTAGGCAATGGGTTTATCCATCCAAACACAAAATGTAAATAAACTTGTATATTCTCTTCTCATCTCTTCAATCATGTTTGCACAAAAAATTTTCACAAAAATACCAACCTTACAACAAGTACGAAAAGGGCTCCCTAGGAGTACCTAGGATGTTTTGGGTGCTTAAAACCTTCCCATTGCATAACCAACCCCGTTACCCAAATCTCTGACATTTTTACTAGTTTTTTGATTCGATAAAACTTTTAGGTTTTTGTTCGCTTTCTAACCATTCCTTTGGATAAATAGAAGTGCGGTGGCGACTCGACTTGTATGGTTTACCTTAGATTTAGTCAATATCTCTAATGGTAACGAATACCCCGCTACAGAAAAGTGGCGACTCTGTCGGGGATAATTTGCCTAGTGGGTTTTGCCTATTTTTCATATTTGTTGTATTGTATTGTGTATTGTTTTGTGACATATTTTTGTGCAATTTGGGATTACTATATTGTATGTAATGATTGAATTGCTTGAATATTAATTCCTTGTATGCTTGGTGATCTTTGTGAGAAGAGTTCTATACCCGAACTCGAGTGCACTTAGGATAGGAGAATGGCATAGTCTTGTTGACTTGTGTGGAGTTATTCCTTAGCAAGTTGACTTGCAAGTCCATTCTCTTGGTGGAGGTCATGTTGGGATCAATAATGTCACACAAGTAGTTGTGGTTAGACATTACTCTTTCCAATATAGACCTTAGAAGCCTAGGACCTTAGTTTACCAAGCCCATCTTGGCCTATTCTTAGGATGTAGTGCGAAAGTCGTTCAAGTGTAAGATTTGATATGATTGTTACGCGATACTACACTCATAAGAGTCTCTCTTGAGAATATTTTCGGAATACGAGTAGTCGTTTCTCCGATAATTTCCGAAAGATGGGATGATGACTATGGGAACCTCTTGTAGAACATGTTTGGCAGGTGTAAACCCTAGTCCACTCCCTTTGGGTGGTTCTTAACCGAGACTCCATGCTCGTGACTTGCAACAAACCCTTGATTCATGGTTGATCCGTTCATGTGTCCTTAATATCAATGGAACTTGGGTGTTGATAAGGTGTAAACCATAATCCACCAAATTGGATGATTGATATTAAGGATGATATGATCCATCCCATGACCTTTATTTGGTGTACTTTGCTTGATCCTTGAGTGTGATTGTTGCATTCATGCATTCACGCACCCATTTGCATCCATATCATCAATAATAAGAAATTTTCAAGGAA
Organism: Lathyrus oleraceus; assembly: GCF_024323335.1. Taxonomy (NCBI): domain Eukaryota; kingdom Viridiplantae; phylum Streptophyta; class Magnoliopsida; order Fabales; family Fabaceae; genus Lathyrus; species Lathyrus oleraceus. The sequence continues at coordinate 283,060,753 of NC_066580.1, forward strand.
CTTAAGAGGTCTATTTGCAAATTTTCAGACATGGAAAGACAAAGAAGGAATACAAAGAAGTACAGTTTCAGACAATCCGACTGGAAAGAGCTAAGGAATTTGACATCCTATGTATTAGATTCTTTGGGTTTCAAGGCTCGTTTTGGGAAGCTTTTGTCTATTCTGACTACTCAAGTGGAGGAAGGATTGATGAGTGTATTGATGCAATTCTATGATCCCTTGTACCGTTGCTTCACATTTCCGGATTTTCAGCTTCTACCCACGCTTGAGGAGTATGCCTACCTTGTAGGTATACCTATTCTAGACCAGTTTCCGTTCAGTGGCTTAGAGAGGGTTCCTACTTCTCAAGAGATAGCTAATATGTTGCATATAGATGAATCTCTGGTTGGTGCTCATATGACTACCAAAGATGGAATTCAAGGTCTCCCTTCGGAGTTCCTCATTGCTCAAGCTACTACGTATGGGAAGGCCATGAGTGAGGACGCCTTTGAAGCCATATTTGTACTTATCATCTATGGGCTAGTGTTATTCTCCAACATCGACAAGTTTGTGGATGTGAACGCTATTAGGATTTTCTCTACTCTTAATCCCGTTCCGACTCTGATTGGGTGACACTTACTTTTCTTTGCATATGAGGAATGCAAAGGGTGGTGGTACCATTGTGTGCTGTTTGCCTCTGTTGTACAAGTGGTTTATTTCGCACTTACCTCAGACGGTCGCCTTCAAGGAGAACAAAGGATGTCTATGGTGGTCTACGAGACTTATGTCTCTCACTAATGATGATATCTTTTGGTATAACCATGTATATGATGGTGTGCAGATTATCGACTCTTGTGGTGAATTCTCCAATGTGCCTCTTCTTGGCACATGTGGTGGGATTAACTACAACCCTATTTTGGCACGTCGTCAGCTTGGGTTCCCCCTAAAGGATAAACCTAATAACATTCTGTTAGAAGGTTTGCTCTTTCATAAGGGTGAAGATCCCCAAGGCTTGAAGGGCAGGATGGTCCGCGCTTGGCGCAAGATCCATAGGAAAGGAAGGAAGGAGCTAGGTCCGAAGAACTGTATCGCTTTGGAGCCTTATACTTCTTGGGTTAGGAGGAGAGCTTCCGAGTACCTCATGCCTTACGAGTATCCAAGACCTACACCTTTGGTTGTGGCTGGGCCTTCAACCCTTCCTGACCAAGGAGTAGAGGAGTTGAGAGACGAAGACCGTGCACGTGCTTAGATCCGTGAACGAGAGGAGTTGCTTCAGCAGATCAAGGAGAAGGATGCTTTGATTGAGTTCCTCGAGCACCAGGTTATTGATGATCCTGATGATACATGGACTTCTCTACTTCCTCAGTCTTCCAAGTTTTAGAAAAGGAAGTACGATCGACTTGCCAAAGAGAAGGAAGATATGGAGGCAGCTTACAAGAGGGAGGTGAAGAGTCTTTGTGCATCTTATCTTCCTGTGTCCAGAGTTGTGGATGATTGCTTCTAGGGATCCATAGGATGTTCATTTTCCTTCACCCTTGTATTATATTTGGTTACCAAAATTGTACTTCTTTGGTGTAAAAATATTTCCAGATATTATGAATGAGATATTTCCATATGTGATAAATGTTTAATATTTCTAATATTTGCAAATAGAACTCTAAAAGTTCCTCTGATAAATAAAAATAAATCATATGCACAAACATTGCATGCATCATGTGCATAAGCAGGTTTTGTTCCAGGCTTCTTATTCTACGGTCTAACTTTGTGTTCTTCATTTATTTTGAAGACAAGCTGACTCACCGGTACTACACCAGAGCCAACATCTCAAGACTGATGGATCATCTAGAATAAGAGAACCGCGAGGTGAAAGAAGAAGTGACCAGATTGACTGCCCTAATAGAGTCATTCATGGCTGCCCAGAGCCAGTCTTCTCCGACACCTTCAACTCCTCCCTAGAGGACAGTCATTTTTGAGATTGTCTCTTCAACTGTGCTTGTGGCCAACGCACACTTTGCTCCAACGGCCATGCCAGCCGGATTCCCGTGGAGGATGCCTTCTAATTTCATGCCTGAGGGCCATGCACCTACTTTTGCTTCTCTGCCGGCGTCTAGCCCGATCCTTGTTGTTCCTCCTCCTGTCGTGCATACTATGCCCAGAGTAGACGATACCATCTATCATTCTAAGCCGTCTGAGGGCCCAGATGTCTATGAGAAGATGGACGCTATGAACAATCAATTTCTTGAGCTTCTCAAGGAATTGAAAACCCTTCGAGGAAAGGATCTTTTTGGCAAGTCTGCTGCCAAACTTTGCTTAGTCCCCAATGTGAAGATCCCTGTGAAATTCAAGGTCCCTGACTTTGAAAAATACAAGGGAAATGCTTGTCCTCTCAGCCACCTGGTCATGTATGCCAAGAAAATGTCGACTCAGACCGACAACGACCAACTGCTCATCCACTACTTTCAGGACAGTTTGTCCAGTGTTGCCCTACGTTGGTATATAGGCTTGGACGGTGCGAACATCTGATCCTTCAACGACCTTGGCGAGGCCTTCGTCAAGCAGTACAAATACAATGTGGAAATGGCTCCCAATAGGGATCAATTGAGGGTCGTGTCCCAGAAGGACAAGGGAACGTTCAAAGAGTACGCCCAGAGGTGGCGAGAGGTAGCAGCGCAGATCGTGCCCCCGCTAGAAGAGAAAGAGATGACCAAGATCTTTTTGAAGACTTTGAGTTCTTTTTATTATGAGAGGATGATTGGCAGCGCTCCTTCGGACTTTACCAAGATGGTGAATATGGGGATGCGACTGGAAGAAGGGGTCAGGGAAGGGCGCCTGACCAGAGAAGAAGGCTCTTCTACCAAATGGTATGGGACGTTTGGGAAGAAGAAAGATGGCAAGGCACATGCTGTGACCTCCCATGTGAAACCAAGAAGACCCTCTGTGAGGAGGAAGACCGTGCGTCCAGCCGGTAATCAGCACCAGGTGGCTCATATAGCACCTATCTTCAAAGATAATCAGCAATTTTAGCATCACAACCATCAACAACCACCTCCACAATATCAACAACAGCAGCACCGTCCTCAACAGCAGGCCTACCAGCCTCGAAACAGTAATGAAACCAACACGAGTTACGAGAGGAAAAAGGTAACCTTTGATCCTATTCCAATGACTTATGCAGAATTATATCCCTCTTTGATAGAGAGGAAGTTGATTACGCCACGAGACCCACCGGCTATACCTACTAACCCCCAGTGGTGGTATAAGCCCGAATTGCATTGTGTTTATCATTCCAGTGCTCCCGGCCACGACATGGAGAATTTCTACCCATTGAAGACCAAGGTTCAAGACCTTGTAAGATGTGGCATTCTGTGTTTTGAGGACGTAGGTCCTAACGTGAAGAAGAACCCATTGCCCGAGCATGGGAAATCTGTCAACATGGTCCAGGGATGCCCTGGCAAGTACAAAGTCAAATACGTCAGTCATATTCGACAATCTTTGGTCGAGATGCATCGTTTGCTGTGTGATTATAGTCATTATGAGCATGACCATGATAGATGCCGAGTCTGTTCTGTTAATCAAAGAGGTTGTCGCCAGGTGCGTAAAGATGTTCAAGAGCTGCTAGTTGAGGGAGTCATTGAGATCCTTCAAAACAGAAATGTTGACGAAGATGCTGATGATGTCAACGTAATCTCTCCAGTATTCCGGATACCCGAGCCTGTTATCATCAAGTATGATGGTAGAAAGCAGAAGGTTTCTCCTGCTCTGACCATTAAGCCAGCCGACCCTGTACCGTATTCTTCTAAGAAGGCGGTCCCATATTGCTACAATGTTATAGCATTGGAAAATGGGAAAGAGGTGCCCCTGCCCTCTTCATCTGTTGTTAATATTGCGGACGTCAGTGGCTTGACCCGCAGCGGTCATGTTTTCTCGGCTCCGCCAAAGCCGCAAGCTGATGCTCGAAGGAACGATATTGCTGACTATGTTGAGCGCCCGATTGGGAATGCTGTAAACGCTCCGAATCCGACACTTGTTGTTAAACCTACCTCGACGTTGAAAACTTCTGTCTCTGTTGGCTGAGTGGAAATACGAAAGAAGACTGTGATGAGATGCTGAAGCTCATCAAGAGAAGTGAGTACAACGTTGTAGATCAGCTTCTACAGACGCCATCCAAAATCTTTTTACTATCCTTGCTGATGAATTCAGAACCACACCGAGAAGCTTTGTAGAAGGTTTTGGATGTGGCATATGTGGATCACGACGTCACGATTGAAAAATTCGACAGTATTGTTGCAAACATCACTGCTTGTAACAATTTAAGTTTTTGTGATGCTGATCTCCCCGAGAAGGGAAGAGACCACAACCTGGCATTACACATTTCTATGAGTTGCAAAGATGACGCCATGTCCAATGTGCTGGTGGACACTGGGTCATCATTGAATGTATTGCCAAAGAACACTCTTGCAAAGTTATCATATCAGGGGCCTCCCATGAGGAAGAGTGGAGTGGTTGTGAAGGCTTTCGATGGGTCTCGCAAAACTGTGATTGGAGAGGTTGTTCTCCCAGTCAAAATTGGACCTAGTGATTTCCAAATTACCTTCCAGGTTATGGACATTCACCCATCGTATAACTGTCTCTTAGGCAGACCATGGATTCACGAGGCAGACGCCATGACATCCACCCTACACCGGAAACTGAAGTTTGTAAAGAATAAGAAGCTGGTGGTGATAGGGGGAGAAAAGGCTCTCCTGGTTAGCCATTTGTCTTCCTTTTCTTATATCGATGTTGAGGATGAAGTTGGGACTCCGTTCCAAGCTTTATCTATTGCTGAACCTGTTGAGAAGAGAACTTCTTCATTTACTTCCTATAAAGATGCGAAGTTAGCCATTGAGCATGATGCAACTGCTGGTTTGGGGCAAATGATTAAGCTGGAAGACAACAAATCCCGGGCTGGCATAGGTTATTCTTCTGGTGTCTTCAACAACCAAGGGCTGTTCAAGAATGGTGGATTCATCCACACCGGTCAAGATGAAGAGGTTGCTGCCGTTTTGGAAGAGGATGTAGAGGATTCTGGCAATTTCATCATCCCTGGAGGGATCTGCAATAATTGGGTCGCTGTTGATATTCCGACAGTTATCCATAAGTCAAAGTAATGTTCATTGTGTTTGAAAACCCTTCTCCCATGCCCAAAGGAGAAGTGATGACATTGTTGGCGCATAAATACAATGATATTTTCATTCAATAAATTCATGTTAAATGTTTGTTTTTCCAATTATTTTCCCTTTTCGCTTTTGCATGAAATTGGTGATCACATAAGACCCTAAAAATAAGAATAAAATCAATCGTTTTTCATCTGCATAATGATTTGCCTTGTTTGAATTCTAAAATCTTTTATATCCAAAATCATTATGCAGGTTGATCAAACCCATTGAACATAATGATCCAACACCATCTCCCAACTTTGAATTCTCTGTATTTGAGACAGAAGAAGATGATGTTGAAGAGATTTCTGACGAGATTACCTGTCTACTTGAGCATGAAGAGAAGATCATTCAGCCGCATCTTGAGAATCTGGAAACAGTCAACTTGGGGTCTGAAGATTGTGTGTGAGAAGTAAAGATTGGGGAACTCCTGAAAGAATCTGTTAAGAAGGGGTTGATTGAGTTGCTGCGAGAATATGTCGACATCTTTTCCTGGTCATATGAAGACATGCCTGGTCTGGATATGGATATTGTGCAACATTTCTTACCTTTGAAGCCTAAGTGTGTTCCTGTGAAACAGAAGCTCAGAAGAACTCATCCTGATATGGCAGTGAAGATCAAAGAGGAAGTTCAAAAGCAAATTGATACGGGGTTTCTGGTGACTTCTACATATCCTCAATGGGTGGCCAATATTGTGCCCGTGCCTAAGAAAGATGGCAAAGTCCGAATGTGTGTGGACTATAGAGACTTGAATAAAGCTAGTCCGAAAGATGATTTCCCTCTGCCACATATTGATATGTTGGTAGATAATACAGCTAAATTCAATCTCTTCTCATTTATGGACGGATTTTCCAAATATAATCAGATTAAAATGGAACCCGAGGATATGGAGAAGACAACATTCATCACACCTTGGGGAACATTATGTTATCGAGTGATGCCCTTCGGTTTGAAGAATGGCGGAGCCACGTATCAACGAGCTATGACTACCTTGTTTCACGATATGATGCACAAAGAGATCGAGGTATATGTCGATGATATGATTGCAAAGTCAAGAACGGAAGTTGAACATGTTGAGCACTTGTTGAAGCTTTTCCAGCGTCTCAGGAAGTATAAGCTTCGTCTGAATCCTAACAAGTGTACATTTGGAGTCCGTTCTGTCAAGTTATTAGGCTTTATTGTCAGCGAAAAAGGTATTGAGGTTGATCCTGCAAAGGTCAAAGCAATACAAGAGATGCATGCGCCCAAAACTGAGAAGCAAGTCCGAGGTTTTCTTGGCCGCTTGAATTATATTTCCAGATTTATATCCCACATGACTGCCACATGTGCGCCAATATTCAAGCTCCTCCTGAAAGATCAGTCTCATGATTGGACCAAGGATTGCCAAAAAGCCTTTGATAGTATTAAAGAGTATCTTTCTGAGCCTCCGATTTTGTCTCCGCCTGTGGAAGGGAGACCGTTGATTATGTATCTGACAGTTCTTGAAGACTCGATGGTTGCGTCCATGGTTAGCAAGACGAATCAGGAAAGAAAGAGTATGTTATCTACTACCTGAGTAAGAAGTTCACTGATTGTGAGTCTCGATACTCAATGCTTGAGAAGACATGTTGTGCTTTGGCTTGGGCTACTAAGCGCTAACGCCAGAATATGTTAAATCATACGACTTGGTTGATATCCAAAATGGATCCAATTAAGTACATCTTTGAGACACCTGCTTTAACTGGGAGGATTGCCCGTTGGCAGATGTTGTTATCTGAGTATGATATTAAGTATAGAGCCCAGAAGGCGATAAAAGGTAGTATTTTGGCTGACAACTTGGCACATCAACCAATTGAAGATTATCAGTCTGTTCAGTATGACTTCCCAGATGAGGAGATTCTGTATTTGAAAATGAAAGATTGCGATGAACCTATGCTCGATGAAGGACCAGAGCCTGGTTCCAAATGGAGCGTGGTGTTTGATGGCGCTGTGAATCAATATGGAAATGGTATTGGGGCAGTGATTATTACTCCTCAGGGCACACATTTTCCTTTTACTGCAAGGCTGACTTTTAAATGTACAAATAATATGGCTGAGTATGAGGCCTGTATTATGGGATTGGAAGAATGTATTGATCTGAGGATCAAGCATCTTGATGTTTATGGTGATTCGGCCCTCGTTGTTAATCAGATTAAAGGTGAATGGGAAACGAATCAGCCTGGCCTCATCCCATATAGAGATTATGCGAGGAGGATTTTAACATTATTTACTGAGGTTGACATCCATCATATTCCTCGAGATGAAAATCGGATGGCATATGCTCTCGCTACACTTGCTTCGACGATTGTGGTTAGACTTTGGAATGAAGTTCCCAATATCACTGTGATGCGCTTGGACAGACCAACTCATGTATTTGCTGTAGAAGATATGCAAGATGATAAGCCGTGGTATTATGATATCAAGTGTTTTCTTCAGAGCCAGATTTACCCGCCTGGGGCATCTATGAAAGATAGGACGACTTTGAGGAGATTGTCAGGCAATTTCTATCTCAATGGTGATGGGCTTTATAAGAGGAATTTTGACATGGTTTTGCTCAGATGCGTGGATAGACACGAAGCAGACCTGTTAATTACTGAGGTCCATGAGGGTTCATTTGGTACTAATTCCAATGGACATGCCATGGCTAGAAAGATGTTGAGAGCAGGCTACTATTGACAGACAATGAAGTCTGACTGCTGAAAATATATGAAGAAATGCCACAAGTGTCAGATTTATGCGGATAAGATTCATATTTCCCCGACACTTCTGAATGTGATTTCATCACCATGGCCTTTCTCTATGTGGGGAATTGGCATGATTGGCATGATCGAACCGAAAGCGTCCAACGGTCACAAATTTATTCTCGTAGCAATTGATTACTTCACCAAGTGGGTTGAAGCGGCATCGTATGCAAATGTGACCAGGCAGGTGGTTGTGAAGTTTATCAAGAATCAACTCATATGCCGCTATGGTGTGCCGGATAAGATCATTACTGACAATGGATCTAACTTGAACAACAAGATGATGAAAGAGTTGTGTAGTGAGTTCAAGGTCGCACATCATAATTCTTCTCCTTACAGACCCAAAATGAATAGGGTTGATGAAGCTGCTAATAATAACATCAAGAAGATTATCCAGAAGATGGTTGTTACGTACAAGGATTGGCATGAGATGCTGCCATTTGCTTTGCATGGATACCGTACGTCTGTCCGCACTTCAACAGGGGCAACCCCTTTCTCTCTTGTTTACAGCATGGAGGTTGTACTCCCAGTAGAGGTGGAGATCCCATCAATGAGAGTCTTGATGGAAGCCAAGTTGACTGATGCTGAATGATTTCAGAGTCGCTATGACCAGCTGAATTTGATTGAAGAGAAGAGATTGACTGCCATGTGCCATGGTCAGTTATATCAGCAAACGATGAAGAAATCCTTTGATAAGAAGGTCAAGCCTCGTGCATTCCAAGAAGGTGACCTTGTGCTCAAGAAAGTCTTGTCTTTCGCGCCCAATTCCAGGGGCAAGTGGACTCCAAACTATGAAGGTCCGTACGTTGTCAAGAGAGCCTTTTCAGGCAGTGCTTTGATACTTACAACTATGGATGGGGAGGATTTCACTCGTCCTGTGAATTCAGATGCAGTCAAGAAATACTTCGCCTACAAATAAAAATAGAATAACTCGCTAAGTTGAAAACCCGAAAGGGCAGTATAGGCAAAAATGAGCGTCTTGGTGAATTAAAAACCCGAAAGGGCGATCCAGGTAAAAGTTAGAGACATAACAAAATGATGATATATATCCCGCTAGATTGAGTACTTCACCCTGGGGCAATCTAGGCAAAAAATAGGGATTTGGCAAGTAACTGCATCCTTACCAGACTTTGTTCTACAAACTGTCATCCGTCAGAGATTCTCGCTCAGTCATCGTCAACTGAAGCTTCAAATACATCAGATTCAGAGTTGGTGGAGAAATGGTCATTATGTTCAATGTAGCCCTTTTCCAATATATATCACCAATTTCAAATTTGTAAATATCTATGGAGTTTTGCCATTTGCAGACTACCATTCCATCAAATAAATTTGAGTATTTATCCAATTATTTGCACTCTTATTTGTTTCTATCCAACAAACGTTTTGCATGTTCTAATTGAGAAATATCATTGTTTTAAACAAATAAATTTTTATATTTTTGTTTTTAAACAAAGAGAACATTCACAACGACAAAAGGATACTGGGGATGTCTGCACTGCTCTCCCAAAGACGTTATGATTCTCAACAGGGTAAGACATTTGTTCATATTCCAGGCATGCTTGTATCCTCTTTCTCCGAAGCCTTTTATGGTTTTTCTCCCGAGCAGAGTGTTTGGTAAAGATACTCATCCCTCCTTCCTTCAGCAGAGTAATGATCCTTCCTCCTCAGCAGATGTGATCTATTTGTGGTGGTTCCCCACAGAGTTCCATTTTTCCCCTTTTTGATAATTTCCCCAGTAGAGTTGCTTCTACAGTGTATTTTATCTGTGCGATGATCCTGTTCTCGACTGGAATGACTGATGCTCATTCCCCTGCAGAGATCTTTGTTTCCTGGTATCTCTTGCCCCTATCAGACTGGATGTTCTCCAATAGGCCTGGCTTTCTCTCTCGAGATGTAGTACCGGATGTTTGTTCGTCGATTAGTGGATTTGTTTGTGTTAGATATGTCTGTTGTGTCAGCATTCGTCATACATAAACCATACATATATGCATAATTTAAACATTCCGATATTCATGTTGCATTCTTTGCCATTTATCTTTGTTTGATATCTCCTGCTAGTGGGTAATTTCTGTCCCCAAGCAGATGTTTATGTTTGATCTCCCCATATAGAGTCAGCCCCATAAGCAGAAAGTGTTTATCCTTTCTTCCATACTCCCCACTGAGTTATGTCCTCGTGGATGATGGTTGTTTCTGCTTCCTCCCAACATATATATTGGGATGGAATTCCCCCGGAGTTATATCCTCATAGGGATGAGTCTTGTTTCACCGCACCTCTCTAGTTTGTTCCTAGATTGGCTTCATGAGTATTTTTCCTTGTATTTTTCTGTGGTTTAGATGAGTGGTTGCTCAGTAACCAGTAATTATCCATCTTTTTCCTTGGCGGAGTATGTGGCCTTCTACCCTTATACCAGTAGTGATAAGTCCTATTTTCTTTGTTTTTCTACCCTTATACCGTTAGTTGTAAACCCTATTTTTATCCTCCTTGCAGAGTTAACCCTTGATTGTTGTTCATCCTAACCGATGACGGTTACTCTTCCGTGGTTTTCTACCCCGTATCCGGTAGATGTAATCCCCTCCTTGGACGATTATCTTTATCCAATATTCGGTATTGATATCCCTTCACCCTTTTCGAGTGTATCTCCCAATAACCGGTGATATATCTCCCGGATCATTGCCTTTGTCAATGTATCCCCAGCGAGTCATCTGTCATTTGTCTTTCGTTGGCAATGATTTTTTCTCCCTTTGATTTGGTCATCATTTCATACCTAGTATTTGGTATCCCGATGCCTTTTCTTTCGGTCGATTTATCCTTTATTAACCCAGTAACCAGTTGTGGATAATCTTCCATGCGAGTATGTTATATATGTTCTGACGGTAATAGATGATATATCTCATGCACTCTTTGGTCGAAGTCTTTTGCTCTTCTCTAGTCGAGTAAGATTCGTATCCCCTTTTTGTGGAATCGAATGCCCATCCTGTAATCAAGTCCTCTTTTTAGCCCTCTTTGGGATGATGAGTGTCTTGGAAGTATTCCCCAATTCACGTCTTGGTTGGTCACCTATTATATGCCCAGTAACCGATATCCCTGGTGTTCCTTCCTTTCTGCTCCCTATTATGACTTTTGTCCCCTGTGGAGTCAGATTTTCCTGAGTTGAAATATACCTTTTTAGGTTTTCCTCAGATGATTTCGGATGTTTGATATCTCTCACCCTTATACCGGTCTTAGATATTCATTCTCCCTGAGCATGTTGTTCTCTCGCCCTTATACCGGTGTTCGGGTCCCATGTCTCTTCGAGTTTATTACCCAGTAACCGGTAATACCTCATCCTGGTGTTTCCTCAGAGGAGTCCTGTTTGGATGATCCCCAGCGAGATCCCTTAGCGGATTTTCCCCATCTGAGTCCGGATTTTCATCCGAAGTATCCTTTATGGATAATTTTGTTGTGTTGGCATATTCCCCAATACATGCCTCTTTAGGTCAGCTCGAGTCCTTCCATTGATTTATTTTCATGGAATCTCTCTCATGTCGCGGCAAGTTCTAAGTCGTGACCTGCTCACGCAATTTATCTCCTTTCTTATCCCCATAAGAGTCCCAAAGTCTCTGTCCCATGGAGTGAATTACTCGTATGGATTGTCAGTTGCTCCGGATTTCTTTTCTTCTTTGTGGGCACATATCCCCATAAAGTATTACCCTGTTGCATACATACATTTGAATCATGAGGTCTCTTAGGGACCAAAATTCGTCTCTTTGTTATTATTTAAGCCCATTCTACCTCGTCGAGACGAAGATTTTAACCTTCACTTCTCCGGCTAGAATGACCTTAAATAGGGGCATCTGTAAGACCCTAATTTTGACCCTAAGATCCCTCATGGCATCATAACATTGCACTTGCATAACCTCAAGGATCATAAGCATCTTGGTTCCCTTTGCCTTTGGGTGAGACCTCTTGTGGGTGGTTTGAGATCACCAAGCATGCTTGAATTGTATATTATTTCTTTTCTCATTTTTTATTAACTCAAAAGCACAAAAAATATGTCACTAACATTTCTTGTTTGTAGTTTGAGCAGCCATAAGGTCAAAAGCTTCTAGGAGATCCTTTGTGCAATGATATGATCAAGAGAAGATGAAAGCAAGCATGGTAATTGTTCCCAGAGCTCTCATCCATCAAATATGCCTCCCAAGTATCTTAATTCATCATGTTTATCAAATCAAGTCAAGGGGTTTGAGGTTTGTTTCCCAAGGAAACCCTAATTCATCTGATCATCAACAATGCCTTGCTCATGAAGCAACCTCAAGCCATGGTAAAATAAAATCAAGGGAAGTTCTTTAATTCTTCATCTCATGCATATTTGAACTTATTTGAGTGTCCTCAATCATCAATTCATCAAGATATGAGTTGTGGACTTGAGAAGTTGATCAGTCAATTCATCTGACTATTTTGAAATGCACTGAGACTTAATTTTTCATGTATTGGTCAAATGGAGATGACCCTGAGAGAAAAACTGTTCTTAAGGACAATATGATCAAATTTCATGTTCATCAAAATTTTATTTGAATCATGGAAGGTCATCATCCATTCCAAGACATTATAGGTCATTTTGACTGAAACCCTAATTTTCGGTCAACCTCCCAAAAACGTAACTCATTCATTTTTCATGATTTTGAGGTGAAATTTAATGAATTGGAAATATTATTGTGTCTACTTCAAATGTTATGTTGAGCAAAATTGCAAAATCTCAAAAGAAATACATGTGATAATGCAAAACATTATAGGTCACTTTGGGCCAAATGCATTGAAATGTGAAAAAGTCCAACTTTAAGTGTCCATAACTTCTTCATTAAAAATCCAAATGATGCAAAATAAAAGTCCAAATTGATTATCTTGAAAATATCTACAACTTTCATGTTAACTATTTTATCATTTGGAGCTTGCATCATTGAGACAGAAGGGCTTGACCATTGGCCAAATTTGGAAACTTCATATATGCATGTTTTGCACCCTACACTTCAAGCTCAAATTTAATTATTTTCCAAGGCCCAATTGGAGTTTTGATCAACATAGCATTTCTTCCTTATGCAACAAGCTTCCTAACCATTACTCATAAGGTTGCATTTGGAGTTTGGAATTATCATTTTCGAAGACATGAAGAATTAAGTGCATTTTGTGAAAGTTATTCCAATTGCCATGCATGAGCTGATTACACCTAAATTGCACGTCCATTTCATCCATTCATGAAGTCAGCAAGTTGTTTCAGCTTTCATTGGGCCTTTCACATGCTCACACAGGCCCATGCAATTCAAAATCCATTTGCCATGCACACGAGTTAACTCATGCATTCAGCTCTCTCCATCTATAAATACCCTTGCCTTCACTATTCTCCAACCTAATGGCGCCTAAATCCCTGCTGAATTGAATCCCCACCCATATCAAAGGAACAAACTTCATTTTTCTCTAAAAATTCAGATCTGAAATTCAATTGCATTTGGTTGAATTTTAAGATCTAAAGTTCCTAGACCTTCTTCATTTGATCCATTGAAGCACCTGTTTGCAAAAGGAACCAAAGAGAGTGACTCAATTCTTCATAATCCAAAGGTTTTGCTCGACTGAAATTTGCTTCGAATCTCATCATACTTTGCTCCATTTGCCTTGATCTTGTGTTGTCTGAAGTCCTCTCTATAGAGGCATCATTATTGTGTGCTTAATTGTTGAAATCGAGCAAGTTCAGTTGAACACCACCAAACTTCCATCTCTGATTTCTCTCTTAATAGGAATCTAGAGTGGAATTGAGTTGCATAGGAGTGATGTACATCACTTCACCTTTCGAATGGTGCCTGGATCGTGCATTTTAGTTAACATTTGAATCTCTGCATTTTGGAACTCTCACCGGAGCTTGCCGGAGAAGACGGTGGCGCTTGCCACCGTCCGTTTGCCAGATCCAATCTGAGCCGTGCGATGCATTCTCCAGATTTAATCTCCATGCTTCATTGTTATGACTTTTCTTTAATATCCATGTGGTTGCATTGACTGTGGAATACGCTAGGCGCGCGCTTGTGGATCCTTGGATCTGCCAGCTCAATTAATGAGCTCAGATCCAAGGGCTCACGCTTTTTCCATTTTTTTAATTCTGATTTTATTTTCTATTTCATTTTTAAATTCCATTTCATTTTCTAAAATCCATATCTCTTTTATTATTGGTCCAAAAATTATGGGACCAATTGCATTGTTTCTTTTTTAATTTCTAGTTTCTAAAAATGATTTTTACTATTTTTTATTTTATCATTTTCTTGTTTTTAGTAATTTTCTCTTTTCTGGTTATTTTTAATTCATTTTAAATAGGTTTTGATATTCAAAAAATACAAAAATATTTTCTCAACCTCTTTGAATGATGATAGATCTATGAAAAATATTCTCATCAATTTATTAATTGATTTGAGATTTATTTGGGATTTTAGTTGAATTAGTTTTTTTATTCATTTTTAATTGATTAAAAATAGTTTTTGACTTTTAAAAATGCTGAAATTTTTTGTCAAACTTTGTTTGACCTTGTTGAACTTGGGATAATTCACTTGGACTTTTCAAAGTTGATTTGAAGTGAGTTTGAAGTTTGACCTTTCTTTAATATTTTAATTCAAGTTTTATTTTAATTATTAAAAATGCCAAAAATATTTTGTTTATTTCTTGACTTCCAATCTTCATTTTGCTTCTGTTTCCTATTGTTTGACCTTGATCTTCCCTATCTTTGGTCACATTTGTTGATTGGTACATTCCATTTCATTTAATGCACTTTATTTCTTCATTTCTATTTCTTCTTCTTCTTCTTCTTCTTCTTTTTCTTCTTTTCTTCTTTTTGATCAATGAGTTAAAGGTTGATGTTTAGCATTGATTAGGGAGGTTTAATCTTCCTTGATTCAAATCTAATTCATCCTGATCAAATGATCAAGTGAATGGCTTTGCATTAATGATAGATTGCTTTCTAAATCATGCAAAGGACCTAAATCAATACAAGATCATTTCTCATAATCTTTTTGGCATGGCAAGTTGTTGGAGTTTGATTCAATAATTAAAATCTCTAACTTGTGTTGGAGTTTGATTCATTTCTCGGATAGTTGTGACTTCTACATAAGTCCAATTACGATTGCTTAACATAGCGCTAAATTTGCCTTATGGCACACTAACTACTAACACTAACCATTGACCATTAACATTTAATTCTTGCTCTTTACATTTATGCAATTTCCTATTCTTGTACATATTATTCATTTGCGTTTCCCCTTTGCTCACTTGAGCACATGTTTATGTTTATGCAATTTGCCTTTTGCAAACTTGAGCACATAATTGTATATATTATTGTGCTTGTGTTTTGTTTTGATTGTTGTGGGCCAAATGCAAAGAAATGGACAAATGGACTTAGTTTCTAGGACAATACCCTATGCAAAATGGAGTAAAAAATGACCTTAATGTTTAAGATGGATTAGAAGGACCAAACCTCTAGAATCACTCTTGTCCATTCTTGATTTGCTTCATAAAACTTTTGATGTGTGTGCTCTTGTGCTAGGGAATCCTATGAGAGCTCAAATTGAAGAACCATTGCCATGTTCATCCAAAGTGAAAGATACAAGATACATTGAGGATCTCTTAAGAGGCTTGTTTGATTGTTTCTTGAGCTTACTATTATTTTGCTTGCATATTCCAAAGGATGAGAGCTACTTGGATCATCAATATGATCTCAAGAAAGGAACTCCATTTGTGGTTTTGTTTCTTATCCCTCATCTCTTGTATGATTAGGACCTTAGCCATTCTTCTTCTTCCCTCCACTCTAACCCAAGCCAAAAACTTTTGTGCAAACATTTAACACTTCTTTTCGAACATTAGAAACCTAAGCCTTATGCTTTTGATTTTCAACTTTTCTTTTCATAACACTTATTTTGAATTGAATCTTTAAATCAACTTTGACCATATTTTGTAAATACTTTTCATTGGTAAATATAACCCATTCAAATGTCTTTTTATGGTTTCAATGGCCACTTCCTTAATCAAAATTTTCATAACCTTTAGCTATTAGGTTTGAGTTATCCTTGAGGTAGATGTAATACTCACCTATATCCTTAGTGATGGACAATGAGTCTTCCATGCTTATTATAGGGTTAACCCCTCACTATCATGTTGAAGTTATCCTCACATGGTGGATTTGTGGTTTTGGGTTGAGTTTTCTCCCTTTGATAACAAAAGACCTTAAGGCTTTTGGACCAATCAAATCACCAACTCATTTTTGAGATTTTTTACCTTGAACTACGAGGTTTTGATCCTAATCTTTTTTAAGGTGGTACATAGGCAATGGGTTTATCCATCCAAACACAAAATGTAAATAAACTTGTATATTCTCTTCTCATCTCTTCAATCATGTTTTCACAAACAAATTTTCACATAATACCAACCTTAAACCAAGTATGAAAAGGGCTCCCTAGGAGTACCTAGGATGTTTTGGGTGCTTAAAACCTTACCATTGCATAACCAACCCCCTTACCCAGATCTCTGACATTTTTACTAGTTTTTTATTCGATAAAACTTTTAGGTTTTTGTTCGATTTCTAACCATTCCTTTGGATAAATAGAAGTGCGGTGGCGACTCGACTTGTATGGTTTACCTTAGATTTAGTCAATATCTCTAATGGTAACGAATACCCCACTACACATGTGACCGAAATGTGTAGTGCTTTGTTATGGGTGTTTCCCTCGAGAGGTAGCTCTACTTCATTAAATCCCAGATACCTAATTGCGGTGATATTGGCAACCACGTCGTCAAATTGATCGATTGTGATATCTTGCATCATGTGAGCGGCATTTTGAACTTTTAGCAATTCTTTGCGATGAGCTTCAAAAATCAACAGCAAAGACAATGTTGAGATTTTGGAGGGGGTCTGATTCAACTAGTTAACAATCTTGAAATCACTTTTCTTGATCAATTTGAGGAATTCTTGGCTTTCCTTAAAATTGATACTCTTATTGTGATCTTCAATCTGCTCTTTCTCAACCATCGACCATTTACCCTTAGATGTTTCAGATTCTACGGATTTATTGTCAATAACTTTAGTCAAAACTGGAACAGTCGTCACGTTCGGAGTGGCAGGTACAGTTGCCCCTGCCTGCAGAGTCAGAGTAGGAAGGACCCTCTCCTTAGGCGGAATGACTGTGGGTGCTGGAGACACCCTAGGAGTGTATTTAGGAGCGAATACTCGGCCACTTCGAGTCATGCCTCCCATTCCAGCAATGTTGACGATTTTTGTGTCAGGAATCTGAATTTCTTTTCCTCCCAAATACGTTGTAGTCTCATAATTCCAATGCACTACCTTAGTATTCTGATACGGGAATAGAGTGAGAACACGAAAATGAATTGGATGAATCCTCTTGGGAGGAGCTTTAACCTTCTTCTTTTTGTCCATAATTGTTATTGGCTCGATTACTGCCACCTCTTCTGCTGCTTGATACTTTGAGAATTGTATTAACCATTTATCCATTAGTTCTTGCACACAACCCCTCAGCTGGTCGCAATTGTCCAGATCAAACTCACATACTGTGCAATCGTCATGTACACCTTCTAGAAACCCAAACTGTTCAAGCCTCTATAACACAACGGACATCAGAGTCTTCACCTCTTCGACCCTTAGTATAGATTCGGTAGCCTCCTCTTCGATCACAACATTGACTTCTATGCCATTGTAGTTTGGCAAGGGATTAGTCTTTACATCAGGTTTTTCTTCAGAGAAAGATAAAATCTCTTGATCAATTAACTCTTGGATCCTCTTTTTGAGAGCCCAACAATCTTCGGTGGAATGCCCTATATACCCTGCGTGGAAAGTGCATGTGGCATTAGGGTTGTGACTGCGATTAAAGGGAGGAGAGGCTGCCTGAAGTTCTCTTGGTACAATAGCCCCCACTTGGATTAGATACTGCACTAAGTCTGTATACGGTACTGGGATCTCATCAAGCTGGGGACGATTGCCAAAATTGCCTATGTTGCTCTGACCTCGATTTTGTCCTCTGTTATGACGGTTATATTGTTGGTTCAGATTTTTCTGAGCGGGTGTTGGTTGTTGATTACCTTTCTGCGGTTGGTACTGGAATGGAGGTTGCTGATATTGAGTTGTGGCGACATATGAATATGGATAATACGACATAAGGGCAATCGGAAATTGATATCGGGGGAGAGCATTTACCATCACAGTGTTTTCTTCACCTCCTTCTTTTTAGCGAAGCCCCCATGCGGCCTCTTGTTGGTTGTCTGATGTGCGATCCTGTCTGTGATTTTCCCTGATTTCAGCCCACTCTCAACACGTACCCCAATGGTTACCATATCAATAAAACTTGTTGACAAACTACCAATCATCTTCTCAAAATACAACCATTACAGTGTACCCATGAAGATATCCACTAATTCGTTGTCAGATAATGTTGGCCGGAATCTAGACGCCATCTCGCGCCAACATTGAGCATATTCCTTGAAGGTTTCATTAGATCTTTCAGACTGATTATATAGTTGAAGCCTTGTCGGGGCCATGTCAAGGTTGTACTTGTATTGTTTCAAGAATGCCTCTGAGAGATCCCTCCATGACCAGATCTTTGAGCGCTCTAAACCCATGTACCAATCCAAGAAAGCCCCGGATAGGCTATCTTGGAAGCAATGGATCAAGAGGTTGTCATTATCAATGTATGAGGCCATTTTCTGACAGTACATGGTGATGTGACTACGTGGATAACTGAGGCCCTTGTACTTCGGAAGGTCAGCCACCTTGAATTTCTGTGGTAGTACCATGTTCGGGACCAAGCAGAAGCCTCAAGCGTCTATACCGAAGGCGGAGAAACCCTCGATGGCCCCGATTCTATCGTCCAATAGCTGGTAATCCGCAGGTCTGGCCGGATCAGCAGCGGGAGGAGCGACCTGACTGGCTGATCCAGAAGTTTCTGGAGAAATTGGTGCAGGAATGTTTGGGGCGAACCACATCTGAGGTAGGTAAGAGAAACCTGGTGGCACGGTGTAGCACCTCAAATTTGCACCTACCATTTTGTATATTCATTTTCATGTTTAGGTCATTAACATTAGCATTGTCCACTGCATAGCATTGCATTGTCCATTGCCCAAGTGCAAGTCATCAGTTCATCAATCAAGACTGGTCAGGAGATCCAGTTGTGCAAGCAAGCAAGTGCAATTTCTATTGAAGCAAAGCCCAAGGGTTGGTTCATTGAGTTCATATAATCTAGGGATCATTTTGAAGTGGTTTGGCCAAAGATTGGATGATCAAAGCTCAACAGTCAAGTTGAAATTCATCTGAAACCCCAGAAAGTCAACCAAATTCAACTGTGCATTTAATCATGGATTTGAAGGTGGGAGATGGCTAGAGAGGCGTCATTCATGTCCATACAAGTCTCATTTGACATTACAAATATCAACAATGAAGAATTTGAGGTCAGATGAAAAGTTTCCAAAAATAGTAAGTGACCTGTAATTTCAAACTGCCAAAAATGGAAAGGTTTTCTCCTCAAGTTTACATCATCAAGCAAGCTTCAAATGAATTTTTGTCCAACATGAAAGTTGAATATATTGCTCTCACCTTTCCAAAAAGTCCAAGAACTTGAATTTCTCATGTATGGTTGGCAAGTTATGGATCAATCATTGTCAAGCAAATTTGAAGTTCAAAAGGGGATAACTTTCACACCACAAGGCCAAATGAAGTGGGATTTTTTGCAACATTCTTGTTTTGACATGAGCTATCCAAAACATGCATCAAAAACCATGCATTTCCATTATAAAATTTTGGCCTTTTGATTTGAATTTTGGAGGGAAAACTACATTTGAAACTTGGTGCATTGTTTTCATATTTTTGCACTTGCCTTGGCTTCAAAACAGCATTTCATGTGGATTTGGCACAGAATTCGTGCACTGTTACATCCTTTTCATGCACATGAGGGTGAATTTCCAATTTGCCATAACACTTGCATTTCACTTAATCTAATTGCATTTGGTTAATTGTGATTAGTAACTTCATTAGTCCACCATATATATAGTATAATCATAACAGAAACAACAATGAACAGTTCATAATTTTTCAGATCTAGATTTTTGCACAATTTTCTCCATTGAATTCTCTCAACTTTTCTTCTATTTTCTTCACAAACCTTGCCTGGTCTTTGATTGTTCCATCATCCACAAGCATTTTTGAGCTGGATTGAAGCAGGATCAAGAGAATTTCGAGCAGATTCTGGAACTGTTACAAGTGGCATCATCAATGGCAGTTGAGAATTTGAGCATCATCAAGGACAATATTCCTTCATCCACTCATCTACCTAAGCCTCGAGGAGCTTCTGTTTGCGCCTTACCAAGCTTGAAAACACTGATTTCAGTTCTGCATCTCGTTGAAGGTTAGGATTCGAATCTTGTAATTGTTGAAATTAGGATATACATGTTGTAGATCTTGAATTCCTGAGTGTGCTGAGCTTTATCTCGTGTATTTTCATCAAGAAATGAGAAAGTTATGTGGAATCTAAGATTGACATGTGAAATTTCTTTTGCTCGATCCAGACTTGTTATGGAGAATTAGGTTGAATTGATCTTAGATTAGTGATGTACATTAGAAGAGGATTCCGATGGTATATGTTTTGTTAATTTCTGCGCATAAGTGTTCTTGAGTGTATGAATGTTGATGAACATGGATGAAGATCTAGGGTTTTCGTTCCCAGAAGTGAATTTGATCTTGTGCGCGCCATTCTGCATGTGTTTTGAGGTTAACCGCCATGTATTGGACCACGTGTGCATGACTTGGCTGAATGATTGGTGTAGCGCGCTTCTAATTGCCATGTAGACTAAAGTGAAACGCAGAGTTTCACTTAAGTAGCGCTCAGTTTCAAATTGTAACACGGTTCGAATCTGGCTGATGTTGGTTTCCACATTGGCCTTGCATTTTATTTCCATTATTTCCTCCATGTTCATGTATGCCATTCCATGTGGTTTTTATTTTTTCACTCACTTAGAAAAATCATATCTCCATGATTATTAATCTAATTGAGCTGGGATTTTTTGCATGATGTTCCTCATGATCTCTAGAATTTTATGGTGATTTTTCCAGAAATTGTGCACGCATGGATTTAATATTTGCTTAGGGATTGCTCATACATGTGTTTTCTTGACATGCCTTGCCATTTTGATTGTGAAATGTTGAGTTTTGCTCCAATGACTCTGAAACTTTGTATGCTTAAACTAGAGACCTTTAGGTTTTTTTTGGTATAGAGTTTGCATTTTTCTCATTTTTGGTTATGGAGATATGCTGTGGTTAATGGAGGTGTGACAATGTGTGTCACACCATTGCTTACTCAACTTGTGGATTTTACTTTCCATGCCAATTCAATGCCAATTAATCTGATTTTTTGTATGATGGTACTTCTGGATGTTAGGATTTCTTGTGAATTTTTATGGAATTTTTGGATTCAATTTGGATTTGTTTGAGATTTTCCTTTCTGTTTGACCATTTGTGGACTTTTTGAGAGTCATGAACTTAGATGATTTGTGAAATGGTGGATGTTTATCCTATGGACTTGGAATTTTGCACATGTATTCTAGACACTTTGAAGTTTATTGTGGCTTTGATTGTATGCATTTATCATGTGTCGATTATGTTTTATGGTTGTGTGAAGTTGATGCATCTATTTGTGCCCTAATTGAGCTTGTTTGTTCTTACCTTGACTTATGGAATTTATTTGCCATAATTAAAATTGTCCAAATGCCTTGAATTTTGGTTGATGATTATGTGATGTGTGCTGTTTAGCCATGATTTTTCTTGAGATTTATTGAATCATTTTTGAGTTGATGTGGATTGGTTCATTCTGTTTGCTTCAATGAGCTTTGAACTTGCATGATTTGCCTTATGTGCTTTGTAAAATGAAATTGGTTAATGCTATTGATATGAGACCACTTGGACATTGTTCCTAATTGATTAAGCTTGATTTTTGTCAATTTTCATTTTCTTTTTTGGATTATTACTCCCTCTTTGACCCTAGGCCTTGTCCTAGTGGTTTGCCTCTCACATTTGAGCTTTGTTTCAGGATAAGAAGCACAATTGCCATGCTTGATGATGTTCAATCATTTGGAGTTGATCCATTGCTTGTTGATGACTAATCTTGAGTTTGTTTTGTAGGCTTTGAGACTTAAGCCTAGGCCTTGTGGCTTGCACCTTTGTGCATTGATGCTTGTCTGTCTGTTTATGTACAGTTGACTGTTGACTTGTAATTGTCTGTTTCCTTTTTTGAGTTGTGTACTGATTATGTTGGATTGTTTTCAGGTACCTTAGTTGCTATAGTTCCTTTGTGAAATTGCTTTTGCTTTGCTTGATAGCTTAAGCATTGAGGTATAACTTCTCTAACTTCATGTAGTCTGGAAGACCTGTCCTGTTACTTGGGCAGGCACCTGTCTGAAGTCCTCCTTAAGAGGCAATGCTTGTGTTTGTTTATCTTTGTCCCCTGTACATATCAAAGACCTCCTAAGTGAAGAGGCATTGGCAGATACAAGAGATGTGTAGTCCATCTCCTGCTAATCAGTGAGTCATCCACTTTGCTCACACACCTTGTGTTGATGCATTGTGGATAATAGCCCAAGATCTTTGTTGTGTCAGTCATGTGGATAGAAGAGTTCCAACTTTCTGAACTCCCACACTTTCAATTGTCTGAAGCTCTCCCAGGCCAGGGATAAGAGCTGTGAGGCACACCCCTCACTTCCCATTTCATCTGCTTCACCCTAACTCTCAATGTTAGGGTTAAGAGCTAACATCACCCTGTTACAGTGGCTTGTTTGTCGAGGTTGACATGACCCCTTGACTAAAGCGTAGCCTTGTTTGAGCCCCTCTATTTGTATATAGTGTGTGTGCTTGCTTTGCGCTTCTGTATGACTGTTGTGCTGTTTAGGATAGCTTGCTCCCTGTGCAAGTTAGATAGCAACCTTAACTTAGGGATGATATGCATGATAACATCTAGGCTTGAGTCGTAGTCTCCCTAGTAGTTTGTGTCTCCCTTTGTATCTGGTTAGGCTAGTCCTTTGTCCCTGCGTAGGGGAACTACGTCGCCCTGATCGTCATACCAGATGAGGTACGTAGGCAGGAGATGAGCTGATCTCTCCGGGCGCCTTGTTGTGTTGTTTCTTGTGTGTGTCAAGAGATGGATGTAAGACCAGCGATTGGTATTCCGTATCCTCTTGTTGTGTGCTTGGAGTCCGATGTAAGTCCAGCGATTGGCATTTGGTTTCATGTGTGTGTTTGTTGGTTCGGAGTCTGATGTATGTCCAGCGATTGGCATTCGGTTTCCATGTTTACCTGTTTGTGTGGAGTTTGACGTAAGCCCAGCGATTGGCAGTCGATTTCCTATGTTGTTTTGTTTGGCGTGCGTTAGCTGAGCTACGAGTGCTCTCATTCTTCTTTAGTCCGAGAAGATACGTATGCATAGGATGCGACGTCCTAGCGAGCACGTTTTCCCCCTGTTCCGAACTACGTCGACTCTGATGTCTATGCCTGATAGACTACGTAGGCCCAGGATGCGATATCTTGCCGAGTTAGTTTCTTTTGTCTTTCCTGTGTCTCTTTCAGCCTGTGTTTGATGTTTGTGAGCAGTTTTTAGCAACCTTTTATCCTTCTTTTTGTGCGTGGATCCCGTCGAGTACGACAGATGCGTAGGGGTGCTAATACCTTCCCTTCGCATAACCGACTCCCGATCCCATTTCTCTTTGGTCGTGAGATCATGTCTTTTCCAGGTTTACTTCGAGCGTTTCCTTTCCCTCTTTTGGGATAAATAACGCACGGTGGCGGCTCTGTTGTTTTGTTTTCCCACCGGTTTTTCGCGTAATGCGACACACGGTTTGAGCAACATGAATTGTCTGAGGGTATTGCCCTCCATCCTGAGCATTTGGGGACTGAGGTGCCCATGTCTGCACATGTTGGAGTCCAGGGTATGTCAGCATGGGCATGGAGGTTTCCCTAGGATAACCAAGTGGGATGGCCGAGAACTGATCGGCGCTTGCAGCTTGAGAAGTTTGAGTGGGAATCTGAAAATGGAGGCGCATGCCTCGGTAGTCATCTTTAGCGTCAGGAGTGTCTTTAGGAACCTGACCTTGGTTGTTCTCTGGATTGGCAGCATCAATTAGAGTAGTTTGGACATTGGGGAGACCCCACGGGAAACCAGTGTTTCCGACAGCAATAGCAGTAGAGGGAGCTGGATGAGGGAAGAAAGCCCCTCAATGGGTGAGACTGGCAGCTAAGTGTGGGGGCATTCCCCATGGATAGGCAGCAATAAGCCTAGCAGAATCAACAGGGACCATCTGACGGTATCCATGGTTCGGCACCATAGTTTCTGCCGGAGTCTCGACGGTAGTGCCATCAACATCAGTAGGAATGGTCACCCCAGCAGCATGGGTGATGTTGGCAGCAGTAGAGGCAGGGGTCCTCTGAGATTGGGGAATCTCAAGAATAGTCTCCATGTTCCCCCTGAAGAGGTTCATTTCGCCTTGCACCTGGGCAAGGGACTCGCGAACAACAGCGTTGTCGATTTCGTATTCGGCCATGATCTTTGACTTGTTGGAGCGAGTGTAGTATTGATGACGAGTCGTCGTTGTTGCTGCGGAAAAACGGCGAGTGTTACCATTTTGTTTTCTGGCGGATTTTGACAAATAAATGTGTGGATGCATGTATGTATGCAAAAAGATTGATATGTACATTTATTTTTCATTCGTTTATTTTTTGTAAAGGAAAACAGTTCAAGGGAATCCGCGAGTTTTTTCATTTAACACAAGCAAATACAAATCATAAAGAGAGACAGTTTATGAAGCCAATAACCGAGAAACTCTTCTAATCAATATCGGAATACAAGTACATGTCAAGGAACTTTCCATCGGGCTACAAGAGTATCACATTGGTCCTATCAGGCCTCAACTTAGTGAATTATAAGTCAAACTTAAAGAGCAACAACTAGATGCATTTTGATAACAGTTCTTCATAATAAGTATGAGATTTTAGGGACAGGCATGCGCCTCACTTCCCCAATATCGCACTCCCTTCAGGTGGCAATTCGTGATCTAGTTTGCTTGGAACGTTTTTCACAACTATCTTCTCTCGGTTGGAGAGATCTTCAGGATGCTTGTCTACCTGTGTGTTGGCATCTTCCAGATTCTTATGTGATTGCTCTTTTAGCTCATGAATCTCTTCTAGTCTTTGATTAGCTCGTACTGATTCTGGCGAAGGGTGACTTCTAGCTGCTTGGTGCGGCTTTTCTCATCCTTCAACTCTTTCTTGCAGGTTTCTAGCAGACTTTGGAGTTTCTTGGTTTGTTCCATGTGTTCAAGTTCTGCTTTGCTGGCTTGGTGTTGAGCTTCAACTAACTGCTTCTTTTTGGCTGTCAAACTGAAATAAGTCCCTTTGAGTGTGTCACCCACTTTGAGTCTTTTGAATACCTCTGTCTGCACCTTATCATATGCCTGATGAACTCTATCTCTCTTCTGATTCAGATTGAACTTCAAGGTTTCTTTCTCCAAAGGGATCTTACCAAGTCTAGATTTGAGATCAGCATTCTCTTTCACTAGGGTCTTGATAACCTTCTTCAATTCATCAACTTTAAAATTTGGATGGTTCTCTGGTTCAAAAGGCTTGACATTCATGGACAGTTCGGGCGGGAATGACATCAAAATCTCACTGACTCTGTCTTTGACCCAACTGGTGGAAGCTTCCTTGGCGATGCAATTCTTCTTACCCATCTCTGCTCTTCCTTTAGGAAAAGTCACTCCTCAAACCTTGACAATTTCTTGATCAATTCTGGCTCTTCGACCCCTTCATATAAGACAAAACCTTCTACACTCTTGAGATCAGGTTTTCCCACCATAGGGTATCCCAATTGCCATAGTGCTAACCTCGGGTTGTAGTTGATTCCTACTTTTGTACTAAGAAGAGGTACATTAGGAAAATCCCCATAGTTGAGGATGAGCTTGACACCATCGTAAACTCGAGAATACCAAGAAATGTCTTTGGCTTTCAAGGACATGATCCGCTGGGACCACTTCAAGTTGTCTTTGTTCTCAACAAAAGGGCCCTTGTTGGGTAGATGCAAAATAAACCATCTATACAGCAAAGGGGTATAGAAGACAATAGTATCTTTCTTCTTCTAAGTCCTCACATGGATGGAGTAGTAAGTATCAGCGAGAAGAGTAGGAATAAGATTTTGAGTCAGGAAGATATGAATAGCAGCCAGGTCTACGAATTCCTCCATATTCGGAAACAAAACAATCCCATAGATAAGTAAATCTAGATTGGTGTTGAAGGTCGTCCAACTCCTAGCTTCGGCAAAGTCAATATCTTTGTCCACTAGAAACTTAAAGGTGAAGCCATGAATTCCACCCTTAGGCTTCAAGTTCAGTTCTACTTCCTTCTTTCCTATGTGTAAAGCTTCAACAAGGTCTTGATATTTAGGAAGTTCCTTAGTGTGAATGTAGGGCACTTGGTTCTTGATCCTAATACCCAGAATATGTGAGTACTCTTCAAATGTAGGCGCCAACTGGTAATCTTGGAAAGTAAAGCATCTCAGTAGAGGATCATAGAATTGCATCCGAGTGTGCACAACAGTGATGTTGACTTCAGTGTTCAAAATGACCAAAAGGTTACCATAAGCCTCCTTGAAGTCATCTTTGTGTCCCAGATCTAAACGTGCCCCAAGTCCTCTCAATACAGCCAACTGAGGTTTCACAAACTTGTAATTGTGGATATTCTTCCTCTCGGGGTTCATGCTTCGCTTTGAATACTTGGTAAACAAACTGGACTCTTGGATTCCTGGAAAAGACATGCATATGCAAAAATTTGGTCATGATGAATGATAATGTAATGATGAGATGATATAAGTCACATTGATTCAAAACTCTGGTATGTTCTGAACAATCTTTAAGTGCCACATGTTGCAAGTTCAAAGGTTCATTGTAACATGAGTATTAAGGTAGGTAGAGTCTATGGTTTCCTGCAAGAAAAAGCCATATCTCTCTCACAGGTGTGGGCTATGCTCCAAGATGGTCCCTAGAAGGTCTCCCAGAGTCATCGACCCAGAATGGAAATACCCCTGTCGTAGTGAATACTCATAGGACAAAAGTACTTCCAAGTGAATCTAGTCTGGGTGTGGCTCTCGTGACAACCTAACGCGCGAAACACAGGCGTACACAACTATCCACGAGTTTAACCTATGTGTATACAAAGCTAGGTTACAGAGCTTTCCTCTCATGTCGTCTAACCCATCCCAACAACAACACAACAAATATATCCATAATATAAAGTGAATAAGAAATGCGATAAATAAAGCAAGTAAATCTATAAAGATAAGCACCTAAAACTAGATAGGGGACAACCTAAACTAGACTCGACTCCTTTTAGCGACTAGGAAGCACTCCAAGTAGCGAAGTCTCCCCAGCAGAGTCGCCAGCTAAAGCTAGCAGAAATATACCCGAACGTATCGCACGCTCGAACATACAACAGAGTTACCATCAAACTTTATTTATCCCCAAAGGGAAGGGAAAACATCGATAAAACCCGGGGAAAAGAGATATACTGGGTAAGGAAGTCGATTATGCAAGGGGAAGGTATTAGCACCCCAAACATCCATGGTGCTCCAAGGAAACCGTTTTGATAGTTCTCGCTCGACTAGGTGTGCTATCTAAGATTACTCGCAAAATAATGGGAAAACGAAAAGAAATAGATAACATGCTCAGTAAGGATTAAGGCCCTCATGCCTACGTATCCTCATAGTGCAATGAGGAATTCATAGCTTTATAGTTCAAGGAAGTAGAGGCGGGAGATGAAAAGAAGTGTTATAGAAGTATGGTCTGAACCCAAGGATAATGTTGTCTGAGCTCAAACAAAAGGGGAAAAGACGTGAACCCAAGAGTAAAAAGGTATGAACCAACATGTGAGGGCCTACAGTGCTATATCACTGTACTAGAACGACCAAAAAAGAGGAATTAGGTGTTTGGGTTAAGGGCGAAACAACTCTTGGTTTACAAGGAGGTGCAAGATGGAGCACAAAGGTATAATGTATTTGGCTCAAAGGATAAGTATGTCACATGGAATGAATGAAGGTAGAATATGAATGTATTATGGAGATGAACGAAATGAAGTGATCGAAGTCACAAAATAGAGTATCTGGTGATAAGTGACTGAAGAAGTATTGTTTGAAATCGAAAGGTGAAAGTGTATTGGAGTCCATAAGAGAAATGAGATTTCTACCATAGAGGGAAACAACTTTAACCACTATGTGGACTAGCAGGCCGCCACTATAGGGTATTTATCTAAAAAGAAGGAATTAAGTGTTCGGGTTAAGGGCCAAACAACTCTAGGTAGAAATGCGGAATATTCGTTAGGCATCCTAAAAGGGTGTGTATGGAATTCCAAGGAAAGTGTATTTCGATGTCAAAGAGACAGATATGTCACCGGGTGAATGATTTATGATTGAAGGTAGATAAGGAATTGTGAAAGATATGGATGATGCCCTAAGGCGAAGGAGGAATAACTAGAAGTATGCTCGCCAAGGATTCGCATCCACGTGCCTATGTATTCTCATCGTGCAATGAGAAAGTCAAAGCAATCGTAGTTCAGAACTACGAGAATAGAGAGAGAGAGCGAGAGAGATTTGTCTAAGCAACGGGGACTCACACGACAAACACATCTTCAAGGAAGGATTGTAGTACTGGAGTGTAAGGGAGAGTGTATCACTTGCTAGGGCATCAACAATTCGAGATTAAATGAGAATAGTATCTTGGATCCAAGAGAAGGATAGACTCTTAATCGAAGAGCAAAGTAAGCATTCACCAATACGTGGACTAGCAGGCTACCACTATAAGGTAAAGCCAAAAAGAACGACTGAATCAAGTGTTTGGGTTAAGGGCCAAACAACTCTTGATTGATGAGATGGATTGTCATTAGGATGTCATAAAATGATAGACAAGGAGTCCAAGGAGAAGTATGATTGATCTAAAAAATATGGTATTGATAGCATGAATGGAGAATGATTGATGGGATAGAGAAGGTAGATTGATAAATAAGATAGCTCGCGAAGAAAATTGGTTCTCTTGCCTACGTATCCTTATAGTGCAATAAGCAAATCAGAGCTTTCGTAGTTCAGCGCTCTAGGGCTGAAAATAAGGTGATTGGAGGCAAGAAAAGATTGAAATGATTGAATAGGAAATGATTGAGAGAGTTTAATACAATGGAGAATGGATAGACTTGATAGTTACTGGATGAGAATCACACTAAAGTCTATGGGTAAAGGTGGATTCGATAAGCAACGAGGTAAACGTCTCGCACCCAAAGATATCCAGAATGAGTGTAGGAAAGCTGCAGTCGCGTTCCTTCTTTACCGCTTAAGGCTCGTGGCATGTAATTCTCGTCTTACACTTCAAGTGGAGAGAGAGAGGAGAATATTTGTAGTTGTTTCTTGAATGGAAGATGAAGACTTTACCAATCCTTAGATTCGAATTGCACTAAAGTCTATGAATAGAGACGAATACGATGAGTATTGGGTCATACGTCCCATACCCAAAGATACTTAGAATGGGGGTAGGAATACTCCAGTCTCACTCCTTCTCTATTACTTAAGGCTCGTATCGTACAACTTGATTCATGATTGACAAGTTGTTGATTGTAGTCGTTGCTTTTGTTGTTTTTGCTTTGTGAAGAGACAGACTTGTCAATTGTATGATTAGAATTGTGCTAAAGTCTATGAATAGAGGCGAATACGATGAGTGTTGGGTCATACGTCGCATACTGAAAGATACTCAGAATGGAGGTAGGAATACTCCAATCCCACTCCTTCTCAATTACTTAAGGCTCGTGTCACACTCTTCTAACTTTGACTTAACATGTTCTTGAAGATGCCACCTTTGATGTGCTTGAATAATCCGCTGCTTGGTATGACTAAGGATGTCTTGATTGAAGATCTTGTCTTGAGGCCTTGAGCTCCACAACTTGGAAGAAAAGTCTTATTAAGTGACCAAGGGTCTTTTGGTCACTCAATTTAGACTATGGAATTATACAAGTTCAAAGGATTTAATTGATCAAAATTGCTTTTGATCAATTTAACCGTGGGTTTGATTTTGGTTTTAGGGAACTAGGTTTGGATCTAATCAAAGTTAGTAATTGTTAGAAATTATCCTAAGGGATCATGAATTAGAAATTGATTGAAAATTCTATGTTAGAAGTCCTAAGGGAGCATGTACAAATTGGTCAAAATATTGATTAAAAGTCATAGGTATAAGTCCTAAAATTATAAGGAAGTGATTAAATTCTAATGTCACACTCTAATCCAAAAGGGAGCATGCCATTCTATCACAAAATTACCAAAATAAGCCCATAAGGGCAAAATGGTCATTTACAAAATATGTCAAATTTTATGGTCTAAAGTTGGTCCTAACCTAATGTTGATTTTAACCTAATGTAAAAATTGTCATGATTCTAAATTTAATCAAACCTAATGGTTCCTAATTTTAATCTAATCAGAAGTCCTAATTAAATTCTAATTAAACCCTAATTAAATTCTAATTAAATTCTAATTAAATTTTAATTAAATTGTAAAAATCCCAATGATCAAGATTTAAACTCCAATTTCAATGATTAACCTACTTAAACTAATAATATGCTAGTCAACCTAATTAAAATGTAAAAAAAAATAATAAAAGAAAACAATTAAGATGGAAAAGGAGGTGTGGAATGGTAAAATGGTTATTGGGCTGCTAGAAGAGCCCATTGTTGTTTTTGGTGCAGCCAGCTAGTGTACAAAAAAATGGGGTGTGCGTGAAGCGAAAGTAAAAATGGGTTGCGCCTGAGCCCAATTGGAGTTTCCAGCGCTCAAACCAAGGGGTACGCATTGCAAATGGATGGTAAAATCATCAAAAATCCCAATGGGCCTGATGTTGCCCATAACTCACTTCTTTCTGTAATCATCAGGGAGGTGCATTGGCAATGTGTGTGTATGGTAAGCGAATCACAATGGGCTTCACTGAAATTGAGCCTAACACACACCTCTGTTGACTTATCCAAGTCAACAGAGTTCAAATGAAATTTCTAACGCGCGCTCAATCTTCGCCGTCGTTCACCTTGGCCACCGCGCCGACGTCCGTTGCCGGTGCCGGTGTTAGCTCAAACCTAACCACCTCTACTAATAGAAGCACAAAGATAAGCTTATCATGAACATGTAAATGAAATGGGGAAACATTTCCTGTGTTGGTCGAATTGCACATCTGAATGGAGGAGCCATATCCATCTAGAAGTTAAATTAAATGGTGTATGGCACAAATCAATCCCTACAATTATGGGGCTTCTACTCCCTACTTCAGATACTACAACTTGGTGAGCTCAAATCAAGAAAAATGCCACTGAATTGAAAATGACATATCGGAGAAGATGATCAGAAGATTCGCTAGTAAGCTTCCTGACCTTGATTCTTTCTTATTCTCCTCTTTTCGTCTCTTTCTTCTTCTTCTGAATTAGATCAGTGAAAAGTGAAGGTGTTGTGGCTTAACTCAAGCGAAATTGAAGCTTCAATGTGAAGCTTCAATGGCTTTAAGGAGAGAATAGAGCTCTGGGTAGGCTGAGGGAAGAGATTCCATATAGAGTGTGCACAAATTTCCCCAGATTTCCAAGGGTGATGAAAATGTGAATGGTGAGTTTATTAAACAGATGCTAGGCTTGGTAATTGTTAGCTTTGGAATGAGGTTGGGAGTTAGTTAAGTGTGGTTAGGAGTTAGTTAAGTGTGACTCATTAGGTTAACTGCAAACTCAGTTGGTTAATGAGTGATGAACTCAGTTAGTTATGTTGGTTTATATTGACTAATGAATGAGTGAAATGAATTATGACTAGCTGTTGCAGGTTAGAATGAGATTGAGGTTATGTTGGAATGGTTTTGATGACCTGTTTTCCAAGTTACAAGTTGAACCTATATGACCTTGGTTTGGCTTGAAATTATGAAGAATGAATGTTAGTGGCCTTGATACACAAACTGGCTATAGCAGGTAGCATTGAAATTAGGTGATGAGGTCATTGGATAGAGGTAACTATAGCGGGGTATTCGTTACCTTTAGGTTTATTGACTAAACCAAAAGTAAACATATAATTCGAGTCGCCACCGCACTTTTATTTGTCCAAAGGAAAGGCTAAAAAGCGAACAAAAGCCAAGTAAGAAGTTTTATCAAATCAAAAACTAATAAAAATGTCAGAGATCTAGGTAAGGGGGTTGGTTATGAAATGGGAAGGTTTTACGCACCCAAAACATCCTTAGTACTCTAAGGGAACCTCTTTTTGCAAATATGTGTTGTAGTTTGGTATTTGTGAAAATATGTGCAAAAGATTGGAGGGATGAGAAGAGAATAGATTATATTTACAAATTTTGTTGTTTGAATGGATGAACCCATTACCTACATACCATCACAAAGGTAGGATCAAAACCTCGTAGTTCGGGGTAAAAATCACAAAGATTGGTGAATTGATTTGATTAAAAGCCTTAAGGTCTTTTGTTATCAAAGGGAGAAAACTCAACCTAAACTAACAATCCACCATGTGAGGAGAGCTTCAACATACTATTGAGGGGTTAACCCTATAATAAGTATGGAAGACTTATAATCCAATCACTAAGGATAAGGTGAGGTTTACATCAACCACTATGATAACTCAAACCTACGACTAATGTTTATGAAAAGGTTTAACAAAGGTGGCCATTGGAACCACAAAAACAACTTGAAGTGAGTTATATTTACAAGATAGATTTATTAACAAAATGGAATAAAAGTTAGATTAAGATTTATTCACAATGAGTATTGATGAAAATATTTTGAAAAGTCAAAGGCATAAGGCCTAGGTTTCTAATTTGAAAACAATGTCAAAGATTGAAATAAAAGATTTTGTCTTGGGTTAGAGTGGGGAGAAGAAGATAAGGGTTATTCCTAAAGCATACAAAGATAAGAGAGAAGATAAAGCCCTTGGAGTTCCTTTTCTTGAAATCATAGAGATGATTCAAGATGCTCCTTTCCTTTGGACTTAGCACACAACTCAAGAAATCAAACAATTAGATTCAAGCTCCAAGGATCTCCATTTGGCTTGTCTCTCTTAACTTGGCTACTCATGACAATGGTCCTCTTTACTATCTCAAGATGGAATCCCTATCACACAAGAGCAAACATCAAAAAGTTCACAACACAATAAGAGGAATGGACAAAGAATAAGTTTTGGAAAGGAAGTCCTTTGGAGTCAACTTTGAAATTTAGCATTCTAAAGGCATGAGGCCTAGTTGATCTTCAATAAGTTTAGCATTCTAAAGGCATGAGGCCTAGTTGCTCTTGAACTCCTTTAAGCATAGGTAAGTCCTAATTCTAAGTCCTTTCTTCTTTTTGCATTAAGTTCACACAATCAAGCACAAAACCAACACAAAACAACAATATATTTATATACAATAATAAGCTCAAATGAGCAAAAGGAAAATGACATAAACATAAAATATGTGCTCAAGTGAGCAAAGTGAAAAGCAATATGAATAAATGAGCAAGAAAGTAAATGACATTAAATGTAAAGGGCGAGAAATTAAATTCTCAAATTAAAGTTAGTAATTAGTGAAGTTATGTTACTTTGTCATAAGAGAATTTAGCGCTATGTTAAGCAATCGTAAGTGGACTAATGTAGTAGTCACACCTATCTGAGGTCGGTCAATAAAACTATAGGCAAATAAACACAACTTAGAAATCATGACTAGTAAGCCAAGCTCCTAAAAATTGCCATGCCAAAAGAAAAGAGAGAGGCCTTGTATGGACTTTAGGTTTTTTTCTTGACCAAGAAGCAACCTATCTTGGACATAAAGCAACTCACTTGATCTTGGATCAAGTTGAGTTTGATTTGGATCAAAGAAGGTTAAACCCCTCATTTGTCAAGACCAACCATAAGACATTAACTCATTGGCCAAAATAAAAAGAAATGGGATGAAGATGAAATGGATGGAAAGAGAATTCAAGCATCAAACACAAATGATCAAATGTGAATCAAATCATCATCAATCAATGCTAAACAGAAGAGAAATGAAGATTACAAGTTAATAAGTCAAACATATTTTTTTGGTATTTTTTTGAATTAAAAATAAATGCAAAATAAAATGTACAAAATATGGTCAAACCTAAAATTTAATTCAAATCAACTTCAACAAGTCCAATTAAATTCTCCTAGGTCTAACATGGTCAAACAAACTTTGACAAATTTTCTCAATAATTTTTGAAATAAGAAACTATTTAAAAACAATGCAAAATAACACAATATGAATTAAAATCTCAAATAAATCTCAAATCAATTAAGAAATTGATGAGACTATTTTTCATTGACTTATCATGATCCATAGGTGTTAGGAAAATATTTTTGGATTTTTCAAATATCAAAAAGTATTTTAAAATGAATTAAAACAATTAAAAACCAAATAATTCACAAAAAATATTAAATGAAGTCACAAAAATAATTAAAAATCAAAATATGAAACTAGATTTTACAAGAATTTTTTTGGCATTGGTCTTATATTTTTGTGACTTCTAATAAAATATTTATGAATTTTTGAAAATAAAAGGAATTAAATGGAATTAACAGAAAATAAGAAAATAGCAAAAAATGCGCACCCACATGATCATTTCATTAATTAACGTGGCAATGATCCTAGGGCTCAGAGGCACGGATACACGAAACACCTTGGTCAAACGCGCTACACTTTGATTTAAAATAAGTCAAAACATTGGAAGGCCAAGATTAAAACGTTGCATCATGATCCAAAGGCCCTAAGCTCCCACGTGGGAATGGTGGTGGAAACCACCATATTCTTCGGTGATCTAACCAGATCCGGCCACCACGCGCAGGAAATCAAACCTCAATGAAAATGAAAAATGAAGGTATCAAAATGAAGCTGAGGTGATGTACATCACCCTTGTGACCATGGATCCTCTTCACAGTTTCTATTTAGAGAGAAACATGAACTTGAAGATCATGGTGCATGAACTAAAATGACACGATTTGCAAAATTAAGACCACCACTGGCCTGCCTCATGCATGAGGACTTTAGAAAACAGCACAAACCAAACAGATTCACATTATATTGCAAGATCTAGATCAAGAAAGTTTGGTGTTCTACCTCTGAAATGGAGCTTCAAACAACACAAATTCTCCAAGCTCTTGATCTAATTTTGCTCTGGAAGTGTGATGATGATGCTAGGTTAAGGAATTGGGCTTTGAAGATCAACTAATGATGTTGAAATTCAAGTTTGAAATTGAAATAGAAAACTGAAAATTCCTTTAGTGAGGGTTTGGTTTTCAATTCAGCAGCACTTCAGATCTCCACTTGGTTACCATTTGAATGATGTTGGTTCTATGTGTTGGCCGCAATTTTGGTAAAACAAAGAGAGTTCACAAGATGTTATGTGTGATGTCTTAGCATAAGATATCCTATGTACCTACTGGAGATCAAGAAAATAATCAAGCAGGATTGTTTCAGAATGCCATATACAATGCCATGGCTTCTGATATTGTGTTTCTGCTGGAGTTGAAATGGAAAAACATAATTATGCAAGATTGTATCAGGATGTCATACACGATGTCCTGACATCCTGTACACAGAACATTAAGTATGAATGTCTGGTGTTTTGTGATTGCACAATTAATGGCAATCTATGTATGATTGAAGATTTGATTTGCAGGCGCATTCAATCATGGATTATAACCTGATTTACTTATTTTCCAAGGAGATCTAACCAGCTGTTATGAAAAGATTTAATTGGAAAATAGATTTAGGGTTTTCAAGATGTCCAAGCCCAACTGAAAGCTTCTATAAAAAGGGACTTAGAAAACCTGTTTTACAACACAACCAATATTGAAAGAAATATAGAGAGAGAGCTAGGGTTTGTGTCTGTTTATTCGTGAGACTTGTAAGCCATTCAAGTCATCTTTTGATGGTTGAATTGGATTGATTTGTGGTTGTAACTTATTACTCTAAAGCTGTTAAGCAAGAGTAAGTGTCTACTTGATCAAAGTTGTGAAGCAAGATCAAGTGTGTGTCTACTTGATCAAAGCTGTGAAGCAAGATCAAGTGTGTGTCTTCTTGATTGAAACTGTGAAGTAAAATCAAGAGTGTGTTATTGAAAAGTGTTTTCTTTTCTCAAGGGATTGTTGTTTAAGATCACAGGTGTGATTGTAGGGAAGTGAGTGGATTCTCATATCTAAGAGTGCTTAGGTAGAAATTGCACGGGTAGAGATGAGGTGAGAAAGACTGTAACTTGTTGAAGTGTACGGAGAGTCTTTGAACTGATTCTATTTTAGTGAATTTCCTTCCTGGCTTGGTAGTCCCCAGACGTAGGTGAGTTGCACTGAACTGGGTTAACAATTGCTTGTGTCATTTGCTTTACCATTCTGTATCTTTATCCTATTTGTGTTAACAAATATTAGTGTCGTGACATTACCTTCGACATCTTATATCTGATACCATAATTTCAATTGGTATCAGAGCAGGCATCCTGCTCTGGTTCTGGGTGAGATCTAGGGACAATACTTTCTAGTACAATGGAGAGAGATGGAGGATTTGTTCACAGGCCACCAATTTTGGATGGTTCTAACTATGACTATTGGAAACCTCGAATGGTAGCATTTCTGAAATCTCTTGATAATAAGGCTTGGAAAGTTGTGTTAACAGGATGGGTGCATCTTGTAATTACTAAAGAAGGAGAAGCCACTACTGAGAAGAAGCCTGAAGAACAATGGTCCAAGGAGGAGGATGATCTAGCCCTTGGAAATTCTAAAGCATTAAATGCAATATTCAATGGGGTAGACAAGAATATCTTCAGGTTGGTAAACAACTGTGAAGTGGCCAAAGATGCTTGAGACATTCTCAAGACCACTCATGAAGGCACCTCTAGGGTAAAGATGTCTAGACTTCAGCTGCTCACCTCCAAGTTTGAAAACTTAAGGATGAAAGAAGATGAAAACATTCATGAATTTCACATGAGTATCCTTGAAATTGCTAATGCCTCAGGACCCCTGGGAGAGAAGAAGACAAATGAAAAACTAGTAAGGAAAATACTCAAGTCACTCCCTAAGAGATTTGCAATGAAGGTGACTGCCATAAAAGAGTCTCAAGACATTTCCAACATGAGGGTTGATGAGCTAATTGGTTCCCTCCAAACCTTTGAGATGGGATTAAATGATGGTTTTCAAAAGAAAACAAAGAGCATGGCCTTTATGTCAAACACAGAAGAGGAAAAGAATCAGGAGGTTGATGAAGATTTGGTAAATGAAGTAGCAATGCTGGGAAGACAGTTCAATAAACTGTTGAAAAAGATGGATGTAAGATCTAAGGCAAATGTCAAGAACATCTCATATGACATCAGTAAATCCAACATTGTTGGAAGAAGAACAATATCAGATGAGAAGCTCAAAGAAGGAAAAGAGGTACAATGCTATGAATGTGATGGATATGGACAAATCAAGACTGAATGTGGAACCTACGTCAAGAAGCAGAAGATGAGTCTTGCTGCCACTTGGTCTGATAAGAGTGAAATAGAGGAGGCTGCAAATCTTGTGACTGCTTTGACAGGAAGATGGGGATCTGATGAAGACTCAAGTGATGATGAAGTAACCTTTGAAGAACTAGCCTCTACCTACAGAAAGTTGTGTCACAAAAGTGTAGAGTTGTGTAAACAGGTTGAAAGCCAGAAGAAGGGCATAACTCAACTTGAGAATGAGAAGGTAGAACAATTGGAAACCATCTCCAAATTGAAAATAAAAGCAGTGTCTATGAAGGTCAAGCTAGATGAAAGTCAACAAATTGAAAGCAGGAAGATAGTACAGCTGGAGAATGAAAAGGCAGAACATGTGGAAACCATCTCCAAGTTAAAAATTGAAGCTATGTTCTTAAACTCAAAACTAGAAGAGATAACCAAGTATGTAAGGATGTTAAACAATGGATCTGACTCCTTAGACAAGATTCTCCAAAACTGGACTAATCACAGGAGACAAATCTGGAATAGGGCACTATAATAACTCAAAGCCTGAGAGCAGTTACACTGGTGCCAAACCTCAAGCCAAACCTAAGTGCATCCATAATAAAAGTAAACATGTGATGTCACATCATATGTCACAACACCAGAGGAGAAAACAATAGAAGAGGAAACACCAAATATGGAGATTCCATTACTATGGGAAATTTGGTCATCTAAAGCCTTTCTGCTATAAATTGTATGGTTATCCTAGGCCTGCTCATCATCAGAATCACTATCATCCCAGACCCAAACAACATAGGCATATCATCAAGAAGCAATGGGTTCCTAATACAAATGTTACAAGTCTGATAGCTCACATTCCCCTCAGAGTCTCAGCCAAAGAAGAGTGGTATTTTGATAGTGGATGTTCCAGAAACATGACTGGAAACCAAGACCTTCTAACTAACCTGCATCATCATACCATAAGCCATGTAACCTTTGGAGATGGAGCAAAAGGTGAAGTCAAGGGAACATGTAAGCTTGATTTGAAGGAGAATTGCCATCCAAGGCGCAACAGAATTTAAAATTTTCTCCTTTAATGATCCTTACGAATGGGAATGATCAGTGATAGAATCGTTACCTCTTTTGGCAATCACGAACGTTGAACGATGACAACGCCTCTACTCAGTCCACACGAACGGATTCCTTCAATCTCAGTGCTAGCTGCTACGAATGAAGGCTTTGAGTGAGAGAGAGACAGAAACGAAATTGCAAGCCTTAGTTACAATGCTTCTACCCAAGGGTTCTATTTACAGAACCACTTGTGTGGGTTTCAAGCTAAAAAGCCCACTTAAGTGTATATGGCCCATATCTTATAATATGCCAAAATCACTTAAGTATTTGGTACCTTACCATATTTCGTATTCTATTTAAGTACACCGTACCTTACGATGTTCTATAATTCAATTAAGGAAACCGTACATTACAGTATTCCTTAATTACTCTGTCTCTCATCAATCCGTCCTTTGTGTGTGACCCTATAGGTTTTCACGGCGTTGGCAATTATATTAAATCACGTATTTAATATAATAAACAGTGAGCGGTATCTAGCAACACA
Source organism: Lathyrus oleraceus (assembly GCF_024323335.1). Lineage (NCBI taxonomy): Eukaryota > Viridiplantae > Streptophyta > Magnoliopsida > Fabales > Fabaceae > Lathyrus > Lathyrus oleraceus. Next base: position 283,099,835 of record NC_066580.1, read on the forward strand.
TCACTGCTACCCAAGACACGAAAATGTCATGTGATCTGACAAGTCCTTCTGTGATAATAATTATGTGTATAATTACCTCTTTACCCTTATGTCTATATTGAACACAAGGCATAGACCGTGTCATCCTTGTCCAGTTCAATATTGGGCCCATAGACATTTATCCTGTTACGCAGGATGGGCAAATTCCATCTAGGACACTCATGTCCCTCAACATGCTTTGTGGAGTACCCATCAACTGTCTTTATGGTTATCCAGTTACGAACAACATTGGATCAGCAATAAAGCACTCGACTCTACATCTAGGGTCCATAGTGGTTTCAGGTCAAAGGGTGGTATACACCATTATCACCATGAGAATAACTTATGACACTTTGCATAACTTTCTATATAATATTCTCATAGCGGGTCAATCCGGTTTAAATATTACTCTTAATATTCATACCTATGTTTAAGACTTGATAACTCCTTATCCATGATCCATGGGATGTGATCATTAGTCTACAAACATAATAGTCTTCATGCTTTAATGTTATCCCACTTCACAATAAAGCTCGACTATGGATATTTTAAGAATAATGTCCTTATGTTTAATATGATCTCATGATTAAGTCATACTTGATACATTAAACAGACTATATATTCTAGGGACTTTATTAAACAAACATAATAAAGAAAAAGCCTTTTATTATTAATAAATAATTCGATACAAGTACCAAAAGTATTGGCCTCTAGGGCTTACACCAACAATCTCCCACTAGCACTAGAGCCAATCAGGCATATCCTTAATGCCCATAGATCTAGTATGGCCATCATGCTTCTGCTGCGCAAGAGGCTTTATCAGTGGGTCAACAATATTGTCAAGTGTAGGTACTCTACATATTTTCACATCTCCTCTATCTATTATCTCTCGAATGAGGTGATAACGCCTAAGTATGTGTTTGGATCGTTGGTGAGATCTAGGCTCCTTAGCGTGTGCGATAGCACCATTGTTATCACAATAGAGACCAATGGGATCCACAATGCTAGGAACTATTTCAAGTTCACTAATGAACTTTTTGATCCAAACAGGTTCCTTTGCTGCACTTGAGGCAGCAATATACTCGGCCTCGGTTGTAGAATCAGCAACTGTATCTTTCTTTGAACTTTTCCAGCTCACAGCGCCACCTTTCAAGCAAAACACATAACCAGATTACGATCTAAAGTCATTCTTATCAGTCTGGAAGCTGGCATCGGTGTATCCAATTACAGCCAACTCTTCCTGACCTCCATATATCAAGAATGAGTCCTTAGTCCTTCTCAAGTACTTAAGGATATTCTTGACAGCTACCCAATGGGCATCACCAGGATCAGATTGGTACCTACTCGTTGCACTTAAAGCATACGAGACATCTGGTCGAGTACATAACATGGCATACATGATAGATCCTATTGCAGATGCATATGGAATCTTATTCATGCGATCCCTTTCTTCCTTAGTTGAAGGGGATTGTGTTTTTGATAGACACAGGCCATGTTGCATAGGTATGAATCCTTTCTTGGAATCATGCATATTAAAGCGTCTCAGCACTTTGTCTGCGTACGTACTCTGACTTAGGCCAAGCAGTTTTTGTGATCTATCTCTTTCGATTCTGATTCCTAATATATAGGTTGCTTCACCTAGGTCCTTCATAGAAAAACATTTCCCCAACCAAGACTTTACTTGTTGCAGGGTAGGGACATCGTTTCCAATGAGTAATATGTCATCTACATATAATAGCAGGAAAACGATCATGCTCCCACTAACCTTCTTGTAGACACAAGGCTCGTCTTCGTTCTTGATGAATCCATATTGTTTTACCGTTTCATCAAAACGAAGATTCCAGCTTCTGGAAGCTTGCTTCAATCCATAGATTGATCTTTGTAACTTACATATCTTTTGGGCTTCTTCTGGTATGTCAAATCCTTCAGGCTGTGTCATGTACACATCCTCAAGAAGATTCCCATTAAGGAAAGCAGTTTTGACATCCATCTACCATATTTCATAATCATGATATGCAGCGATAGCAAGTAAAATCCAAACAGATTTAAGCATTGCAACTGGTGAAAAGGTTTCATCATAGTCAACCACATGAATTTGTTTATATCCTTTTGCAACCAGTCTTGCCTTATAGTTATGTACCTTACCATCCATGCCAGTCTTCTTTTTGAAGACCCACTTGCATCCTATAGGGTTAATTACTAGAGGAGGCTCTACCAAGGTCCAAACTTGGTTTGTGTACATGGAATCCATTTCAGATTTCATGGCTTCTAGCAACTTCTCAGACTCGGGACCAGTTATGGCCTCTTGGTAGGTCACAGGCTCATCTTGATCCATGAGTAATACATCACCTTGATCTGTTATGAGATATCCATATCTCTCAGGTAGGTGACGTATCCAGCTTGACCTACGTTGGTCTTCTTCTACTTGAGCAGGTTGCTCTTCCACAACTACTTCTGTTTCCTGCTCTAATTCCTCCATAGGTGTATCGATGCTTTGTGATTCTTGAATTTCTTCAAGCTCTACTTTCCTCCCACTGATTCCTTTGGAAATAAAATCCTTTTCTAGGAAAACTCCAGTTCGAGCGACAAACACTTTGCCCTCAGAAGGATTGTAGAAGTAGTACCCTCTTATTTCTTTAGGATATCCCACAAATAAGCATTTGTCAGATTTGGGCTCAAGCTTAGTTGAAATTTGTCGTTTCACATAAACTTCGCAACCCCAAATCTTCATGTAAGACATATGTGGTTTTTTACCACTCCATATCTCATATGGTGTCTTCTCAACCTTTTTGGATGGAACACGGTTAAGTGTGTAAGCTGCTGTCAATAGTGCATGTCCCCAAAAGGAGTTTGGAAGATCGGCGTGATTCATCATGGATCGGACCATGTCTGGCAGGGTTCAATTTCTTCTCTCAGATACACCATTCCATTAGGGTGTTCCAGGAGGAGTGAGTTGGGATAGGATCCCACACTCTTTCAGATGGTCATCAAACTCTAGGCTTAAATACTCACCACCTCGATCTGATCGAAGAGTTTTAATATTCTTACCTAGTTGGTTTTGTACTTCATTCTTGAATTCCTTAAACTTTTCAAAGGACTCTGATTTGTGTTTCATTAAATACACATAACCATATCTACTAAAATCATCAGTAAATGTGATGAAGTACTGAAAACCTCCTCTGGCTGGTATGTTCAGTGGTCCACATACATCAGTATGTATGAGGGCCAAAAGATCATTAGCTCTTTCACCTTTTCTTGTGAATGGAGACTTTGTCATCTTTCCAATTAAACAAGATCTGCATGTCTCATATGATTCATAATCAAAAGAGTCCAAGAGTCCATCTTTATGGAGTTTGGAAATGCACTTCTCATTTATGTGGCCTAATCGACAATGCCAAACATAAGTTGGATTTAAACCTAATAAGTTAAATCCAACTTACCTTTGGCATTGTCGATTAGGCCACATAAATGAGAAGCGCATTTCGAAACTCCATAAAGATGGACTCTTGGACTCTTTTGATTATGAATCATATGAGACATGTAGATCTTGTTTAATTGGAAAGATGACAAAGTCTCCATTCACAGGAAAAGGTGAAAGAGCTAATGATCTTTTGGCCCTCATACATACTGATGTATGTGGACCACTGAACATACCAGCCAGAGGAGGTTTTCAGTACTTCATCATATTTACAGATGATTTCAGTAGATATGGTTATGTGTATTCAATGAAACACAAATCAGAGTCCTTTGAAAAGTTCAAGGAATTCAAGAATGAAGTACAAAACCAACTAGGTAAGAATATTAAAACTCTTCGATCAGATCGAGGTGGTGAGTATTTAAGCCTAGAGTTGGATGACCATCTGAAAGAGTGTGGGATCCTATCCCAACTCACTCCTCCTGGAACACCCCAATGGAATGGTGTATCTGAAGAAGAAATCGAACCCTGTTAGACATGGTCCGATCCATGATGAGTCACAACGATCTTCCAAACCCCTTTTGGGGACATGCACTATTGACAGCAGCTTACACACTTAACCGTGTTCCATCCAAAAAGGTTGAGAAGACACCATATGAGATATGGAGTGGTAAGAAACCACATATGTCTTACATGAAGATTTGGGGTTGTGAAGTTTATGTGACACGACAAATTTCAACTAAGCTTGAGCCCAAATCTGACAAATGCTTATTTGTGGGGTATCCTAAAGAAACAAGAGGGTATTACTTCTACAATCCTTCTGAGGGCAAAGTGTTTGTCACTCGAACTGGAGTTTTCCTAGAAAAGGATTTTATTTTCAAAGGAATCAGTGGGAGGAAAGTAGAGCTTGAAGAAATTCAAGAATCACAAGGCATTGATACACCTATGGAGGAATTAGAGCAGGAAACACAAATAGTTGTGTAAAGAGCAACCTGCTCAAGTAGAACAAGACCATCGTAGGTCAGGCAGGATACGTCACCTACCTAAGAGATATTGATATCTCATAACTGATCAAGGTGATGTATTACTCATGGATCAAGTACGAACATGAGCCCTGTGTCTACAAGAAGGTTAGTGGGAGCATGATCGTTTTCTTGATATTATATGCAGATGACATATTGCTCATTGGAAACGATATCCCTACCCTACAACAAGTAAAGTCTTGGTTGGGGAAATGCTTTTCTATGAAGGACCTAGGTGAAGCAGCCTATATATTAGGAATCAGAATCTATAGAGATTGATCACAAAACTGCTTGGCCTAAGTCAGAGTACACACATAGACAAAGTGCTGAGACACTTTAATATGCATGATTCCAATGGTTATGTGTTTTTTGCCTAAATGGTGGCGTTGTGAGCTAGAAAAGTTCAAAGCAAAATACAGTTGCTGATTCTACAACCGAGGCCGAGTATATTGCTGCCTCAAGTGCAGCAAGGAAAGTTGTCTGGATCAAAAAGTTCATTAGTGAACTTGGCATATTCCCTAGCATTGTGGATCCCTAGCATTGTGGATCCCATTGGTCTCTATTATGATAATAATGGTGCTATCGCACAAGCTAAGGAGCCTAGATCTCACCAACGATCCAAACACATACTTAGGCGTTATCACCTCATTCGAGAGATAATAGATAGAGGAGATGTGAAAATATGTAGAGTACCTACACTTGACAATATTGCTGACCCACTGACAAAGCCTCTTGCACAGCAGAAGCATGATGGTCATACTAGATCTATGGGCATTAGGGATATGTCTGATGGCTCTAATGCTAGTGGGAGATTGTTGTTGTAAGCCCTAGAGGCCAATAATTTTGGTACTTGTATCGAATTATTTATTAATAATAAAAGGCTTTTTCTTTATTATGTTTGTTTAATAAAGTCCCTAGAATAGCTAGTCCGTTTATTGTATCAAGTATGACTTAATCATGAGATCACATTAAACATAAGGACACTATTCTTAAAATATCCATAGTCGAGCTTTATTGTGAAGTGGGATAATATTAAAGCATGAAGACTATTATGTTTGTAGACTGATGATCACATCTCATGGATCATGGATAAGGAGTTATCAAGTCCTAAACATAGGTATGAATATTAAGAGTAATATTTATACCGGATTGACCCGCTATGAGAATACTATATAGAAAGTTATGCAAAGTGTCATAAGTTATTATCATGGTGATAATGGTGTATACCACCCTTCGACCTGAAACCACTGTGGACCCTAGATGTAGAGTCGAGTGTTGTATTGCTGATCCAACGTTGTCCGTAACTGGATAACAATAAAGACAGTTGATGGGTACTCCACAAAGCATGCTGAGGGACATGAGTGTCCTAGATGGAATATTGAACTGGACAAGGATGACACGGTCTATGCCTTGTGTTCAATATAGAGATAAGGGTAAATGGGTAATTATACACATAATTATTATCACAGAAGGACTTGTCAGATCACATGACATTTTCGTGTCTTGGGTAGCAGTGATGTGTTGCTAGATACCGCTCACTATTTATTATATTAAATACGTGATTTAATATAATTTCCAACGCCGCGAAAACCTATAGGGTCACACACAAAGGACAAATTGATGAGAGATAGAGTAATTAAGGAATACTGTAATGTACGATTTCCTTAATTGAATTATAGAACATCGTAAGGTACAGTGTACTTAAATAGAGTACGAAATATGGTAAGGTACCAAATACTTAAGTGATTTTGGCATATTATAAGATATGGGTCATATACACTTAAGTGGGCTTTTTAGCTTGAAGCCCACACAAGTGGTTCTGTAAATAGAACCCTTGGGTAGAAGCATTGTAACTAAGGCTTGCAATTTCGTTTCTCTCTCTCTCACTCAAAGCCTTCATTCGTAGCAGCTAGCACTGAGATTGAAGGAATCCGTTCGTGTGGACTGAGTAGAGGCGTTGTCATCGTTCAACGTTCGTGATCGCCACAAGTTGTAACGATTCTATCACTGATCATGCCCATTCGTAAGGATCATTAAAGGAGAAAAATTTAAATTCCGCTGCGCCTTGGATGGCAAAAGGTGAAGTTAAGGGAACATGAAAGCTTGATTGTCTTGGAGTTCCTAAACTTGACAAGGTTCTACTTGTTAAGGGCTTGACTGCAAATCTAATAAGCATCAGTCAACTATATGATCAAGGTCTGAATGTTAACTTCAACAAAACTGAATGTCTAATTTTTAACAACGATAGTGAAGTGATTATGAAAGGAATCAGGACCAAAGACAACTGCTACATGTGGAGCTCTCAAATGGATTATTCCTTAAAGTGCTCCTATGCCAAAGAGGAAGGGATGAAGATGAGTATATATGCTAGAAGAACCCTCAAGATGTCACACCAGAAGCTCAGACTTAACCTCACTTTCATAGGAGAAAAGGTTATGATGGCTCAAACAACTGAGAGGTTAGATCAAATAGGTGGACATGTGACTAGTCATAGGCAGTCTGGAACTAGAGAGAGCATTGTTGGAACTAGGCCACAAGGGACTATGTGTGTATCTCAAAGCAAAAATGCCAAGAACAATATGGAGAAGATTGGGATGACACCTGCTCCTACACATGTGAAAGGTGAAAATGATGTTCAAAATGAATATATAGAAGATGGAAGCAGTTGGTCTCAACTGGATTGGATGAAACTACTGATGATTGCATACAATGTCACACACGACATCATGACATTGTATTATGACAACCTGAATGCTGCAACTAGGTCCAAAAATCATATTCAGCACAGGTGGACCATGTACAGTTTTTGCTATCATCACTCCATTGGAAAATACGTGGAAGACAAATTCATAGGTCTAAAGCATGAAATGGAACTAGCTGACAAGGTTGCATGAAATTTGGGTGATTTTCAATTTGAATATGAAAGAGGGAAATTAGGGATTTGGACTCTTGTGAAATTATGGCAATTAAAGTGGGAAAGAAAAGGAAATAAAAATAGTGTCTGCCCACATAAAAGAAAGAGCCACATTAATGATAAATCATTCCCTAGCATTGAAAATAGTATCTATGCCATTAGCACACGCTACCTAAACACAACAATTTCCATATCCATTCAACTTCTCAGAGAAACTCAACTATGGCAAAGAAACATCTCTCAAAAGTTCTACAACATGTCTCAACATCCATCATCATCTGGTTCAAACCCCTCTCACCATGCAAAGACTCCCTCCATGGAGTTTCTAGATGAAGACGTGCTGGACGTTACTCCTCTTTGCGTAATACCAGGTGACACCCCAGGTCCCTCTTTCATGGCTGGAAATAAGCAAGGTAATATCCCTGGTAAATCTACTCTTCCAAATGATATGCATTATGCTGATCGTGCCATTAGGAACCTAGTTATTAGGATTCTAAGTGAAGGGCATGAAGTCAAGGGGGTTTCTACCCCTCTGTCCAGAAGGGACCCCTCTCCTGAGGAGGAACCCCAAGCTGATAAAGATGATGACTCATCTAGATCAGAAAAGGAAGTTGCTGCTGAGGGGCTATGTTCTCTAGGGAAAACCCTACCTAGCAAGAAACCAGCAAATATGTCTCAGGAGAATATTATTGACCTAGAGGAAGAAAGCTCTGAAGAAGAGGATGATTATTTGGTTCACCTTATAAAACCTAGTGTAGCAGAGAAACTGAGGACTAGAAAAGGGAAAAGTGTGGCTAAAATGAGAACAACAAGAAGAGTGAAAAAGGTTGCTGGTGTAGGACCCTCAAAATCTTGGAGTAAAGTTGAGGTTAGGAAAAGGAAGGAAATAGACAGTTCTGACTCTGATGAGGATGTCGAAGACGATGTCCCAGACATCTCCCCTACAAAAAGGCAGGCTGTTAAGAAGTCTCCTGGCAAAGCTGCTGCTGTGCACCTAGACAATATCTCCTTTCATTTAGAAGATGGTGCTGCAAAATGGAAATTTGTCATTCAGAGGAGGGTAGCTGTTGAAAGAGAGTTTGGAAAAGAGGCTGTAGAGGTAAAGGAAGTAATTGATTTGATAAAGAATGTTGGACTAATGAAGACTGTGGTTGCTCTACCCCAATGTTATGAGGGGTTAGTAAAAGAGTTTATTGTGAATATCCCTGAGGATATTTATGAAAAGAGTAGCAGGGAATTCTGCAAGGTGTTTGTAAGGGGAAAATGTGTGAAATTCTCACCAAGCATTATCAACAAGTTCCTAGGAAGAGGAACTGATGGAGGAGTGGATCTAGAAACTACAGACAATGAGGTGTGTAGGATTATTACAATTGGCCAAGTTAAGGAATGGCCTAGTAGGAATCACCTATCAGCTGGCAAGCTCACTGTCAAATATGCCATCTTACACAAGATTGGTTCAGCCAACTGGGTGCCTACTAATCATATCTCTACCATCTCCATTGGTCTTGGAAGAATCATTCATGCAATTGGAACAAGGATTAATTATGATTTTGGAAAGTTTATGTTTGACCAAATTATCATACATGCCTCCACAAATGTTGTGAAGTTGCCCATTGCCTTCCCATTGATTATTTGTGGTATTATCTTGAGCCAACAACCAGGCATTCTGAGTACAAGTGACATTCCAAGCAGAAGAAAGTCCCTTCTATCAGTTCACTATAAGCTTTTTGAGGGAAGTCATGTCAATGATGTTGTCATGACATCTGCCAGAAGGGAGCCTGCATCTCAAGGAAGCTTAATTGACCAATTAAAAGAAACCTGCAAGGAGTTGGATGGACAAGGCATGAAAAGAAGATTTGGAGGTTCTTATTTGTAGCTTGGAAAAGGAAGAAATGGAGAAGGCTGGTAAGGATTCAAATGCAAATACCTCAAGAGAGAGGTCAAATGCCCAATCCAGTGGCAGCTCAGAAAGCTCTGAAGGATCTAAAGGTGAAGGTGATACTTCTTCCTCTGATTGATGGTTCCACCCCTGTGTGTTGAAGATTGTGCTGGTGTGGTTGGTATGCCTGATGTTTTGGAAGCTGTTCCGGTGCTGTTGTTTGGATGCTGAAGTTTTTTTGTTTGTTTTTTTGGAAAAAGTGTAATTTGTGGCAGTTCTCATTGATGTCTGTTTGTAATATTTTGGGCTCTTGATGAGTTCCTTGGATTTGTTCATTATCTCAGCTATGACAGCTGTGAATGATGATGGTTTGTACTGCCTAACTATTATGTTTTAACATGATTAATGTTATAACATCTGATCTGACATTCTCTGATAGACTAATTGACATTTATTTTGTCTAATTGGTCACCTTTGGTTAATTTTGACTAAAAAGGGGGAGAAGTGTTTATATGGAAGCAATTGTGGAGTTGTGAGATGTATGTAGCTGAACAGAAGGACATCTATTGAAGGAGATGTGCTTATTGTTAAAACAGAATGTTGTTCTGTTTGCAGATGTCAAAGGGGATGTCTGATGTGGTGCACAGGTGTTGATGTTGAAGCAGATGTCAGAATAACATTCTGGATGTTACAGGTGTTGTGGTTACAGTAGCTGTTATTTTCATGGGAGTTGTTTGTTGTGTACACAGATTTAGGGGGAGAAGGAGTACCCTTGTGCATTTGTGTGTCTTACTAGTTGCATCCATAACTAGTAATTCTGTTTTTGTTGCACAAATTTAGGGGGAGAAGAAGTACCCTTGTGCATGTGTGTATTACTAGTAGCTATATCTAGTAATTGTGTTTGCATCTACTGCTGTTTAAACTGTTGTTTAACTGCTGATAGTTTTCTTGTGAACAAAAAGGACAAATATATGTTTTAGCCAAATTTTGCCAAAGGGGGAGTTTGTTGGTTCTGTGTGTTGGCTACAATTTTGGTAAAACAAAGAGAGTTCACAAGATGTTATGTGTGATGTCTTAGCATAAGATATCATATGTACCTGCTGGAGATCAAGAAAATAATCAAGCAGGATTGTTTCAGAATGCCATATACAATGCCATGGCTTCTGATATTGTGTTCCTGCTGGAGTTGAAATGGAAAAACATAATTATGCGGGATTGTATTAGGATGTCATACACGATGTCATGACATCTGATGTTTGTGTACTTGCTGGAAGTTATAAAAGGAATTATGGAATTATGCAGGATTTTTCCAGGATGTCAGACCCAATGTCATGACATCCTATACACAGAACATTTAGTATGAATGTCTAGTGTTTTGTGATTGCATAATTAATGGAAATCTATGTATGATTGAAGATCTGATTTGCAGGCGCATTCAATCATGGATTACAACCTGATTTACTTATTTTCCAAGGAGAGCTAACCAGCTGTTATGAAAAGATTTATTTGGAAAATAGATTTAGGGTTTTGAAGATGTCCAAGCCCAACTGAAAGCTTCTATAAAAAGGGACTTAGAAAACTTGTTTTACAACACAACCAATACTGAGCGAAATATAGAGAGAGAGTTAGGGTTTGTGTCTGTTTAGTCGTGAGACTTGTAAGCCATTCAAGTCATCTTTTGAAGGTTGAATTGGACTAATTTGTGGTTGTAATTTGTCACTCTAAAGCTGTTAAGCAAGAGTGTGTGTCTACTTGATCAAAGTTGTGAAGCAAGATCAAGTGTGTGTCTACTTGATCAAAGCTGTGAAGCAAGATCAAGTGTGTGTCTTCTTGATTGAAACTGTGAAGTAAAATCAAGAGTGTGTTATTGAAAAGTGTTTTCTTTTCTCAAGGGATTGTTGCATAAGATCACAGGTGTGATTGTAGGGAAGTGAATAGGTTTTCATATCTAAGAGTGCTTAGGTAGAAATTGCACGGGTAGAGATTAGGTGAGAAAGACTATAACTTGTTGAAGTGTATGGAGAGTCTTTGAACTGATTCTATTTTAGTGAATTTCCTTCCTGGCTTGGTAGCCCCCAGACGTAGGTGAGTTGCACTGAACTGGATTAACAATTGCTTGTGTCATTTGCTTTACCATTTTGTATCCTTATCCTGTTTGTGTTAACAGATATTAGTGTCATGACATTACCTTCGACATCTTATATCTGATACCAGAATTTCAAATGAGAATGAGCTTCTATTTATAGCCGAAATGTAAGGCCTAAGAATGAATGGAAATCCATGCTGAGATCAAGTGTAACTGAATTGGACGTGCAATTGGCTTGGCATTTGCTTGCACATGAAGTTATAATGTGAATTGCAAAAATGAACATAAACATAAAGCTCTTCGAAACTCACTCATGGAAGGTCAAAAAAGTTAATGTCAGTAATGGTTGGAAAGCCCTTGAAATAAGGAACAAAAGTCGTGTTGGGAAAAAATTTATTTGGCAATTGGAAATTTATGAAAACCGGCTGAGAAGGTTTGGGTGCAAAACATGTCTAGTTTCCCTTTGAAATTTTTTACCAAAAGCAAGCATCTTCAAGCCCTTCTGTTTCAGTGATTCAAACCTCAAATGGAACAACCTCCAACATCAACGTTGTAGGTATTTTCAAGATGATCAATTTAGACTTAAATTTTGCATCATTTGGATTTTTCATGAGAAAGTTATGGGCACTTGAAGTTGGACATTTTTCAAATTCAATGACTTAGGTCCAAAGTTACCTATAATGTTTTGTATTATCACATGTATTTCATTTAACATTATGAAATTTTTTCCAACATAACATTTGAAGTATACATCTTAAGATTTCCAATGCATTTTGTCTCACCTCAAAATCATAAAAATTAAGGAAGTTAGGTCCTTGGGAAGTTGACCCAAAATTATGGTTTCAGTCAAAATGACCTATAATGTTCTGAAATGAATGATGACCTTACAAGTTTCAAATGGATTTTTTATGAACATGAACGTTGTTCACATGGTCTTAAGAACATGTTTTCTCTTGGGGTTATCTTCATTTGACAAACACATTAAAAGTTGTATCTCAGTGATCCTCAGTTTAGTCAGATGACTTGACTGGTCAACTTCTCAAGGCCAAACTTCAAATCTTGATGAATACATGATTGAGGAACCTCATATAAGCTCATATATACATAAAATAGTGAATGAAAGAACTTCCCTTGATTAAATTTGATCATAGGTTGAGGTTGCTTCATGAGCAAGGCATAGTTGAAGCACAATTGAATTAGGGTTTCCTTGGGAAACAAACCTCAAGCCCTTTGGGTTATCTTGATCAAATTGGAAAATTGAGATACTTGGGAGACATATATGATGATTAGGAACTTTGTGTACTATTTTCATGCCTTTCCTCATATTCATCTAGCCATCGCATTGAGCTTAGGAGCCTCCTAGGAGCATGGGAGCACATGATCACTTGAGCTTCAAAACAAAAAGAGTTAGTGACATATTTTTGTGATTTTGAGTAGTGAACAAATAAGAAAAGAAATAATATACAATACAAGCATGCTTGGTGGTCTCAAACCACACACACAAGTTCCACCCTTAGGGTTAAGGAGCCAAACAAGCTATGATCCTTAAGGCAATGCATTGAGCAAATGATATGATGCCATGAGGGATCTTAGGGTCAAAATTAGGGTCTTACAGTAACCCCAAAAACTAGTAATTGTTTCCTTTTGCACTGCATTGGTTAATCATAGTGATGTTTTGATGCAGGTTCTATGGTTAAGCCAATGATCTCTCATGGACCTCTCTTGGTTTCATGGTTTGTTCAGTGAGGTTGGCAACGCCATGTTTTGTTGGTTGACTTGTTTGGATTGATGGTGTAGCGGTGTATTCGTCACTTTATGATTTATTGATTAAACCAAAAGCAAAGCATACAAAGAATCGAGTCGCCACCGCACTTTTATTTATCCGAAGGAATGGCGAAAAAGCGAACAAAAGCCTAAGAAGTTTTACACATAGAAAACTAATGAAAAGATCAGAGATCTGGGTAAGGGGTAAATTACGCAATGGGAAGGTGTTAGGCACCCAAAACGTCCTAGGTACTCCTAGGGAGCCCTTTTCACACTTGTTGTACGAAATGTTATTTGTTTATGAAATATTTATTGTGCAAATATGGATTGAAGGGATGAGAAAAGAATATACAATTTTTATTGTTTTTGTGTTTGAACGGATGAACCCGTTGCCTACGTACCTTTCCATGGAAGGTAAGGATCAAAACGCCATAGTTCGGCTAAAAGATTTCCAAAAGTATGTGAATTGATTTTAAAACAAAAGCCCTAAGGTCTTTCGTTATCCACGGGAGAAAACTCAACCTTATACAAACAACGAGTCCACTATGTGAGAAAAGCTTCGACGTACTAGAGGGGTTAACCTTGTTTTCAGTACGGAAGTCTTACAGTTCGATCACTAAGGACAAAAGGTGAGATTAACATCAACCAACTAGGATAAATCAAACCTATGGCTAATGTATGAAAACTTATCAAGAATGGACAAGGCCACAAAATCATTGAATGAGTTGGATTAACCAATTAGAATTTATTCACAAAAGATGGTCAAAGTATGATTAGAATGTGAATCAAAGAAGTATTGAGAAAATGAAGTTTGAAAAAAGTCAAAGGCTTAGGGCCTAGGTTTCTAATTTGAAAAGAGATGAAAATGTTTGCACAATAGTTTTCAAGTTGGTATAAACATGCAAGTGGAGGTTTAAAGAAATAAAAGGTGGAAGATGAGGGAGTGTAAAACTTCTCAGATGTTCACCTCTTGAAATCATATGGAAGATGATTCAAGTGATTCCTTTGGAATAGGCAACAATGAGCAATAACAAATAAGCAAAATAAATGGATACCGGATGCCAATCAATGGACTTATACCAATCTCCTAAACAAACAAAGGTGGATACCGGATACCAATCAATGGATTTACACCAATCTCCTAAAACAAAACAAATGATGCCAGATGCCAATCAATGGACTTACACTATTCTCACAAAGGAAAACAAGAAAACCGGATACCGGATGCCAATCAATCGACTTATAATAGTCTCCCATCATATCATAGGAACAACTGCCAAGTAATGGACTTATGCGTGTCTCCTCCATGGACAAAGCAAAAAATGCTATAAAGCAAAGTTTATGAAATGATATACAAATGATGATGATAAAATGCACAAAGGCACACTTAAGTAGATATGCACAGATGAATCAAGTAAGCAGACAAACAAGTCAATTAGCACACACTATATACAAGCAATTAGGCTCAAACAAGGTTAGACTTTAAAGTCAACTGGAATGGGGTATGTTGTGCTCTTAACCTTAACATTGAGAGTTAAGGTGAACCAGATGAAATGGAGATGAGGGGTGTGCCTCATAGCTTCTATCCATGGCCTGGGAGAGCTTGGAATAATATAAAGTGTGGGAGTTCAGAAAGTTGGAACTCTTCTCCACAAGTGAATGACTCTATAGATCTTGGGTTAATATCCACAATGCATCAACATGTTATGTGAGCAAAGGGATGACACACTGAATAGCAGGAGATGGATTACACATCTCTTTTATCTGCCAATTGCCTTATCAAAGGACTTTTTCTGCTTAGCACAAAAATAAACACACAAGAACATGGCCTCTTAAGGAGGGCTTCAGACAGGTGACTGCCCAAGTAACAGACAGGTCTTCCAGACTACATGAAGAAGAGAGGTTATACCTAAGTGGTTAAGCAACCAAGCAAAAGCAAGTTCAAAGTGAACTTAAGCAACTTATGTACCTGTGGAAACATCAAACAAATCAGTATACAACTCAGACAATCAAACCACAGTCAATATCAACAGTCAAACCCAATAAGCAAAGGCACAAGCCACAAGTCAAGCTCAAATGAGTTAACAACCCTACAAAACACACAATGGTAGTAGTCAAAGGCAAACATCAAATTCTCAAGTGATGGAGCATCATGAACTATATAACTTGGATGTTCAACCTGAAATCAAAGCTCAAACATGAGAAGCAAACCACTAGGTCAAAGCCTAGGGTCAAAGATGCAGAAAAAATTTAAAACAGAAGCTGAAAATTAACATGAATCAACTTCAAACACATCTTGAAACAATTCAAAAGGTCTCACATCAATATCAATTACCAAATCCATTTCATGATCAATTGAAGTTCAATGCAATTTCAAAGCAACAATATGACCAACAAGGATGAAAAAATCTCAATAAAATCATAAATCAATTAAATAATTCGAAGAAAATTCATGCTCATTCACAGCATCCATAATATGTATCATGCAAAAAATCAAAGCAATTGGAGATCAATTGGCAAGGCAAACACATCACATAAGATGAACAAGTAAAGGTGTGACACACATTGTCACACCTACCTTCACATTATCATAAAACAGAAACTATAAATGGTAAAAATACCAAATCAACACCATAATTTCAAGCAAAGTGTCTAGTTTCATCATGCAAATTTTCAGAAGCATTGGATAAAAACTCAGCATTTCACAAAAGATATGGCAAGGCAAGGTACAAGAAGCATACATGTTCACAAACCCTAGGCAAAATAATTTTCCAGCCGTGAACAATTTATGGAAAAATAGCCAAAAAATAGTAGACAGAAAATGTGAGATCATGTGAAAAACCACAGATTTTTTGGAGCATTTTTCAATTTAATATGAATTTTGGAAGATGATGAAAAATTAAAAGAATGATGAAGCATAGCATATGAATGAATGGAGGGAAAACAAATAATATGGCATGGCATTTGAAATTTTGGCACGGCAGGAATCGAACACGGAGCAGATTCAAATAGTGGCGCCACGTGCTAAACACACCATTTTACTTAAAATTGGCTCTGGCCAATCAGAGCGCTGCATGAGCGCTGCATGCATCCAATTAAAACAAAACCCTAGCGCGAACATCAGGCAACGGTTTAACGTGGCATAAAATGGATCAAAAGCGTGGTGTAAAGTTCTGAACATCATCTTCTTCGCGCGGCCATGAACAGTGGAAGCTCAAGAACAACATGAACATTTTTTCCTCTTAAAACTAAGCATATCAACATGTAGCACATGCATCCTAGGTCATGAATCAAGCAATGAAATAGCATTTAACATCATGAATCAATTGGATCGAGCGAAACAAATTTCATCATCAAGACTTTAAACAATCGAATCTCACTCAAAAATGCATGGATTTCAGTGATTCAAAGCTCAGATTAACCACAACAACATGATCTACAACATTAGCATAAGCAATTTGAGAAAAGAGAGAAAGGATTTCGTGACCTCTTGAAGAGCAGCTTTGGAATTTGATGAATCCAGGCCTTGCAATGCTTCAAATGTCTTCTAGCAAGCTGGTAAAAGTGAATGGATGAATGCTTGAGGTCCAATTGCTCGTGATTCAGCCAGAAATCAATTTCACCATTGTTGAGCTTCAAGCTCCAAGCTGCCTTAAACTGCACGAATTCCTTTGATTCTAGGTTCAATCTTGCTTCATGATGCTTCCAGATGAAGAAATAGGCAATGAATTGTGCTTTGATTGAAGAAATGGAAAGAAAAATTTGAGAGAAAAAAGTGTGAAAAATTTTGAGATCTGAAAATTGTGATGTGGTTTCTTGCAATTCTGTTAGGGTTTCATGCTTTATACTCCCTCTTAATCAAGCTTTAATCATGCTTAACCAAATGCTAATGAAAATTGGGGAAATTTGAGGTGTTTTGCAAATTGGTCATTTCACCCTTGTGCATGAAAATTATGAGTGAACAGTACACGAAATTATTTGTTTTTCACTTAAAATGCATTTTTGAAACCAATGGTGAAGGCAAAATATTAAAATTATGCACCAAATTTAAATGATGAAATTTCCCTCCAAAAATCCCAAAATTGGCAAGTGTTCATGTGATGACAATTCATGCAATGCAATGCAAGATTTGGAAATTATAGGTCAAAACAAGAATAATGCAAAAAGAGCCATGCAATTTGGAGCTTTGGTTGAGAAGTTATGCACATTTGAATCTTCAAGTACACTTGGCCATGTTTTGATCATATCTCCTTAACCACACATGAGAAATGGACAATCTTGGACTTTTTGGAAATGGGAGAGAAAGATCTACAACTTTCATGTTCAACAAAATTTCATTTGAATCTTTTTTGGTGATGTAATTTGAAGTTGAAGTTAGGTTAAAACCTTTCCATTTTTGGCAATTTTGAATTATAGGTCACTTTCTATTTTTGGAAAGTTTTGACCTGACTTCAAATCCTTCAATGAGAGTGTTTAAAATGTCAAATGAGACTTGTTTGAACATGAATGAAGTATTTCCCATCACTTCCCACCTCCAAATCCACAGTTGACTAGGCAGTTGACTTTCTAGGTCTTCAGATGACTTGGCAATGTTCAGATGAAGTTCAAGCCTCTACCACTTGGGATTTTGCTTCAAAATTATATCATAGCTCATATGAACTCTTGTGAATGATTGTGGTGTCCAAATTCTCAAGAATGGCCACCACTTATGGCTCAATGACTGCCTTTGACTGCTTTGACCTGTGATTGCTTCATCTGCAAGACAAGGGTTAGATGACATATTTTTGTACTTTTGGTTAGTGAACAAATGAAAAGCAATGATATACAAATGCAAAACATGCTTGGTGATCAAGAAATCACTCTCAAAAAAATGGCCCACCCACAGGGAAGGAACAAGGTGCACAATGATCCTTGAGGCAATGTGATGATATGATATGATGCCATGAGGGATCTTAGGGACAAAATTAGGGTCTTACAGATGCCCCTATTTAAGGTCATTCTAGCCGGAGAAGTGAAGTTTAGAAGTCTTCATCTCGACGCGGTAGAATGGGCTTAAATAACAATAATGAGACAAATTTTGGTCCCTAAGAGACCTCATGATGCAGATGTATGCATGCAAAAGAAACAAAACTATGTGGGAAATAGTGATCCACAAAGAAGAAAAGACGAACCATCGGAATAATACACTCACCAGGAACAGAGACTCTGACAAGACCCTCATGGGAATAAGAAAAAGAAAAAAGAAACGCGTGAGCAGGACACGACTGACACTGCGCGAACAAAGTACGACTAGACCGGAGACCTTACTGGGGAGTAAAGGACTCGCACTAGGGAAAAGAAGAATTCCAAAGGATGACACGTCCATTGGGAAGACACAAGCTGACTCACAAAATGCGTGTACTGGGGAGAACGCCAATACAACACCACGAATAGAAACACAACTCCGCTGGGGAAATCTAACAAAGACTTTCAAGGGGAAGCCAAAGGATGAGATGTTACCGGTTAATGAGTAACATGCTCGGGAAGAAAGAATATCTAAGACCTGTGTACGAGTGAGAGATATCAATCGACCAAATCATCTGAGGAAGACCTGAAAAAGGTAAAACTTCAACTCAGGGAAATCTGACTCCACAGGGGACCAAGGTCATAATAGGGAGCAGAAAGGAAGGAACACCAAGGATACCGGGTTGTAGGTATGTAACAGGTGACCGACCAAAGCGTGAATTGGTGTATGTTCCAAAACACTCATCATCCTGAAGAAAGCTAGAAAAGCAGACTTGTTTATAGGATGAACATTTGATTCTGTAAAGAATGCAAATCTTACTCAGATGGGGAAACAAACAAAGGATTCAACCAAAGAGTGCATGAGATATATTATCTATAGCCGTCAAAACGTAGATAATATACTCGCATGGAAGATTATCCATAACCGGATTGCAGGTTGTTTATAGGATAAAATCTAAGATCGTGAATTGGTTTGTGTTCCAAAACACTCATCACCCTGAAGAAAGCTAGAAAAGCAGACTTGTTTATAGGATGGATATTCGATTCCACAAGGAATACGAATCTTACTCTGCGGAGAAAACAATCAAAAGATTGACCCAAGAGTGCATGAGATATAATATCCATTACCGTCAGAACGTGGATAGTATACTCACATGGAAGATTATCCATAACCGGGTTGTAGGTTGTTTATAGGAAAAAATCTGAAATCGTGAATTGGTGTGTGTTCCAAAATGTAGCGGTGTATTCGTCGCTATATGATCTATCGATTAAACCATAAGCAAGTTATACAATGAAATTTCGAGTCGCCACCGCACTTTTATTTATCCAAAGGACTGGCTAAAAAGCGAACAAAAGCCTAAGAAGTTTTACACGTAGAAAACTAATAAAAAGATCAGAGAGTCTGGGTAAGGGGTAAATTACGCAATGGGAAGGTGTTAGGCACCCATCACGTCCTAGGTACTCCTAGGGAGCCCTTTTCACACTTGTTGTATAATATTGTTATTTGTTATGACATAAGTATTGTGCAAACATGATTGGGATGATGAGAAAAGAATATACAAGTTTTATTGGGTTTGAACGGATGAACCCGCTGCCTACGTACCTTCCATCAAAGGTAAGGATCAAAACGCCGTAGTTCGGCTAAAAGATTTCCAAAAGTTGGTGGATTCAATTTTAAACACAAACCCTAAGGTCTTACGTTATCCACGGGAGAAAACTCAACCTTATACAAACAACAAAGTCCACCATGTGAGAACAGCTTCAACTTGCCAGGGAGGGGTTAACCCTATAATAGGCAAGGAAGACTTACAATTCAATCACTAAAGACAGAAGGTGAGATTAACATCAACCACTAAGATAAATCAAACCTCTAGCTCATGTATGAAAAGATTAACAATGGTCAAAGCCAAAACAAGTGAATGAGTGAAGTTAATTGATTGTGATTATGAAAATGGAGTCAAAGTATGATTAAGATTAATTCAAAGAAGTATTATGAAATGAAGTTTGAAAAAAAAGTCAAGGACTTGGGTCCAGGTTTTTAGTTAGAAAACATGAAGATGTTTGCACAACACTTATGTCAAATTTGAAAAGTAAAGTGTGAAAAAGTTTAGGACATAATGAATGATGAATGGATGAAGGTGGATTGTAAAACTTCTTAGAAGGTTCACTTCTTGAAATCATATAGGAGATGATTCAAGTGTGTCCTTTGGAATAGGCAATGGATAATAACAAACAAACAAGAAAGAAGGAACGAAAAGCGGATGTCGGATGCCAATCACTGGGCTTATACCAATCTCCTAAAATAAAACTGGATATCGGATGCCACTCAATGGTCTTACACTAATCTCCTCAAACAAAGAAATAAAAGGTGGATACCGGATACCAATAGATGGATTTACACCAGTCTCCTAAAACAGAAATGGATATCAGATGCCACTCAATGGACTTACACTAATCTCCTCAAAAGAAAACAAAGATGAGAAATGGAAGTCAACTGCCAATCTATCTGGACTTAGGTTAACTCCACATATGATCACAGGAAAACCAATGCCACATTACAGGGACTTACAATGGATCCTCACATACAAGAACAAAAGCAACAAATGATCACAGGAAAGCAAATGCCAACTTACAGGGACTTATAATTGCAACCTCACATACAAACAGATAAACCAACTTATGATCACAGGAAAAGCAGATGCCAACTTACAGGGACTTATAACTGCATCCTCACATACAAACAAAGCAACAGAAGATATGAGTGACCAATGAGGTCTTACACTCTATCCTTCCATATCATAGGAGCAAAGGCCAAAGAAATGGACTTACAATTGTCCTCAATGGGCAAACCACAATGATAAGTCACACAGACAAATGAGATGGTTATGCATTGATGAGCAATAAATGATGATAAATGCATGGAGCATACAAGCAAGCATGTGCATATGAAGTAACCAATCAATCAATGAATATCAAACAGCACACTCTATAGCCAAACAAGGAGGCTCACACAAGAGGGTTAGGCACTGAGGCCAACTGGAATAGGGTCAAAAGTTGCTCTTAACCTTGCCATTGAGAGGCTAAGGTGAAGCAGATGAAAGGAGATGAGGGGCGTGCCTCATTGCTCTTATCCCTGATCAGGGAGAGCATATCAGAAAGTGTGGGAGTTCAGAAAGTAGGAACTCTCTCCACATATTAGACTCGATTGATCTTGGGTTTTGATCTCAGTGCTACAACCATGTAATGGGAGCAAGGAGAAGACTCACTGAATAGTAGGGGATAGGTTGCTTATCCCTTTGATCTACCAATTGCCTTACTTGAAGGACTTTTCCTGCTTGGGACAAAATTAAACACACACAAGCATTGCCTCTTAAGGAGGACTTCAGACAGTTTGCCCGGCCAAATAACAGGCCGGGTCTCCAGACTACATGAAGAAAGAGGGATTACCTCAAAGCAAATTGCTAAATAGCAAAGCAAAGCAAGTTCAAAGAACTAAGCAACTAATGGTACCTGAAATAGTCAAACAAATCAGTACACAGTTCAACAGTTAAAGCAAAAGGCAACAGAAGTCAACAGTCAAACAGATAGACAAATGTGCAAGGCACAAGGCACAAGGCTTATGAGCCAAGCAACCTACAAAACAAAGGTTAGCTCATGATAAACAAATAAACTCAATCAAAAGGCAATGGTTTCTTTGAAGCACTTGTAGCTTAACCTTAAACATGAACTCAATCATAAGCCCAAAGGACCACTAGGACAAGCCTAGGGTTAAGAATAAATGAGAAAGTCAAAACAGCAAGCCATATCCAATCAAGATCAAATTCAAACATTTAAGAAGCAAGCACAATTGGTCTCAAGTTCATATCATGCATCATCATCATTTTATAGACAAAAGAAGTCAAAGCATGGCAAATTGGTGCACATAGAAGTCAACAGAAAGACTTAGCCCAAAAGTCAACTCAAACATTTTCAAAAATCACCAAATAATTCATGATCAATTCTAACACTTAGCATGGTAAGCATGTAAAATTTCATCACAATTGGACAAGTGGAAGGCAGTCAATGAAAATCATGAAGTCAAAGCAAATTTGAATATGCTTAATGAAGTCAACAGCAAGACTTAGCTCAAAAGCAATCATAATCAATTCCAAAAATTATCAAATAATTCATGCTCAATCACAATCCATAACATGACATGCATATCAAATTTCAGCTCAATTGGATCATGGGAAGATGGTCAATGAAAATCAGGAAGTCAAAACAATTTCAAGCATGCACAAAGAAGTCAAACAAATATGTATCAACTTCAAAAAATCATAACTAAATGAAAACAGATGATAAATGAATGGGATCAACACCAATGCAAAGATCAAGATGTCTAGTATGCACATGTAAAATTTCATGATCATCCAATAAGGTATGAGAATTTCACAAAGGAAATGGCAAGATGTATGACACAAGGTCAACATTTTGGTCAAACAGGGGATAAAATCTCAAACAATTTGGAAATGGCATAATTAATTCCAGGAAAAATCACAAGTGAACTGGACATATAAAAGAAGATTCATGCAAAAATTCAAATCAATTGGAGGTCAGGAAGCATGTCAACAAAAATCATGAAATTGCATATCAATGGTGTGACACAAATTGTCACACCCTACTTCCAAAATTCATATCTCACAAACCACATAAGATAAATTCAAAAACTCTACATCAAAACAAACATGAATGAGTGTAGATTAACCACAAAAAATTTCAGGGGCATTGGATACATCATTACAATTTCACAATGGTTTTGGCAAAAGGTACAAAATGTGCATACATGTCAAGAACCCTAATGACATTAAAAATCCAGCCAACCAAAAATTCAATAAAAATCATGATAAAATAGTAGACATTCATGTGAACATTATGGAAAAAATTTCATGAATTTTGGAATTGAATTGCACGAGTTATGAATTTTGGAAGTTTGAGTAACAATTTGGAACAAATAAACAAAATGGACATGGTTTACTAGGTCAACAAGGTTGACCGAATGGCATTCTGGTAAATACCCCCCTCATTAATCAAAACGGTGCGTTTAAGGGAGGCAGAACGAAATGTTCTGATTGGCCATCACCAATGAAACAGTAACAAGGCCAGGCAATACGCGTGAAAACATGAAATTCTGGAAATGGTTAGGGTTTTGAACAGTGACCGTGTGTGTTCATCAACTTCATTCAAATCATGAAAAATTAAATCGCCCAGAAACATGAATCGATCATACCATTCTCATCAGCACTCCACATACATTAAGAATCCAAGCATCATTTTCCTTAAAACACACTAACAATCATGAATCGAGCAAAACAAATAAGCACTATCAAACTTGAAAGCAGCATAACTTCTCGAATACTTGACCATTTTCAAAAACAAACACATCATGAAGCTCAGCATGGATAGATCTACACTAAGCATGGCATGGATTTGAGAAACAAGTGAATCGAAAACTTACTTGTTCTTGAAGAAAATGTAGCAACAGTGATGGATTGAGGATGCAAGCTTGAAACAGGTCCCCCTTATGCTTTGAAATGATGAATACTTGAAGCTATTTGGCTCAGCAAGGCTTGGAGTCTTTCAAATCGATTTTCACCATTGTTGTGCTTTGAAGAAAACAGAGTTCAAAATCAACTTCCAGCTGGGATTTGATGTTGCAAAAAGCTTCCAATTGATGGCTAGGTGAAGAAACCAACAAGAGTTGCTCGAGTCTTTTGAGAGTTTTGGTCAGAAATGCAATTTGGTGAAAATGCACATTGAGAGAGAATGAAAGTTTCGGTGTATTAGAGGCTTCTATCTAGGGTTTATTTTGCAGAAAAGTTGTTATATATGGTCTGTTTTAACTCTAATCCATGTATGCTAAGTATGTTTAATTCAAATGAACCAAATTGCTAATTTTGCTAATTTTCACCAAGTGCACATGGAGGTATGGTGCTGTACACGAATTTGGGCCTTTGGGAAAGTCACAAATGATGTTTCTGAACATTTCCAATTGGCCAAAGTGTTTAAAAGATGCTAAATCAAAAAGTCAACTTTTGGTCCACACTTGAATTTAAATGAAACAAGTCCAAAAATGCCATTTTGATCCATAGATTTTTGGTACATGAAATTTATATTTTTGGAAAGAGGAGATGAAATGTGGTTTGTAGGAAAAAACCCCACCAAAATTGGCCAAATGGTTCATGAGATATGGCCCTTTGAAGTTCACAAATGTTTGAAATTGAATTGATCATATCTTGCCAACCATACATGGGAATGGAGAGTTCTTGGACTTTTTGAAAATGGGAGAACAGGATCTTCAACTTTCATGTTGGGCAAAAATTCATTTGAAGCTTGTATCATGATGTAAGGCTGAGGATCAAGAAGTTTCCATTTTTGGCAGTTGAAATTACAGGTCCACTTTCTATTTCTGGAAATTGTCTGTTTGACTTTATATTCTTCCATGATGAGGTTTGGCATGATACATGAGGCTTGTATGAGCATGAATGAACTCCTTCAAATCAATTCCATCCATCAAATCACCGATTAAATCCACAGTTGACCAAGTTTGACTTTCTGTTGACTTTTCTAGGGTTTTGCATGATTGAACCACTTCTGATGAATTCCAAACCCTAATTCCTTGAGAACTTGATTTCAAATGATGTCCCAAGTTATATGAACTCTTGATTATTGATCATGGTGTCCAAATTCTGCAAGAATGGCCACCATTCACTACTTTGACTGACTAATGACTGACTTTGACCTAATTACTGATGATTGCTTCAGCTGCAAGCAACAAGGTTAAACTGACAATATTTTTGTACTTTTTGGTTAGTAAACATATGAAAAGCAAAGATATACAAATGCAAGGCATGCTTGGTGATCAAGAATCAAACTCACAAGGCAACCTACCCACTAGGAGGGAAGCTAGGGCATGCAATGATCCTTGAGGCCATGATATGATATGATATGGGCCATGAGGGATCTTAGGGCCAAAATTGGGGTCTTACACAAAACACTCATCACCCTGAAGAAAGCTAGAAAAGCAGACTTGTTTATAGGATGGATATTCGATTCCACAAGGAATACGAACCTTACTCGACTGGGGAAACACGAAAGGCTTCGACCGAAGAGTGAATGAGATATATTATCTATAGCCGTCAAAACGTAGATAATATACTCACATGGAAGATTATCCATAACCGGGTTGTAGGTTGTTTATAGGATAAAAATCCGAAAAGAAAGGCATCAGGATACCAAACTTGGTATATGATGATGACCGATCAAAGGGAGCAACACACATTACCAACAAGAGGGTAAATGAAAGAAGACTCGACGGGGATACATTGATGAAAATCAATGATCCGGGAACACAATCACTGACAAAAGGTGAAAGGGCCCGCTGGGGATAAAATTGCTAGCATACGGCAATTATCCACAAAAGACTTGCTGGGGATATAAGTGCTTATTCAAGCAACTTATCCAAACGCAGGAAAATCAACGTCGAAAACTAGATGAAGATAACCACAAAAAGGGGATTACATCTACCAAAAATTGGGTAGAAAACCACAGAAGAGTAACTGTCATCGGTTGGGATGAACAACAAAGTTAACTCTGCTAGGGGAAAAAACAGGGTTTATAACTACCGGTTAGTAGGTAGTAAACCGCAAAGATAGGACTTACGACTGCTGGTTTGTAGGCAGAAAGCCAAAAATTCCACTGAGGATAAGATGAATGAGCGTCGGTTTGTAAGCAACTATTCATTTATACCACAGGGAAACACGAGAGACAGTTGAAAAGGGCCAATTTAGGATCGAACCAAAAAGGCGGACTGAATCAAGACTCGTCCTAATGAGGATATAACTCAAAAGGGAAAACCCGTCCCAATGTATGTGTTGGGAGGGAATGGAAACAACCGTCATCCACGAGGATGTATCTCAGTGGGGAAATGGCAGGAAAGGATAGACACTTTCTGCTTAAGGGCTGACTCTAATTTGAGAGATTAAACACCCGACATCTGCTTGATGAGATCTACTGGGGAGATCTGTATCACCATTAGCAGGAAACAACAAACAAAAGATATACGGCAAAAATGCAACATGAATATCTGTATGTTTATGATTATTAATATGCGTGATTTATGTTTGATGAATGCTGACAAAACAGACATATCTAACACAAACAGGTCCAGGAATCAAACGCCCGGTACTACACTTCCAGGGGAAAAACCAACTGGAAAGCCAATCTGCTGGAGATCCATATGCTGAAAAGCAAAGATCTGCGGGGGGGCAAAAGATCAGAGATATCAGAAATCACAAAATCTCTGAGTGATGGATCAACAATCAACCCAACTGGGGTACAGAAAGTCACAACAGGCAACAACGGCCACAAAGACAAATCTGTTGGGAAAATGGAGAAATCCCAAAATATCTGCAGGGGAACAAGAGTTCACTGCACAGGCGAGAATTTCCATGAAACCAACTCCAAATAACTCCGTTGGGGAACAACCCACAAAGGGAGAACAAATCATCCAAATAGAATCTAACTGCACAAGCAACTCTACTGGGAATAATGTCAGCCACTCCATTGGGGGATAAAGCCACTGAGGAAGGATAGATCACACAAGTAGATTCTGCAACAAGCCACTCTACTAGGGATCAAAAGCATCAGGGAATCAACCAAATCTTTAGATGAAAGATCACCAACCAACCTTACTGGGGAAACCAACTCTGGCGGGGATCCTGATTCTGTTGGAAATACCAACTCTGGGGAAATCAGACAGATATAATCCACCATACCACAAATCTACTGGAAGATCAACTGGGGAATCCACTGAAGAATCCACTGGGGATAAGGAAGAGAGCTGGGGATCAACCTCCAAATGCTACACCTTCCCACAAGGAAACCAACAACTGCTGAGGAAGAACATAATCACTGCCCTGCTGAAGGGAGAAACGCTCTGATGGAGAGATATAGCATAAAATACAGTATATCATATCAACAACTCTGCAGGTGACTGCGCTGAGGAAAGTGGTAAAGTACCGGGATATCACTCCACCAACCACTGAATTTTCAAAAAGAAAGTAACCATGCTGAGGAGAAAAGCAACAACTCCGCTGGCGACTGCACTGGGGAGAGTGACGGGGTACCGGGGTCTCAAACCACCAACTACCGAATCTTCCAAAAGGTAAACACCCATGCTGGGGAGATAATATTGCTGGAGAAGAAAACGAAGTCTTCAACAAGCACTCTGCTTAGGGAACAACCCCAACAACAACTCTGCTTGGGGAACAAGCCCTACAACAAACTGGAGAAAAAGGACACAACCATGCCAGGAATATGAACAAATGTCTTACCTGTTGGTAATCATGCCATCCTCGGGAGAGCACTGAGAAATTCTTAAGTATCCTTTCATCATTGTGAATGTTCACTTTGTTTAAAACAATAGTTTGAAAAATTTATTTGTTTAAACAATGAAATTTTGTAAATTAAAACATGCAAAACACTTGTTGAATTGAAACAAATAAGAGTGCAAATAATTGGATAAAAAGCTCAAATTGATTTGATGGAATGGTAGCCTGCAAATGGCATGACTCCATAGATCTGTACAAATTTGAAATCAGTGATATATATTGGAAGAAGGCTACATTGAACATAATGATCCTTTCTCTACCAATATGAATCTCGATGTATTCGAAGCTTCAGTTGACGACGAATCGAGAGTCTCTGACGAAAAGACAGCTGTAGAACAGAAAATCTTGTCAGGATGCAGTTACTTGCCAAATCCCTAATTTTTGCCTAGATTGCTCCAGGGTGAGGTACTCAATCTAGCGGGATACAAATATACTTCTTTTTTTTTATGTCTCTAACTTTTTCCTGGATCGCCCTTTCGGGTCCTCCACCGAGACGCTCATTTTTGCCTAAGCCGCCCTTTCGGGTTTTCAACTTAGCGAGCTATTATGTTTTTATTATACTTTTTTTTTTGGGCAAATTATTTCTTGACTGCATCTGAATTCACAGGACGAGTGAAATCCTCCCCATCCATTGTTGTAAGCATCAAAGCTCCGCCTGAAAAGGCTCTCTTAACAACATATGGAACCTCGTAGTTTGGAGTCCACTTGCCCCTGGAATCGGGCGCGAAAGACAAAACTTTCTTGAGCACGAGGTCACCTTCTCGGAACACACGAGGCTTGACCTTCTTATCGAATGCTTTCTTCATTCTCTGCTGATATAACTGACCATGGCACATGGCAGTCAATCGCTTCTCTTCAATCAAATTCAGTTGGTCATAGCGACTCTGAATCCATTCAGCATCAGTCAACTTGGCTTCCATCAAGACTCTCATTGATGGAATCTCCACCTCTACTGGGAGAACAGCCTCCATGCCATAAACAAGAGAGAAAGGGGTTGCCCCTGTTGAAGTGCGGACAGATGTACGATAACCATGCAAAGCAAATGGCAGCATCTCATGCCAATCTTTGTACGTAACAACCATCTTTCGGATAATCTTCTTGATATTCTTATTAGCAGCTTCAATAACCCCATTCATCTTAGGTCTGTAGGGAGAAGAATTATGGTGTGCAATCTTGAATTCAGCGTACAACTCATCCATCATTTTGTTATTGAGATTAGATCCATTATCAGTAATGATCTTATCTGGCACACCATAATGGCAAATCAGTTGATTCTTGATAAACTTCACAACCACCTGTCTAGTCACATTCGCATATGATGCGGCTTCAACCCATTTGGTGAAGTAATCAATTGCTACGAGAATAAACCTGTGTCCGTTGGACGCCTTCGATTCAATCATGCCGATTATGTCAATTCCCCACATAGAGAAAGGCCATGGTGATGAAATCACATTCAGAAGTGTCGGAGGAATATGAATCTTATCCGCGTAAATCTGACACTTGTGGCATTTATTCACATATTTGCAGCAGTCAGACTCCATTGTCAGCCAATAGTAGCCTGCTCTCAACATCTTTCTAGCCATGGCATGTCCATTGGAATGAGTACCAAATGAACCCTCATGGACCTCAGTCATCAACAGGTTTGCTTCGTGTCTATCCACGCATCTGAGCAAAACCATGTCAAAATTTTTCTTATACAGCACTTCACCACTGAGGTAGAAACTGCCTGATAACCTTCTCAAGGTTTTCCTATCTTTCACAGATGCCCCAGGCGGGTAGACCTGGTTCTGGAGGAAATTCTTAATATCAAAATACCAAGGCTTGTCATCATTTACTTCTTCAACTGCAAACACGTGAGCTGGTCTATCCAAGCGCATCACGGCAATGTTGGGAACTTCATTCCAATACTTGACTACAATCATGGAAGCAAGCGTAGCAAGCGCATCTGCCATCCGATTATCTTCTCGAGGAATATGATGAAAGTCAACTTCTGTAAAGAACGTTGAAATCCTCCTCGCATAATCTCTATACGGAATGAGACCTGGCTGATTCGTCTCCCATTCTCCCTTGATCTGATTGACAACCAGGGCCGAATCACCATACACATCGAGATGTTTGATTCTCAAATCAATACATTCTTCCAATCCCATAATGCAGGCTTCGTACTCAGCCATGTTATTCGTGCATTTGAAAGTTAGCCTTGCTGTAAACGGAATATGCGTGCCATGAGGAGTAATGATTACTGCCCCAATTCCATTTCCATACTGATTCACAGCGCCATCAAACACCATCGTCCATCTGGAACCAGGTTCAGGACCTTCATCAAGTGTAGGCTCATCGCAATCTTTCATCTTCAAATACATAATCTCCTTATCTGGGAAGTCATACTAAACATATTGATGATCTTCGATCGGCTGGTGCGCTAAATGGTCAGCCAAGATACTACCTTTGATAGCTTTCTGAGCTCGATACTCGATATCATACTCAGACAACAACATCTGCCAACGGGCAATCCTCCCGGTTAAAGCAGGCTTCTCAAAAATATACTTGACTGGATCCATTCTGGATATCAGCCAAGTTGTATGATTTATCATGTACTGGCGCAAACGCTTAGCAGCCCAAGCCAAAGCACAACACGTCTTCTCAAGCATAGAGTATCGAGACTCACAATCAGTAAACTTCTTACTGAGGTAGTAGATAGCATATTCTTTCTTCCCTTATTCATCTTGCTGACCGAGTACACAACCCATCGAGTCTTCAAGAACAGTCAGATACATAATCAGAGGTCTTCCTTCTACAGGCGAAGACAAGATCGGAGGTTCAGACAGATACTCTTTGATACTGTCGAAAGCTTTCTGGCAATCCTCGGTCCAATCATGAGACTGATCTTTCCGGAGGAGCTTGAATATCAGCGCACATGTGGCAGTCATGTGGGATATAAATCTGGAAATGTAATTCAAGCGGCCAAGAAAACCTCGGACTTGCTTCTCAGTTTTGGGTGCAGGCATCTCTTGTATTGCTTTGACCTTTGCAGGATCAACCTCAATACCTCTCTCGCTGACAACAAAACCCAACAACTTGCCGGAACGGACTCCAAATGTACATTTGTTCGGATTCAGGCGAAGTCTAAACTTCCTCAGACGCTGAAAAAGCTTCAACAAATGCTCAACATGTTCAACTTCGGTTCGAGACTTAGCAATCATATCATCAACATAGACCTCTATCTCCTTGTGAATCATATCATGAAACAAGGTAGTCATAGCTCGTTGATATGTGGCTCTGACGTTCTTTAGACCGAAGGGCATCACTCGATAACAGAATGTTCCCCAAGGTGTGATGAATGTTGTCTTCTCCATATCTTCGGGTGCCATCTTGATTTGATTATATCCGGAAAGTCCGTCCATAAATGAGAAGACTTTGAATTTAGTTGTATTGTCTACCAACATGTCAATGTGTGGTAGAGGAAAATCATCTTTTGGACTAGCTTTATTCAAGTCTCTGTAATCAACACACATACGGACTTTTCCGTCCTTCTTAGGCACAGGCACAATATTGGCCACCCATTGAGGATATGTAGAAGTCACCAGAAACCCCGCATCAATTTGCTTCTGAACTTCCTCTTTGATCTTTACTGCCATATCTGGATGAGTTCTTCTGAGCTTCTACTTCACAGGCACGCACTCAGGCTTCAAAGGCAGGAAATGTTGCACAATATCTGTATCTAGACCCGGCATGTCTTCATACGACCAAGCAAAGATATCGGAATATTCTCGTAGCAAACCGATCAACCCCTTCTTGACAGACTCTTCAAGAAGTGCCCCAATCTTCACCATATGAACACAATCCTCAGACCCCAAGTTGACTGTTTCCAGATCTTCAAGGTGCGGCTGAATGATTTTCTTCTCGTGCTCAAGGAGACGGGAAATCTCATCAGGAATCCCTTCAACATCATCTTCCTCTGCCTCGAATACAGGGAATTCAAAATTGGGAGATGGCGTCGGATCATTATGTTCAATGGGTTTTAGAATCAACCTGCATAATGATTTTGGTTAATAAAAAACTTTAGAATTTAAACAAGCAAACCATTATGCAGATGAAAAAGATTGCTTTTATTCTTGTTTTTAGGGTTTTTTGTGATCACTGATTTCATGCAAAAGCAAAAAGTGAAAACAAATGGAAAAACAAATGTTTAACAATGCATTAATTGAATGAAAATATCATCGTATAAATGCTGCCAACAATGTCATCACTTCTCCTTTTGGCATGGGAGAAGGGTTTTGAACAAAGTGAACCATTACTCTGATCTATGAATGACTGTAGGAACATCCACAACGACCCAATTATGGCAGACACCACCAGGAATGATGAAGTTACTCAAATCCTCTACATCCTCTAAGATAGCAGCATCTTCTTCAGTCTGATCAGCATGGATGAAACCTCAACTCTTGAACAAACCTTGCTCGTTGAATGCCCCAGAAGAATAGCCAATGCCAGCTTGGGATTTATTGTCTTCAAGCTCAATCATCTTCCCTAAACCAGCAACTGCACCACATTCAACGGCCAGTTTCACATCTTTGTAGGAAGAAAATGAAGGAGACTTCTTCTCAATCGGCTCAGCAATAGATAAAGCTTGGATAGGCATTCCAACTTCATCCTCAGCATCAATATATGAGAAAGAAGACAAGTGGCTAACCAGGAGAGCCTTTTCTCCCCCTACCACAACCAGTTTCTTATTCTTGACAAATTTCAGCTTCTGGTGTAGGGTGGATGTCACGGCGCCAGCCTCGTGAATCCATGGTCTACCAAGGAGACAGCTATAAGATGGGTGGATATCCATAACCTGGAAGGTAACTTGGAAATCACTTGGTCCAATCTTGATTGGGAGATCAACTTCCCCAATCACGGTTATACGTGACTCATCAAAAGCCTTCACAACAACACCACTCTCCCTCATAGGAGGTCCCTGATAAGACAGTCTCGAAAGAGTGGTCTTCGGCAATACATTCAGAGATGATCCAGTGTCCACCAACACGTTGGACATGGCATCAGTCTTGCAGTTCATGGAAATATGTAGAGCCATGTTGTGGTCTCTTCCCTCCTCAGGGAGATCAGCGTCACAGAAACTCAAAGTGTTGCAAGCAGTGATGTTTGCAACGATACTGTCGAACTGTTCTATCGTGACATCATGATCAACATACGCCAGATCCAAAACTTTCTGCAGAGCCTCCCTATAGGGTTCTGAATTCAGAAGCAAAGATAAAATGGAGATCTTGGACGGCGTTTGTAGAAGCTGGTCTACAACGTTGTACTCACTCTTCTTGATGAGCCTCAACATCTCATCACATTCTTCATTCACAACGCCACTCGGGCCAACAGAAGAAGCAGGAGTCTTTTGTACAGAGGAGGGTTTGGCAACAGCAAGTGCCAGATTCTGAACATTCACCGCAGTCCCAACTGGACGCTCAACAGAATCAGAAGCAACATGAGGCTTCGAGGGTGCAGAAAACACACAGCCACTACGGGTCAACCCGCTCACGTCAGCAATATTAACAACCGAAGTTGAAGGCAACGACACTTCTTTCCCATCTTCGACAGTAACAGCACTGTAACGAAAGGGAATAGCTTTCTCAAAAGAATAAGGCATAGGGCCTGCAGGCTTGATCACCAATGAAGGAGAGACCTTCGGCTTGCTACCATCATAACGGATGACAACAGGCTCAGGCAATTTGAACACAGGAGAAATAACATTCACTTCTGGTTCATCTTCATCAACATTTCTATCCTGAAGAATCTCTATGGTTCCTTCATCCAACAGCTCTTGGAGCTCTCTTCGCACTTGGCGACAACCCAGACGATTAACGGAGCAGATGCGGCATCTGTCATGGTCGTGCTCCATGTGACTGTACTAACACAGCAAACGATGCAACTCGACCAATGACTGTCGAATATGGCTCACATATTTGACTTTATATTTCCCAGGGCACCCCTGGACCATGTTCACTGATTTCCCATGCTCGGGCAATGGGTTCTTCGTAACATTCGGGCCTGAGTCCTCGAAGCTCAGTATGCCGCATCGCATAAGGTCCTGAACCTTAGTCTTCAGCTGAAAGCAGTTTTCTACATCATGGCCCGGAGCGCCAAAATGATAGACACAGTGCAGATCAGGCTTATACCACCACTGAGGGTTGACCGGTATAGCCGGAGGATCTCTCGGGGTAATCAGCTTCCGCTCTATTAAAGAGGGATACAACTCTGCATAAGACATGGGAATAGGATCGAAACTGATCTTCTTCCTATCATAGTTCAGATTGGCCTGATTACTGGTGCTACCACGAGGCTGGTAAGCCTGTTGCTGTGGACGAGGCTGTTGTTGATGATACTGTTGAGAAG
Source organism: Lathyrus oleraceus (assembly GCF_024323335.1). Taxonomy (NCBI): domain Eukaryota; kingdom Viridiplantae; phylum Streptophyta; class Magnoliopsida; order Fabales; family Fabaceae; genus Lathyrus; species Lathyrus oleraceus. The sequence goes on from NC_066580.1 coordinate 283,133,755, forward strand.
ATTGTTGCTGATTGTGTTGCTGATGATGATATTGCTGATGTTGCTGATGTTGATAATTATCCCTAAAAACGGGTGCTATACTAGCCACCTGGTGCTGATGACGCACTGGCTTCCTCTTATCAGAGGGTCTTTTGGATTTAGCATGAGACTGCACAGCATGTGCCTCCCCATCTTTCTTCTTAAACGCCCCATACCGTTTAGAAGAGCTCTCATCTTTACTCAACCGTCCTTCACGGACACCTTCCTCCAGACGCATCCCCATGTTCACCATTTCGGTGAAATCAGAGGGAGCACTTGCGACCATCCGCTCATAATAAAATGAACTAAGAGTCTTCAGAAAGATCTTAGTCATCTCCTTCTCTTCCAGCGGAGGAGTAATCTGAGCTGCCCGCTCTCGCCAACTCTGGGAACAGTATGCACGACAGGAGGAGGAGCAACAAGGACCGGGCTAGATGCCGGCATAGAAGCAAAGGTAGGAGCTGGAATATCTGGCATGAAACCCGAAGGCATACCCCACGGAAACCCGGCTGGCATGGCATTCGGCATGAAATGAGCACTAGCAGCTGGCACAGTCGAAGCAACCACTTCAGATATAACCGTCCTCTGGGGAGGAGTTGCAGGAGGTGGAGAAGGTTGATTATGAGCAGCCAGAAATTGCTCCATCAGAGCACTCAAACGGGCGACTTCTTCCTTCAGCTCTTTGTTCTCTTGTTCTAACTGATCCATCACTCTTGCAGAATTGGCTCTGGTATAGTATCGGTGAGTCAACTTGTCTTCAAAATAAATGAAGAGCACAGAGTTAGGCCACAGACAAGAAGACCAGAACAACCTGCTTATGCAAAATGATGCATGTGATGCTTGTGCATATGCTTTGTTTTTATTTCAAGGAACTTTTAGGGTTCTATTTGCAATTTTTGAATATTTAACATTTAATAGCATATGGAAAATATCTCATCAAATATATTCGAAACAAAGAAGTACAACATTTTTTATTATTACAAGAGATAAGGAAAATAAACATCCTGTGGATCCCTAGAAGCTCGGGATGCTGGAAGACGAGATACACAAAGCTTCTTGATCTCTCTCTCATAGGCAGCTTCCATATCTGCTTTCTCTTTCGCAAGTCGATCATACTTCCTCTTCCAGAATTTGGAAGACTGAGGAAGCAAAGAAGTCCAAGTATCATTCGGATCATCGATCACCTGATGCTCGAGAAACTCGATCAGAGCGTCCTTTTCCTTGATTTGCTGAAGCAATTCTTCTCTTTCGCGGATCCAGGCACGTGAAAGGTCTTCTTCTCTCAACTCCTCTACGCCTTGGTTAGGGAGGGTTGAAGGCCCAGCCACATCCAACGGTGTAGGTCTCGGATAGTCATATGGCATAAGATACTCAGAAGCTCTCTGTCTGACCCAAGAAGTATATGGCTCCAAAGCAATGCAGTTCTTTGGACCAAACTCGTTTCTACCCTTCTTATGAATATTGCGCCAAGCGCGGACCATCCAGGCTTTCAGGCCTTGGGGATCTTTACCCTCCTGAAAGAACACACCTTCTAACAGAATGTTATGGGGTTTATCCTTTAGGGGGAACCCAAGCTAACGACGTGCTAAGATAGGATTGTAGTTGATCCCACCATATGTACCAAGAAGAGGCACATTAGGGAATTCACCACAATAATCAATGATCTGAACAGTATCATACACGCGATCATACTAAGAGATATCATCATTAGTGAGAGACATGAGTCTCTGAGACCACCGTAGACATCCCTTGTTCTCCTTGAAAGCAACCGTCTGCGGTAAGTGAGAAATAAACCACTTGTACAACAGAGGTAAACAACACACAATAACTCCTCCACCCTTTGCATTCCTCAGATGCAAAGAGACATAGGCATCACCCAACAGAGTCGGAACGGGATTAAGAACAGAAAAGATCCTAATGGCGTCCACATCCACAAATTTGTCGATGTTGGGGAACAATACCAAACCATAGATGAGCAGCACGAATAAAGCCTCAAAGGCATCCTCACTCATGGTCTTCCCATAAACGGTAGCTTGAGCAATGAGGAAATCAGAAGGAAGACCCTGAATTCCACCTTTGGTAGTCAGATTAGCTTTAATCAGGGATTCATCTATGTGCAACAAGTCTGCAATCTCTCGAGCAGTCGGAATACTCTCTAAGCCACTGAACGGCACCTGATCCAGAACGGGAATACCCACCAGATGAGCATACTCCTCCAAGGTAGGCAACAACTGGAAATCCGGGAAAGAGAAGCAGTGATACAGAGGATCATAGAACTGCGCCAAAGTACTCATCAATCCCTCATCAACCGGAGTAGTCAACAGAGGCAGAAGCTTCCCATAACGAGCTTTGAAACCCAAGGGATCTAATACATAAGATGTCAGATTCCTTAACTCTTTCACATCGGGCTGTCTAAAGTTGTACTTCTTTGTATGCCTTTTTGGTCTTTCCATGTCTGAAAATTTTGCAAATAAACCCTTTAAGTTCCTTGAAAATTTTCTCATTTTTTTTTGATGACATGAATGCAGATGAATGCATGAATGCATGAATGCAACAATCACACTCAAGGATCAAGCAAATCACACCAGACAAATGTCATGGGAAAGCTCATAGTATCCTTAATATCAATCATCCATTTTGGTGGATTATGGTTTTCACCTTATCAACACCCAAGTTCCATTGATATTAACGGTACATGAACCGGCTCAATCATCCTTAATATCAACCATCCATTTTGGTGGATTATGGTTTACACCTTATCGACACCCAAGTTCCATTGATATTAAGAATGTCTGAACGACTCAACCATGAATCATGGGTTTGCTGAGAGTCACGAGCATGGAGTCTCGGTTAAGAACCACCTAAAGGGAGTGTACTAGGGTTTAAACCTGCCGAACATGTTCTACCAGAGGTTCCCATAGTCATTATCCCATCTTTCGGATATTATCGGAGGAACGAATACTCGTATTCCAAAAATATTCTCAAGAGAGACTCTTATGAGTGTAGTATCGCGTAACAATCGCACCAGATCTGAGATCTGAACGACCTCCGTACTACGTCCTAAAAATAGGCCAAGATGGGCTTGGTAAACTAAGGTCCTTGGCTTCTAAGGCACATGATTGAAAGAATAATGCCTAACCACAAATAACTTGTGTGACATTATTAATCCAACATGACCTCCACCAAGTGAATGGACTCGCAAGTCAACTTGTTAAGGAATACTCCACACAATTCGACGAGAGTATGCCATTCTCCTATCCTGTGGTGCACTCGAGTTCGGGTATAGAACTCATCTCATAGAGATCACCAAAGAAAACATCAATTGTATATCAAGCAATTCAAACATTACAATCAATACAGTTATCCCAAATTGTACAAAAATATGTCATATAACAAATAAACAAATATCACACAACAAGGGTGAAAAGTAGGCAATACCACGCCGCGTCAGATCGCCAGCAGAGTCGCCACTTTTCTGTAGCGGTGTATTCGTTACTTTATGATTTATTGATTAAACCAAAAGCAAAGCATACAAAGAATCGAGTCGCCACCGCACTTTTATTTATCCGAAGGAATGGCTAAAAAGCGAACAAAAGCCTAAGAAGTTTTACACATAGAAAACTAATGAAAAGATCAGAGATCTGGGTAAGGGGTAAATTATGCAATGGGAAGGTGTTAGGCACCCAAAACGTCCTAGGTACTCCTAGGGAGCCCTTCTCACACTTGTTGTACGAAATGTTATTTGTTTATGAAATATTTATTGTGCAAATATGGATTGAAGGGATGAGAAAAGAATATACAATTTTTATTGTTTTTGTGTTTGAACGGATGAACCCGTTGCCTGCGTACCTTTCCATGGAAGGTAAGGATCAAAACGCCGTAGTTCGGCTAAAAGATTTCCAAAAGTATGTGAATTGATTTTAAAACAAAAGCCCTAAGCTCTTTCGTTATCCACGGGAGAAAACTCAACCTTATACAAACAACGAGTCCACCATGTGAGAAAAGCTTCGACGTACTAGAGGGGTTAACCCTGTTTTCAGTACGGAAGTCTTACAGTTCGATCACTAAGGACAAAAGGTGAGATTAACATCAACCAACTAGGATAAATCAAACCTATGGCTAATGTATGAAAACTTATCAAGAATGGACAAGGCCACAAAATCATTGAATGAGTTGGATTAACCAATTAGAATTTATTCACAAAAGATGGTCAAAGTATGATTAGAATTTGATTCAAAGAAGTATTGAGAAAATGAAGTTTGAAAAAAGTCAAAGGCTTAGGGCCTAGGTTTCTAATTTGAAAAGAGATGAAAATGTTTGCACAATAGTTTTTAAGTTGGTATAAACATGCAAGTGGAGGTTTAAAGAAATAAAAGGTGGAAGATGAGGGAGTGTAAAACTTCTCAGATGTTCACCTCTTGAAATCATATGGAAGATGATTCAAGTGATTCCTTTGGAATAGGCAACAATGAGCAATAACAAATAAGCAAAACAAATGGATACCGGATGCCAATCAATGGACTTATACCAATCTCCTAAACAAACAAAGGTGGATACCGGATACCATTCAATGGATTTACACCAATCTCCTAAAACAAAACAAATGATGCCAGATGCCAATCAATGGACTTACACTAGTCTCACAAAGGAAAACAAGAAAACCGGATACCGGATGCCAATCAATGGACTTATAATAGTCTCCAATCATATCATAGCAACAACTGCCAAGTAATGGACTTATGTGTGTCTCCTCCATGGACAAAGCAAAAAATGCTATAAAGCAAAGTTTATGAAATGATATACAAATGATGATGATAAAATGCACAAAGGCACACTTAAGCAGATATGCACAGATGAATCAAGTAAGCAGACAAACAAGTCAATTAGCACACACTATATACAAGCAATTAGGCTCAAACAAGGTTAGATTTTAAAGTCAACTGGAATGGGGTATGTTGTGCTCTTAACCTTAACATTGAGAGTTAAGGTGAAGCAGATGAAATGGAGATGAGGGGTGTGCCTCATAGCTTCTATCCCTGGCCTGGGAGAGCTTGGAATAATAGAAAGTGTGGGAGTTCAGAAAGTTGGAACTCTTCTCCACAAGTGAATGACTCTATAGATCTTGGGTTAATATCCACAATGCATCAACATGTTATGTGAGCAAAGGGATGACACACTGAATAGCAGGAGATGGATTACACATCTCTTTTATTTGCCAATTGCCTTATCAAAGGACTTTTCCTGCTTAGCACAAAAATAAACACACAAGAACATGGCCTCTTAAGAAGGGCTTCAGACAGGTGCCTGCCCAAGTAACAGGACAGGTCTTCCAGACTACATGAAGAAGAGAGGTTATACCTAAGTGGTTAAGCAACCAAGCAAAAGCAAGTTCAAAGTGAACTTAAGCAACTTATGTACCTGTGGAAACATCAAACAAATCAGTATACAACTCACACAATCAAACCACAGTCAATATCAACAGTCAAACCCAATAAGCAAAGGCACAAGCCACAAGTCAAGCTCAAATGAGTTAAAAACCCTACAAAACACCCAATGGAAGTAGTCAAAGGCAAACATCAAATGCTCAAGTGATGGAGCATCATGAACTATATAACTTGGATGTTCAACCTGAAATCAAAGCTCAAACATGAGAAGCAAACCACTAGGTCAAAGCCTAGGGTCAAAGATGGAGAAAAAATTTAAAACAGAAGCTGAAAATTAACATGAATCAACTTCAAACACATCTTGAAACAATCCAAAAGGTCTCACATCAATATCAATTACCAAATCCATTTCATGATCAATTGAAGTTCAATGCAATTTCAAAGCAACAATATGACCAACCAGAATGAAAAAATCTCAATAAAATCAGAAATCAATCAAATAATTCCAAGAAAATTCATGCTCATTCACAGCATCCATAATATGTATCATGCAAAAAATCAGAGCATTTGGAGATCAATTGGCAAGGCAAACACATCACATAAGATGAACAAGTGAAGGTGTGACACACATTGTAACACCTACCTTCACATTATCATAAAATAGAAACTATAAGTGGTAAAAATACCAAATCAACGTCATAATATCAAGCAAAGTGTCTAGTTTCATCATGCAAATTTTCAGAAGCATTGGATAAAAACTCAGCATTTCACAAAAGATATGGCAAGGCAAGGTACAAGAAGCATACATGTTCACAAACCCTAGGCAAAATAAGTTTCCAGCCGTGCACAATTTATGGAAAAATAACCAAAAAATAGTAGACAGAAAATGTGACATCATGCAAAAAACCACAGATTTTTTGGAGTATTTTTCAATTTAATATGAATTTTGGAAGATGATGAAAAATTAAAAAAATGATGAAGCATAGCATATGAATGAATGGAGGGAAAAGAAATAATATGGCATGGCATTTGAAATTTCGGCACGGCAGGAATCGAACACGAAGCAGATTTAAATAGTGGCGCCAGGTGCTAAACGCACCGTTTTACTTAAAATTGGCTCTGGCCAATCAGAGTGCTGCATGAGCGCTGCATGCATCCAATTAAAACAAAACCCTAGCGCGAACATCAGGCAACGGTTTAACGTGGCATAAAATGGATCAAAAGCGTGGTGTAAAGTTCTGAACATCATCTTCTTCGCGCGGCCATGAACTGTGGAAGCTCAAGAACAACATGAACATTTTTTCCAGATCTTAAAACTAAGCATATCAACATGTAGCACATGCATCCTAGGTCATGAATCAAGCAATGAAATAGCATTTAACATCATGAATCAATTGGATCGAGCGAAACAAATTTCATCATCAAGACTATAAACAATTGAATCTCACTCAATAATGCATGGATTTTAGTGATTCAAAGCTCAGATTAACCACAACAACATGATCTACAACATTAGGATAAGCAATTTGAGAAAAGAGAGAAAGGATTTCGTGACCTCTTGAAGAGCAGCTTTGGAATTTGATGAATCCAGGCCTTGCAATGCTTCAAATGTCTTCTAGCAAGCTGGTACAAGTGAATGGATGAATGCTTGAGGTCCAATTGCTCGTGATTCAGCCAGAAATGAATTTCACCATTGTTGAGCTTCAAGCTTCAAGCTGCCTCAAACTGCACGAATTCCTTTGATTCTAGGTTCAGTCTTGCTTCATGATGCTTCCAGATGAAGAAATAGGCAATGAATTGTGCTTTGATTGAAGAAATGGAGAGAAAAATTTGAGAGAAAAAAGTGTGAAAAATTTTGAGATCTGAAAATTGTGATGTGGTTTCTTGCAATTCTGTTAGGGTTTCATGCTTTATACTCCCTCTTAATCAAGCTCTAATCATGCTTAACCAAATGCTAATGAAAATTAGGGAAATTTGAGGTGTTTTGCAAATTGGTCATTTCACCCTTGTGCATGAAAATTATGAGTGAACAGTACACGAAATTATTTGTTTTTCACTTAAAATGCATTTTTGAAACCAATGGTGAAGGCAAAATATTTAAATTATGCACCAAATTTAAATGATGAAATTTCCCTCCAAAAATCCCAAAATTGGCAAGTGTTCATGTGATGACAATTCATGCAATGCAATGCAAGATTTGGAAATTATAGGTCAAAACAAGAATAATGCAAAAAGAGCCATGCAATTTGGAGCTTTGGTTGAGAAGTTATGCACATTTGAATCTTCAAGTACACTTGGCCATGTTTTGATCATATCTCCTTAACCACACATGAGAAATGGATGATCTTGGACTTTTTGGAAATGGGAGAGAAAGATCTACAACTTTCATGTTCAGAAAAATTTCATTTGAATCTTTTTGGTGATGTAATTTGAAGTTGAAGTTAGGTTAAAACCTTTCCATTTTTGGCAATTTTGAATTATAGGTCACTTTCTATTTTTGGAAAGTTTTGACCTGACTTCAAATCCTTCAATGAGAGTGTTTAAAATGTCAAATGAGACTTGTTTGAACATGAATGAAGTATTTCCCATCACTTCCCACCTCCAAATCCACAGTTGACTTGGTAGTTGACTTTCTAGGTCTTCAGATGACCTGGCAATGTTCAGATGAAGTTGAAGCCTCTACCACTTGGGATTTTGCTTCAAAATGATATCATAGCTCATATGAACTCTTGTGAATGATTGTGGTGTCCAAATTCTCAAGAATGGCCACCACTTATGGCTCAATGACTGCCTTTGACTGCTTTGACCTGTGATTGCTTCATCTGCAAGACAAGGGTTAGATGACATATTTTTGTACTTTTGGTTAGTGAACAAATGAAAAGTAATGATATACAAATGCAAAACATGCTTGGTGATCAAGAAATCACTCTCAAAAGAATGGCCCACCCACAGGGAAGGAACAAGGTGCACAATGATCCTTGAGGCAATGTGATGATATGATATGATGCCATGAGGGATCTTAGGGACAAAATTGGGGTCTTACAGATGGCTGCAGGGTGCTAACAGGCTTTGAAGGTTTGGCTTGGACCTTTCAAGTTCGGCATGGATTTAGAATAGGTTTGTTTCAGGTTCATATGTTTCATTAGGCCTGCAATCATTTCCTTGCTGCAAGTTGACTTGGTGTTTATTTGTGGTTATGACTTGCTTAAATACAGTGTTTCAGGCTCTGGTTTTCCTATGTGTAGGTAAGCATGGCTTGTGATGAAGCACGATTGGCATGGCTCTACAAGATTTATGGCCAACACAAAATTTGTCTAGCAATACTACAGGGTGCTTGCTGACTTGTGTTTATGCATTGCAACAAAACTTTGACTTGGTTTCCTGCTGGCTATAAGATGTGGATGGTTTGTAAAATTGCAGGATGCTATTTATAGAAGTTGGTTTGCTTTTCTGTTCTACTATCATGCTGCAGACAGTGCTTGAACTATTTGCATGCTAATTGTATTACCCATGATTTTGTGTGGAATTTTTGTCTGTTGGAGGTTCAGGTTGTATGGTTCATGTAAATCTGTTCATGTTGCAAGTTGGTTAGATGCAGGACTTGATGGTTGCATTGTTGGTCTTGTTACAATGATTCTGCATGATGTAGCAAGACATATGTAGGTATGTAGCAGCAAGCAAGGCAAGACAAAGTTCATGTGCTTGCAACCATGGTAAGCTTTTATTTCTTGCTGAATTTTGGCCAATTGGTCTTCAAGGTGTCTTAGGAAATGTTTATGTGGTTGTATGAATGAGTTCATGGACTGATTTTAGGGCTGGATCTTATGCTGCAATTTTCATGACTTGGTGTTTTGTAGGTTTGTGGAAATGGTCATGATATTTGCAAGGTTACTTATGAATAAAGAAACAAGGTGAAAGCAAGCAATCATGGCCTTAGGATGGTGAACCAAGACCAATGTGATGTGATTAGGTTTGGGAAATTAGGGCTTTATGATTTTAGGGTTGACTTTGGTCAAAGTTGACCAAAAAGTCAACTGTTGACCAATGTCAACAATTGGTCAAATGTCATTTTTTTACATTTTCTTTGTAAATGGACAACTGATTATTGGTTAGTGTAATATTTAGGGTTTTTGGATTTTGGGTTGACTTTGGTCAAAGTTGACCAAAAAGTTAAATGTTGACCAAAGTCAACATTTGGTCAAAAATGTCAAGACTTGTATTTTCTTGTATATAGTCAAATGTAATGGTTAAAAATGACATGAAATGGTTTGAAAAATGATTTGAATTTTTTTTCACAATTGGTTTATTTGTGACTTGAATGTTTGACTTTGAAAAGAAAGTAACTTGACTAATAATGTATGTTAACAAGATCATGAACTGAGGTCATAAGATTAGGGTTTTGGTGTAATATTCATGAGTCAATGGCATGACTAGCAAGTGGCTTGAGACACAAGAAGTTTGGTTGTCTGGATGATCAAAACCATAGATGTATCCACAATCACATGAACAACATCATGACTTTGGACCAAGACCAATGCTCATATAAACCCAGGGTAAGGTTAGGCCAAGCATATTGAGAAAAGGTGAAGATTTAGGGGTCATGGATGCACAGCCAATTTACTAAGTTCATCTGATTCACCATCTCCTGATTAGGGTTTTGAAGGCCAAGACAAGGTCTAGGGAAGCCCCATGACACCGTGCCTTGAGAAACTAGGGTTTTGAAGACCCTAGAGGATTTCCTGGACAAATCTTTTAATGCAAGCCTTTGCCACCACAATTAGGGTTTCACATCCCCCATGCCGATGATATAGTTAGACCATGCTTTTGAGCCTTGACATCCATACAAACTCTAGCTTCACAAGCCCAAGTTTTTGAATCCATAATGGATGATGCATGTGGATGAACTATGAATGTATGTAAGTGATCTCCTAATCAAGTGGTTGGATGAATAATTAAGAAAAGGGGAGGGAAAATTTTGGGGTACAACAGCTATGATGGAAGCTGAAATTCTAGTATCAGATATGAGATATCGAAGGTAATGTCACGACACTAATATCTGAACAACAATATAAATAGGATAAAAACAAAGAAACAATTGAACAAGTGACACAAACAATTGTTAACCCAGTTCGGTGCAAACTCACATACGCCTGGGGGCTACCAAGCCAGTAAGGAAATCCACTAAACATAATTAGTTCAAAGACTCTCAATAAACAACTTCAAGTTACAGTCTTTTCACCTAATCTGTACCCGTGTGACTTCTATCTAAGAACTCTTAGATATGAGACCCTACTAACCCCCCTCAATCACAGCAGTGATATAAAAAAAATACAAAAGACAGAAAACACTCTTCAAGGACACATACTTGATCTTGCTTAAAAGCTTCAACCAAGTAAACAAACACTCGTGCTTCAAAGCTTAGAGTGGACAAATTATATTTAAACATCCTGCAGGAAGCTGATATCACAAAAGTCAGTCCAATTCAAACATCACTAAGATGAATGAATGGCTCACAATGCACAAGCTCACATAAGACTAAAAGCATAAAACTCTCTCACTCTTTTGTTCGTTTCTTGTGTGTTTTAAACCATGTTTTAAATTGGCCTTTAAATAGAAGATTTTGAATGGGCCTGGGAAGCATAAAACCCTAATTCTATTTTCCTTGCGTATCTTCTAAGTAATAGCATCTAATCATCCCTTATTTGAAAATAGAACAATCTGGTTTTAAATCAAATTACTCCTTGAATAGCGCATTCAATCTTAACATAATCACACACAAATTTGCATGTAAAGCGCAATCTCAAGATGCATAACATTCAGACTAAATGTTCTATATACACATGTCTTAACATCGAGTTTGACATCTTAACTAAATCCTGCACAACCATATTTAAACATCATGCAGGAAGCTGATATCACATGTCAAGAAAACACGCGTGACAACTTGTGATAACTCTATGTTTTACCAGAATTGATGCCAACACATAGAACTAACAAACTCCCCCTTTGGCAAATTTTGGCTAAAACATACATCAGATCATACGTTCACAAGAAATCAAATAAAGTATCAATTCAGTAGCAAAAGTAAACATACATACATTGCTAGCATACACACATTTCTAGCAAAAATAACAACTTGTAAACACACATGCGCTTGTGTTCAGAACACAACACACGACCCCTTCAGCTAGTCCACACCAAGCACCAATCTGCTTCACACAGACAGAACACTTCCCCCTCTTCTCCCTCTCTGTATCAATCATCCAACGTCATCTCTAACATCATCTCCAACATCATCTATAGCTATAGCTACTTCTCCCCCTTTTAGCCAAAAGAGACCAAAAAGACAACATAAATCTCTATTCAGTCATAAACCAAAATGTCAAAAGTTAAGGGTTACAAAACCAAGTACATATTCAGCTGTAAGCAAGCTGAGATACAAACCAACAAAACATGAATACAGCAAAACAAAATTGCCAAAATCAAGATAATCCATCATAACAGCAACAAAAATCATCACATCAATAGGGGCCAAATTCAAAGGAGCTAATCAGAGGAGCTTGGGCTTGCAACTTCATCAACATTAGAAACAGAACTGCCACTTGTCTCATCATTAGTTCCAGACCTCTCACTAGAGGTGTGGGCTTCAGCTTCCTTAGCATGTTCAATATTCTCACCTTCAGCTCGCTCCAAGCTTTGGAAGGACCAACACCAGCAGTCTTCTTAGCTGTTTTAGCTTACATTTTTTCAGCCACAGATCTTCCTTTTTGAGTCTTCATACGCTTAGCCACACTAGGCTTTAAGTGATGAAGTAAGCTATCCTCTTGCTCATCGGACCTATCATCCTCTAGGTCAATCACATCATTTGCAACATCATGCTTCTCGGAATACAAAGCATTGGCAGTTTTAGATGCCACATATTTTCCTTTACCAGACACAATTTTCCCTAGAGAGCACAAACCTTCAGCAGCCATGTCCTTCTCAAAACTGGAGGAATCGTTATTCTTCTCACTATGTTATGCAACCTCATGAGAGGGGTACCTTTTAGACAGGGGAGAAGATCCTCCCTTCACTGAATATCCTTCATTAAGGATTCTAGTGACTAGGTTCCTTATGACACGATCAGTGTGGTGTAAATCTTCCTTAGAACTAGTGGCATGAGTTGAGCTAGAAGGGATACTAGAGTTGTTACCTTGATTGGGGCATGCAGAAGCTGAGGCATCCATGGAATGGTTTAGATCAAGGGCTTCGCAGGGAATAACTGATAGAGGATCCATATCCAAAATCTCATCATCGTGAATGTCCATGGAAGGAACGCTAACCTTGTGAGTAGTCTTAGTAGTTTTTGAATTAGACGTAGTTTGATGTTGTGACATCTTGACGTTTCTGTGGAAAAATTTGAGTTGCCCTAGCAGAGGCGTGTGAGGAAGAAGCAGGGAGTTGGAAGATTTGGAGTAGGTAGTGAGGTTGCGTGTGAAAAGGTAATAGATGGTATTTCCAAAACTAGGTGATGATTTACCATAATGGGGGCGCTTTATTTTAGCCACATAGACACTACTTTGCTTACTTTTCCCACTCCATATTAATTTCTACAAGTCTTCATAAATGCAAAGCCCTAATTTTCCTCTCAAGACTTCAAACTGATTGGCATCCAATGCCTTTGTAAAAATATCATCTAACTGCATCTCAGTAGCAACATGCTCTAAGGTTACAATCTTATCCTCCACGAGTTCTCTAATAAAATGGTGACGGATATCAATATGTTTTGTCCTGTTGTGCTGAATAGGATTCTTAGAAATGTTTATAGCACCCAGGTTGTCACAGTACAATGTCATGACATCTTGCATGACATTGTATTCAGTCAGCATTTGTTTCATCCACACCAGTTGAGAACAACTACTTCCAGCTTCTATGTATTCAGCTTCAGCAGTAGACAGTGACACACAATTTTGCTTCTTACTAAACCATGATATTAAATTGTTCCCCAAGAAGAAGCATCCTCCTGATGTGCTTTTCCTATCATCATCACTTCCAGCCCAATCAGCATCACAATAACCAGATAGCACAAATTTAGATTCATGAGTGTATAGCATCCCATAGTCACTAGTGCCATTGACATATTTCAGGATCCTTTTCACTTGGTTTATGTGACTCACCTTAGGTTCAGCTTGATATCTAGCACATACACCTACAGCAAAAGCAATGCCAGGTCTTCTTGCTGTGAGATATAGCAGACTCCGTATCATGCTTTTGCAGAGACTTTGATCCACACTGACACCATTTTCATCTTTAGACACTTTCAGATGAGTAGGAGCAGGTGTCCTCTTGTGGCTTGCATTCTCCATGCCAAAATTCTTAACAATATTTTTGGCATATTAACTTTGAGATAGAAAGATAGAATCTTCCATCTGCTTGACTTGCAGGCCAGTAAAATAGGTTAGTTCTCCAACAAGGCTCATTTCAAATTCAGACTGCATTTGCTCAACAAAACTTTGAACCATCTTACTTGACATCCCACCAAACATAATATCATCCACATATATCTGAGCCACCATGAGCTTTCCTCCTTCATCTTTGACAAATAAAGTCTTATCAATGCCTCCCTTCCTGTATCCATTGTCAACGAGAAACACTGTGAGTCTCTCATACCAAGCTCTAGGAGCTTGTTTCAACCCATAGAGGGCTTTCCTCAACTTATACACATGCTTTGGAAGATTTGGGTCTGTGAACCCCTTAGGTTGTTCAACATACACTTCCTCATTTAAGTAGCCATTTAAAAAGGCACTTTTTACATCCATTTGGAACACTTTAAACTTCAGAATACATGCCACTCCTAGTAGTAATCTAATAGACTCCAGGAGCAAATGTTTCATCAAAGTCAACTCCTTCAACTTGAGTGTATCCTTGTGCTACCAATCTTGCTTTATTTTTATTAACCACACCTTTTTCATCAAATTTATTCTTGAAAACCCACTTTGTTACAATAACATTTATTCCTTCAGGTCTTGGAACCAATTCCCAGACTTCATTTCTCTTGAATTGGTCTAACTCCTCTTGCATGGCATTGATCCAGAATTCATCAGTTAAGGCTTCTTTGACATTCTTAGGCTCAATCTTGGACACAAAACAGGCATGTGAGATCACTTCTCTTGATCTATTGGTGACCCCTTTATTTGGGTCTCCTATAATGAGATCTTTAGGATGATCCTTCTGAATTCTGATAGAGGGTCGCTTTATAACTTTATTAGCTTCAGGTTCATCTTGGGTGGACTCACTCTCATTACTTTTGTCCAGGAGATCAGTTGGGGCATCATTGAGAAATGTTTCAACATCGTCTGTGACATCAGTCTCTTGATCATCAATAACAACATTGATAGATTCCATCATAACTTTTGTTCTGGAATTAAAAACTCTAAAGGCTCTGTTGTTTGTTGAGTAGCCTAGAAATATTCCTGAAGGAGAAGGGCGATCCAAAATGCAGCAGAATTAAAAATTTCTCCTTTAATGATCCTTACGAATGGGCATGATCAGTGATAGAATCGTTACCTCTTGTGGCGATTATAACCTTTGATGCAGATCTACGGAGCCATCACGAACGTTGAACAATGACAACGCCTCTACTCAGTCCACACGAACGGATTCCTTCAATCTCAGTGCTTGCTTCTACGAATGAAGGCTTTGAGTGAGATAGAGAGAGAGAAACGAAATTGCAACTCCAACCATGCTTCTACACAAGGGTTCTATTTATAGAACCACTTGTGTGGGCTGCAAGCTAAAAAGCCCACTCAAGTGTATATGGCCCATATCTTATAATATGCCAAAATCACTTAAGCGTGTGGTACCTTACCATATTTCGTATTCTACTTAAGTACACCGTACCTTACGATGTTCTACAATTCACTTAAGTGCACTGTATCACATATATGTAACTTGATTGATCTCAATTTAACCTTTGATTCATTCTATCTTTAATCATATTATTACAGAACAAAAACAATTATCAGATTCATGGTTTCGTAAGTGGCTCTGATACCACTGTAGGAGAATAGCCATCCAAGGCGCAGCGGAATTTAAAAATTTCTCCATTTAGTAATCCTTACGAATGGGCATGATCAGTGATAGAATCGTTACCTCTTGTGGCGATTTAAACCTTTGGTGCAGATCTCTGATAATGATCAAAACCTTTGATACAGATCCACGGGGCGATCACGAACGTTGAACGATGACAACGTCTCTACTCAGTCCACACGAACGGATTCCTTCAATCGCAGTGCTAGCTGTTATGAATGAAGGCTTTGAGTGAGAGAAAGAGGGAAACAAAATTCCAAGTCTCTACTTGAATTTCAGTCTGAGTGGAGTGACAATGCTTCTACCCAAGGGGTTCTATTTATAGAACCACTTGTGTGGGCTTCAAGCTAAAAAGCCCACTTAAGTTATTTTGCCCATATCTCATAATATGCCAAAATCACTTAAGTATTTGGTACCTTACCATATTTCGTTTCCACTTAAGTGCACCGTACCTTATGGTGTTCCTTAGTTACTCTATTTTTCATCAATCCGTCCTTTGTGTGTGACCCTATAGGTTTTCGTGGCGTTGGCAATTATATTAAATCACACATTTAACATAATAAACTGTGAGCAAGTAGACACACACTTGATCTTGCTTCACATCTTTGATCAAGTAGACACACACTCTTGCTTACAAGCTTAGAGTGACAAATTACAACCCACAAATCAGACCAATTCAATCATCTATGGATGACTTGAATGGCTTACAAGTCTCACGACTAAACAAGACTCAAACCCTTATATTCTCTCAATATTTCGCTCAGTATTTGTTGTGTATTCAATCAGGTTTTCCAAGTCCCTTTTTATAAAAGCTTTCAGCTGAGTTTGGACATCTTGAAAACCCTAAATCTATTTTCCAATTAAATCTTCTCATAACAGCTGGTTAGATCCCCTTGGAAAATAAGTAAATCAGGTTGTAATCAATGATTGAATACGCCTGCAAATCAGATCTTCAATCATACATAGATTGCCATTAAATGCGCAATAACATAACACATAACATTCACCCTGAATTTTCTGTGTACAGGATGTCATGACATCGGATCTGACATCCTGGAACCATCCTGCATAATTGCATAATTCCTTTTATAATTTCCAACAGGTACATAATATCAGATGTCATGACATCGTGTATGACATCCTGAAACAATCTTGCATAATTATGTTTTCCATTTAAACTCCAGCAGGTACATAGATATCTTATGTTAAGACATCACATACAACATCTTGTGAACACTCTTTGTTTTACCAAAATTGATGCCAACACTTTGAACCAACAAACTCCCCCTTTGGAAAATTTTGGCTAAAACATATATCTGTCCTTTTTGTTTACAAGAAAACTATTAGCAGTTAAATAACAGTTTCAACAACAGCAGAAGCAAACACATAATCGCTAGTTATAGAAGCAATTAGTAAAACACACAAATGCACAAGGGTACTTCTTCTCCCCCTAAGTCTGTTCAATACAAAAATCTCCTTTGACAATAACAACACCTGTAGAGTCACCCTCTAACATCTGCTCCAACATCACATGTGCACCACATCAGACATCCCCTTTGACATCTGTAAACAGAATAACATTCTGTCTTACATCAAACACATCTCCTTCAATAACAGTTGTTCATCTGTTCAACTACACCAGCACATACATCTCCATACAGCTCTACATCTTTAACTGCTCCACATAATCACTTCTCCCCCTTTTTAGTCAAAATTGACCAAAGGTGACCAATTAGACAAAATAAATGTCAATTAGCCTAGTAGAGAATGTCACAACAGATGTCATAACATATAAAATGTTAAAACCTAATTGTTAGGAGATACAAACCATCATCATACACAGTTGTGACAACTGAGATAATGTGAAATCCATGGAACTCATTAAGAGCCCAAATATTACATAAAGGCATCAGTAAGGACTGCCACAAATACACACATTTCAACAAAAAAACAAATTCTTCAGCATCCAAAGTAGTCAAAACAGCAGGGGAACCAGTCTTCATAACAGCATGCACAACAGCCAACCAACCTAGTCTTCATCACAACACACAGAGCCTTCATAGCAGAGGGAACCATTACCACTTAATCTGAGGAAGAAGTATCATTTTCACCTTCAGAATCATAGCTGCCACTAGATTGATCATTGGACCTCTCACTTGAGGTATTGGCATCTGAATCTTTGGTCTCACCAGCCTTCTTCATCTCTTCCTTCTCTAGGCTACTAATAAGAACCTCCAAAGCCTCTTTTCTTGCCTTAGCAACCCTAATACCATTATCCAGTTCTTTACAAGTTTCCTTTAGTTGATCAATCAAGCAACCTTGAGAGGCAGGCTCTTTTTTGGCAGATGTCATGACAACATCATTGACATGGCTTCCTTCAAACAGCTTGTAGTGAATGGATAGTGGAGGCTTTCTTATGCTAGGAATGTCACTTATGTTGAGAATGCCTGGTTGCTGGCTCAAGATAATCCCACAGATGATAGATGGAAAGGCAATTGGCAGCTTCACTGCATTAGTGGAGGCATGTTTGACAATTTGATCAAACATAAACCTTCCAAAGTCAAAGTTTATCCTGGTTCCAATAGCATGAATGATTCTTCCAAGACCAATAGAGATGGTTGAGATATGATTAGTAGGCACCCAATTGGCTGAACCAATCTTATGTAAGATGGCATATTTGACAGTTAGCTTTCCAGCTGATAGGTGATTCATACTAGGCCACTCCTTAACTTGGCCAACAGTAATAGTCCTACAGACTTCATTGTCTATAGACTCTAAATCTACACCTCCTTCAGTTCCTCTCCCTAGGAACTTGTTGATTATGTTTGGGGAGAATCTCACACATCTACCTCTTACAAAAACCTTGCAGAATTCCTTGCTGCTCTTTTCAGAAATATCCTCAGGGATATTTACAACAAACTCTTTTACTAACCCCTCATAACATTAGGGCAGAGCAACCACAGTCTTCATCAGTCCAGCAACCTTAATCAATTCCATGACTTCCTTCACCTCTACAGCCTCATTTCCCAGCTCCCTTTCAACAACAACCCTCCTTTGAATAACAAACTTCCACTTGGCAGCCCCATCTTATAGATGGAAAGAGATGTTATCTAAGTGCACAACTGCAACTTTGCCTGGAGACTTCTTGACAGTCTGTCTTTTAGCAGGAGAGATGTCTGGGACATCGTCTTCGACATCATCATCAGAGTCAGAACTCTCTCTGACTTTCCTCTTCCTAACCTCAACTTTACTCCATGATTTGAAGGGTCCTACACCAGCAGTCTTCTTCCTAGTCTTGGCTGTCATCATTTCAGCCACAGTCTTCCCTTTTCTGGTCTTCAATTTTCTAGCAGCACTTGGTTTAACATGATGAACCAAGGTGTCATCCTCTTCCTCTGAACTCTCTTCCTCCAGAATAATAACATTCTCAGCAGGCTCATGAGAACCATCTACTGGTTTCTTACTAGGCAAGGTTTTACCTAGAGAGCATAATCCTTCAGCAGCCCCTTCTTTCTCTGATCTAGATGAGTCATCATCTTTCTCAGCTTGGGGTTCCACCTTAGGTGAGGGGTCCCTTCTAGACAGAGGGGTAGAAACACCCTTGACTGCATGCCCTTCTTTCATAATCCTAGTAACTAGGTTCCTAATGGTACGATCAGTAAAGTGCATGTCATCTTTATGAGGGGATTTTTCAGGAATGTTACCTTGTGTCATACCCCAATTTTGTCCGACCATATTTAAATTTTCGTAAATCTGATTTCATTTTTTATTTGCATCATACGCACAACATGACATGCATTTCATCATGAATAAAACCTAAAATATCATTCAGAATAAATTTATTGAAAATACAGACAAATTGGTTAAATCATTTCTCAAGAACATGTAAAATCAGCGGGTAAAAAGTTTCAGAATTAAAATTACAGACACCAGCATTATTAATCTACCGTTCATGTAGTTTAACCTGGTGTGCTCGTCGCATTTTTCAGCAATTGTTTCAACTGTGTTTTGACCCGCCTGAGCCTTTTAACCGGTGCAAATTTATTTCAGAATTTGAAGAAACACTGTATTTTTTCAATAAGTATATTTTGTGCTGATCATTTTAGTGTGTACGATTTAATTTTTTGAGCAAATTTATATCTGACTTATATTTATAATCGATCACTATTTTTTGTTAGGTTAATTATTCAACTAAAATAATTAGAAATTATTCAAATCGAAATATTTATTAGGAATTTTTAATAGAAAATTTTAAATAATAGTAATTGTTTTCAAAAAATAATAAAATGAAATTAGCATTGGACTCCTATTTTTTACAATTGGTACCCACACACTCACTTGACAGCTCACTCTCTCACCTCTCTCAACGTCACCTACTTTTTTTTTTCTTTCTCTCCCTGTACACTCTAAGCAAAAAGAAAGACAAAAGAAAAGAAGTGAAAAGCATGACTAAAAAAAACTCTCCACATTACTACACGTTACCACCCTACCTACACTCGGGCTATCCTCACTCATCCACTTTAATTCTCTCTGCTACAGCAAACTGAAAGAAAATGCGCTGCAAAAATGCTGCTACCAGCTGCAGCTACCAAAAACACCGGCGCCGAAAACCACAGTTGCTACTAGCTACAGTAGCACACTTCCAAATGCCAAGCTGCTACAGGCTAACACATCCAAGCCAACACGTGAGCCAACGGTTTGCAATAAGATCCTTCCTCACAAACCACAACAGACATTCATTCTTCTTCTCTAAAAACTCCCTCACTCCACTGTGAAAAAACTGGCGAAACTACTGCACCACGCATCCACCACCCTTCACAACTCCGACCACCTTGCACGCCATCCCGTCACCGTCGAACCACCACACAAATTGTGTCTCCAAAACCTTTCATCTCCCTCCGCCGGAAACCCTTCTTCCTACACCTCATAAACCTCCAAATCTTTCCGCTTCGTCTCCACCTCCACAAGACCTCCGTCAATTTCGCAGCAACACCAACTCTCCCACAAGCTCACAATAACCTTTGCCATCTCAGATTCGCCGTCAAAATCCGTTTGCAGATCCACTTCTATAATGCCGTGAACAACATTGATAACCTTCACGTCCGACAGCAACTTCAATTTGTCTTCGTCGCCGTTAAATCCTCGCAACAAACCTTTTCTCTCTATAACAAAACCGATGTCATCAGCTTGGTAATTATTTCTTATCCCTTTGATTTTGGTTAAATGATGGTTGTTATGAGAATGAGAGAGAGACCATGAGGTCGGGACTTTGAGAGAAAAGAAAAATGATTTTGTTTTATTTCCTATTTCTCTCTGTTGATTATTCGTATGGTTAGAGCATACGTTTTTATTGTTTCTTTCTTTTTGAGATTGAACATGTGAGATATTGAGTAGAGATAAACATTGAAAGAAGGCATGGAACAAAAGATATATTTTTTCTACTAGTTGTGAGCTTAGCAGAGAAGAAGATGCCGTCGTGACCACCGTCGGTGTTGAATACTTTTGAAGTTGAACACTGTAAGCCAATACGAGATTGCTTTGAAATCCCCCTACTAAATGATGACAAGGCATTCATCAGCGGTTGGTTAGTCTTACACTTTTATTATCTTCTATTTTTTTACTTTTGATTATATTTCAATGTTGATATAATATATTAAAAAGCTATTCATATATCTACTTTTCAAGAGTTCTGTGTACTTTAGAATGTTTCTTTAACCATGAGACATAGTTTCTAGCTAATAAAGCGTTTGACATGAAAAATATCATTGTAAATATTATTTAAAAATTACCAAAATGTATTGTAGTTAATGTACATAATTTTTGTAAATTAGTAAATAATGTTGAGTTGTTACTATTTATATTTACCGTTTTAAATCAGATTTTGGAATAGCGAATTCAACTTGTATATGTCGTTATGTCGCCCGAAATTTCAATATATCAATAGGAACATTTCACCGTGTTATGATCTTGCGATTGACATTAATCAGGTTGTCATTTCGTGTGAACCGATTTTGAGCACATCATCGTCATTTCATACCAAATAAATCGGTTTCGTCACTTATTGCTCTCTCTTAAATTTAAATTAATTAATTAATTAAAACTTTTATTAATTAGTTAATTTTGATTAATTATTTTTAATTAACTTAATTATTTGATTCAATTAAATAATTTTGATAATTAATTTTAATTAACTTTGATTAATCATTTTAATCAAGTTTTATTTAATTAATTTTGTTTAAAATTGACCGACTTATTTCACCATCATTTTTTATTATCATTTCATAATACAAACTCAATTCCATTTCATTTCCAAACCATCAAAATTGCACAATCCTCAATTCAATATCGAGCCCCCTTTTTTCAAATACCTTTGTAAGTCGATTGCTTTTAAGCATTACCATCAACCTCACATAGCTTACTCTTGGGCTTTCTTACAATGAGACCTATTCGGTTATTGAATAATCGAGTAGATGATTGATTTACTAAATAAAAAATCCAATCACTTCACAAAAACACGAATTTAAAACCTCGATCCAACATTGAGTATTTCTATTCAAGTTAAATTAAAATACCTAATCACAATCAAATATTGTTTCATTTGGAAATGAAAAGGGAGATGGCTTTGAGTTTTCAATTCTTCTCCTCGACTATTTGAATACGAGTTCTCTTACTCGGTTAGTCAAGTAATCGTCATTTCTAAACCACCTAAGCACAAACAATTCGAATCATCTTATAATAAGAAACGAAAAGGGAGATGACTTTGAGTCTTCAATTTTTCTCCTCGATTATTTGAATACAAGTTCTCTTACTTGGTTAGTAAAATAATTTTCGCTCCTTTACCAACTTCCAAACTCTGATTAAATCAAAACACTTTCACAAACAAGCTAAATGAAAAGGGAGGTGACTTTGAGCTTTCAGCTTCTCTCCTCAGTTGTTCAAATACGAGTTCTCTTACCCGGTTAGTCGAACAACTATCATTTTTCCACAAACATATAACTTAATCAAAATATTTTCACAATAAACTAAATGAAAAGGGAGTTGACTTTGAGTTTTCAACTTCACTCCTCAATTGGACGAATACGAGTTCTCTTACTCGGTCAGTCGAACAATTGTCATTTTTTACAAACATACCACTTAATCAAATCATTTTCATAACAAACTGTACGAAAAGGGAGATGGTCTTGAGTTTTCAACTCCTCTTCTCAAATGCTTGGATATAAGTTGTCTTACTTAGCCATTCGAGCACTTGTCGTTTATTCTAAAAAACATCAACCATATACAACCTTATTTTCATGAATATTCAAATCAAACAGAAAGCGGTCTAGAGTCTTCTATTCTCTTTCTCGATTATTAGGATACGAGTTGTCTTACTCGATTATCCGAGTATTCGTCATCCGTCCAAAGTACCTTAACTCTTATCAAATCTTTCCTATAATTAAGGATGAAAAAGAAAGTGGTCTAGAGTCTTCTATTCCCTTTCCCGACTATTAGGATACGAGTTGTCTTACTCGACTATCCGAGTAATCGTTATCCAACCAAAAATATCTTAACCTACCAAGTTTATCCTTTCTCGCCCTCGTGCGATCGAAACTATTCAAACAAAATATCCAACATATTAATCCAACTTGTCGCCCCCGTGTGACCAAAAACTCTTTTCAGAAAGAACACTATTTAATCCTTTCTGATGCGCACAACAAACTAATGCTTAAGCCTCCGTCGAGAGTAGACAAGCCAACGTTTAGCCTTTAGGATGCGATCTAAACAGTCGTTCATTAAAAGACACCAATAAACCGTAGTTCCCTGAACTACGAATGCTTTGATTTCCTTATTATACCATAAGGATACGTAGGCAGGAGATTGCTGTATCTTCGCGAGCACACTAATAAAAAACCTCCCCTTTCTCCTTTCTAAGGTTCTCATCCATTTCTATTTTCGATATTTTATAACCCAAAGATAACAAACAAACATAAATTAACACACGAAATGCAAATTAGAACTAAAAGGTTCCCGTTTAGTACAACGGACGTAAGGGGTGCTAATACCTTCCCCTTACATAATCCACTCCCGAACCCGAATATGGTTGCGACGACCATTATTCCATTTCCTAAAGGTTTTATCGATATTTTCCTATCCCTTTGTTGGGATAAATAAAGTTCGGTGGCGACTCTGTTTGAACAACATAATTTTTCCGCGACCATCGCGAGGAATCATATTTTTCGAGATGCGACAGATGGCGACTCTGCTGGGGACTAGCTCCAAGCAAGAGAGAGTGAAGCCTAATTTAGTTCAGTTTCTGTATTGTGTGTTAATCTTGTTTGTTTGATTGTTATTTTTATTCCGTTATTATTATTTTGTTATTATTATTCTGTCGTAATTATTGTATTGTGATTTATTGACTATGTCTTATTTGGGGCTCTCTAGTTGGTGATACTTGGTGAGATAGGCTCTCCACCCGAGTCTAAGAAAAACCATAAGATTAAGTTGGTGGTTGCATAGTGGGCGCCCACAAGGAGTCTTCCTTGTTGGGAAGAAACGAAGACCCCACCTAGAGGAGATTCTCTTGAGATATTATTGTCCGACGAGTCTTCGTCACGAGGATAGTATTTTCAAGTTGGATCAATGACTCTAGGGACCTTTTAACCCACTCTATCAGGCGATTATGTAGTATTAACCTACGAAGTTTCAGACTTGTTGGGTTAATACGAAAGCCCCAATCAGATGAGATCCCTTGGACGTATTACTATCTTACAGTAATATTTCCAACCTCGATCTATGACTCTGAGAACCTTGTTAGAACCCTGGACTCGAGAGTCGTGTAGTAGAATCCTCATGGAGTTTTCCTTGTTGGGATAATACGAAGACCTCACCTAGACGAGATCTTCTTAAGGATATTATTGTCCGACGAGTCTTCGTCACGGCAGTGACGTTCTCAAGAAATATTCGTGACTCTAGGAACCTACCAACTGTAGAGCCTACCCATGGGGTTCCATTATTCAGAGATACCTGTCATTCACCCATTATTCTGATCCATCTGAAAACACTTTGAACCTGTGATCCTGAACATGTCACTACACTCATACACATATCATTGCATTTGTATTCATCATCATACATTTCATATCATTTTTCACCAAAAAATAAATACAAAAAAAACTCATTCGTCCTTCGTCCATAACCTGTAGTTCATTTCCCGATACTCATATCAGACTTGAAGTAGCTCTTGAAAGATCATGGATCCGTTGGAGCAAAGTCATATCGCATTGAGAGGAGATGTGGACTCGATGAAAAATCACCTAAACCAACTTGTGGAAGCTATGATAGTTTTAGCAAAGAAGGAAGACAACATTCAGCAGAATGCAGTGGTTGAGAATGTTATGCTAGCTACAGTAAATGGTCTTACCCAACCTCGGCTTGTGCAAACCCCAGTTGATAACTCTACTCTACTCTACTGTTCAGACAGGAAGACATCCTCAACACTGGCAATCGTTGGACTGATTTGTTTCTGTTTTTGCATTTGTAGTTTCTTTGTTGTTAAAAGCTGCTTGTGTTTAAACATTGTTGTTTTTAATGGTAATATTGATGAAGTAATGATGCATGTTTTGAATTAATTATCTCGCATTCGCTCATTTTTTTTTCTTCTTCTCTTATATCAAAAACAAAAAAATACATCAGTGTTTCTCCCATTCACTTTTCTTTATCATAACTTTTGTTTTAGCAAAGATTTGAGGGAGGATGACGAAAAAAAATAGCCATAATTGCTGACTATATGCTTTCGGATAAAATCCTACTGATGATGTACATGCATTGTTTCAAATCCCCAAACACTGGAGAGATAAGGATTTAATCCCTAGTCAACCACTTTGAGCCTAGAAGTAGGTGTTTCTTTCGGATGAACAAACCCTTATGTTTAACCTGGGGAAGGGTAGTGTTCAGTTAATCTGACTACGCATTCAAATTTCAAGATGAAACATCCCGTCTGAGGATCAACCACATGATATTCTTCGCACACATCCTGAAGTGTAGAAGGAACCATGCAAAATCCAAAAGTTATGGCGTTTGTTCTTCAATGACCATTGACTTGGTAGTCACAATTCTAAAAGATAAAATAAAAAGCCCGCTAAGTCGATACCCCAAAAGGAGACTTAGGCAAAAACCGGGGCAATCCCGATGGACTAAAGCTTCAAAAAGCGGTCCATGCAAAAGTTAGGGATCAAAACAAAAATCAAAGGAGGTCACGAAAACCCTCAACAAAATAAAAACAAGATTTAGTGACCACCATATCAAGAATCAAAGGGTCACCAATATCCATGAAGAGCAAAATAAAGTGTGTCATTTCAAGAGATCTTATACCTGCAAACTCTCTTAAAAGTTGAATGTGTATGACGAATTAACTGAGCATAGGATTGGAGATCATCATGAAGAAGGGGTGGGTTAAAATAAACTTTGAGCCTTACATCCTTTGTTTCAATAGCCATGAATCAAGCCACGTTATAACCCTTAAAAGACCTAATTGAAGTAGGGTTTATTCCGAAAACATACTACTGCAAGGTTGCGTAAACTGACTCCTAAAGATTTGCTAATCTTCAACATCGATGTCATTACTCTCACTGTGTCTTTCACACTTTAAATTGCTAAATCAGCATTACATTTGGACTCATGGTCCACTCGTCACACATTATTACATCATTCAAATAAATTCTTTTCAAAACTTGCATAAGTATCGCATTAAAATTACCATTTCTGAACAAACAATTTTAACTGCAAGTCAGTACTTGACGTCAGGGAAATTCCAACAATAAGGAACAATCAGAGGAACTTGGACATTCATTGATGCTAACCCGAATCAAGACTACCTCCGAACCTACGAATCAGGTGCATGCCACCCAAAACATCAAGTTGATCATAGGAAAATTGCTCCAAGAATTGGTCAGTCTTAAACAGTCTCCAACATCTGTTAATAAATGTGCAAATCATTTCAAGAATCAGTTGATCTAGAGCAAATCATCTCAGAATTTGATTAACTAGGGGCAAATCATCTAGAGGTTCTGGTGGCCAGGGGCAGACCCCTTCAATGTTCAGTTAGGGTGAGTTAAGTCGCTTCAACGCTCATACCGGGGCAAGCTACCTCAAGAGCACAGAAAGTCAACCACTCCAAGAGTCGGTTAACCAAGGATAAATCCTTTCATGGATCAAAATTCTGGGGCAATCCATCTCCAAATTATGGTACAATTGCTTTCAAAATCCTTTCAAGGTAAACGTTTTGCATAGACCCATCACATTGGGGCAAGATGAGCCATACAGGAGCAAGTCATCTCCCTGACTTCAAGCTGTTCAAGGGAAAGTTTTTTCACACTTCATCAACTGCAGAGTTCAAGATGAGTGTCGGGGAATCACGCTATCACCCCATAAAATAACCTTTTGACAGATAGAAGCCTTTCTTGAAAGAACCTTCTCTTCCAATACCCACGTAGGGGCATTTTGGAAACCTTCCAATCATTACATAAATCATCATCATGCATTAGTCATGTCACTTTGCTCTAGCATAAAGCCATGCATATCATATCATTTATCAGGCATAACCCATAACATGAACCTGACATCAAAAAGCCTTGAAACCCAAAATCTGACACCAAAGCCCAACATCGCTTGGCCATTTCTAAGTCCAGTTCTCGTCTGGCAATTTATTTCAAAGCCCAGTTCCCGTCTGGAAACCTTTTTCAAAAGCCCAGTTCCCGTTTGGCAATTTACTTCAAAACCCAATTCCCGTCTGGCAACCTTTTTTCAAAGTCCAGTTCTCGCTTGGAAATTTATTTCAAGGTCCAGTTCCTGTTTGGCAATTTATTTCAAAGCCCAGTTCCCGTCTGGCAACCTTTTTCAAAAGCCCAGTTCCCGTCTGGAAATTTAATTCCAAAGTCCAGTTCTCGTCTGGCAATTTATTTCCAAAGTCCAGTTCTCGTCTGGCGAACTATATCAAAAATCCGTTCTTGCATGACAAATCATTTGCCAAATACCAATTCTCGTCTGGTAAATTATCTCTTAATACCAGTGCTCGTCTGGTAGGTCACTTATTTCGATACCAGTTCTCGTCTTGTAGTCAATTATTTTCACTAGTTCTCGTCTGGTAGCCTATTTTAAAAAAGTCAGTTCCCGTTTGACAAACAAAAACAAATTCAGTCGCGTCTGACATTTCAATTATTTTCACCAGTTCGCGTCTGGTAACATACCCTTCGAGTGTTGTCCTCATCTGGCAGTTCAATCTCCTTCACCAGTTCTCATCTGGCAGTTCTCATTTAAAGTCCAACCTCATTGGCAGTCAAGAATAAAACCCTAGAAAAAACATCCAATTACCCAGTTGCATTCCAACATGCATCAAACGAATCATCCATACATGGTTTTCCTACCAAACAGAAAATTAAAAAAAAACACAGTCATACCAGTCATCAACATACTTATGCATAATACTCCCACAAAATGGGAATTTCAATAAGATAAAAATCATTTGCATTCCTACATGCCAAATATCCCCAACAAATTGCATACTTGCATGCATCTCATGCATCATCCCATGCATGGTATTCCCACCTAAAGTGGAACATCATATAAAAATCAAATGCAAAATATCAGGATCCAAGGTCATTTATGTGTATCTTGGACATTTCTCATTTCAAATGAAGTTATTACCTTGCATACGCTCATGGGATTATATCTCAGTAAATCATTTTTTCGACTTTACGATTAATAATGATATTCCCAGCAATTTTCTTTACAATCATCGCTCCCCAAGCAGAGGTTACCCTAAAAAGTCTCTTATGAGCTTTTTCCCTTGCGGAGCATTTCCAGTATATCTCCCTCAAAAGGAGTCTTTTCTTAAAAAGTTCCCCCAACAGACGAATATTCGAGATACTGCTTCATTTACCTGAAGAATCTCATCTCTCTGTTTGAGATACTGCTTCATCAATTTGAAGAATCTCATTTGTTTTCTAGAGATACTGCTCTAAGTATCCTCGGAGAGTCTTAGATTCAATTAAGATATCATTCCCTTGTTCGGAATATCTTAATTCTATCATATAAGATGCTACTTCGACTTGATACAGAGAATCTCATTTTTACTATTTGAGATACTGCTTCATCAATATGAAGAGTCTCATTTCATATTTTTTAGAGGTACTGCTCTAAGTATCCTCGGAGAGTCTTAGATTAAATTAAGGTATCTTTCCCTTATTGGAATATCTTAATTCTATCGTATAAGATGCTGCTTCGACTCGATACAGAGAATCTCATTTTTACTGTTTGAGATACTGCTTCATCAATATGAAGAGTCTCATTTCAGATTTTTTTAGAGATACTGCTCTAATATCCTCGGAGAGTCTTAGATTCAATTAAGGTATCATTCCCTTGTTCGGAATATTTTAATTCTATCATATAAGATGTTGTTTCGACCCGATATAGAGAATCTCACTTTTAATGTTTGAGATGCTGCTTCATCAATATGAAGAGTCTCATTTCAGATATTTCTTAGGGATACTGCTCTAATATCCTCGGAGAGTCTTAGATTCAATTAAGGTAGTATTCCCTTGTTGGAATATCTTAATTCTATCATATAAGATGTTGTTTCGACCCGATACAGAGAATCTCATTTTTATTGTTTGAGATGCTGCTTCATCAATATGAAGAGTCTCATTTCAGATTTTTTAGAGGTACTGCTCTAAGTGTCCTCGGAGAGTCTTAGATTCAATTAAGGTATCATTCCCTTGTTGGAATATCTTAATTCTATCATATAAGATACTGCTTTAACTCAATACAGAGAATCTCATTTTTACTGTTTGAGATACTGCTTCATCAATATGAAGAGTCTCATTTCAGATTTTTTAGAGGTACTGCTCTAAGTATCCTCGGAGAGTCTTAGATTCAATTAAGGTATCTTTCCCTTGTTGGAATATGTTAATTCTATCATATAAGATGCTGCTTCGGCTCGATACACAGAATCTCGTCTTTACTGTTTGAGATACTGCTTCATCAATATGAAGAGTCTCATTTCAGATTTTTTTAGAGATACTGCTCTAATATCCTCGGAGAGTCTTAGATTCAATTAAGGTATCTTTCCCTTGTTCGGAATATCTTAATTCTATCATATAAGATGCTGCTTCGAGTTGATACAGAGAATCTCATTTTGCTGTTTGAGATACTGCTTCATTTATCTGAAGAATCTCGTTTGTCTGTTTGAGATACTGTTTCATTCATTTGAAGAATCTCATTTATTTTCTTGATACTGCTCTAGCATCCTGGAAAAGTCTTGAGATTTAGCTAGGGATGTCACTCCATTACTAACATATCTCGACTATGACGTCCAAGATACTGTTCTGCTGATTTTCCAGAAAGTCTTAGATGCAGTTGAGGTATCATTCCATTACCAGAATATCTCGATTACGACATCCAAGATATTGTTCTGACGATTCCCAGAGAGTCTCGACTGTTTCATTTTACCTTTTTGATAATTTTTCTTATTGTATTTCTCACTGCATTTTTTGCATTTCTTCCTTGCATTTCAAAGGACAAAATTTGGGTTTTTTCGTATTTAATTACCTTCCACTACGAATGTATGAAGAATATTGTCATTCTTACCTTCTGGTTCAAGTTAATTAAATAGGGGCAGCTGTCATACCCCAATTTTGTCCGGCCATATTTAAATTTTCGTAAATCTGATTTCATTTTTTATTTGCATCATACGCACAACATGACATGCATTTCATCATGAATAAAACCTAAAATATCATTCAGAATAAATTTATTGAAAATACAGACAAATTGGTTAAATCATTTCTCAAGAACATGTAAAATCAGCGGGTAAAAAGTTTCAGAATTAAAATTACAGACACCAGCATTATTAATCTACCGTTCATGTAGTTTAACCTGGTGTGCTCGTCGCATTTTTCAGCAACTATTTCAACAGTGTTTTGACCCGCCTGAGCCTTTTAACCGATGCAAATTTATTTCAGAATTTGAAGAAACACTGTATTTTTTCAATAAGTATATTTTGTGCTGATCATTTTAGTGTGTACGATTTAATTTTTTGAGCAAATTTATATCTGACTTATATTTATAATCGATCACTATTTTTTGTTAGGTTAATTATTCAACTAAAATAATTAGAAATTATTCAAATCGAAATATTTATTAGGAATTTTTAATAGAAAATTTTAAATAATAGTAATTGTTTTCAAAAAATAATAAAATGAAATTAGCATTGGACTCCTATTTTTTACAATTGGTACCCACACACTCACTTGACAGCTCACTCTCTCACCTCTCTCAACGTCACCTACTTTTTTTTTCTTTCTCTCCCTGTACACTCTAAGCAAAAAGAAAGACAAAAGAAAAGAAGTGAAAAGCATGACTAAAAAAAACTCTCCACATTACTACACGTTACCACCCTACCTACACTCGGGCTATCCTCACTCATCCACTTTAATTCTCTCTGCTACAGCAAACTGAAAGAAAATGCGCTGCAAAAAAGCTGCTACCAGCTGCAGCTACCAAAAACACCGGCGCCGAAAACCACAGTTGCTACTAGCTACAGTAGCACACTTCCAAATGCCATGCTGCTACAGGCTAACACATCCAAGCCAACACGTGAGCCAACGGTTTGCAATAAGATCCTTCCTCACAAACCACAACAGACATTCATTCTTCTTCTCTAAAAACTCCCTCACTCCACTGTGAAAAAACTGGCGAAACTACTGCACCAAGCATCCACCATCCTTCACAACTCCGACCACCTTGCACGCCATTCCGTCACCGTCGAACCACCACACAAATTGTGTCTCCAAAACCTTTCATCTCCCTCCGCCGGAAACCCATCTTCCTACACCTCATAAACCTCCAAATCTTTCCGCTTCGTCTCCACCTCCACAAGACCTCCGTCAATTTCGCAGCAACACCAACTCTCCCACAAGCTCACAATAACCTTTGCCATCTCAGATTCGCCATCAAAATCCGTTTGCAGATCCACTTCTATAATGCCGTGAACAACATTGATAACCTTCACGTCCGACAGCAACTTCAATTTGTCTTCGTCGCCGTTAAATCCTCGCAACAAACCTTTTCTCTCTATAACAAAACCGATGTCATCAGCTTGGTAATTATTTCTTATCCCTTTGATTTTGGTTAAATGATGGTTGTTATGAGAATGAGAGAGAGACCATGAGGTCGTGACTTTGAGAGAAAAGAAAAATGATTTTGTTTTATTTCCTATTTCTCTCTGTTGATTATTCGTATGGTTAGAGCATACGTTTTTATTGTTTCTTTCTTTTTGAGATTGAACATGTGAGATATTGAGTAGAGATAAACATTGAAAGAAGGCATGGAACACAAGATATATTTTTTCTACTAGTTGTGAGCTTAGCAGAGAAGAAGATGCCGTCGTGACCACCGTCGGTGTTGAATACTTTTGAAGTTGAACACTGTAAGCCAATACGAGATTGCTTTGAAATCCCCCTGCTAAATAACGACAAGGCATTCATCAGCGGTTGGTTAGTCTTACACTTTTATTATCTTCTATTTTTTTACTTTTGATTATATTTCAATGTTGATATAATATATTAAAAAGCTATTCATATATCTACTTTTCAAGAGTTCTGTGTACTTTAGAATGTTTCTTTAACCATGAGACATAGTTTCTAGCTAATAAAGCGTTTGACATGAAAAATATCATTGTAAATATTATTTAAAAATTACCAAAATGTATTGTAGTTAATGTACATAATTTTTGTAAATTAGTAAATAATGTTGAGTTGTTACTATTTATATTTACCGTTTTAAATCAGATTTTGGAATAGCGAATTCAACTTGTATATGTCGTTATGTCGCCCGAAATTTCAATATATCAATAGGAACATTTCACCGTGTTATGATCTTGCGATTGACATTAATCAGGTTGTCATTTCGTGTGAACCGATTTTGAGCACATCATCGTCATTTCATACCAAATAAATCGGTTTCGTCACTTATTGCATTCTCTTATATTTAAATTAATTAATTAATTAAAACTTTTATTAATTAGTTAATTTTGATTAATTATTTTTAATTAACTTAATTATTTGATTCAATTAAATAATTTTGATAATTAATTTTAATTAACTTTGATTAATCATTTTAATCAAGTTTTATTTAATTAATTTTGTTTAAAATTGACCGACTTATTTCACCATCATTTTTTATTATCATTTCATAATACAAACTCAATTCCATTTCATTTCCAAACCATCAAAATCGCACAATCCTCAATTCAATATCGAGCCCCCTTTTTTCAAATACCTTTGTAAGTCGATTGCTTTTAAGCATTACCATCAACCTCACATAGCTTACTCTTGGGCTTTCTTACAATGAGACCTATTCGGTTATTGAATAATCGAGTAGATGATTGATTTACTAAATAAAAAATCCAATCACTTCACAAAAACACGAATTTAAAACCTCGATCCAACATTGAGTATTTCTATTCAAGTTAAATTAAAATACCTAATCACAATCAAATACTGTTTCATTTGGAAATGAAAAGGGAGATGGCTTTGAGTTTTCAGATCTTCTCCTCGACTATTTGAATACGAGTTCTCTTACTCGGTTAGTCAAGTAATCGTCATTTCTAAACCACCTAAGCACAAACAAATCGAATCATCTTATAATAAGAAACGAAAAGGGAGATGACTTTGAGTCTTCAATTTTTCTCCTCGATTATTTGAATACAAGTTCTCTTACTTGGTTAGTCAAATAATTTTCGCTCCTTTACCAACTTCCAAACTCTGATTAAATCAAAACACTTTCACAAACAAGCTAAATGAAAAGGGAGGTGACTTTGAGCTTTCAACTTCTCTCCTCAGTTGTTTTATATACGAGTTCTCTTACCCGGTTAGTCGAACAACTATCATTTTTCCACAAACATATAACTTAATCAAAATATTTTCACAATAAACTAAATGAAAAGGGAGTTGACTTTGAGTTTTCAACTTCACTCCTCAATTGGACGAATACGAGTTCTCTTACTCGGTCAGTCGAACAATTGTCATTTTTTACAAACATACCACTTAATCAAACCATTTTCATAACAAACTGTACGAAAAGGGAGATGGTCTTGAGTTTTCAACTCCTCTTCTCAAATGCTTGGATATAAGTTGTCTTACTTAGCCATTCGAGCACTTGCCGTTTATTCTAAAAAACATCAACCATATACAACCTTATTTTTATGAATATTCAAATGAAACAGAAAGCGGTCTAGAGTCTTCTATTCTCTTTCTCGATTATTAGGATACGAGTTGACTTACTCGATTATCTGAGTATTCGTCATCCGTCCAAAGTACCTTAACTATTATCAAATCTTTCCTATAATTAAGGATGAAAAAGAAAGTGGTCTAGAGTCTTCTATTCCCTTTCCCGACTATTAGGATACGAGTTGTCTTACTCGACTATCCGAGTAATTGTCATCCAACCAAAAATATCTTAACCTACCAAGTTAATCCTTTCTCGCCCTCGTGTGATCGAAACCAGTCAAACAAAATATCCAACATATTAATCCAACTTGTTGCCCCCGTGTGACCAAAAACTCTTTTCAGAAAGAACACTATTTAATCCTTTCTGATGCGCACAACAAACTAATGCTTAAGCCTCCGCCGAGAGTAGACAAGCCAACGTTTATCCTTTAGGATGCGATCTAAATAGTCGTTCATTAAAAGACACCAATCAACCGTAGTTCCCCGAACTATGAATGCTCTGATTTCCTTATTATACCATAAGGATACGTAAGCAGGAGATTGCTGTATCTTCGCGAGCACACTAATAAAAAACCTCCCCTTTCTCCTTTCTAAGGTTCTCATCCATTTCTATTTTCGATATTTTATAACCCAAAGATAACAAACAAACATAAATTAACACACGAAATGCAAATTAGAACTAAAAGGTTCCCGTTTAGTACAACGGACGTAAGGGGTGCTAATACCTTCCCCTTACGTAATCCACTCCCGAACCCGAATATGGTTGCGACGACCATTATTCCATTTCCTAAAGGTTTTATCGATATTTTCCTATCCCTTTGTTGGGATAAATAAAGTTCGGTGGCGACTCTATTCGAACAACATAATTTTTCCGCGACCATCGCGAGGAATAGTATTTTTCGAGATGCGACACCTTGCTTACTTCCAGCCATGGAAGAAGGGCCAGGGGCATCACCTGGTATCACACAAAGAGGAGTAACGTCCAACACGTCTTCATCTAGAAACTCCATGGAGGGAGTTCTTCCTTTGTGAGTGGGTTTTGATCCTGATGATGAGGGATATTGTGACATTTTGTTGGACTTTTGGAAAGAATTTCTTTGCCCTAGCAGAGGTTTTCTGAGAAGTTGTATGAAGATGGAAATAGTTGTGTTTAAGTAGCTGTAAGACCCCAATTTTGTCCCTAAGATCCCTTATGGAATCACATCATAACATTGCATTGCCTCAAGGATCATTGGACACCATGCTTCCTTCCCTGTGGGTGGGATCCCTTTGAGAGTGATTCTTGATCACCAAGCATGTTTGCATTTGTATATCATTGCTTTTCTTTTTATCACTAACCAAAAGTACAAAAATATGTCATTAACCCTTTGTCTTGCAGATGAAGCATTAACAGGTCAAGGCAATTAAAGGCATTCATTGAGCAATAGATGGTGGTCATTCTTGAGATTTGGACCCCATAATTATTCACAAGAGTTCATATGAGCTATGATGTCATTTTGAAGCAAAATCCCAAGTGGTAGAGGCTTGAATCTCATCAGAACATTCTCAGATCATCTGAAGACCTAGAAAGTCAACTGCAAAGTCAACTGCGGATTTGGAGGTGGGAAGTGATTAGAAATAATTCATTCATGTTCAAACAAGTCTCATTTGACATTTCAAACACTCACATTGAAGAATTTAAAGTCCAGTCAAGACTTTCCCAAAATAGCAAGTGACCTATAATTTGAACTTGCCAAAACTGGAAAGGTTTTGGACCAACTTCAACTCAATATTACATCATCAAATAAGCTTCAAATGAAATTTTGTTGAACATGAAAGTTGTAGATATTTCTCTCCCATTTCTAAAAAGTCCAAGATCATGAATTTCTAATGTGTGGTTGAGGAGATATGATCCAATCATGGCAAAGTGTGCATGGGACTTCAAATGAGCATAACTTTTGAACCAAAGCTCCAAAATGAGTGGTTCTTTTTGCAATATTCTCCTCA
The DNA here is from genome assembly GCF_024323335.1 of Lathyrus oleraceus. Lineage (NCBI taxonomy): Eukaryota > Viridiplantae > Streptophyta > Magnoliopsida > Fabales > Fabaceae > Lathyrus > Lathyrus oleraceus. Next base: position 283,169,474 of record NC_066580.1, read on the forward strand.
TGACTTTTAGTTTCCAAACATCTCATTACATAGCTTGAATTCCACTTGCATAATCATGTGCTCACTCATGAAGATTTTTGAAGGAAATTTCATAAAATCATTTTAGTGGATCATATGCATACAAAACCATTTCCAAAGCTTGCATGGAGTAATTTTAAGTGATTTTGGGCCTCATGGTGGTACTGTTCACGCATGCATGAAGTGCATAAGGTGAAAAACCATTTTTTGTACATACACCTCATAAGTTGCTAATCTCATTTGCATTTAGCTTAAACAAGTTTTCAACATCATTAGCAAGTCCTATATATTGTTAATCATAACTGCATTCACCATTAACATTGATTTCAGATCTGAATTTCAAGAATCATCAAAAAATTTCTCTCAAAATATTTTCCAAATTCGTCACATAAACACTCAGTTTCTTGCATTATTCTTGGTCCTGGTAAAGATTAGAGTGAGATTGCACGTAAATCTTGGAGCATTCCTGACATATTTGTCCATACTCGAAGCTTGAAGCATCCATTGAGTTTGTAAATTGAGCTGGTTTCACGTGCGCTTAAGCTTCAATCTCTTCACCAATTATCTCAACAAACATTTTAGAGGATTTCTGGACCATCTCAAGCCTTGAAACGAGCCAAATCTGAATTCTGCATTTCAAGACGTCATAATTCGCATCTCTTAATTTTAAAATCCATTGCTATGTTGTTGTAGATCTTGATGTCCTGATGAATCTGAGCTTTGAATCGTGTAATTTGGTGTCCTATTGACTGAGTTAGGGTTGATTAAAGTTTCATGCATGAATATTATTTTGTTCGATTTGATCTTAATACGTGAAATTAGGCTTAGCTATTCATTGATCCATGATCTCCTTTGAAAGATCTACACATTGATGTATTTGTTTTTGATTTCTGGAGAAATTTTCTGGAAAGTGCATGAACACGTACACTGTTCATCTTCATGAAGATGAAGATCATCGTTTTCCAGATTAGCTACGAAATTGCCACGGTTTTGCTATGAAATGCACGATTAGCTACGAAATTCTGGATTTCCATGCGTGCTAGGGTTTTACAGCCAAAACGCTGTCGTTTTGAAATGCGCGCTACTTTTGAATTCGCACTGACTTCGATTCCTGGCTGGCTCACTTTTTCAAATGCTTCATCATTTTCTTGTTTCCCTCCTTATTTTCATATGCTATGTCCATTTCCATTTTTAATTTTTTCCTCAACTTAGAAAAATCATAACAAATTGAAAATTGATCCAAATTGATCCCAATTTTTTGCAAAATGCTCCTTATTCTGTCTAGTTTTTTATCATCATAATTTCCAAAGTTGTGCTTGGCTGGATTTTATTTGGTGCTAGGTTATGTGAGCATGTATGCATATTTGACCATGCCTTGCTTATATTGTCATGAAATGGTTGTTTCTTATCCAATGGCCTTGAAATTTTGCATGATGAGTCTAGACACATTGCTTGACATTTTGGTTTTGGTTTGACATTTTTCTCAATTACCATTTCTGTTTTATGCATGTGCTAACTTGGTGTGACAATTTGTGTCACACCTTTTGATGTTCAACTCGTACAAAGTGATTTCCATGCCAAATGATCTCCAATGCTTCTGATATTTTGTATGATGATCATCTTAGATGTCTTGAATGTGCATGAGTTTTTCCAGATTTATCTGAATCATTTCTGTTTTGATTTGAATTTTTCATTCATGATGATCACATATGAGCTTTGAAATTGCCTTTGACTTCACTTGATCATGAAATGCTTTTGGTGATTCATTTTGATGTGAGACCTTTTGGAATATGTCAATATGTGTTTGAAGTTGCTTTGTGTTAAATTTCAGCCCCTGTTTTGAATTTTTTCTCCATCTTTGACCCTAGGCTTTCACCTAGTGGTTTGTGCTTACATGTGAGTTTTGATTTCAGGTTTAAGCCTCCAAGTTCCATAGTTGATGATGCTTCATCATGTGAATATTGATGTTTGCTTTTGATTACTAACATTTGTGTGTTTTGTAAGTTGATGCTAACTCATTTGAGTTTGCCTTTTGGCTTACATATTTTGTACATTGGGATTGTCTGTTGCTTATTGACTGTTGTCTGTTTGTCTGAGTATTGTACTGATCTGTTTAGTTGTTTCCACAGGTACTTAAGTTGCTTTAAGTTCATTTTGAACTTTGCTTTGCTTGGTTGCTTAACCACTTAGGTATACTCTCTAATCTTCATGTAGTCTGGAAGACCTACTGTTATTGGTAGGCACCTGTCTGAAGCCCTCCTTAAGAGGCAATGTTTGTGCTTGTTTAATTTTGTGCCAAGCAGGAAAAGTCCTCTTATGAGGCAATTGGCAGATAAAAGAGATGTGTAATCCATCTCCTGCTACTCAGTGTGTCATTCACCTTGCTCACACCATGTGTTGATGCATGGTGAATAATAACCGAAGATCTTATAGAGTCAATCATTTGTGGCGAAGAGTTCCAACTTTCTGAACTCCCACACTTTCCATTGTTTAAAGCTCTCCCTGACCAGGGATAAGAGCTATGAGGCACACCCCTCATCTCCATTTCATCTGCTTCACCCTAACTCTCAATGTTAGGGTTAAGAGCTCAAAATACCCCATTCTAGTTGGCTGTAAAGCCTAACCTTGCTTGAGCCTAATTGATTGTATATAGTGTGTGCTAATTGACTTGTTTGTTTGCTTACTTGATTCACTTGTGCATATTTGCTTATGTGCGCCTTTGTGCATGTATCATCTTTACCGGTATATCATTTCATAATCATTGTTCATATCTTTGTGACATTTTTGTTTTCTCCATTGAGGAGTCAATTGTAAGTCCAGTTATTGGCAGTTGTTTCCTATGATCTGGTGGGATTTGGAACTAAGACCATTCATTGGCATTCCTTTCCTTGGAGTCGAGTGTAAGACCATTTATTGGCAACTTGTTTCCTCTTGCTTATTGCATTTGTTGTTTGTTCCTTGTGAGGAGTCAATTGTAAGTCCAGCTATTGGCAGTTGTTTCCTATGACCATTCCTTGGAGACTAGTATAAGTCCATTGATTGGCATCTGGTATCCATGTTTCATTTTGTTTTAGGAGATTGGTGTAAGTCCATTGATTGGCATCTGGTATCCATTTTGTTTTGTGAGATTGGAATAAGTCCATTGATTGGCATCCGGTATCCATTTACTTTGTTCATCTGTTATTTGCTTGTTGCCTATTCCAAAGGAAACACTTGGATCATCTACATATGATCTCAAGAGGTGAACATCTAAGAAGTTTCACTTCCTCACCCTCCCACCTTTTGTTTCTTTAAACCTCCATTTGCATGTTAACCCAAACTTGAAAAATATTGTGCAAACATTTTCACTTGTTTTCAAAACTAGAAACCTAGGCCTTAAGCCTCTGATTTTCAAACTTCATTTTCACAATACTTCTTCTGAATTGAATCTAATACCAACTTTGACCATCTTTTGTGAATAAATTCTAATTGATTAATTCCACTCATTCAATTGTTTTTGTGGCTTTGTCCATTCTTGATAAGTTTTCATACATTAGCCATAGGTTTGATTTATCCTAGTTGGTTGATGTTAATCTCACCTTTTGTCCTTAGTGATTGAAGTGTAAGACTTCCTTGCTTATTATAGGGTTAACCCCTCACTAGCAAGTTGAAGCTTTTCTCACATGGTGGACTTGTTGTTGTATAGGTTGAGTTTTCTCCCGTGGATAACGAAAGACCTTAGGGCTTTTGTTTTAAAATCAATTCACGTACTTTTGGAAATCTTTTAGCCGAACTACGACGTTTTGATCCTTACCTTCCATGGAAAGGTACGTAGGCAACGGGTTCATCCATTCAAACACAAAAATAATAACTTGTACATTCTTTTCTCATCCCTTTAATCCATGTTTGCACAATAAATATTTCATAAACAAATAACATTTCATACAACAAGTTGTGAAAAGGGCTCCCTAGGAGTACCTAGGACGTTTTGGGTGCCTAACACCTTCCCATTGCGTAATTAACCCCTTACCCAGATCTCTGATCTTTTCATTAGTTTTCTATGTGTAAAACTTCTTAGGCTTTTGTTCTCTTTTTAGTCATTCCTTTGGATAAATAAAAGTGCGGTGGCGACTTGATTCTTTGTATGCTTTGCTTTTGATTTAATCAATAAATCATAAAGTGACGAATACACCGCTACAGTAGCGTGTGGAAATGGCATAGATACTATTTCTAATACTAGGTAATGATTCATCATTAATGTGGCTCTTTCTTTTAAGTGGGCAAACAATATTTTTATTTCCTTTTCCACTCCACTTTAATTGCCATAATTTCAAAAGAATCCAAATCCCCAATTTCCCTCTTACATATTCAAACTGATTATCATCCAAAGCCTTTGCAAATTTGTCAGCTAATTGCATTTCATGCTTTAGAGCTATGAATTTGTCTTCCACAAATTTTCTAATGGAGTGATGACAGCAATTAATGTGCTTGGTCCAACTGTACTTAATAGGATTTTTGGACATAGTTGTAGCATTCAGGTTGTCATAGTATAATGACATGACATCGTGTGTGACATTGTATGCAATCATCAGTAGTTTCAACCAACCCTGTTGAGAACAGCTACTTCCATCTGCTATATATTCAACATAAACACCATTTTCATCTTTCAAATGTGTAGGAGTAAGTGTCCTTTCACTCTCCATCCCAATCTTCTCAACATTGTTCTTGGCACTTTTGCTTTGAGATAGACACATAGGCCCTTCTATCTGCTTGACTTGTAGCCCAAGTCCAACAAAGCTCTTTCCAACTTCAGACTGCATATGACTAGTAACATGTTCAACCATCTGATCCAACCTCCTATCTATTTGAGCCATCATGAGCTTTTCTCCTTTGGAAGTAATGTTAAGTCTGAGTTTCTAGTGTGACATCCTTGTCTGACATTTCCCACAGACTTGTCTTTCATCACTCTTGAGAGTTCCTCTAGCAGATATACCCATCTTCATCCCTTTTTCTTTGACAAAGATACACTTTGAGGAATAATCAATTTTAGAGCTCCACATGTAACAATTGTCTTTGGTTCTGACTCCTTCCATAATCACTTCACTTTCTTTGTTAGTAATCAGACATTCAGTTTTAGTGAAGTTAACATTCAGACCTTGATCACATATTTGACTGATGCTTATTAGATTTGCAGTCAAGCCCTTAACCAGTAGGACCTTCTCAAGTTCAGGAACTCCAGGACAATCAAGCTTACCTATCCCCTTGATTTAACCTTTTGCTCCATGACCAAAGGTTACATAGCTTATGGCATGAAGATGAAGACCAGTTATCAGGTCTTTGTTTCCAGTCATGTGTCTGAAGCATCCACTATCAAAATACCACTCTTCTTTGGCTGAGACTCTGAGGGGAGTTGAAATTCTGGTATCAGATATAAGATGTCGAAGGTAATGTTACAACACTAATATCTGTTAACACACAATGGATAAAAAATACATAATGGTAAAGCAAATAACACAAGCAATTGTTAACCCAGTTCGGTGCAACTCACCTACGTCTGGGGGCTACCAAGCCAGGAAGGAAATTCACTAAAATAGAATTAGTTCAAAGACTCTCCGTACACTTCAACAAGTTACAGTCTTTCTCACCTAATCTCTACCCGTGCAATTTCTACCTAAGCACTCTTAGATATGAGAACCCACTCACTTCCCTACGATCACACACCAGTGATTTTAAACAACAATCCCTTGAGAAAAGAAAATACTTTTCAATTACACACTCTTGATTTTACTTCACAGTTTCAATCAAGAAGACACACTCTTGAACTTGCTTCACAACTTTGATCAAGAAGACAAACGCTATTGCTTAACAACTTTAGAGTGACAAATTACAACCACAAATCAGTCCAATTCAATCATCAACGGATGACTTGAATGACCTACAAGTCTCACGACTAAACACACACAAACCCTAGCTCTCTCTCTATATATTTCGCTCAATATTGGTTGTGTGTTCAAACAGGTTTTCTAAGTCCCTTTTTATAGAAGCTTTCAGCTGGGCTTGGACATCTTGAAAACCCTAAATCTATTTTCCAATCAAATCTTTTTATAACAGCTGGTTAGATCTCCTTGGAAAATAAGTAAATCTGGTTGTAATCCATGATTGAATGCGCCAGCTAATCATATCTTCAATCATACAAAGATTTCCATTAATTGTGCAATCACAAAACACCAGACATTCATACTGAATGTTCTATGTACAGGATGTCATGACATCGGGTCTGACATCCTGGAAAAATCCTGCATAATCCAATAATTCCTTTTATAAGTTCCAGCAGGTACAGCCATATCAGATCCCATGACCTTGTGTATATCATCCGAAACAATCCTGCATGAACATGCTTTCATTTAAGCTCCAGCAGGTACATCCAATATCAGAAGCCATGGCATTGTATGTGGCATTCTGAAACAATCCTGCATGAACATGTTCTTGAACTCCAGCAGGTACATAGGATATCTCATGTTAAGACATCACACATAACATCTTGTAAACACTCTTTGTTTTACCAAAATTGCTGCCAACACTTAGAATCAGTAAACTCCCCCTTTGGCAAATTTTGGCTAAAACATATATCTGTCCTTTTTGTTCACAAGGAAAACTATCAGCAGTTAAACAACATAACAGTAGTTTAATCAGCAGCAGAAGCAAAACAATTACTAGTTATGGCTACTAGTAATTCACACATGCACAAGGGTACTTCTCCTCCACATAAATCTATGCAACAAAACAGAATTACTAGTTATGGATGCAACTAGTAAGACACACAAATGCACAAGGGTACTCCTTCTCCCCCTAAATTTGTGCACACAACAAACAGTTTCAATGAACATAACAGCTACTATAACTCCAGTACCTGTACCAGCCAGAACGTCATTTAGACATCTACTTCAATAACAACACCTATGCACCATATCAGACATCCTCTTTCACATTTGTAAGCAGAACAACATTTTGTTTTAACACCTGTGCACTTCCTTTAATAATAGTTGTCCTCCAGCTATATACATATCACAACTTCCCCAACAGCTTCCATATCAGCACTTCTCCCCCTTTTTAGTCAAAATTGACTAAGGTGACCAATTAGACAAAATAAAACTTAAATCTTTCAAACATCAGCATCAGAATAGCTTCCAGCCACACAATCTAGCCCTTGCCTCAGCATAGTTTACCCAATCAGAAATATCCTCTGGGATAACCACAAACTCCTTTACTTGCTATAGGTTCTCATGAACACAGATCCCCAACTTCCCCCTTAAACATTCAAATTGATTGGCATCCAAAGCTTTAGTGAAAATGTCTGCTAATTGCTTTTCAGTAGTAACATGCTCCAGAGTTATGATCTTCTCTTCTACAAGTTCTCTGATGAAGTGATGACGAATGTCAATGTGCTTTGTCCTGCTATGTTGAATATGATTTTTGGAAATATTTATGGCACTCAGTTTATCACAGTATAATGTCATGACTTCTTGTGTGACATTGTATTCAGACAACATCTGCTTCATCCAGACCAGTTGAGAACAACTACTCCTAGCTGCTATGTATTCAGCTTCAGCAGTGGATAGAGATACACAATTTTGTTTCTTGCTAAACCATGAAATCAGATTGTTCCCCAAAAAGAAGCATCCCTCATATGTGCTTTTCCTATCATCAGCACTTCCAGCCCAGTCAGCATCACAGTAACCAGTCAACATGGATCCAGATCCATGCGTATACAACATCCCATAGTCACTGGTTCCATTGACATATTTCAGTATACTCTTCACTTGGTTTATGTGACTGACTTTTGGTACAGCTTGATACCTAGCACAAACACCTATAGCAAATGCAATGTCAGGTCTGCTTGCTATGAGATATAGCAGACTTCCTATCATGCTTCTGTATAGACTCTGATCTACACTGACACCATTTTCATCTTTGGAGAATTTCACATGAGTAGGAGCAGATGTCCTTTTATGGCTTGCATTTTCCATTCCAAACTTCTTTACAATGTTCTTGGCATACTTGCTTTGAGATAGAAAGATGGAGTCTTCCATCTGTTTGACTTATAGCCCAAAAAAGTAGATCAGTTCTCCAACAAGGCTCATCTCAAACTCAGATTGCATTTGTCTAACAAAATGTTCAACCATCTGTTCTGACATCCCACCAAAAACAATGTCATCTACATATATTTGTGCCACCATGAGCTTTCCTCCTTCATTCTTCACGAACAAAGTTTTGTCAATACCTCCCTTTTTATATCCATTGTCAGTGAGGAACACTGTGAGTCTCTCATACCAAGCCTTAGGAGCTTGCTTCAACCCATAGAGGGCTTTCTTTAATCTGTACACATGTTATGGAAGATTTGGATTTGTGAATCCTTTAGGCTGTTCAACATATACTTCTTCATTTAAGTAGCCATTCAGGAAGGCACTTTTTACATCCATTTGAAACAGCTTGAATTTAAGAATGCATGCCACTCCAAGCAATAGTCTAATGGACTCCAGGCGAGCTACAAGAGCAAATGTTTCATCAAAGTCTACTCCTTCAACTTGAGTATACCCTTGAGCTACTAATCTAGCTTTGTTTTTAGTAACAACCCCTTGTTCATCAGATTTATTCTTATATACCCACTTTGTTCCTATGACATTTACTCCTTCAGGTCTACGAACCAATTGCCATACTTCATTCCTCTTGAATTGGCCTAACTCCTCTTGCATTGCATTGATCCAGAACTCGTCAGTCAAGGCTTCCTTGATATTTCTGGGTTCAATCTTTGACACAAAGCAGCCATGTGAGATCACTTCCCTTGATCTAGTAGTGACTCCTTTATCTGGATCTCCTATGATAAGATCTTTGGGATGATCCTTCTGAATTCTGATAGAGGGTCCCTTGTTTATTTTGTCATCTTCAGGTTCAGCTTGAGGAGGTTCTTCTTCCTTATTTTTGTCTGAGAGGTCAACTGGAGACTCATTCAAAGATGTCTCAACATCGTCTGTGACATCCGTCTGTTGGTCATCAACCACAACATTAATGGATTCCATCAATACATTAGTTCTGGAATTAAAGACCCTGTAGGCTCTGCTGTTTGTTGAGTAGCCCAGAAATATTCCTTCATCACTTTTGGGATCCATCTTCCTTCTTTGCTCACGATCAGCCAGGATATATCATTTGCTACCAAATACATGGAAATATTTGACTATGGGTTTTCTTCCTTTCTACTTGCATGGGTCCCATCAAGTCCATATGAAGTAGCTCCAGGACTTTGGTAGTTGTGTCATGTCTAAGCCTCTGGTGTGACATCCTTGTTTGTTTTCCAATCTGACATTCTCCACAGATTTTTCCCTCATCAATCTTTAAGTTGGGAATTCCTCCAACAGCTTCAACATATATGATCCTTTTCATACCATTAAGGTGCAGATGGCCCAATCTTTGATGCCATATCTTCACCTCTTCTTCTTTAGCTAAGGTACATATTGAAGAGTATCAAGTTTCTTGAGAGCTCCACATGTAGCAGTTGTCTTTCGACCTAACTCCCTTCATGATTACTTTATTTTATTTGTTAGTAATCAGACATTCAGATTTGGTGAAGTTTACATTCAGACCTTGATCACATAGTTGACTGATGCTTATAAGATTAGCAGTTAATCCCTTAACAAGTAGGACATCATCAAGGTCAGGAACTCCAGGGCAATCCAGCCTACCCATTCCCTTGATTTCCCCCTTTGCACCATAACCAAAGGTAACATAACTCATGGCATGAGGATGAAGTTCAGTTAGCAGATTTTTGTTCCTAGTCATATGTCTGGAGCAACCACTGTCAAAATACCAATCTTCTTTGGCTGAAACTCTAAGGGAAGTGTGAGCTATGAGACTTGTGACCTTTGTCTTAGGAGCCCATTGCTTTTTGTTGACAGTCTTGTGATGCTTTGACCTTGATTGGTATTGAGACTGAACAGGGCCAGGATAGCCACATAGCTTATAGCAAAAGGGCTTCAGGTGGCCAAAATTTCCACAGTATTGGCATTTCCATCTTTGATGCTTCCCTTTTTCCTGTTGTGACATCTGATGTGACATCTCAGGTTTGCTTTTAACATGGCTGCACTTAGGTTTGGATTTTGGTTTGCAACCAGTGTAACTGCACTCAGCCTTGAATCCACTACCAGATTTGTCTCCTGTTATTTGGCCAGTCTGGAGAATCTTGTCTAAGATGGCAGATCCATTGTTAAGCATTTTTACATACTTAGTCATCTCATCTAGTTTGGAATTCAAGAATACACTTTCCACCTTCAATTTTGAGATGGTTTCCACAAGCTCTACCTTTTCATTTTCCAGCTGAGCTATCACTTTCTTCTGGCTTTCAACTTATCTGCACACTCCTGCCCTTTTGTGGCACAACTCTTTAAGGGTTCTTTCATCATCAATTGACTCTTCCTCAGACCCCCATCTTCCTGTCAATGCAGTCACATGGTTTGTGGCTTCTTCTGTTTCACTTCCATCAGACCAAGAGGCCACAAGACTCCTCTTTTATTTCTTGAGGTAGGTCCCACATTCAGTTTTAATATGACCATACCCATTACACTCATAGCACTGAACTTCTTTGGGCTTTTCTTCAGACTTTGGTTTCTTACCAAAGCTGTTGGATTTACTGATGTCAGATGTGATATTCTTGACATTGCCCTTTGCTCTCACACCTACCTTTTTTATCAGCCTGTTGAACTGTCTTCCTAACATTGCTATCTCATTTGCCAGGTCTTCATCAATATCTTGACCACCTTCCTCATCTTCCTCTTCAGTGTTTGACATAAATGCTATGCTCTTGGCTTTCTTTTCAGCTCCATCACATATTCCCATCTCAAATGTTTGGAGGGATCTAATTAGCTCATCAACTCTCATATTTGAGATATCTTGAGATTCTTCTATGGCTGTTACTTTCATAGCAAATCTCTTGGAGAGTGATCTGAGTATTTTTCTTACTAACTTTTCATCTGACATCTTCTCACCCAAGGATCCAAAGGCATTGGAAATTTCAAGGATACTCATGTAGAATTCATGAATATTTTCATCTTCTTTCATTCTTAGGTTTTCAAACTTGGAGGTAAGCAGCTGAAGTGTAGACATCTTTACCCTAGAGGTGCCTTCATGAGTGGTCTTGAGAATGTCCCAAGCATCTTTGGCCACTTCATAGTTGTTTACCAGCCTGAAAATATTCTTGTCTACCCCATTGATTATTACATTCAATGCTTTAGAGTTTCCAAGAGCAAGATCATCCTCTTCCTTCGACCATTGTTCTTCAGGTTTCTTCTCAGTAGTGGCTTCTCCTTCTTTAGTGATGACAGGATGCACCCAACCTGTTAACACAACTTTCCAAGCCTTGATATCAAGGGATTTCAGAAACGCTACCATTCGAGGTTTCCAATAGTCATAGTTAGAACCATCCAAAATTGGTGGCCTATGAACAGATCCTCCATCTCTCTCCATTGTACCAGAAAGTATTGCCCCTAGATCTCACCCAGAACCAGAGCAGGATGCCTGCTCTGATACCAATTGAATTTCTGGTATCAGATATAAGATGTCGAAGGTAATGTTATGACACTAATATCTGTTAACACACAATGGATAAAAAATACAGAATGGTAAAGCAAATACCACAAGCAATTGTTAACCCAGTTCGGTGCAACTCACCTACGTCTGGGGGCTACCAAGCCAGGAAGGAAATTCACTAAAATAAAATTAGTTCAAAGACTCTCCGTACACTTCAACAAGTTACAGTCTTTCAAACCTAATCTCTACCCGTGCAATTTCTACCTAAGCACTCTTAGATATGAGAACCCACTCACTTCCCTACAATCACACACCAGTGATTTTAAACAACAATCCCTTGAGAAAAGAAAATACATTTCAATTACACACTCTTGATTTTACTTCACAGTTTCAATCAAGAAGACACACTCTTGATCTTGCTTCACAGCTTTGATCAAGAAGACACACACTCTTGCTTAACAGCTTTAGAGTGACAAATTGCAACCACAAACCAGTCCAATTCAATCATCAACGGATGACTTGAATGACCTACAAGTCTCACGACTAAACAGACACAAACCCTAGCTCTCTCTCTCTATATTTCTCTCAGTATTGGTTGTGTGTTTAAACAGGTTTTCTATGTCCCTTTTTATAGAAGCTTTCAGCTAGGCTTGGACATCTTGAAAACCCTAAATCTATTTTCCAATCAAATCTTTTTATAACATCTGGTTAGATCTCCTTGGAAAATAAGTAAATCTGGTTGTAATCCATGATTGAATGCGCCAGCTAATCATATCTTCAATCATACAAAGATTGCCATTAATTGTGTAATAACAAAACACCAGACATTCATACTGAATGTTCTGTGTACAGGATGTCATGACATCGGGTTTGGCATCCTGGAAATATCCTGCATAATCCAATAATTCCTTTTATAAGTTCCAGCAGGTACAACCATATCAGATGCCATGACCTTGTGTATGTCATCTGAAACAATCCTGCATGAACATGTCTTTCATTTAAGCTCCAACAGGTACATCCAATATCAGAAGCCATGGCATTGTATGTGGCATTCTGAAACAATCCTGCATGAACATGTTCTTGAACTCCAGCAGGTACATAGGATATCTCATGTTAAGACATCACACATAACATCTTGTGAACACTCTTTGTCTTACCAAAATTGCTGCCAACACTTAGAATCAACAGGAGTGTCAGCTATTAGACTTGTAACATTAGTATTAGGAACCCATTGCTTCTTGTTGACAGGCCTGTGCTATTTGGGCCCGGGTTGATAGTGAGTTTGATGATGAACAAGGCTAGGATAACCATACAACTTATAGTAGAAGGGCTTCAGGTGACCAAATTTCCCACAGTAATGGCATCTCCATCTTTGGTGTTTCCCTTTCTGCTGTCTTCTCTTCTGATGTTGTGACATATGATGTGACATCACAGGTTTGCTTTTACTATGGCTGCACTTAGGTGTGGCTTTAGGCTTGCAACTAATGTAACTGCACTCAGGCTTAGATTCATTATACCCAATGCCAGATTTGTCTCCTGTTATTTGTCCAGTTTGGAGAATCTTGTCTAAGGAGTCAGATCCATTGTTTAACATTCATACATACTTGGCCATCTCTTCTAGTTTAGAATTCAAGAACATAGCTTCAGTTTTTAACTTGGAGATGGTTTCCACATGGTCTGCCTTCTCATTCTCCAACTACACTATCTTCTGGCTTTCAACTTGTTAACTTTTATCTAGCTTGGCATTCAGAACCACTGCTTCTGTTTTTAATTTGGAGATGGTTTCCAAGTGTTCTACCTTCTCATTCTCAAGTTGAGTTATTTCCTTCTTCTGGCTTTCAACCTGTTTACACACCTCTACACTTTTATGACACAGGTTTCTGTAGGTAGTGGCCAACTCTTCAAAGGTTACTTCATCATCACTTGAGTCTTCATCAGAACCCCATCTTCCAGTCAAGGCAGTTACCAGATTTGCAGATTCTTCTGTTTCACTCTCATCATACCAAGTGGCAGCAAGACACATCTTCTGCTTCTTGAGGTAGGTTCCACATTCAGTTCTAATGTGTCCATACCCATCATATTCATAGCACTGTACTTCTTTTCCTTCTTTGGGCTTATCATCTGACCTTGCTCTTCTTCCAGCATTGTTGGATTTACTGATGTCAGATGAGATGTTCTTGACATTAGCCTTAGATATTACATCCATCTTTTTCAACAGTCTGTTGAACTGTCTTCCCAACATTTCTACTTCATTGGCCAAATCTTCATCAACATCCTGACTATTTTCCTCTTCTGTGTTTGACATGAAGGTCATGCTTTTGGTTTTCTTTTCAGAACCATCATTCAATCCCATCTCAAATGTTTGGAGGGAACCAATTAGCTCATCAGCTCTCATGTTGGAGATGTCTTGAGACTCTTCTATGGCAGTCATCTTCATAGCAAATCTCTTAGGGAGTGACCTGAGTATTTTTCTTGCCAATTTTTCATCTGACATCTTCTCTCCCAGGGCTCCAGAGGCTTTAGCAATTTCAAGGATACTCATATAAAATTCATGAATATTTTCATCTTCTTTCATCCTTAAATTTTCAAACATGGAGGTGAGCAGCTGTAGTCTAGACATCTTTACTCTAGAGGTGCCTTCATGAGGGGTCTTTAGAATGTCCCAAGCATCTTCAGCCACTTCATAGTTCGTTACCAACCTGAAAATATTCTTGTCTACTCCATTGAATATTGCATTCAATGCTTTAGAATTTCCAAGGGCTAGATCATCCTCCTCCTTGGACCATTCTTTTTCAGGTTTCTTATCAGTTGTGGCTTCTCCTTCTTTAGTAATTAAAGGATGTACCCAGCCTGTTAACAAAACCTTCCAAGCCTTGTTATCAAGAGATTTTAGGAAAGCTACCATTCGAGGTTTCCAATAGTCATAGTTAGATCCATCCAAAATTTGTGGCCTGTGAGCAGATCCTCCATCTCTCTCCATAGTACCAGAAAGTATTGTCCCTAGATCTCACCCAGAACCAGAGCAGGATGCCTGCTCTGATACCAATTGAAATTCTGGTATCAGATATGAGATGTCGAAGGTAATGTCACGACACTAATATCTGAGTAAAACAAGCAGGATAAAGATAAAGAATGGTAAAGCAAAAGACACAAGCAATTGTTAACCCAGTTCGGTGCAACTCACCTACGTCTGGGGGCTACCAAGCCAGGAAGGAAATCCACTAAATATAATCAGTTCAAAGACTCTCAGTACACTTCAACAAGTTACAGTCTTTCTCACTTAATCTCTACCCGTGCAATTTCTATCTAAGCACTCTTATATATGAGAACCCACTCACTCCCCCTCAATCATACCTGTGATTTTAAACAACAATTCCTTGTGAAAAGAAGACACTTTTCAATAACACACACTTGATCTTACTTAGCAGTTTCAATCAAGTAGACACAGACTTGATCTTGCTTAATAGCTTTGATCAAGTAGACACACACTTGATTTTGCTTCACAGCTTTGATCAAGTAGACACACACTCTTGCTTACAAGCTTAGAGTGACAAATTACAACCCACAAATCAGACCAATTCAATCATCTATGGATGACTTGAATGGCGTACAAGTCTCACGACTAAACAAGACACAAACCCTTATATTCTCTCAATATTTCGCTCAGTATTGGTTGTGTATTCAATCAGGTTTTCCAAGTCCCTTTTTATAGAAGCTTTCAACTGGGCTTTGACATCTTGAAAACCCTAAATCTATTTTCCAATTAAATCTTCTCATAACAGCTGGTTAGATCTCCTTGGAAAATAAGTAAATCAGGTTGTAATCAATGATTGAATGCGCCTGCAAATCAGATCTTCAATCATACATAGATTTCCATTAAATGCGCAATCACATAACACATAACATTCACCCTGAATGTTCCGTGTACAGGATGTCATGACATCGAGTCTGACATCCTGGAACAATCCTACATAATTGCATAATTCCTTTTATAATTTCCAGCAGGTACATAATATCAGATGTCATGACATCGTGTATGACATCCTGAAACAATCCTGCATAATTATGTTTTCCATTTAAACTCCAGCAGGTACATAGATATCTTATGTTAAGACATCACATACAACATCTTGTGAACACTCTTTGTTTTACCAAAATTGCTTCCAACACTTAGAACCAACATTACATTCCAAATAACTTTCATGTTGACATCAAGAGCTAGGTTTTCTTGGAAAGTCATTTTTATGGTGAAAGATTATAGGTCATTTTGTCTGAACCCTAGTTAGGAGGTCAACTTCCAAGAACTATAACTTGCTCAATTTTTATGCTATGAAGGACATCTAATTTTCATGATCAATTTCAAGATGTTCTATCCAACTTTGATTATTTGAGAAATGTAAAATTCAACTTGCAAGGGCATGTGCCAAGAGGAAACATTATAGGTCATTTTGGGCCATTACCATTGAAAAAGTCATTTTCCTCAACTTCTAAAATGTATAACTCATTCATGCCAAATCCAAATTTGGTCAACTTTGTGACCGAATTGAAGAGGATTGAAAGATATGCAACTTTGATGAAGGAAAGTTTTCTATTTGAAGCTCATAGCAAAAGTTATTCAAGGTGGAAGAAGTGGATATTTGACTTGGTACTTAGAAAAATTTCAATTATGTTTGATTTCTGAAATTTCCACCTCAAAATTCATCATGCTCAAAGCTTAAAATGAAAAGGTGTTCAACATGAAATATGTTCCCAATGATGTCACCTTTCAAAAAAGTCCAAGATCACCTTATTTGGACAAGATTGGAATGACCTGCACATGCTTACTCTTCATGGTTCCATTTGGATGAATTACATGATCATTCCCCAATTTCAAATGCACGGCTTCATGTTATACTTTCAAAATCACTCATGATCGTTTTTGGACCTGATTACATCATCTCATGGGCCTATCACACGCCCATGCAAGCATTCACTTCATATTTCTATTTGGATCCTCTTGCCCAAGCTTTGTCCCCATTCTTCCCCAAACCTTTGTGAAAGGATAATCTTTAAGATTTCTTGAGAAATCGAGTTTCAATTCTCATTCTGTTTTGGAATTGAAACTCTAATAGTCCAAGCTTTTTAAACATCAATATCATCTCCCACAAGCTTCTAGAGTCAAGGCAAGCCAAATTGGAAGCAAGATCAAGTTGATTTGAAACTCCTCGAATGTGAGATTTCAGAAACTTTTTTTCTTAGATTCTCCCTCATTTCTCATCCATTTTGATTGATTGTTGGTTTGTTTAAGTCCTACCAATGTAGGCAACAAGATTGAGTTTCTTTGAGGTCAAATCGAAGCAACTCAGATCATAAACCTCAAACTTCAAATCCATGTATCTTTCAATATACTTGGAATTGGAAGAAATGGAGGTTAGATTCGTGCTGCTGAGCATTTTTTATTTCAAATCATGTCCTTGTTTTTCATTTTGGTGATGGTTGGTGGCCATCCAATCCGGTGAGGTTCATCGGAGAAGATGACCGAAGCCCTAGCTCCGGTGATGTGTTGGCGTGTTCCCAACCCTTGGATCCATTCAAAATGTTTTAATCTTGGCCCTTGGTTCTGACTACCATTGGTGTGACGCGTTTGACTTGGTCCATCGAGGATAGCGCACGTGTGCCCATCAGATTTGCCACTTAAATTAATGAGGGAGATCTGATGGGCCTCTTTTTTTTGAATTTATTTATATTTTCTGATTTTTCATTTAATCCCTTTAATTTGTTTAATTCATATTAATTTATTTTTTAATCCAAAAAATATGGGACTTTCACCAAAAATCTTTAAATATTTTTCTCTTCCATATTTTGAATTAAAATTATTTATTGGATTAATTTTGGTAATTTTCATGAATTAAATGTTTTTGTGCATATTTTTAATTATTTAAAAGTACTTCTGACTTTTTAAAAATAGTGAAATTTTTTGTCTAAGGTCCTTTGACCTTGTTTGACCTAGGATAAATCCCTTGGTCATTTATTTGGTGTTTTGAAGGGATTTTAGGCTTTGACCAAATTTAAATGGATTTTAATCTTTTTAAATTGATTTTTAATTGATTAAATGTTTAAAAATTTTGTTGAGCCATTTTTATGGTCTTGTGATGTTTGACTTTCTGTTTGGGCCTTGGTCATGGTTGATTTGACTTTTGCTGAATCAAAACCATTGGATTTAGAGGATTCATGAAATCTACATTTCATCTCCAAAAGTGAATGAATGGTTTTGATTTGATGAAATTCCTCTCATGATCAATTTGTGTTTTTATCTCCCCCTCCCTCTTTATCTTCATCCATGTTCTTTCCCGTTCCCTCATTTGACCAATGAAATCTCTAATGTCTAAAGGCTACATAAGTCCAATTTTGATTGTTTAACATAGAGCTAAATTTGACCCTCAAGGCATAACATTCTAGTAAGTGATATTATAAGTCTCCCATTCTTCATGGTAATGTATGGAGACTTGACCTTTTTTCCTTTCATGAGAGCTAGTGGCATACTTGTTGAATCATCCAAGTTGGAGCCCTTCTCATGAAAGGTGTCTTGGTTTAAGGATCCATACTTATGAATGAATGGTTGAGTGTTCTCCAAAGAATGACTTAATAAATTAAAACTCATCACTAACATTTGACTAACCATTGACTAACTCTTACTCATTATGCTTTTACTTTCAAGTCATTTATTTTATGCAATTTAAATTTCAGTCATTTATCATTCATTTCCATTTTACATTTCATGTAACTTGTTCATGTTTCAAGTCATTTTCACTTTGCTCATTTGAGCCATATCTTGTGATTGTATATATTGTTTGCTTGCTTTTGGTTTTGTTTGTGGTCTGAGGATCTTAAAACATTTAATAACAAGAAAAACCCTAAAAAAATTGGTGAACTATTGAACTTTATCTGAACTTTTGGACTTAGGATTAGGCAACATTCCCTATGCTAACATTCTGAGACTGAACTATCTCTGATTTTCCCTTCATCTGATCCAAGACCTTGAGGATTTCTTTGATTCATATGCTACTCCATCTTGGTGCTTAATTACTTATTTTGTTATTACCTATGTCTGATGTTTTGTTCTGAGTTGATCAAGGAATATTTCATCTGGTACATTGGAAGACAACGAAGACTGCTAGCTATTGGAATGCTTGCTTGGATGTGGCCATCTTCATTTGATTCCTTGATCTTCATGATGTATGGATATTACTCATTGCTTATTGATTATTGCTTGATCAAAGTCAAAAGGAAAATGGGCTTCTATATGATATTCTTGTATGTTGGATTGCATCTCATTTGTCAGATCTTTTCAACTATTAACTTTTAAATTTGTGCTTAGGATAACCTCTTCATCTCCTCCCACTTCTTAAATTTCAAAATCTCTCCCTCTTTTCAAAGACATTGCTTTGCTTGTGATTTCAAATTTAGACATGTTTTAATAATTAGAAACTTTGGTCTTATCCCATTGAATTTTCAAACTCTTTCTTAAATCAAACTTGTAAATAAACTTAACGATATTGACTTAAATTTCAAAAGACAAAAAGAACTAACAACTCCATTCAAATTTTTGGACTTTTGAGCCTTTTCTTATTAAACTTTTGTTAAAAGCAATTCACCAACTTATTTGAAATTTTTACCACGAACTACGAGGTTTTGATACCTCATTTTTATGTCGTTGCATAGGCACGAGACCGAAGGTCTTGTCAAACACAAAAATATAATCAATGAATTCTTTTCACATCCCCACACTCTATTTTACCAAACATCATTTATACCAAAAACACATGCACATATAAAAAAGGGCTCCCTAGGAGTACCTAAGACAGTTTGGGTGTTAACACCTTCCCTTTGTGTAACCAACCCCCTTACTTGTAATATATGGCATTTTATTAATTTTCATTTGAAAACTTATTATATTTGGGTTTTGTTTGTACTTTTACCTTTTCCTTTGGAAACAATAAAAGCACGGTGACAACTCTGGTTTTATTGACGTCAAGTTTATCCATAGCTTGATGGTCATGAATTTACCGCTACAAGTAGAATTTAATCTTGATTTTTCATTTTAGGGTTTCATTTTGTTCCTACCTCCGATTGTCCTTAATGAGTACTCATAAATGATTTTGGATTCCACCATCTTACTCTCCTTGAAATTCTGAGAATCTTTGCTTCTTTGAGTTTTTGTGTTTTAAGTTGTTTTAATTTTCTCTAGGAACCGGCCACCGCCCATGGTGGTCCGGTAATCTTCTCAGGCGACCACACGTCCCTCCCTCCAAAATTCAAAAATGGACCAATGGGAGTGTGACGTGTAATCCCTCCAAATTCCAAATTTCAGTTAGTTCCCATGCGATAAGAAACACGCCTTATGGTGGGTTGGCATTAGATCCAAAGGCTCACACTGAGCCACCTCATTAATGAGGAAAATGAGCAGATCTGTGTGTGTGCCTACCATAGACCTTGCTCCCTAATTTTCCAATGGATTGCATTTTAATTAATTTGTCTATTTATTTTAATTATTTTATTTATTTCATATCTATCAAACTATTTGGAATTTGGAAAAATGCCCAACATGAAAGTTGTATGGAATAATTTTTCTCTTCCATGATATGATTTTTGTTTATTTTTCTGACCAATAGAAAATTAAAAATCACTTTTCTCTTTTGATGTGTTATTTTTAATGTATTTAAATCATAGTAATTTCAGATTACATGATAAAAATCCCAAAAACTTTGTGTGTGACCCTTGTACAATAGGTGACACTTTTCCTTCTTTGAGCTTTCTATGTTGAAGAATTTTTCATTTAGTTTGATTTTTAGGGTTTATTATCCATTTATTTCCAAAGTTTGAAAACCCTAAGTGTTTCAAATTGGTTTATAAATGGTATATAATTACATTTTTGGCTTACCACGTCTGACAACAACAGACTAAGGCAAGAGAAATGATATATGATAATGAAAGATGAAGAAGACTTAGCAGTCATTGGATATGAACCACACTAAATTCCATAAGTAAAGGTGAATACGATGAGCAACTGGGTCATTCGTCTTATACCCAAAGATATTCAGAATGAGTTAATAGAATTCTCCACTCTCATTCATTCTTTACTACTTAAGGCTCGTGGCATGTGGTTTTCATCATAACTTTCAAGTTGTTGGAGAAGAATATTTGTTGCTCCTTGTGATGATGAAGACTTTGTCAATCATTTGATTCGAATTGCACTAAAGTCTATGAACAAAGGTGAATACCTTGAGCAACTGGGTCATCTGTTTCGTACCCTAGGATACCCTAGACAAGGATATGAATTCTCCACTCTCATAATATTTTATTTCTTAAGGCTCATGGCATACAACTTGAATCATGATTGATAAGTTATGGATGAAGACCTCTGATTATTGCAATGTTGCTTTGAAGGGAGACTTGGCAAACATGTGATTTGAATTATGCTAAAGTCTATGAATAGAGGTGAATACGATGAGCAACTGGGACATTCGTCCTGTACCCAAAGATATTCATAATGAGTTAATGGAATTCTCCACTCTCATTCATTCCCTATTTCTTAAGGCTCATGTCACATAATTTTAATCTTGATGGGCAAGCTCTTGAAGTAACACCTTTGATATGCCTTGTATAATCCGCTACTTGATTTGTCTGGGATGCCTTGCATTAAAGTCTGGACTTGAGGGCTTAAGATCTACAACTTTACAGGAATAGTCTTATCAAGTGATCAAGGGACTTTTGATCACTTGAATAAACTGTGGGATTATACATGAATCAAAGGATTTAGTTAATAAAAAATTTCTTTTGATCAACTTAATGAAAAGGAAGGAATTAATGGTTAATTATATACGACATACCTAAAGATCAATCAATTAATCAGGTGATTCACAAATCCTAAGCTAAGGGATCATACAAAGGTTAACATCAAATATTCACTTTGAAAACAATTGATTAAATGATCAATTAAATCTAAATCTAAATCCTAATCTAAGGGAGCATGAAATTCCATGACTTTTCTAAGACCTAGGGGTAAAAAAGTTAATATACATGGATGTGGATTAATTTCTAAATCAAATTTTAATTACAAATTGAATTAAAATCTAAATAAATTATAATTAAATCCTAATTAAATATCATCATAAATTCAATTGAAATCTGATTAAATTCTAATTAAAATCCTAATTAGTCTAAAAATATCGAACAATTAATTCAACAAATTGAATTTTATGCCAAAATATAAAATCAACAATTAAATCAAGTTAAAAAAATTAATTGAAATGGATTAAAAAGGAAACAAAAAAAGAAATTACGCAACAAGGGTGCATGGGCCAGAATAGGGTTTAGCAAGCAAATCTACCTGGGCTTTCAGCCCAGGGTATAAAGAACAAAAAGCCTAACTCAGAAGGGGGTGCGCTTAGGAAGTGGTGGTCTTGGATGCAAAGACTTGGCCGAAGGGATTGTAGGCCCAATCCCGTTTTCAATGGAAACATATCATATGGAAAAAACGTGTATCATGTGAATCATGTTTGGACACGCTCTGAAACTCAAAAGCTCCATCTTCGTCTTTTCCCTCCACCAATCCAGAGTTTATCACAGGCGGCGGTGGAGTAGCCATACCCAAAATCAAATACACCAAAATACTCCCAATCCCATGCTCATCTCAAATCCATAAACAAAATCGCATGAACCTTCATATAATTCCCAAATCAAAATGAAACGTTCAAGAACCCTAAAGCTATGAACCGAAATTAAATTATGGACGTGTGGAATCAGAGCCCTGGATGTTAGGACTTTGGTCCACCTCACAAAGCTCTACATCATGGTAATTCAAATGAAGCAAAATGATGAATATTGTTCAAAAACCCACCGGAACACCGTGTCGGAACTTCAGGTAAGCTTCTCTGAACTTCTCAAAACTTCTTCTACTTGAATCTTCTTCTCCACAATCTTCTTCTTCTTTCTTCTTCTTCTTCTGAGTGAATCTGAGAAACTGTATGAGTACAGAGGGATTTCTGAGTTCTGAGTGAGAGGGAGATTATGAAGTGTGGCGGAGGGAGAGAATTAAATTCAGTTGAATCAATGAATGGTTGAGAGAGTGAGAATTGTTGAGAGCTCTAAGATTATCGAGTGGGTGATGAATGAAGAGTGTGGAGTGACCTGAATTTTGGGAAGGTTGAATCTGCACCCAACTGAGAGTGCAGTGAGGGATGAATTTATAGTGATAGAGTTAACTGTAGGATTTAACTTTGTTAAATGGTGGTTTGTAACTGAATTGAAGGTTGTTACATTGTCAGTTTCAGTTACAAGTTAGTTAGGTTTATGGAATTTTGTTAGTAAAGAAAATGATTAAATTTAGTGAAAAATGACAATATTTTTTAATTATTAAGTTGTCAGTTGGTGAGGTTGATTGGTGAAACTCGATTTTATGAAAGTGAGATGTTGGTTATTAGTGAGCTTTGAAATGTCAATTGTTGTTGATTCCTTTTTTTATCCTTATTTTCACTTGCTGATAGCTCGTTGGATTTTGAGTTAGACATGGTTTAATATTGAATTGTTGGCTTGATTTGTGGCAGGTTCTATTTTTACTGAAAAAGAGTCCTACTGCAGTGATGTTAATTGTTATAGCATGCTTAATGATTTTTGTTCACCTATTAGTTGGTTATGTGAGGTCGTGTGTTAGTGATGTGTGTTATACTATTAAATGATTCATTGCTGACATGTGATGCAGGGCTTGTGAATGATGCTTTGACATGTTGAGTTTTGTGAATCGTGAGTTGCTATGGATTCCGGTAGAAGTAGGTTCTGACTGATGCAGCAGAGCATTCAGTTCATGTGTTAGGTTTGCATTGCATCTTGGTTTCAATTGGTTTCTTAGTTCTGCTATTCTGACTTGCTCCATGTCTTGCAAAACATCTTGCATTGGCTGCTGATTGATTGCATGTTGTGCATTGATGTCTGTTTGTTTCTATGTCAAATGCTATGAATGATTTGATGCATGCTTGTAGTTATACCTAATAGTCTTACATGTTTAGTGTATTCTTGGTCTGCTAAGTGGGTACAATGTTATATGATGGATATTGGTTGATTAGCTTGCCACGTGTGTATGGAAATAAAGGCTGCAATGAATGTTTGGTGAATTGAATTCGGTATGCAGTTCTGAATTTGTTGAATAAATGCGTTGTTTCTAGGTAATGAATATCATGGTGAGCTTTGCAAGTTGCGTAGTTACTATGTTTGTCATGAATGTAAGGTGTATGCTATGACTTGATATGTCTTGCTTATGTTGGATTGAATGTGTATTCTAATCTTGGTCATTATGGTGAATGCAAAATTTGGTTTGTGCCAAGATAAAACCTTGGTTTGGTAAGGCAATATGCTTGAACAAGGCATGGCAAAGTGAAGTGCAAAAGATAGACTTTCTTGCTTAAGAAGCCAATGTGATTAGGGAAGCTTATGAAATCATGTAAAAATGAGGAGGTGATATAATTAGTATTAGATTTAGGAAAAGAAATGATGGTTGACTTTGGTCAACTGGTTGACCAAAAATTCAACATTTGTAAAAAACTGTAAATTTCTTTATTTTTATTTTGTAATCACATATTTATGCTATTTTAAGAATGGATGACCAATATTAGGATGAAATGCTCCATGATTGTATGTAAAT
Organism: Lathyrus oleraceus; assembly: GCF_024323335.1. Taxonomy (NCBI): domain Eukaryota; kingdom Viridiplantae; phylum Streptophyta; class Magnoliopsida; order Fabales; family Fabaceae; genus Lathyrus; species Lathyrus oleraceus. The sequence goes on from NC_066580.1 coordinate 283,193,724, forward strand.
AATTTTATTTTTTTGAATGAATTTCACCTAAAAACCCAGTTTGATCCATGACTAGAAGTAAATGAATCCATCTCCCTTTGAAAACATTTGAATTATGCATGATAAATCAAGGATTAAATGGACTAGAGCAAAGGGATGAACCAAGGGTTAATGGCATGCAATGCACAATGAGTCATACTAGGACAATGAAGCACAATGGACCAAAGGATCAAGAACCAATGCAACCATGAACCATGAATAACTGACCATGGGCCTAGAACCAATGGATTAGGAATGACCAAGTAAAACGCATATGTATGGATGCCTGAACAAGGCCTTGAGTCTGATGAAGTCTCAACCATATAGGCATGTAGATTAACTGGATGATTCCCATGATCACATGAAGTATTTTATGATGGATGATGCATGATATGATAGTCAGACACCTCTTCCCCATGAATTAGGGTTTCACACAAACACAAGGTGAAAAGTCAAACCATAAGGCACACAAGGGCCAAACCCTCCTTGATTAGGGTTTCAATTGGGACATACCCCTCAAATAAGGATTTGAATGAATCCAGATGCTTCATAGGCCAATCTTTATTGCATGTGTCCCAAGTTAGGGTTTTGATAGCCAAGACAAGGCCCAAAGACCATATATAAGGCCCCATAACCAAATCATCATGAAATTAGGGTTTGAAATTTCTGAGTAGTACCATGATGAGACCTTATTGAATCCATGCTTCAAAGACCAAGAAATTAGGGTTTCATATCCCCTATGATCAGATGGATAGGCAAGTCATACCTTTAAGCTTTGATCCACACACAAACCCTAGCTTTTCAAGCCAATAGCTTTGAATCTATAGTGATCAACTATCAAGTATTAATGGATGAATGATATACATGAATGAAGTATGAATGTATACAAATGATTCCCCAGTCTAGGATTGAATGGAAAGACGAAAAGGGGAGGGAAAACTTTGGGGTATGACACCAGGTAATGGATTATTTGCCTTATTAGGAACATCAGCAAAAGAAAATATTTTTTGGTCAATCAGCTCTTGAACTCTAGATTTGAAGTCCTTGCAATTCTTAGTAGTATGACCTTCGGAATAAGCATGAAAGGCGCACCTAGAATTCTTGTCATACCAGGGCCTATTTGGCTCTGGCATCGGCGACAAGGCTCTTGGCACTTGAAACAGACACAAATCAACCTGATTGCGTCGCATGATCGAACATACACCATAGTCGTCACCAAATTTTATTTATCCCAAAAGAGGGATGGGAAAATATAGATAAAGGGGGAAAAGAAAGGGAAGGTATTAACACCCCTCACATCCATGGTACTCCATGGGAACAATTTTGATTGCTCTTCCTTGGATGGGTGTTACTTTCTTCATGTACCTGCAAAATAGAAAAATGGGTTAGAGAGGGAATGCTCGAGGAGGATTGGGCCCCTCATTCCTATGTATTCTCATGGTGCAATGAGAAATTCAGAGTCTCGAGTTCGTGGAACCAGAGAAAGAAAGGGACAAAAGAAAGAAAAGTGTTCGCTAAGGATTCACATCCTCGTGCCTACGTGTCCTAATAGTGTCCTAATAGTCGGAGCTCCATAGTTTGGAGGATAAAGACTAAATAAAGAGAAAGATATGATTGGGGGTGGTGTTTACACCAAAAGCAAAGGGCTTACCAAAGCACTGGGACTGACATTGTAAGGAAGGAAAGCATGAACTTGTCAAATAACTAAGACTTACATGACAAGGATATTACCAAAGCACGGGGATTAATATGGTAAAGGAATGATGTCTAAACCAAGAGAAGAAGGGTTTTAACCATAAAGGTTATTCCCAAAAGAGAGTTATATAACTATGAAGGTGTCAACCTGAATTGTGGTGTCAAAACCAAGAAAAAAGGGGGTTAACCATAGAGGTGGGTCCCAAAAGGAAGGAAAATTGCAATGGTGTTTAAACCAAAAGAGAGGATTAACCATAAAGGTGGTGTCCCTAAAAGGAAAGGGGGTTAACCATAAAGGTGGGTCCCTGAAAGGAGTTGCAATGGTGTTTAAACCAAAAGGTTCTGAAAAGAGGAGCCACGAGGCTAGTTTCTGACTTGATAGTGAATTGATTGGAATTGCACTAAACTCTATGAATAAAGTTGAATACTTTGAGCAACTAGGTCATTCATCCTGTATCCAAAATATTCATAATGAGGATAGGAATGCTCCCTCTCACCTCTTCTCTACTGCGTAAGGCTCATGGCATGCAATCCTTATCAATGTGTGAAAAGCTGTTGAAACAGGTTCTTAGAGATGATGATCTGTGGGGATGAGGTAAATGGTTAATGCCTTGGTTCTTGATGTCTTGTACTTGCTGAGAGGCTGAAGATCTAAAGTAACAGAGGTAAGTCTCATCAAGTGACCAAGATACTTATGGTCACTTGACAAAAACAAAGGGAACAAAAGCAAAGTCAAAGGATCTAGTTGATCAAGTAGAATTTGATCTAACTAAATCAAAGGGAATGGAACGAGTGGAAAACTCAATGAATGATCCCGATACAGAATAACCTAGGGTCTCATTATTAGGTAGCTCAAGAGAATGCCATGTGGGTGCAAAGTGTACTAAGCTCATGTCTCATTTTTAGGAAGCCCAAGAGAAATCTATGTGTGTGTTCTAATGTGTGCTAACGTAAACATATGAATGTGATAAGAAGAGGCATAAAGCCAATGAACAAAAACAAGGTCACAAAGCCAAAATATCAACAAGTTCAATAGTAGGACCAAGTCAAAGTCAAAGTGTCCACAAGGTCCATGAATATAAGGTCACTCCAAGTCAAGCAAATGGTCTAAGGCATAATACTAAAGTCTAAAGTTAAAAGTGTGGGTATCACTCAAAGTCAAGAATAGGTCCTAAGGATCAAGTTAATTCATTTTACCATGTTTTGATTCATTGAGAAGGTGTCAAGCAGATCAAACACAATATAAGTATTATAAGATGAATAACACAAGATGAACAATACAAAAATGAACAATGTATGAAGTAAGATGATGACTGAGACATAAAAGTAAAGTGCATAAAGTAAAGGCATCAAAGTAAATGACTTGAATTAAATGACAAGAATTAAATGATAATAAAGTAAAGTCAATGATTGATGGTGAGAGTTAGTAGTTAATTGATTGTGTTGGAAAAATTTAGCACTATGTTAAGCAATAATAAGTAGGCTTATGTAAAAGCCATACCTATCTGAGGTCGGCCAATAACAATTTATGTGTCATACATGTTAGAGAATTAACACAAGTTAATCTCCTAAAAGATGTAACACAATGGTCAAAGTAAAAGAAGAAAGTAGATGAATAAAGTCAAAGTGAGACATGACTCAAGTGTTTGACTTAGGATCTACTATCATACAAGTCAAGGGACTTAAATATATGGCTTAATAAGGGATAACATATCATTAATCCAAAGTGTCAAAAGTGATTCAGTGATCATTTATCAACATGTTTAAAACAAAGAAGATCGAATCTTCATCTATGGATGACTTGATATGTAGAAGCATTGATCAACCAAGGCAACAACTCAAGTTAAAAGCATCAAGTGCATCAAAAGTCAAACAAAAATGTGAGTAAAAATGATTAAAAATGGAAATTAAAGAGAAAATCTCAAACTATGATCAAAATGATTCAAAAATGGTTGCAAAAATTACAAAAAGTCCCATATATTATGCATGAATAGATCTCAAAGGTTGAATGCAAAAGCTTTCGAAAATGGTTAAAAAATATATTGGAAAAGGAAAATAAAAAGAAAATGAAATAATAATAACAATAAATGCAAAATTGGTTTTAAAAAAAGTGGAATAAATATATGTGAAAATTATTGTTAAAGACTGTGTAAAAAATTTGGATCAAAATGAATTAAAATGAGTGAGAAAATAAATGAACTAAAATAAAAGAAAATAAAAATAAATTAAAATGAAATAAGGCGCCAACGCCTACCAGAGTCAAAAAAATGTGTTGTAAGGCTATGATTGGTTAAAATTCAAAGTTGGCACCAAAACGCGCGCAACCTCACTTCACTTTCAACCTTTGATTCGAGTTATGCAATTCATGAACTCATGTTTTTAGAAACACCCAAACATGGCATTAGCTTCGCAACACTTCATCGTTCATGTCTCCCTGCATCAGAGTCATTGATTGACTCTGAGCAGAGAGATTTTTCTCAAAAAATCAAAGAACCCTAAGTCGTCAAAGTAAAATTAAATGGTGAATACTAAATATAAAATCTCGGTAAGTGAGGGCTTTTGATCAGTGGAGTAAGATGAATGGTGTGATAACTTGTTTGCTCAAGAATTTAACTCATAACTACCTTTCTAGTTGGAGCTTCAAAGGTCAACAATGATGGATTTGGAGATCAAGTTCCAAGGAGGGTCGAGCCAAGCTAATGCTTAAATTAGCTTTAGAAGGTTTCGATGAAGTATTTTGGGTGAAGATTTGAAGTTAAAAGTTGTTGAATAGAAGAAATGGTTAACTAGTTTTTTGAGGTATCGGGTTCAAATGGTTTCAGAGTTTCTTTGGCTCTCCAAGCTTGCAAATCAAGGAAAAAGCTTTCTCTACTTATAGGGAATATGTTGATAAGCTCGCACATGTGAAATGGATCTGAATTCGTGTGAATGAAGTAGGAAAACAGTGATTTGCAATTTGTGTAAGAACAAGGGTGAAAAGTGTGACTTGGGCATGAAACTTGGTCGTTTAACACTTCATTCTATGCATTTTATCAAGAAAAACAAGTTTGCACATATGTGGTGGTCCTATATTGAAGAATGGGTGATTACAAGTTTCAGGTCATGCGTGAAATGCATATTCCATGGCACCATGTTTTAGCTTCGCCCAAATGAGATTCTCTCGTGCGCTTTGCAATTTTCTTCGTGCTAAATGTTCATCTCATGGAAATGAATTGAATGCAAAAAGAGCCAACTCAAAAGGAGGTTTGAGGAGAAAATGGCAAGTGTTAAAAGTTGAGGTCGTGACATGCTTTCTAGATCAGGCATTTGGTCAAGCAGTCTTAGTAGACTTTGGGCATCTTGAGGTCCTAAGTTCATGACACCATAACTTTTGATTCCCTCATGAATTTTGAGCTAAACTTAGGCCAAATTATATTTAACATAAGCTTAACAAGATGCAAAAGGAATGTGATCAAAAGAGTATTTGAGCTGGAAATGGCATGGCTAACAAGTGGGGTCATGACAAGGTTTTGACCTAGTTTGTCAACTTAGACCTTTCCAAAATTGAGGTCCTTAGAGGTTGAATTGATGCTTGAGCGTTTAATAAAAGTTGTATAGGAAATCCTTAGGAACATTTGGCTCAAAGGAGCGTGTCATTTGGTTGAAATTGAAGGATTTATGGGCTTTGGACCAAAAGTGAACCATTCTTGCAAATTAGGTCAACCAAACTTGTGCCAACTTGTGCAAATTTGAAGTTTTATTGCATCCCAAGCCAAAATGATGATGGAATGAGTATCCCTTGAAGAAAACTTGGTTAAAACTTGAATAATCTTGAGGATAGCTTTAAGAGTGAGTGAGATGGCATGGAAATAAGCACATGAACCACCATTGAATGAACGAAACACACTTGCATCTTCTTTGACCAAAACACCATTGTTTCTTAATTTGAGCTTGATAACCTACATGAACAAGGGAAAAAACAAGTACCACCTCTTATGATGCCTTGGTTAGTTTAACAAGTAAACACAAGTGAAAACCCTAATGTTAAGGTTAAAACCAAGAATGTGGCCATGCTTGTAGGCCAACGACCGAATGAAATGGTCATGATGGTGCATGATATGATGTTATGTATGAAAATGAAATTTAGAAAAGGTAGGAAAAGGGAGGGTAAATTTTGGGGTATGATAACACCACTATCCCATTTTGGATGAGGTAAGGCAATAATCGGGTGTATGACATTGGGATACGATCAATCTCTACATCAATATATCAATGTTACTGCTGATGCTATGGAAGACTATGTCATGGTGGTTGATTTCTTTGCTGTTATTGATTCTAGTTCCCCTGCTAATTCTGATTGGGTGGCGGATGATTCTGAGGTGCTAGGACAGGAACCTGAGTTGTAACCACTTGTGGGTATTTTACGGCAGGATATTGCACAGCGGCTACATAAGGGTACTAGAGGTACGACATTTGAGTTGGTGGCACCTGCAGAGCCTTCCCTTTTCCTTTCTTAGAATAAAGGGCATTTGTCTCACCTTCCTTCTTCATGTAGCTGTTATTGAAAGTTTTCTTGGTTCCAACCTGGCTGCTGGAACCTCCTTGAACTTTTCTGTTCTTCAATCTTTGCTCGACCCATTCGCGGACAATCACCATGTCAAAGAACCTGGAGGACACATTACTAATCAAAATTTCATAGTATTGTCCTTTGGGAGTACTCATAAAAAGATCAATCAACTTTATGTCATCCAACGAAGGATGTACCCTTGTAGCTAACTCTCTCCAACGTTATGTGTACTCCTTGAAGGACATTCCCTTCTTCTGAGATATAGTCTGAAGTCGAGTGCGGTTGGGAGATAAGCCAGTGTTATACTTGTATTTCTTAGAGAAATCTTAGGTTAATTCGTCCCAAGTGCGTATGTTTCTCCTCTCAAACTGCATATACCAATCTAATGATGTCCTAGTCAGACTATCTTGGAAGAAATTAATCATCAATTTGTCATCTCTAACATGAGAAACCATCTTCTGGTAAAACATCTTTAAATAGTTGTTAGGACAGCTAAGGACCTTTTATATCTTTAGAGATAAATAGGCCATTTGTGGGTGTCATACCCTAATTTTTAACCCTAAGATCCCACATCTCTTTTGCATCTTTAGGTTTGCTTCTTGCAGGGATTACCAAGAACCTATTTCTTTACCTTTGTGTCTATATGATTAATTGCTTATCTAACCACTAATGAAAATACCAAAAATATTTCTTGTTTCCCTTGAGTTTATTAAGCAAAATAGGGCTTCTCAATCAAGAGCATCTCAAAGTTCCATGGTTGGCTTCTCAAAGAAAGTCAAAGGTTCATGTGTTTATTTACATGCCTTGTTCAACAAGCCACTTCAATCTTTTAGCTATTTAATCAAGAGTCAATCAAGTACACCTCATCTTTAGTTTATATGATCACCCTCGTGCTTCAGAATGCAAGAAAAGTCTGTGTGTACAAGCTTGTTCCAAGTGGTTTGACCTAAAAGTCAACATTTTGAAGTCAAGGTTCCAAGGATCACAACTCCTTCAATTCTCAACATTTTTGAATCCCCCTTTTTGCATATGACTCTTATCAAAATACTCTACAACTTCTCTTTACACGACAAGAGCCAATTATGCTTGGAGGATCACCAAAATTTTGGAGACATTATAGGTCATTTGTGGACTTTTTGCCAACTTTCAAAGATCATAACTTCTTCAATTTTTAACATATGGAGCTGATTCTTTTTGCACAATGCCATTGGTGATACACCCTACAATTTTGCCTAAAGGAGAAAGGCCAAAATATACTTGGAAGGCCATGGAATTCAATGGAACATTATAGGTCACTTTCAGCCATGAAGCATTCAAAATTTTCTAAGTTATGTGTAAGACCCCAATTTTGGCCCTAAGATCCCTCATGGCCCATATCATCTCATATCATAGCCTCAAGGATCATTGCATGCCTTTGCTTCCCTCCTAGTGGGTAGGTTGCCTTGTGTGTGTGGTTCTTGATCACCAAGCATGTTTTTGCATTTGTATATTATTGCTTTTCATATGTTTATCATCCAAAAAGTACAAAAATATTGTCAGTCTAACCTTGTTGCTTGCAGTTGAAGCAATTATCAGCAATTAGGTCAAAGACAGTCAACAGTCAGTCAAAGCAATGGATGATGGCCATTCTTGCAGAATTTGGGCACCATGACCAATAATCAAGAGTTCACACAACTTGGGACATCATTGGAAATCAAGGTCTCAAGGAATTAGGGTTTGGAATTCATCAGAAGTGGTTCAATCATGCAAAACCCTAGAAAAGTCAACAGAAAGTCAAACTTGGTCAACTGGCCATTTAATCAGTGATTTGATGGATGGAATTGATTTGAAGGAGTTCATTCATGTCTATACAAGCCTCATATGTCATGTCCAACCTCATCATGGAAGAATTTGAAGTAAAATCAGAAATTTCCCAAAATAGAAAGTGGACCTGTAACTGAAACCTGCCATAAATGGAAAGTCTTGATCCTCAACTTACATCATGATAAAAGCTTCAAATGAATTTTTGCCCAACATGAAAGTTGAAGATCTTTTTCTCCCATTTCCAAAAAGTCTAAGAACTCTCAATTCCCATGTGTGGTTGGCAAGTTATGATCGAATCGATTTCAGAAAATCTTGAACTTCAAAAGGCCATATCTCCCAAACCGTTTGGCCAATTTTGGTGGGGTTTTTTCCTACAAGTCACATTTGATCCCCCCTTTCCAAAAATATAAATTTCATGAGCCAAAACTTCACCAATCAAAATGGCATATTTTGACTTTTCTCATTTAAATGCAAGTTTGACCAAGAGTTGACTTTTTGATATAAACATTTTTTCAACATTTGGCCAATTGGAACAGCTCAAAAATATCATTTAGAATGTGTTTGCAAGCTCATTTTATGCAGTACATGTAAGGCCATTGCTTGGTTGCTTGAATTGTAAGAAAAGTACAAGTTTCACTATACCACTCCATGCTTGCATTTGAACCATGCCTTGGTACCTTCAAACAGAAAATCAGCAGGCCATTTTGCTGTCATTAGAGCCTCATTATGCAGCCATACACCAACAGCAAAAAGAAGCCATGCCTCACTTGCTTAAAATTTGGAAAATGAGTACTTTGCAACCATCCACCCATGCTTCCACCCCTTACCTTGTACTGTCCAGCAAATGCAGGATTTTTCTGTCATTATGAGGACTGGCAGCAGCAATAGATAGCACACAAAACCAAACACTAACTGATACACAAATGCTCACTCTCTCACTTGGCATGGACCTCCACCAAAAACTGCAAGATCTTGCTTAAAATAGAAGCAACAGAAAACAGCATAGGGGGGCATGATTTCCTGCTACTAGCAGCCACAAAACAGACCTTGCTTTGCCAATCAACAGCAACCCTGCCATTTTTGCATTTTGAAACCTTCAGCCCAAAACAAAAAGCTACCAAGCCTTGCATTTTGTTTTCCAACATCCTCCATCATTTTTCCTTGTCATGAAACCACACTGTCAAGAACAAGCAAAAGGGGGAATGCAGCAGAAAATCATTGATTAACCTTGCCCTCACTTTGCTATTTTTCTGTCAAAAACACAACAAACCAAGCCTGGCAGAAAAAAAGAACCAACAGAACTCATTCATAGGAACATTCACTTGGCTTGTGGCAATTTTCCAATTTTCTGTAAAACTCCAAAGAGAACAAAAGTTGGCTTGGCTCAATACCATATCTACCATCATGTTTCTGTCATGAGAGACAAAAAGAAGCAGCAGCCACAACCGAAAAGCACACAGAAACTTCATTCTCCTCTCTCTTGCATTTTTGCATTTTTGCTCGAATTGGAAAAATCATCAAAGACCACAAGAAACCTTTGTTTCCTTCATCATTTGGACCACATTGTGAAGCATCTTGAGCCCTTAAATCCCAACTGGAAGTTCCTCTTCTTGTGCTGCTTCACCAAGATACCTCCCATGGCAGATTGTGATTTACTTGCGTCCAAGCATTCTTGAGCTTAAAAAACTTCATCATCCATCAACATAAAGCACAAGGAAGGTCTGTTTCGAGCTGGAAACCTCTAAATAGCCCTGTTTCACATTTTGCTTCAAAACCAAGTAAGTAATCAACCTCCATTATTTGCCTTGCTATGCCATGTTTATGAAAGGTCCTTGAATGCTGATTCTAAAATGCTATGCCTTGCTTGAAGTGGTGCTCTTATGAGGGAGAAATCTGAATTTCTTATTTTGTGTCCAAATGCATTTCTGCTCGATTTGCCATGCTTGCATTAATTTGATGAGTTTTGATGCTATATTCTTGTTGCCTATTGCTTGATGATGCTGTTGGTACACTTAATTTGGAGTTCTGGGCATTTTGATTTTCGTGCTTACATGAAGATGATGATCATGCTGTTACCTTGAAACCCTAGCTGCCCAGAAATTTCTCATGTTTGTCTTGGTTTTGTTGTGTATAACATGTTTGCATGAAGAACATTACTACTGCCAGGTTGCTTGTTTGAGTTTGTTTATGATGATTACATGATGATGAATTTATGCTGCTGCTGTTCAAACTTATGCCCTGTCCAGAATTTTCTCATGATTTTGTTTGGTTTGTTGTTAATGTTGCATAATGATGTTGTTTAGCTGCCATGAGGATTGCCATGATAGAATTTCGATTGATGATGATTGATGAGCATGATGAACATATACTGCTATTTTGAAACCTTATGAACATGCCCAGCAAAAAACCATATGATTTGTGTGGAATGCTGTTGTCTGTTTGCTGTGTGAGCATCACCATGAATGCCTTGCTGTTTGTCTGTTGGTGTTTGAATGATTGTTTTGATGTTGGTAATAACACAATGAGCAAATGCCCTGCTCTTAAACCTTAAGCTGCCCAGAATTTCCCATGAGTATGCTTGTTCTAATGTTGGTTGTTGTTGCTTAATGATAAATGTTCATGGCCATGCTCGATTGTTTGATGCTGGATGTTTTTGTTCATGTCAATGGATGATGTTGTTTGAAAATGAATGCTGTTTGCTTGCAATGCCATGCTGTTGTTCTAAACCCTAAGGGTTTATGTTTGAAACCCAGAAATTCGAGCTGCTATTGGCTCGGGTACTGTTTCATTGGCTAGTAGCCAATCACAACATTTCGTTGTGTGTATCAAAACTGTGTCGTTTGGATTAGTGAGGCGGGTATTTACTACTTTGCCACGGTTGACTTTGCTTTGACCAACATTGCCATACTATTTTGTTCATCTTGCTTCAATTATTCACTCCATTTCCACAATTAATTTCTCTTTCAATTTTTATCCAAAAATCATGCAATTTTTTCCATCATGTTCATGAATGTGTCCTCTATTTTATTGTGAATTTTAATTAATTTTCCATTGGCTGGATTTTTAATGATAATTGATTTCCCAACATGTATGCCAAAATGACACCCTTTGCCATTTCAATTGTGAAATACTCATGCTGTATCCAATGAGCTTGAAATTTTTTGTGATGAAACTAGACACATTGACCTTTGTTTCCATGTAGAGTTTATACATTTCTCATATGTGGTTTGTGAGTTACAAATTTTTGAAGTTATGCGTTACATTTGGTGCTACATGAATGATATGCATTTTCCCAATTTTTGTTCACATGCTTCCTTACATCCAAATGGCCTAAAATTTTGCATGAATCATCTATCACATGTCTAGTTTGTGTATGAATTTTCTTGGAATTAATCATGCTGTTTCCAATTTATTTGAGAATTTTCTTCCCTGCCTAGTCAATTGTTGACTTTTTGTGCTACACATTGCCAAATCTTTTGTGAAATTCTCATATCATATTGTATGTCCATGAAATTTCATATGTGATAACTAGACATCTCAAGCTTTGCATTGGTGTTAATCTCATTCATTTCTCTTCTGTTTTCAATTTGATATGAATTTTTGAAGTTGACCCATGCTTGTTGACTTTCATTATGCATACTTGAATGTGGTTTGACTTCCTGATTTTATTTGACCATCTTCCCATGATCCAATTGAGCTGAAATTTAATATGCATGCTATTGAATGGATTGTGATTGAGTGTGATTTATCTCATAATTTTTGGAATTGGTTATGCTTGCTTTTGAGCTTGGTCTTTCTGTTGACCTATTTGTGCTTCATGTTGCCATGTTTTGACTTCTTTGGCTTATGAAATGACAATGATGCATGATATAAGTTTGAATCCAATTGTGTTTGCTTCTTACATGATTGAATTTGACTTTGATTGAATATTGTTTGCTGCCTTGGCCTTTTTCTTTCATCTTTGACCCTAGGCTAGTCCTAGTGGTCTTCTGAGCTTACAATTGAGCTATTGTTTCAGGTTAAGCACCAATGCCTCAAAGATCTTTCAAATTTGATTGAGTTGGATTATATATCATGTGCTAACCCTTGTTTTGTAGGTGTGACTCACATACTTGAGTCTTGTGCTTTGCACATTGGTCCCTCTGTGGTTGACTGTTGTTTCATTTTCTTTTGGTTTGAACTGTTGACTTGTTTACTAATAAGTTTGACTTTTTCGGGTACACTTTAGTTGCTTTAGTTGCTTGCTTTGCTATTTAGCATTTGCTTTGAGGTATAAACCTTTCTTCTTCATGTAGTCTGGAGACCCGGTCTGTTATTTGACCGGGCAAACTGTCTGAAGTCCTCCTTAAGAGGCAATGCCTGTGTGTGTTTAAAATTGTCCCAAGCAGGAAAAGTCCTTCAAGTAAGGCAATTGGTGGAAGGTAGGGATAAGTAATCTATCCCCCACTATTCAGTGTGTCCTCTCTTTGCTCCCATTACATGGTTGAAGCATTGAGATAAATACCCAAGATCTAATCGAGTCAATAATGTGGAGAGAGCTCCATCTTTCTGAGCTCCCACACTTTCTTATATGCTCTCCCTGATCAGGGATAGAAGCAATGAGGCACACCCCTCATCTCCTTTTCATCTGCTTCACCTTAGCCTCTCAATGGCAAGGTTAAGAGCGACGTTTACCTATTACAGTGGACTTTTATAGTCAAACCCTCTTGTGTGAGCCCCCTTGTTTGGCTATAGAGTGTGCTGTTTGATATTCATTGATTGATTGATTGCTTCATATGCACACGTTTGCTTGTATGCTTCATGCATTTATCATCATCAATTGCCATTAATGCACAATCATCTCATTTGTCTTTGTGATATTGTCATTGTTGTTTGCCCATTGAGAACAATTGTAAGACCATCCATTGGCCATTGCTCCCATGATATAGAAGTGAGTATAAGACCATCACCTTGGCCACTCATCTTATCTTTGCCTGATGCATTTACTTGATTGTATGTGAGGAAGCAACTGTAAGTCCCTGCAAGTTGGCATTTGCTCTCCTATGATCACATGTTGTTTTGTTTGTTTGTATGTGAGGATACAACTGTAAGTCCCTGCAAGTTGGCATTTGTTTTCCTAGGACCATACTGTGTATGTTAGAGTAAGTCCAGACAGATTGGCATCTGACATCCATGTTTTGCTTTCTCTGTTTATGTGAGGTTGCAACTGTAAGTCCCAGCAAGTTGGCATTTGCATTCCTGTGATCATATTGTTGCTTCTGTTTGTATGTGAGGATCCATTGTAAGTCCCTGCAATGTGGCATTGGATTTTCTAGGACCATACTGTGGAGTTAACCTAAGTCCAGACAGATTGGCAGTTAACTTCCATTTCTCATCTTTGTCTTTCTTTTTGAGGAGATTAGTGTAAGTCCATTGAGTGGCATCTGATATCCAGTTTTATTTTAGGAGATTGGTATAAGACCAGTGATTGGCATCCGATATCCGCCTTTCTTGATTTGTTTGTTATTTATTATCCATTGCTATTCCAAAGGACACACTTGAATCATCTGCTATATGATTTCAAGAAGTGAACCTTCTAAGAAGTTTTACTTTCCATCCTCATCCATTCATCCTCATTATGTCCTAAACCTTTTCACACTTCAATTTTCAAACTTGACATAGATATTGTGCAAACTTCTTCATGTTTTCCAAACTAAAAACCTGGACCCGAGTCCTTGACTTTTTCAAACTCCATTTTCACAATACTTCTTTCAAATCAATCTTAATCATACTTTGACTTCACTTTCATAGTCACAATCAATTAACTTCACTCATTCACTTGTTTTGGCTTTGTCCATTGTTAATCTTTTCATGCATTAGCCATAGGTTTCAATTATCATTGCGGTTGATGTAAATCTTGCCTATCCTTAGTGAGTCGACAGTAAGACTTCCGTACTAAAAACAGGGTTAACCCCTCCAGTACGTCGAAGCTATCCTCGCATGGTGGATGTTGGTTTTGGTCGAGTTTTCTCCCATTGATAATGAAAAGCCTCAGTGCTATTGTTTAAAATTGAATCCATCAACCTTTTTGAAATCTTTTAGCCGAACTACGGCGTTTTGATCCTTACCTTTGATGGAAGGTACGTAGGCAGCGGGTTCATCCGTTCAAACCCAATAAAAAATGTATATCCTTTTCTCACCATCCCAATCATGTTTGCACAATACTTATGTCATAACAAATAACAATTTAGTACAACAAGTGTGAAAAGGGCTCCCTAGGAGTACCTAGGACGTAGTGGGTGCCTAACACCTTCCCATTGCGTAATTTACCCCTTACCCAGACTCTCTGATCTTTTTATTAGTTTTCTACGTGTAAAACTTCTTAGGCTTTTGTTCGCTTTTTAGCCAGTCCTTTGGATAAATAAAAGTGCGGTGGCGACTCGAAAATCATTGTATGCTTTGCTTATGGTTTAATCGATAAATCATATAGCGACGAATACACCGCTACAGAAAAGTGGCGACTCCACTGGGGACTATCGATCCTTGGTGGTATTGCCTACTTTTCACCCTTGTTGTGCTATATTATTATCTGTTATTTGACATATTTTTTGTACAATTTGGGATGACTGTATTGATTGTGATGTGTGAATTGCTTGATATACAATTGTTGTTTGCTTTGGTGATCTGTGAGATGAGTTCTATACCCGAACTCGAGTGCACTCTAGGATAGGAGAATGGCATAGTCCTGTTGACTGGTGTGGAGTATTCCTTAGCCAGTTGACTTGCGAGCCCATTCACTTGGTGGAGGTCATGTTGGATTAATAATGTCACACAAGTCATTTGTGGTTAGGCATTATTCTTTCAATCATGTGCCGCAGAAGCCAAGGACCGTAGTTTACCAAACCCATCTTGGCCTATTTTTTAGGACCGTAGTGCGGAGGTCGTTCAGATGTCAGTTCTGATACGATTGTCACGCGATACTACACTCATGAGAGTTTCTCTTGAGAATATTCTTGGAATACGAGTATTCGTTCCTCCGATAATATTCGAAAGATGGAACGATGATTATGGGAACCTCTGATAGAACATGTCTGGCAGGTTTAAACCCTAGTACACTCCCTTTGGGTGGTTCTTAACCGAGACTCCATGCTCGTGACTCTCAACAAACCCGTGATTCGTGGTTGAGTCGTTCAAACATTGTTAATATCAATGGATCCCGGATCAGGTGTAAAACCTAAAATCCACCAAAGCGGCTGGTTGATATTAAGAATGTCTGAACCGGTTCATGTACCGTTAATATCAATGGAACTTGGGTGTCGATAAGGTGAAAACCTAAATCCACCAAAATGGATGATTGATATTAGGGATACATAGAGCTTTCCCACGACCTTTGTTTGGTGTGCTTTGCTTGATCCTTGAGTGTGTTTGTTGCATTCATGCATTCACGCATTCATCCGCATTCATGTCATCAAAAAAGAAAATTTTCAAGGAACTTAAAGGGTTATTTGCAAAATTTTCAGACATGGAAAGACCAAAGAGGCATACAAAGAAGTACAGCTTTAGACAGCCCGATGTAAAAGAGTTAAGGAATCTGACATCGTATGTACTAGATCCCTTGGGTTTCAAAGCTCGCTATGGGAAGCTTCTACCACTGCTCACCACTCAGGTTGACGAAGGGTTGATGAGTACTCTAGCTCAGTTCTACGATCCGTTGCATCATTGCTTCTTATTTCCGGACTTTCAGCTGTTGCCAACTTTGGAAGAGTACTCTCATCTCATTGGGATTCCGATTCTGGATCAAGTGTCGTTCAGTGGCCTAGAGAGTATTCCATCTGCTCGAGAGATTGCTAGCTTGTTGCATATAGATGAAGATCTGATTAGAGCTAACCTGACTACCAAAGGCGGAATTCAGGGTTTTCCTTCCGAGTTCCTCATTGCCCAAGCTACCTTTTATGGGAAGGCCATGAGTGAGGATGCCTTTGAGGCTCTATTCGTGTTACTCATCTATGGATTGGTGCTATTTCCCAACTTCGACAAGTTCGTGGACATGAACGCCATTAGGATCTTCTCGGTTCTTAATCCAGTTCCGACTTTGTTGGGTGATACATATGTCTCCTTGCACCTGAGGAATATGAAGAATGGAGGATGTCATTGTCTGCTGTTTACCCCTGCTGTACAAGTGGTTTATTTCGCACTTGCCGCAGACAGTTGCTTTCAAGGAGAACAAGGGATGTCTACGGTGGTCTCAGAGACTCATGTCTCTCACCAATGATGATATCACTTGGTATGATCGCGTGTACGATACCGTCCAGATCATCGACTATTGTGGTGAATTCCCTAATGTGCCCCTTCTTGGTACATGTGGTGGGATCAGCTACAATCCTATACTTGCACGTCGCCAGCTTGGGTTCCCCCTAAAGGATAAACCTAATAGCATTCTGTTAGAAGGTGTGTTCTTTCAGGAGGGTAAAGATCCCCAAGGCCTGAAAGCCAGATTTGTCCGTGCATGGCGCAGTGTTCACAAGAAGAGTAGGAACGAGTTGGGTCCAAAGAACTGCATTGCTTTGGAGCCATACACCTCTTGGGTCAGACAGAGGGCTGCTACCTACTTGATGCCGTATGATTATCCAAGACCTACACCGTTGGATGTGGCTGGGCCTTCAACCCTCCCTACCCAACGTGTAGAGGAGTTGAGAGAAGAAGACCTTTCGCGTGCTTGGATCCGTGAGAGGGAGGAATTGCTGCAGCAGCTCAAGGAGAAGGACGCTATGATTGAATTCCTCGAGCACCGAGTGATCGATGATCCGAACGACGCTTGGACTTCTCTGCTTCCTCAGTCTTCCAAATTCTGGAAGAGGAGGTATGATCGACTTGCAAAGGAGAAAGCTGACATGGAAGCGGCCTATGAGAGAGAGATCAAGAAGTTGTGCACTTCTCGTCTTCCAGCATCCCGAGCTTTTAGGGATCCATAGGATGTCATTTACCTTTTCTCTTTGTAATTTAAAATGCTGTACTTTTTGTCTTGATGTATTGAATGAAATATTTTCCATGAGGAATCAAAAATGCTTAAATTAATCAAAATATTGCAAATAATGCCCTAAGGGTTCCTTGAAAACAAAGCATTTGCACAAGCATTTCATGCATCATTCTTGCATAAACAGGTACCCTTTGTTTCTGGTCTTCTTGTCCTAACCTCTGTTCTTCATTTATTTTGAAGACAAGCTGATTCACCGGTATTATACACGAGTCAACTCTGCAAGAATCATGGAGCAGTTGGAACAAGAGAACAGAGAATTGAAGGAAGAGGTCGCCAGACTTGGCGCTTTGATGGAGCAACTCCTTGCCGCTCAGAATCAACCTGCTCCGACGCCTGCAACTCCTGCTCAGAGGACAGTCATTTCAGAGGTAGCTACTTCTACAGTGCCAGTCAGCACCCACGCGCCCAATGCCTGCAGGCCCTGTGCCCTATTCATCTGACAAAGCTGTACCCTTCAGATACAATCCTGTTGCTGTCCAGGATGGGGTCGAAGTGCCTTTGCCTTCAACTTCCGTAACCAATATTGCTGATGTCAGTGGGTTGACCCGGAGTGGTCGTGTGTTTTCCGCACCTGCTAAAGCCCCTGTTGCTTCTGAATCCGTTGAGCGCCCTGTGGGGACTGCTGTGAATGTTCAGAATCCGGCACTTGATGTCGCCAAACCCTCCTCATCCGTACGAAAGACTCCTGTTTCTTCAGTTGGCCCAAGTGGCATTGTTGATGAAGAATCTGATGAGATGCTGAGGCTCATCAGAAAGAGTGAGTACAATATTGTAGACCAGCTTCTACATACGCCCTCCAAGATTTCTATTCTTTCCCTATTGCTGAATTCAGAACCTCATAGGGAGTCTCTGCAAAAGGTCTTGGATCTGGCGTATGTTGATCACGACGTCACCCTTGAGCAATTTGATAGTATTGTTGCAAACATTACCGCTTGCAACACTTTGAGCTTTTGTGACGCTGATCTCCCCGAGGAGGGAAGAGACCACAACATGGCTTTGCACATCTCTATGAATTGCAAATCTGATGCAATGTCCAATGTGTTGGTAGACACTGGATCGTCCCTTAATGTATTGCCGAAATCCACACTCTCTCGTCTGTCATATCAAGGTCCTCCTATGAGGCAGAGTGGGGTTGTTGTGAAGGCGTTTGATGGGTCGCGCAAGACCGTGATTGGGGAAGTTGATCTCCCTATCAAGATAGGACCAAGTGATTTCCAAGTCACTTTCCAAGTAATGGATATCCACCCATCTTACAGCTGTCTCTTAGGCAGACCATGGATTCACGAGGCTGGCGCCGTGACATCCACCCTACACCAGAAGCTGAAATTTGTGAAGAACAAGAAATTGGTTGTAGTAGGGGGAGAAAAGGCTCTCCTGGTTAGCCATCTGTCTTCTTTCTCGTACATTGACGCAGAGGATGAAGTTGGAACTCAGTTCCAAGCTTTATCTATTGATGAACCAATCGAGAAGAAGTCTCCTTCATTCACTTCCTACCGTGATGCTAAGCTGGCCATTGAATGTGGTGCAGTTGCTGGTTTGGGGAAGGTGATTGAACTTGAAGACAACAAATCCCGGGCTGGCATTGGCTATGGTTCTGGGGCATGCAATGAGCAAGGTCTGTTCAAGAGTGGAGGGTTCATTCACGCCAATCAACATGAAGAAGAGGAAGCTGCTGCCATCATTAAAGAGGAAGTAGAGGACATGAACAATTTTGTTATTCCTGGTGGTGTCTGCCACAATTGGGTCGCTGTAGATGTTCCTACAGTCATCCATAGATCAAAGTAAATTGTTCATTTTGTTTAAAACCTTCTCCCATGCCAAAAGGAGAAGTGATGACATTGTTGGCAGCATTTAATACAATGATGTTTTCATTCAATTAATGCATTAACATTTGTTTTTCCTTTGTTTTCACTTTTCGCTTTTCTGCATGAAATCAGTGATCACAAAAAACCATAAAAAAAAAAAAAAAAAAAAAAAGAAGCAAACATTCTTCATCTGCATAATGGTTTGTTTGTTTAAATGCTGAAGTTTTTTCCTTAACCAAATCATTATGCAGGTTGATCCTAAAACCCATTGAACATAATGATCCAACGCCATCTCCCAATTTTGAATTCCCTGTATTTGAGGCAGAAGAAGATGACGTTGAGGGGGTTCCTGATGAGATTACCCGTCTCCTTGAGCACGAAGAGAAGATCATTCAGCCGCATCTCGAAGACTTGGAAACAGTCAACTTGGGGTCTGAGGATTGTGTTCGTCTGGTGAAGATCGGGGCACTTCTTGAAGGGTCTGTCAAGGAAGATTTGATCAGTTTGCTACGAGAATATTCAGATATCTTCGCTTGGTCCTATGAAGACATGCCGGGTTTAGATACAGATATTGTGCAACATTTCCTGCCTTTGAAGCCTGAGTGCGTGCCTGTGAAGCAGAAGCTCAGAAGAACTCATCCAGATATGGCAGTAAAGATCAAAGAAGAGGTTCAGAAGCAAATTGATGCGGGGTTTCTGGTGACTTCTACATATCCTCAATGGGTGGCCAATATTGTGCCTGTTCCTAAGAAGGATAGAAAAGTCCGTATGTGCGTTGATTACAGAGATTTGAATAAAGCTAGCCCAAAGGATGATTTTCCTCTACCACACATCGACATGTTGGTAGACAACACAGCCAAATTCAAAGTCTTTTCCTTTATGGACGGATTTTCCGGTTATAATCAAATTAAGATGGCACCAGAGGATATGGAGAAGACAACATTCATCACACCTTGGGGAACATTCTGTTATCGAGTGATGCCCTTCGGTTTGAAGAACGCCGGAGCCACGTATCAACGAGCTATGACTACCTTGTTTCATGACATGATGCACAAGGAGATCGAAGTCTATGTTGATGATATGATCGCTAAGTCCCGAACGGAAGTTGAGCATGTTGAGCATTTGTTGAAGCTTTTTCAGCGTTTGAGAAAGTTCAAACTTCGCCTGAATCCGAACAAATGTACATTTGGAGTCCGTTCCGGCAAATTGTTGGGTTTTATGGTAAGCGAAAGAGGTATTGAGGTTGATCCTGCAAAGGTCAAAGCAATACAAGAGATGCCTGCACCCAAAACTGAGAAGCAAGTCCGAGGTTTTCTTGGCCGCTTGAACTACATTTCCAGATTTATATCCCACATGACTGCCACATGTGCGCCGATATTCAAGCTCCTCCGGAAAGATCAGTCGCATGATTGGACCGAGGATTGCCAGAAAGCTTTCGACAGTATCAAAGATTATCTGTCCGAACCTCCGATTTTGTCTCCGCCTGTGGAAGGAAGACCTCTGATCATGTATTTAACAGTTCTTGAAGACTCGATGGGTTGTGTACTCGGTCAACAAGACGAATCAGGGAAGAAGGAGTTTGCTATATACTACCTCAGTAAGAAGTTTTATTGATTGTGAGTCTCGATACTCTACACTTGAGAAGACGTGCTGTGCTTTAGCTTGGGCTGCTAAGCGTTTGCGCCAGTACATGATAAATCATACAACTTGGTTGATATCCAGAATGGACCCAATTAAGTATATCTTCGAGAAGCCTGCTTTAACTGGGAGGATTGCCCGTTGGCAGATGTTGTTGTCTGAGTATGATATTGAGTATCGAGCTCAGAAAGCTATCAAAGGTAGTATCTTGGCTGACCATCTAGCGCACCAGCCGATTGAAGATCATCAGTCTGTTCAGTATGACTTCCCTGACGAGGAAATTCTGTATTTGAAGATGAAAGATTGCGATGAGCCTACACTTGATGAAGGTCCAGAACCTGGTTCCAGATGGACGATGGTGTTTGATGGCGCTGTTAATCAATATGGAAATGGAATTGGGGCAGTGATTATCACTCCTCAAGGTTCACACATTCCGTTTACAGCAAGGCTAACTTTCAAATGCACGAACAACATGGCGGAGTATGAAGCCTGTATAATGGGACTTGAAGAATGCATTGATTTGAGAATCAAGTATCTTGATGTCTATGGTGATTCGGCCCTAGTTATCAATCAGATCAAGGGTGAATGGGAGACGAACCAGCCAAGTCTCATTCCGTACAGAGATTACGCAAGGAGAATTTCAACATTCTTTACAGAAGTTGAATTTTATCACATTCCTCGAGAGGACAATCGGATGGCGGATGCTCTTGCAACGCTTGCTTCCATGATAGTGGTCAGACGGTGGAATGATGTCCCCAATATTACTGTGATGCGCTTGGACAGACCAGCTCACATATTTGCAATCGAAGAAGTGAAAGATGACAAGCCTTGGTATTTTGATATCAAAAATTTCCTCCAGAACCAGGTCTACCCGCCTGGGGCATCTGTGAAGGATAGGAAAACTTTGAGAAGGTTGTCAGGCAGTTTCTACCTCAGTGGTGAAGTGCTGTATAAGAGGAATTTCGATATGGTTTTGCTCAGATGCGTGGATAGACACGAAGCAAACCTATTGATGACTGAGGTCCATGAGGGTTCATTTGGTACTCATTCCAATGGACATGCCATGGCTAAGAAAATGTTGAGAGCGGGCTATTATTGGCTGACAATGGAGTCTGACTGTTGCAAGTATGTGAAGAAATGTCACAAGTGTCAGATTTATGCGGATAAGATTCATATTCCTCCGACACTCCTGAATGTGATTTCATCACCATGGCCTTTCTCTATGTGGGGAATCGACATGATCGGCATGATTGAGCCGAAAGCATCCAACGGGCATCGGTTTATTCTCGTAGCGATTGATTACTTCACCAAATGGGTTGAAGCCGCTTCATACGCGAATGTAACCAGACAGGTGGTTGTGAAGTTTATCAAGAACCAGCTGATTTGCCGTTATGGTGTGCCAGAGAGGATCATTACTGATAATGGATCCAATCTGAACAATAAGATGATGGATGAGTTGTGCGCTGAATTCAAGATTGCACACCATAACTCCTCTCCTTACAGACCTAAGATGAATGGGGCTGTTGAAGCTGCTAACAAGAATATCAAGAGGATCATCCAGAAGATGACTGTCACGTACAAAGATTGGCATGAGATGCTGCCATTTGCTTTGCATGGATACCGTACGTCTGTACGCACTTCAACAGGGGCAACCCCTTTTTCTCTTGTTTATGGCATGGAAGCCGTTCTCCCAGTAGAGGTGGAGATCCCATCAATGCGAGTCTTGATGGAAGCCAAGTTGACTGATGCTGAATGGATTCAGAGTCGTTATGACCAGTTGAATTTGATCGAAGAGAAGCGATTAACTGCCATGTGTCATGGTCAGTTATATCAGCAGAGAATGAAGAAAGCATTCGATAAGAAGGTCAAGCCTCGTGTGTTCCGAGAAGGTGACCTCGTGCTCAAGAAAGTTTTGTCTTTCGCGCCCGATTCCAGGGGCAAGTGGACTCCAAACTACGAGGGTCCATATGTTGTTAAGAGAGCCTTTTCAGGCGGTGCTTTGATGCTTACAACAATGGATGGGGAGGATTTCACTCGTCCTGTGAATTCGGATGCAGTCAAGAGATACTTTGCCTAAAAAAAAAGTATATGCAAATGAAAAAACAGAATAGCTCGCTAAGTTGAAAACCCGAAAGGGCGGCTTAGGCAAAAATAAGCGTCTCGGTGGAGAACCCGCAAGGGTAATCCAGGCAAAAATTAGAGACATGAAAAAAGAGAGAATATTTGCATCCCGCTAGATTGAGTACCTCACCCTGGGGCAATCTAGGCAAAAATTAGGGATTTGGCAAATAACTGCATCCTGACAAGACTTTCTGGTTTATCGGTCGTCATTTCGTCAGAAGATTCTCGATTCATCGTCAACCGAAGCTTCGGATACATCGAGATTCAAATTGGTAGAGAAAGGATCATTATGTTCAATGTAGCCCTCTTCCAATATATATCACTGATTTCAAATTTGTACAGATCTATGGAGTCTTGCCATTTGCAGGCTACCATTCCATCGAATCAATTTGAGCTTTTATCCAATTATTTGCACTCCTATTTGTTTCAATTCAACAAATGTTTTGCATGTTTTAAATTGATAAAATATCATTGTTTTAAACAAATCAAAATTTTTCAAAAAAATTGTTTTAAACAAAGTGAACATTCACAAGATTGAAAGGATACTCAAGAATATCTCAGTGCTCTCCCGAGGGTGGCATGATTTCCAACAGGTAGGACATTGGTTCATATTCCTGGTTTGGTGGTATCTTCTTTCTTCAGATCTTTGTTGGGGTTGTTCCTCAAATAGAGTTGTTGTTGGGGTTGTTCCCCCAGTATAGTCGCAAGCAGAGTGTTGTTGAAGACTTCGTTTTCTCCAGCAGCAGTTTTCCCAGCATGGGTGTTTCCTTGTGAGTTTCGGCGGTTGATGGTTTGTCATCTTGGTGCCCCGTCACTTTCTCCAGTGGGTCGTATGCCCCAGACTTTATTTGTCTCCTCGGCAGTCATGAGTAGAGCTGTTATTGATATCCCCATCGGATTCGCGAGCAGAGTTGTTATCACTCTTCCCAATGCAGTTGCCAGCGGAGTTGTTTCCTCAGCACGATCGCTTTCTTTTGAAGACTCGGTAAGCCGGCGGTTTGATACCCGGTACTTTACCTTTTCCCCGGCGAAGTCGTCTGCGGAATTGTTGCTATCTCTCCATCAGAGTTTGTTCTCTTCAGCAGAGTAGGATTTATTTTCCTATTCAGCGGTTGATTGGGTCGACATCCTAGTGTTTTCAACCATCTTTTTCCTCAGCATAGTCTGCAGAGTATTTGTTATGGCAATTTCGCCTGTTGAGTACTCCTTCAACCCCCGGTATGGTCGGATGATGGCTCTACCATCCAGAGAACGGATTAATTTCCTGACTGTTTGTGATCCCCAGTAGAGTTGCTTATGCAGTTAGATTCTATTTGGATGATATCACTCTCCCTCAGTGGGTTGTTCCCCAGCGGAGTTATGTGGAGTTGCTTCTACAACAGTTCGTGCTTGTGCAATGCATCCTTTTGTTTCTCAGTTGACACTGAGATCCCCTGCAGATACTTTGGGACTTCTCTTGTTCCCCTACAGATTCGTCTTGGTGACTGCTTTGCCCATTGTGACTTTCTGTACCCTGATTGGTTTGTTTCCTGATATCTCTGATCCTCTGCTTCTTCAGCAGTACCCGCAGATCTTTGCTTTACAGCATGAAGATCTCCGCAGATTGGCTCTCCAGCTGGTTGTTCCCCTGGAAGTATAATACCGGACGTTTTGATTCCTGAACCTGTTTGTGTTGGAGTTGTCTGTTTTGTCAGCATTCATCAAACATAAATCACGCATATTCATGCATATTCATAAACATTCAGATATTCATGTTGCATTTCTTGCCATGTATCTTTTGCTTGTCGTGTTCTCCTGCACGGGTGACATAGATCTCTTTATAGATCTCCCCAAGCAGATGTCGGGTGTTTAAAATCTCTCCATATAGAGTCAGCCCCATAAGCAGAAAATGTTGCCTTTCCTTCTGCAGTTCCCCACTGAGATATATCCTCGTGGATGACGGTTTCTTCTGTTTCCTCCCAACACATATATTGGGATGGATGTTCCTATTTGAGTTACATCCTCATTAGGACGTGTCTTGATTCAGTCTGTCTTTTCGGATTATTCCCGAATTGGCTATTCGTCAAATGTCTTGTGCTTCCCAGTGGGTTGTTCCCCAGCGGAGTAATTTTGGGCCGCTACCCTCATACCTGTGGTTATAAGTCCTACTTTTCCTGGCTTTCTTGACAGAATTTGTGGTTATACACCTTTTATTCTCCAGCCAGAGTTTTGGTTTTCTACCTAACAGTCGGTAGTTGTAAATCCTATTTTCCTGCTCTCCAGCAGTTTGTGGTTTGTTATAAACCCTATTTTGGTTTCCCGTGCGGATTTGTGATTCGTTCTATCCCCACGTGGAGTTGTTGGTCTTCTACCCCGTATTCGGTAGATGTAAACCCTAATTTTGTGGTCACCTCCACCCTTTTTGGCCCTCTGCCT
This sequence comes from Lathyrus oleraceus, assembly GCF_024323335.1. Taxonomy (NCBI): domain Eukaryota; kingdom Viridiplantae; phylum Streptophyta; class Magnoliopsida; order Fabales; family Fabaceae; genus Lathyrus; species Lathyrus oleraceus. The sequence goes on from NC_066580.1 coordinate 283,218,781, forward strand.
ACAAACCAGCAGTCGTAAGTCCTATCTTTGCGGTTTTTCTACTTACAAACCGGTAGTCATAAACCCTGTTTTCTCCACTTGCAGAGTTAACTTTGTTGTTCATCTCAACCGATGACAATTTCCCTTGTGGTTATCTTCATCTAGTTCTTGATGTTGATTTTTCCTTTGCTTGGATAAGTTGCTCAGATCAGCACTTATATCCCTCGCAAGTCTTTTGTGGATAATTGCCGTATGCTAGCAATTTTATCCCCAGTGGGTCCTTTCACCTTGTGTCAGTGATTGTGTTCCCTGGATCATTGGTTTTCACCAGTGAATCTTCAGCAGATCGCCTTTCATTTACCCTTTTGTCGGTAATGTCTGTTGCTCCTTTTGATCGGTCATCATTATATACCTATTCTGGTATCCTGATGCCTTTCTTTTCGGATTTTTATCCTATAAACAACCTACAACCCGGTTAAGGATAATCTTCCATGCGAGGTTATTATTCACGTTTTGACGGCTATGAATAATATGTCTCATGCGCTCTTTGGTCGGAATCCTTTGTTGATCTTCCCCAGTCGAGTAAGATTCGTTTTCCCGTTGTGGAATCGAATGTCCATCCTATAAACAAGTCTGCTGTTCTAGCTTTCTTCAGGGTGATGAGTGTTTTGGAACACAAGCCAATTCACGTCTTCGGATTTTATCCTACAAACAACCTACGACCCGGTTCAGGATAATCTCCCTTTGTGAGTATTCTATCCACGTTCTGACGGTAATGGATATTATATCTCGTTCACTCTCGAGTCAATCTTTTGATTGTTTTCTCCACAGAGTCAGATTCGTATTCCTTGTGGAATCGAATGTCCATCCTATAAACAAGTCTGCTGTTCTAGCTTTCTTCAGGGTGATGAGTGTCTTGGAACACAAACCAATTCACGTCTTCGGACTTTATCCTATAAACAACCTACAACCCGGTTCAGGATAACTTTCCATGCGAGTACATTATCTACGTTTTGACGGCTATAGATAATATATCTCATGCACTCTCTTGTCGAACACTTTGTTTGTTTCCCCAACTGAGTAAGATTTGCATTCTTTACAGAATCAAATATCCATCCTATAAACAAGTTTGCTTTCGCTCTCTTCAGGATGATGAGTGTTTTGGAACACACACCAATTCACGTCTTTGGTCGGTCACCTGTTACATACCTACAACCCGGTATCCTTGGTGTTCCTTCCTGATTTTTTGTTACCCTCATACCGGTAACACCTCATTCTTTGGTGCTTCCTCAGTGAAGTTTTCCCGTTGCTTCTCCCCAGGAGTCAGCTTGTGTCTCTCCAATGGATTTATTTTCCTTTGGATTTCTTTTCCCAGTGTGAGTCCTTCACTCCCCAGTGAGGCCTACAGTCTGTTTTCTGTTATCTTCTAATCAGAGTCGTGTCTTGTTCACGTTATGTCAGTGTTGTTTATCCCCAACTAAAGTCTTGTCAGAGTCTCTGTTCCTGGTGAGTATATTACTCCGATGGATCGTCTTTTCTTCTGTGTTAACCATATTCCCCACAGAATTTGTGTCTTTTGCATACATACATTTGCATCATGAGGTCTCTTAGGGACCAAAATTTGTCTCATTACTGTTATTTAAGCCCATTCTACCGCGTCGAGATGAAGATTTCTAAACTTCACTTCTCCGGCTAGCATGACCTTAAATAGGGGCATCTGTAAGACCCCAATTTTGGCCCTAAGATCCCTCATGGCCCATATCATCTCATATCATAGCCTCAAGGATCATTGCATGCCTTTGCTTCCCTCCTAGTGGGTAGGTTGCCTTGTGTGTGTGGTTCTTGATCACCAAGCATGTTTTTGCATTTGTATATTATTGCTTTTCATATGTTTATCATCCAAAAAGTACAAAAATATTGTCAGTCTAACCTTGTTGCTTGCAGTTGAAGCAATTATCAGCAATTAGGTCAAAGACAGTCAACAGTCAGTCAAAGCAATGGATGATGGCCATTCTTGCAGAATTTGGGCACCATGACCAATAATCAAGAGTTCACACAACTTGGGACATCATTGGAAATCAAGGTCTCAAGGAATTAGGGTTTGGAATTCATCAGAAGTGGTTCAATCATGCAAAACCCTAGAAAAGTCAACAGAAAGTCAAACTTGGTCAATTGGCCATTTAATCAGTGATTTGATGGATGGAATTGATTTGAAGGAGTTCATTCATGTCTATACAAGCCTCATATGTCATGTCCAACCTCATCATGGAAGAATTTGAAGTAAAATCAGAAATTTCCCAAAATAGAAAGTGGACCTGTAACTGAAACCTGCCATAAATGGAAAGTCTTGATCCTCAACTTACATCATGATAAAAGCTTCAAATGAATTTTTGCCCAACATGAAAGTTGAAGATCTTTTTCTCCCATTTCCAAAAAGTCCAAGAACTCTCAATTCCCATGTGTGGTTGGCAAGTTATGATCGAATCGATTTCAGAAAATCTTGAACTTCAAAAGGCCATATCTCCCAAACCGTTTGGCCAATTTTGGTGGGGTTTTTTCCTACAAGTCACATTTGATCCCCCCTTTCCAAAAATATAAATTTCATGAGCCAAAACTTCACCAATCAAAATGGCATATTTTGACTTTTCTCATTTAAATGCAAGTTTGACCAAGAGTTGACTTTTTGATATAAACATTTTTTCAACATTTGGCCAATTGGAACAGCTCAAAAATATCATTTAGAATGTGTTTGCAAGCTCATTTTATGCAGTACATGTAAGGCCATTGCTTGGTTGCTTGAATTGTAAGAAAAGTACAAGTTTCACTATACCACTCCATGCTTGCATTTGAACCATGCCTTGGTACCTTCAAACAGAAAATCAGCAGGCCATTTTGCTGTCATTAGAGCCTCATTATGCAGCCATACACCAACAGCAAAAAGAAGCCATGCCTCACTTGCTTAAAATTTGGAAAATGAGTACTTTGCAACCATCCACCCATGCTTCCACCCCTTACCTTGTACTGTCCAGCAAATGCAGGATTTTTCTGTCATTATGAGGACTGGCAGCAGCAATAGATAGCACACAAAACCAAACACTAACTGATACACAAATGCTCACTCTCTCACTTGGCATGGACCTCCACCAAAAACTGCAAGATCTTGCTTAAAATAGAAGCAACAGAAAACAGCATAGGGGGGCATGATTTCCTGCTACTAGCAGCCACAAAACAGACCTTGCTTTGCCAATCAACAGCAACCCTGCCATTTTTGCATTTTGAAACCTTCAGCCCAAAACAAAAAGCTACCAAGCCTTGCATTTTGTTTTCCAACATCCTCCATCATTTTTCCTTGTCATGAAACCACACTGTCAAGAACAAGCAAAAGGGGGAATGCAGCAGAAAATCATTGATTAACCTTGCCCTCACTTTGCTATTTTTCTGTCAAAAACACAACAAACCAAGCCTGGCAGAAAAAAAGAACCAACAGAACTCATTCATAGGAACATTCACTTGGCTTGTGGCAATTTTCCAATTTTCTGTAAAACTCCAAAGAGAACAAAAGTTGGCTTGGCTCAATACCATATCTACCATCATGTTTCTGTCATGAGAGACAAAAAGAAGCAGCCACAACCGAAAAGCACACAGAAACTTCATTCTCCTCTCTCTTGCATTTTTGCATTTTTGCTCGAATTGGAAAAATCATCAAAGACCACAAGAAACCTTTGTTTCCTTCATCATTTGGACCACATTGTGAAGCATCTTGAGCCCTTAAATCCCAACTGGAAGTTCCTCTTCTTGTGCTGCTTCACCAAGATACCTCCCATGGCAGATTGTGATTTACTTGCGTCCAAGCATTCTTGAGCTTAAAAAACTTCATCATCCATCAACATAAAGCACAAGGAAGGTCTGTTTCGAGCTGGAAACCTCCAAATAGCCCTGTTTCACATTTTGCTTCAAAACCAAGTAAGTAATCAACCTCCATTATTTGCCTTGCTATGCCATGTTTATGAAAGGTCCTTGAATGCTGATTCTAAAATGCTATGCCTTGCTTGAAGTGGTGCTCTTATGAGGGAGAAATCTGAATTTCTTATTTTGTGTCCAAATGCATTTCTGCTCGATTTGCCATGCTTGCATTAATTTGATGAGTTTTGATGCTATATTCTTGTTGCCTATTGCTTGATGATGCTGTTGGTACACTTAATTTGGAGTTCTGGGCATTTTGATTTTCGTGCTTACATGAAGATGATGATCATGCTGTTACCTTGAAACCCTAGCTGCCCAGAAATTTCTCATGTTTGTCTTGGTTTTGTTGTGTATAACATGTTTGCATGAAGAACATTACTACTACCAGGTTGCTTGTTTGAGTTTGTTTATGATGATTACATGATGATGAATTTATGCTGCTGCTGTTCAAACTTATGCCCTGTCCAGAATTTTCTCATGATTTTGTTTGGTTTGTTGTTAATGTTGCATAATGATGTTGTTTAGCTGCCATGAGGATTGCCATGATAGAATTTCGATTGATGATGATTGATGAGCATGATGAACATATACTGCTATTTTGAAACCTTATGAACATGCCCAGCAAAAAACCATATGATTTGTGTGGAATGCTGTTGTCTGTTTGCTGTGTGAGCATCACCATGAATGCCTTGCTGTTTGTCTGTTGGTGTTTGAATGATTGTTTTGATGTTGGTAATAACACAATGAGCAAATGCCCTGCTCTTAAACCTTAAGCTGCCCAGAATTTCCCATGAGTATGCTTGTTCTAATGTTGGTTGTTGTTGCTTAATGATAAATGTTCATGGCCATGCTCGATTGTTTGATGCTGGATGTTTTTGTTCATGTCAATGGATGATGTTGTTTGAAAATGAATGTTGTTTGCTTGCAATGCCATGCTGTTGTTCTAAACCCTAAGGGTTTATGTTTGAAACCCAGAAATTCGAGCTGCTATTGGCTCGGGTACTGTTTCATTGGCTAGTAGCCAATCACAACATTTCGTTGTGTGTATCAAAACTGTGTCGTTTGGATTAGTGAGGCGGGTATTTACTACTTTGCCACGGTTGACTTTGCTTTGACCAACATTGCCATACTATTTTGTTCATCTTGCTTCAATTATTCACTCCATTTCCACAATTAATTTCTCTTTCAATTTTTATACAAAAATCATGCAATTTTTTCCATCATGTTCATGAATGTGTCCTCTATTTTATTGTGAATTTTAATTAATTTTCCATTGGCTGGATTTTTAATGATAATTGATTTCCCAACATGTATGCCAAAATGACACCCTTTGCCATTTCAATTGTGAAATACTCATGCTGTATCCAATGAGCTTGAAATTTTTTGTGATGAAACTAGACACATTGACCTTTGTTTCCATGTAGAGTTTATACATTTCTCATATGTGGTTTGTGAGTTACAAATTTTTGAAGTTATGCGTTACATTTGGTGCTACATGAATGATATGCATTTTCCCAATTTTTGTTCACATGCTTCCTTACATCCAAATGGCCTAAAATTTTGCATGAATCATCTATCACATGTCTAGTTTGTGTATGAATTTTCTTGGAATTAATCATGCTGTTTCCAATTTATTTGAGAATTTTCTTCCCTGCCTAGTCAATTGTTGACTTTTTGTGCTACACATTGCCAAATCTTTTGTGAAATTCTCATATCATATTGTATGTCCATGAAATTTCATATGTGATAACTAGACATCTCAAGCTTTGCATTGGTGTTAATCTCATTCATTTCTCTTCTGTTTTCAATTTGATATGAATTTTTGAAGTTGACCCATGCTTGTTGACTTTCATTATGCATACTTGAATGTGGTTTGACTTCCTGATTTTATTTGACCATCTTCCCATGATCCAATTGAGCTGAAATTTAATATGCATGCTATTGAATGGATTGTGATTGAGTGTGATTTATCTCATAATTTTTGGAATTGGTTATGCTTGCTTTTGAGCTTGGTCTTTCTGTTGACCTATTTGTGCTTCATGTTGCCATGTTTTGACTTCTTTGGCTTATGAAATGACAATGATGCATGATATAAGTTTGAATCCAATTGTGTTTGCTTCTTACATGATTGAATTTGACTTTGATTGAATATTGTTTGCTGCCTTGGCCTTTTTCTTTCATCTTTGACCCTAGGCTAGTCCTAGTGGTCTTCTGAGCTTACAATTGAGCTATTGTTTCAGGTTAAGCACCAATGCCTCAAAGATCTTTCAAATTTGATTGAGTTGGATTATATATCATGTGCTAACCCTTGTTTTGTAGGTGTGACTCACATACTTGAGTCTTGTGCTTTGCACATTGGTCCCTCTGTGGTTGACTGTTGTTTCATTTTCTTTTGGTTTGAACTGTTGACTTGTTTACTAATAAGTTTGACTTTTTCAGGTACACTTTAGTTGCTTTAGTTGCTTGCTTTGCTATTTAGCATTTGCTTTGAGGTATAAACCTTTCTTCTTCATGTAGTCTGGAGACCCGGTCTGTTATTTGACCGGGCAAACTGTCTGAAGTCCTCCTTAAGAGGCAATGCCTGTGTGTGTTTAAAATTGTCCCAAGCAGGAAAAGTCCTTCAAGTAAGGCAATTGGTGGAAGGTAGGGATAAGTAATCTATCCCCCACTATTCAGTGTGTCCTCTCTTTGCTCCCATTACATGGTTGAAGCATTGAGATAAATACCCAAGATCTAATCGAGTCAATAATGTGGAGAGAGCTCCATCTTTCTGAGCTCCCACACTTTCTTATATGCTCTCCCTGATCAGGGATAGAAGCAATGAGGCACACCCCTCATCTCCTTTTCATCTGCTTCACCTTAGCCTCTCAATGGCAAGGTTAAGAGCGACGTTTACCTATTACAGTGGACTTTTATAGTCAAACCCTCTTGTGTGAGCCCCCTTGTTTGGCTATAGAGTGTGCTGTTTGATATTCATTGATTGATTGATTGCTTCATATGCACACGTTTGCTTGTATGCTTCATGCATTTATCATCATCAATTGCCATTAATGCACAATCATCTCATTTGTCTTTGTGATATTGTCATTGTTGTTTGCCCATTGAGAACAATTGTAAGACCATCCATTGGCCATTGCTCCCATGATATAGAAGTGAGTATAAGACCATCACCTTGGCCACTCATCTTATCTTTGCCTGATGCATTTACTTGATTGTATGTGAGGAAGCAACTGTAAGTCCCTGCAAGTTGGCATTTGCTCTCCTATGATCACATGTTGTTTTGTTTGTTTGTATGTGAGGATACAACTGTAAGTCCCTGCAAGTTGGCATTTGTTTTCCTAGGACCATACTGTGTATGTTAGAGTAAGTCCAGACAGATTGGCATCTGACATCCATGTTTTGCTTTCTCTGTTTATGTGAGGTTGCAACTGTAAGTCCCAGCAAGTTGGCATTTGCATTCCTGTGATCATATTGTTGCTTCTGTTTGTATGTGAGGATCCATTGTAAGTCCCTGCAATGTGGCATTGGATTTTCTAGGACCATACTGTGGAGTTAACCTAAGTCCAGACAGATTGGCAGTTAACTTCCATTTCTCATCTTTGTCTTTCTTTTTGAGGAGATTAGTGTAAGTCCATTGAGTGGCATCTGATATCCAGTTTTATTTTAGGAGATTGGTATAAGACCAGTGATTGGCATCCGATATCCGCCTTTCTTGATTTGTTTGTTATTTATTATCCATTGCTATTCCAAAGGACACACTTGAATCATCTGCTATATGATTTCAAGAAGTGAACCTTCTAAGAAGTTTTACTTTCCATCCTCATCCATTCATCCTCATTATGTCCTAAACCTTTTCACACTTCAATTTTCAAACTTGACATAGATATTGTGCAAACTTCTTCATGTTTTCCAAACTAAAAACCTGGACCCGAGTCCTTGACTTTTTCAAACTCCATTTTCACAATACTTCTTTCAAATCAATCTTAATCATACTTTGACTTCACTTTCATAGTCACAATCAATTAACTTCACTCATTCACTTGTTTTGGCTTTGTCCATTGTTAATCTTTTCATGCATTAGCCATAGGTTTCAATTATCATTGCGGTTGATGTAAATCTTGCCTATCCTTAGTGAGTCGACAGTAAGACTTCCGTACTAAAAACAGGGTTAACCCCTCCAGTACGTCGAAGCTATCCTCGCATGGTGGATGTTGGTTTTGGTCGAGTTTTCTCCCATTGATAATGAAAAGCCTCAGTGCTATTGTTTAAAATTGAATCCATCAACCTTTTTGAAATCTTTTAGCCGAACTACGGCGTTTTGATCCTTACCTTTGATGGAAGGTACGTAGGCAGCGGGTTCATCCGTTCAAACCCAATAAAAAATGTATATCCTTTTCTCACCATCCCAATCATGTTTGCACAATACTTATGTCATAACAAATAACAATTTAGTACAACAAGTGTGAAAAGGGCTCCCTAGGAGTACCTAGGACGTAGTGGGTGCCTAACACCTTCCCATTGCGTAATTTACCCCTTACCCAGACTCTCTGATCTTTTTATTAGTTTTCTACGTGTAAAACTTCTTAGGCTTTTGTTCGCTTTTTAGCCAGTCCTTTGGATAAATAAAAGTGCGGTGGCGACTCGAAAATCATTGTATGCTTTGCTTATGGTTTAATCGATAAATCATATAGCGACGAATACACCGCTACATTATGGAACCAGTATTTTTGCCAAATTCAACACACCATAACTTTATGCTTAGACATCCAAGTGCAGCCTTTCTTAGTTCATTATAATTTTGGCCATGATGTTAACACATTGCAAAAAGAACGGGATCATAAAGCCTCTCGAGTAGGATGCCCCATTAAGTCGAACATAGTGACTTGAAACTGAAGAAAACACCATTTCCCAAAATTTGATCATGACTAAACTCAGTTCCGAGCCAAATTAGTAAGCATTTTGGTCCTAAACATGTTTATTAAAGTCTTCAAAAGTTAATTGACACTTAAAATGCATCATTTGGCTGAGTTTTGATGAGTTTCAAGTCACACTTTTCACACACTTGGATCAAATTCATTTTGCACGAATTCTGCGTTATTCCACGCGTATTTGGATCCAAACACAATCCCTATAAATTGAGGAACATATTGCCTTCATTTGAAAGCTTTGGAGATCCAAGGAACCCCTGCTGCAACTTGAAATTTTTCCAGAAAATTCAATTGTCGTGTTTTGAGTTTCAACCTTTTCAATTCATTTTCTTGATTCTATTAGCTCCGTCGGCATCCTCTGAAACTTTTGCAATAATTACCAAGCTCTAAGACCTTCTAAATTGCTCCAACCAGATCGAGTTTCATCAACTTTTGATCACCTTATGGACAAGATAGTTCTGAGCATCATTTGAACTCAAACAAGTTACCACAATGTAGTTGTTCACTTTCTGATACTTTCCCCTAACTTATCTGGTGTTGATTGATCGTGTTCATCATTTAATTTTATTTTTCGTGCCTTGCTTGTTTCTGAAACTTATTTGAGATTCCCTCTCCTTAGTTCACATAAATGAATTTGAGGTATAAGGTTGAATTCAGGATGAGAAGAGGATCATAATGGTGGTGGACTCGTGTCTTGAAGTTACCAAATGATGAAACTCTGGTGAGAGCTCACCGGAGAAGATGGTCGAAGTATTTCCCAGTTGGTCTGAGTTTGGACCAGACACGTTGTCATTTTGAAATGTTTTGATTAGTTAAATTCAAATTGGATCATGTCTTCTGATTGTAGCGCGTTCTATCTTGTTTCTCATCGTTTGGAGTGTTGGATCTGCCACGTCAATTAATGAAGCTTGATCCAACGCTCCTGGTTTTTTCTGATTTTAATTCTTTTCCTTTTATTTTTTAAATTGATTTTTATTTGAAAATTCATAGTAATTTCATTTTTTATCCAAAAAAATCCCAAAGTAATTTCTAAAATTCTGTTTTATTTTTCTTCATCTGATTTTTATTTTTCCATATTTTATTTCATTGATTTTCTATTTTTCGTGAATTTTCTATTTTATACTTTGTTTTAATTGGTTTAAAAATAATTTTATGCATTTTTTAATTCTGAAAATTTTATTTACGGTTCTCACTTTATTCCCAACCTTCGTTAATTCTCTTGGCCATTTATTTGGTATTTTGAAGGACTTTGTGGATTTTCCATTTTATTTCCATTTTAAAAATCATTTAAAAATACCTTTAATGCATTTTTTATTTCATTTAGTTACATTTTAAATTTTTTTGACCTTATGGACTTCTGTTGGCCTTGGATCATCATGATTTTGACTTCAAGTATCATCAAACTCAATGGATCTTGGGTGTTGATGGGGTGAAAACCCTAATCCACCAAAATGGATGATTATTTATGATGATGAATTGATCAAATTTTTTATTCAATTTGGGTTTGACCTCTCTTGTCCCCTTTCTTCTTCATCCCTTTCTTTTCCTTTTGATCATTTGGATGGATTTCTGTCCGTCTTGTTCATGATGTGTGGATTGGTGTTTGATGAACTTTCGTCATTTCAAACCTACCTTCTAAGTGATCATGAATCATTTAAGGTATTTTGGATTGATGCATAAGTTTATCCTAAGTATCATGAAATGTGGATTGAAGTAATTGACCATCATTGTAGCCTTTGTGCTTGATCATCCCCTTTGTTTTTGTTTTTCTTGTGTGGCATAACTTTAGGAGAATGATTTACATATCATTTCTCTAGCATGTATTAACACATATATTATTATTGACCGGCCTCAAATAGTTGTGACTTCTACATAAGTCCAATTACGATTGCTTAACATAACGCTAAATTTGTCCCAAAGGCAATGGCATTTTTATAAGTGGGATTGTAAGTCTCATATTCCTCATGGTATTGTGTGAAAATGGTTCTCCTTTTCCATTTGTGAAAGCTAATGGCATACTTGTTGATCGTTATCCAAGTTGGAGCCCTTCTTACAAATGATGCATAGGTTCATATTTTCATGCTTGTGAGTGGATAGTTGAGTGTTCTCCAAGAAATGACCAAAGACATCTTTTCATATTTACTAACATCCCTTACTAACTCTTCACTTGTATTAACTTCTATTTTAATGTCATTTACCTTATGATTTTATTTTATGTCATTTACTTTATACTTCATGTTTAGCATTTCATATTATATTCTTTGTGTTTATGTCATTTTATTCGTTATCCATTTGGACCTTTCTTTATATCTTTGTAAAGAAAACACTAATAAAGAAAAACCTAAAAAGATCTTGTTTCTCCTAACTCATGGACTTCTGGTTACTATCCTTGGCATCATTGTGGAGTTATGGACTTAGAATTAGGCTTTTGACCTTTCTTTGGGACTTGTGACCTTGGAATCCATCTGATACCTTTGATTTAGGATCTCCTTTTGAGGACTTTGATTGGGTACTTTTGTTTCATCTGACACATGGATTACTAATTTCTTATTTTGCTTGCTTGAGGCTTAATCCAAAGGAGGGAATTGTTGCTTGACTTATGTCAAAAAGCTTGTTATCTCTTGGTTAGATCTTTCTTCTTTAGCTTTTACTTTACTGCTTTAGGATAGTCTCTTCTTCTCCTCCCCCTTCATTAATTTTCAAAACTTTCTCTCCTTTTTTAAAAACCTTCTTGCTTTCTAACTTGAACCACTTTCTCAATAAACCTTGACTTTGGTCAAGTGATTTTCAAAACCATTTTCTTAATAAATGACAATCCATCTTAAGCATATTTAGACCAATATCAAAAGACTAAAAAATTCCTAACTCATTCAAACCATTTTGTGCCCTTGTGTATTTTTCCTTTTAAACTTTTTCTCAAGGCATTGGACATAAGTCATTTCCATAGTTGAGATATAATTCTCCTACCTCCATAGTATTGATGATAATTTTTTTCCATTTATGGTAGCTAGTGGCATACTTGTTGATCCCTATCCATGTTGGAGCCTTTCTCATGATGATGCAAAGTACTCATACTTGTGGGTGACTAGTTGAGTATTCTCCTTAAATTGACAAAATGTCTTTTTCCATAAAAATGAATCAAGACAAACTTCTTTGGTTATTTTTACCATGAACTATGAGGTTTTGATCCTCTATTGCACTTTGTTGGTACGTAGGCATGAGACTTTAGAAGTCTTGGCAAACACCTAATCATATTAAAAAAATGATTCTTTTTCCTTCCCTTCAATCTTTTAATAAACAACACCTTTTTCAAGCTAAAATATGCATGTTTTCAAGCTAAAATATGCATATTTTCAAGAAGGTTCCCATGGAGTACCATGGATGTTTAGGGTTATGATACCTTCCCTTTGTATAACTAACCCTCATACCCTTGTTCTCTTTTTGTTAGTTTTAATTTAAATCTTCTTTGGGTTTTGTTCGTACTTTTCCCCTTTTCCTTTGGAAACAATAAAAGCGCGGTGGTGACTCTTGCTTTACGAGTTAAGTTATCGATAACTTAATCTAAAAAAATTTACCGCTACAGTGGGCATGTGGGTCCTCATCCAAGCATGTAGTAGCAGAGCACAACAAAGGAAGGTTCCCCATTTCTTCTCATGACGAGTATGAGGGGTATGGTAAATGTTTTCCAAGAGGAAAGACACTGGGTTGCCTGATAAGAAAATCTCTACTGCCAAATGATGCACAAAATTGTCGATATTTGGAAAAGGTACGATTCCATGAACCAGAAGTGCTAAGACAACATAAAATGCACCCAATTTTTAAGCTTTTAGGAACTTCCATGCATAATTTCTAACAACTTCCTCGTAAACCCCTTGAAAATTCCCTTGGGTGCCCAATTGGAAAATACTCCGTTAACGTCAAGACCCAAGACTGGTGTTATCTTAGCTGGATGATAAATATTGGTCAAGAACTCACCGGAGCACCGTGTCGGAACTTCAGGTAAGCTTCTCTGAACTTCTCAAAACTTCTTCTACATGAATCTTCTTCTCCTCAATCTTCTTCTTCTTAGTGAATTTGAGAAACCGTATGAGTACAGAGGGATTTCTGAGTTCTGAGTGAGAGGAAGACTGTGAAGTGTGGGAAAGGGAGAGAATTAAATTCAGTTGAATCAATGAATGGTTGAGAGAGTGAGCATTGTTGAGAGCTCTAAAATTATGGAGTGGGTGATGAATGAAGAGTGTGGAGTGATCTGGATTTTGGGAAGGTTGAATCTGCACCCAACTGAGAGTGTAGTGAGGGATGAATTTATAGTCATACAGTTAACTGTAGGATTTAACTTTGTTAAATGGTGGTTTGCAACTGAATTTAAGGTTGTTACATTGTCAACTTCAGTCATAAGTTAGTTAGGTTTGTGGAATTTTGTTAGTAAAGAAAACGATTCAATTTAGTGAAAAATGAAAATATTTTGTTAATTATTAAGTTGTCAGTTGGTGAGGTTGATTGGTGAAACTCGATTTTATGAAAATGAGATGTTGGTTATTAGTGAGCCTTGAAATGTCAATTGTTGTTGATTCCTTTTTTGATCCTTATTTTCACTTGATGATGGCTTGTTGGATTTTGAGTTAGACATGGTTTAATATTGAATTGTTGACTTGATTTGTGGCAGGTTGTATTTTTACTGAAAAAGGGTCCTACTGCAGTGATGTTAATTGTTATAGCCTGCTGAATGATTTTTGTTCACCTATTAGTTGGTTATGTGAGGTCGTGTGTTAGTGATGCGTGTTATACTATTAAATGATTCATTGCTGACATGTGATGCAGGGCTTGTGAATGATGCTTTGACATGTTGAGTATTATGAATCGTGAGTTGCTATGGATTTAGGTAGAAGTAGGTCCTGACTAATGCAGCAGAGCATTTAGTTCATGCTTTAGGTTTGCATTGCATCTTGGTTTCACTTGGTTTCTTGGTTATGCAATTCTGACTTGCTTCATGTCTTGCATAACATCTTGCATTGGCTGCTGATTGATTGTAGGTTTGTGCATTGGTGTTTGTTTGTTTCTATGTCAAATGCTATGAATGGTTTGATGCTTGCTTGTAGTTATACCTAATAGTCTCACATGTTTAGTGTACTCTTGGTCTGCTAAGTGAGTACAATGTTATATGATGTATATTGGTTGATTAGCTTGCCACATGTGTATGGAAACAAAGGCTGCAATGAATGTTTGGTGAATTGAATTTGGTATGCAGTTCTGAATTGGTTGAATGAATGCATTATTTCTAGGTAATGAATGTCATGGTGAGCTTTGCAAGTTGCGTAGTTACTATGTTTTTCATGAATGTAAGGTGTATGTTATGACTTGATATGGCTTGCTTATGTTGGATTGAATGTGTATGCTAATCTTAGTCATTATGGTGAATGCAGAATTTGGTTTATGCCAAGATAAAACCTTGGTTTGGTAAGGAAATATGCTTGAACAAGGCATGGCAAAGTGAAGTGCAAAAGATAGACTTTCTTGCTTAAGAAGCCAATGTGATTAGGGAAGCTTATTAAATCATGTAAGAATGAGGATGTGATGTAATTAGGATTAGATTTAGGAAAAGAAATTATGGATGACTTTGGTCAACTGGTTGACGAAAAAGTTAATGGTCGACCAAAAGTCACCATTTGTAAAAAAATATAAATTTCTTTATTTTTGTTATGTAATAACATGTTTATGCTATTTTAAGAATGGATGACCAATATTAGGATGAAATGTTCCATGATTGCATGTAAATAATTTTGTTTTTTTGAATGAATTTCATCTAAAAACCCAGTTTGAATCATGACTAGAAGTAAATGAATCCATCTCCCTTTGAAAATATTTTAATTATGCATGATAAATCAAGGATTAAATGGAATAGAGCAAAGGGATGAACCAAGGGTTAATGGCATGAAATTCACAACAATTCATACTAGGACAATGAAGCACAATGGACCAAAGGATCAAGAACCAATGCAACCATGAACCATGAATCGCTGACCATGGGCCTAGAACCAATGGATTAGGAATGACCAAGTAAAATGCACATGTATGGATGCTTGAACAAGGCCTTGAGTCAGATGAAGTCTCAACCATATAGGCATGTAGATTAAGTGGATGATTCCCATGATCACATGAAGTATTTGATGATGGTTGATGCATGATATGATAGTCAGACACCTATTCCCCATGAATTAGGGTTTCACACAAACACAAGGTGAAAATTCAAGCCACAAGGCACACCAGGGCCATACCCTCGTTGATTAGGGTTTCAATTGGGGCATACCCCTCAAACAAGACTTTGAATTAACCCATATGCTTGATAGGCCAATCTTTAATGCATGAGTCCCAAGTTAGGGTTTTGATAGCCAAGACAAGGCCCAAAGAACATCTATAAGGCCCCATAACCAAATCATCCTGAAATTAGGGTTTGAACTCTCTGAGTAGTACCATGATGAGATCTTATTGAATCCATGCTTCAAAGACCCAGAAATTAGGGTTTCATATCCCTTATGATCAAATGGATAGCCAAGTCATACCTTTAAGCTTTGATCCACACACAAACCCTAGATTTTCAAGCCAAGAGCTTTGAATCTATAGTGATCAACTATCAAGTATTAATGGATGAATGATATACATGAATGAAGTATGAATGTATACAGATGATTCCCCAGTCAAGGATTGAACGAAAGGATGAAAAGGGGAGGGAAAACTTTGGGGTATGACACTAGGTACCGAATTATTTTCCAAATTAGGAACATGAGCAAAAGAAAATATTTTCTGGTCAATCAACTCTTAAACTTTAGCTTTGAAGTCCTTGCAGTTCTTAGTCGTATGACCTTCTGAATTAGCATGAAAGGCGCACCTAGAATTCCTGTTATACCAGGGCCTATGTGGTTGTGGCATCGGCGATAAGGCTCTTGGCACTTGAAACAGACGAAAATGAACTTGATTGTGTCGCATGATCGAACATACAATAGAGTCATCACCAAACTTTATTTATCCCGAGAGAGGGAAGGGAAAATATCGATAAAACTCAACGGGAACAGAAAAAAAGGTTAAGTAAGTCAGTTATGCAAGGGGAAGGTATTAGCACCCCTCACATCCATGGTACTCCAACCATTTTGATTGTTCTTACTTGGATGGGTGTTACTTTCTTCATGCACTTGCAAAATAGAAAAACGGGTTAGAGAGGGAATGCTCGAGGAGGATTGGGTCCCTCATGCCTATGTATTCTCATGGTGTAATGAGAAAGTCAGAGTCTCGTAGTTCGTGGAACCAGAGAACGAAAGGTGGAAAAGAAAGAAAAGTGTTCGCTAAGGACTCACATCCTCGTGCCTACCTGTCCTCATAGTGCCATGAGGAAATCAGAGCTCCGTAGTTTGGAGGATAAAGACTGAAGAAAGAGAAAGATATGATTGTGGGTGGTGTTTAAACCAAAAGGAAAGGGCTTACCAAAGCACTGGGACTGACATGGTAAGGAAGGAAAGCATGAACTTGTCAAATAACTGAGACAGACATGACAAGGATATTACCAAAGCACGGGGATTGATATGGTAAGGGAATGATGTCTAAACCAAGAGAAGAAGGGGTTTAACTATAAAGATTTATCCCAAAATAGAGGTATATAACCATGAAGGTGTCAACCTGAATTATGGTGTCAAAACCAAGAAAGAAGGGGGTTAACCATAGAGGTGTGTCCCGAAAGGAAGGAAAATTGCAATGGTGTTTAAACCAAGAGAGAGGGTTAACCATAAAGGTGGTGTCCCTAAAAGGAAAGGGGGTTAACCATAAAGGTGGGTCCCTGAAAGAAGTTACAATGGTGTTTAAACCAAAAGGTTTTGAAAAGAGGAGCCATGAGGTTAGTTGTTGACTTGATAGTGAATTGATTGGAATTGCACTAAACTCTGTGAATAGAGTTGAATACTCTGAGCAACTAGGTCATTCATCTTGTATCCAAAATATTCATAATGAGGATAGGAATGCTCCCTCTCACCCCTTCTCTACTTCTTAAGGCTCATGGCATGCAATCCTTATCAATGTCTGACAAGTTATTGAAACAAGTTCTAAGAGATGATGATCTGTGGGGGTGAGGTAAATGGTTAATGCCTTGGTTCCTGATGTCTTGTACTTGCTGAGAGGCTGAAGCTCCAAAGTGACAGAGGTAAGTCTCATTAAGTGGCCAAGATTCTTATGGTCACTTGTGTAGCAGTAAATTCATGATTATCAAGCTATGGATAAGCTAGCGATCAAATAACAAGAGTCGCCACCGCACTTTTATTGTTTCCAAGGGAAAAGGGAAAAAGTACGAACAAAACCCAAAAGTAAGAAGTTTTCAAATAAAAACTAAAAAAAAAAGTCAGAGATTACAGGTAAGGGGTTGGTTACAAAGAGGGAAGGTGTTAGCACCCAAAGTGTCTTAGGTACTCCTAGGGAGCCCTTTTTGTGTGTATATGTACTTGGTATAAAGTTATGTTTACAAACAAATAGAATGGGGGGATGAGAAAAGATTTCATTAATTATATTTTTGTGTTTGGTAAGACCTTCGGTCTTTTGCCTACGTACCAACATAAAAATGAGGGATCAAAACCTCGTAGTTCATGATACAAATTTAAAGTGGATGCATTGCTTTTAACAAAATTAAGTTTGAAAGGCACAAATGCCTAAAAATGGTTTAAATGAGTTAGTTCTTTTTTGGCTTTTTGAAAGTTTAAGTCAAGTATAGTTAAGTTTATTTACAAGTTTGATTTAAGAAAATAAGTTTGAAAATGCAATGGCATAAGGCCAAAGTTTCTATCTTTTTTGCAAACGTGGTCAATGTTTAGAACAAAATAAGTTCAATCAAAGAAGATTTTGAAAAGGGAGGGAGAGATTTGGAAATTAAAGAAATGGGGAGAATATTAAGAGACTATCCTATGTACAAAATTAAAAGTTTAGAGTTGAAAAGATCTGACCAAATGGGTAGCAATCCAATAGACAAAAATGTCAATAGAAACCCAGAATTCCCTTGGATTTTTAGAATCAAGCAACACACAAATGCACAATTATATTATCTTGAATAGCAAGGAATCAAATAAAGATGACCACATCCAAGCTTATCCATTCCATGATCTTCTTCAAGGTAGCCCATGTAACAGATGAATTTCACAAGTCACAGGTTCAAAGTAACAGCTTCACAATGATCATGTTGCAGATGAACTTAGAGAGATCTTGAATGATGTATCAGATGAAGTTTCAAATTGTGAGCACTTGGTTTCTCAATAATTTGGCATTGGCCAAGTCCTTTAGCATAGGAATGTTGCCTAGATTCTATGTCCATTTGTCCAAGTTCAAGCCAACAGTCCACACAAAAGTTTTTTAGGGGTTTTTGTTGTTATTATGTACATTAATGGTCAAAGACCACACAAACAAACAAATTATACACAAACAAAATATATCACACAATATGGATCAAATGGACAAAGTGAAAATTGTATTAACATAAACAATTAGAATGATATGAACAATGGTAAATAAAATAAAATGCTAAAAGTAAATTGCATTAAGGTAAATAGCTTGAATTTAAAAGTTAGTAGTTAATAGGTTAGAAGTTAGTATTGTTTTGCTTTTGCTTTTCATTTTAAGACATTCTTTGGAGAACACTCAACCCACTTATCGCAAGCATGGATCCTTGAACCAAGACATCTTCCAAAGGAAGGAAAAAAAGCCAAGTTTCCACACAATACCATGAAAGAGGGGAGACTTACAATCTCACTAACTAGAATGCTTATGCCTTTTGTGTCACAAATTTAGCGTTATGTTAAGCAATCGTAATTGGACTTATGTAGAAGTCATAACTATTTGAGACCGGGCAATAGAGTTTTTGTGTTAATGCATGTTAGAGACATAATATAATAGACTATTCTCATGAAACATACCACACACAAAAAGAATATGCAAAAGGTGTGGCCTAATCTCATCCATACTCATGTTAATTTTTCAATCAACTAGCCTTAGGATTTTGAGATATCATAGGGCAAATGGAAAGAATGAATGAAGAATGAGAATGAGATGAAGTGGGAGGGGAATGAACCAAAACACAAATTGGTCAAAGGAGTACTTTTACCAAATTAATATCATCCATTCATTTTGGGAGATGGAATGTACATTCCATCAATCCCCTAAATCCAATGATATTAACTCAACAAAGTCAAATCAACCTTGACCAAGGCCCAACAACAATAGTCAAACACCAACAAGTCATCACAATTGGTCAACAAAATTAATTGGCATTTCATGAAATTAGAAATACCAAAATAAGGCATTTAAATTAAATATGGTTTGTCCAATTCCTAAAATCTCATCAAAACACCAAAAAATGGCCATGAGATTTATCATAGGTCAAACAAGGTCAAAGGACCTTGGAGAAAAAATTTCATAATTTTTGGACATTGAAAAGTATTTTTAAACAATTAAAAACAAATGAAAAATCAATTAAATCATGAAAAATATTAATAATGATCCAAAAAATAATTTTAATTCAGAATATGATAGAGAAAATTATTTAAATTTTTTTGGTGAAACTCTCATATTTTTTGGATCAATATTAAAATTAATATGAATTAATGAAAATAAAAAGATTAAAATGAAAATTAAATGATCAAAAAAAATGTGGACCACTTGATCTCCCTTATTAATTGAGGTGGCAGATCAAGTGGTCACAAGCGCGCAATCCACGATACGCATGAGTCAGCGCACCACATGAAAGGTAATTCAAACCAACACACGAGATTATTTCATTTCAAAAGGATCATGTGACTCTAAACACGCCAACTCACCACCGGAGCTACAGCTCCGGTCTCCTTCTCAGGAGAGCCTCGCCGGACTAGTTCAGTCATAACCATCAGCAAAATTAAAAAGAAGGACATGATTTTAAAGTAAAAATGGCACTTAGCATGAATCTGACCTCAATTTATCCTAACTCCAAGTACACTAAGAGATACATGGAGTTGAAATTTGAGGTACATGAACTGAGTTGCTTCGATTTGGCCTTAAAGCAAAACAATCTTCTTGCCTACATTGGTAGGACTTCAGACAACCAAGGAATCAAGAGAATTGAGCAAGATTTAGAGAGAATCGAAGAGATTAAAATTTCTGGAAAATACCTTCAATGTAGGTCTGGATTCAACTGTTCTTGCCTTGGCTCATGCTTGATCTCACTCTAAATGCTTGCAGAAGAAGAATTGAAGGCTTAAAAGGTCTTGGATCCCTGGAGTTTTGAATCTCAAAACAGTGAGAATTCAAACTCAATTTCAAGTGAAATTCTCAGGATTATCCTTTGGAATGAGAGGGTTAGAGGTTTGGGATCAAAGTTGACGCGAATGTCTCTGAAATTCTGAGCATATGGAGCTCTATTTATAGCCAATTCAATTGATATTTGCACACTTGAAATGAACTTCCAAAATTAGTAATGTATGATGCATGAGTGCATGGGCGTGTGCAGGCCCATGAAATCACTCTATCTGATCCATAATTGAGTGTAAGCAATGCTGAAGTCATGTTGGAATGCTAGGCAATTGTGCATGGATGTTTGAAGTTCAATCTTGCCAAATGATGATACCATGTTCAAGCCATGCACACCCTATTCATTTCTTGTCCAAAATGGATGAATTTGGGCTTTCTGGAAAGCTTAGATCAAGAAGAACAACTTTCATGTTCAACACTTTTCCATTTGGAGCTTACAACTTGAACAATTTTGAGGTGGAAGTTTGGAAATTTTAACATATTTAAAAGTTTTCTAAGTCTCAAGCCATATGTCTCAATATTCCACCTTGCTTAACTTTTTATGTGAGCTTCAAATGATAAAAGTGTCTTCATCAAAGTTGTAGATCTTTCAAAGACCTTTAAAATGGTCACCAATTTCATGTCATTTGGATTTGAAATAATAGATTTATGCATTTTTGAAGTTTGGAAAAGTCACTTGATCAATGATATAGGTCAAAAGTGACCTATAATGTAACCTCATATCACATGCTCAAAAAATTTGAATCAGCTCTCACTACAAACATCAAAGTTGAAGTAGACATCTTGAAATTGATTGCGCAACTCTTAAATCTTCATCTCATAAAAATTGAGCAAGTTATCGCCTTGGGAAGTTGACTTTCAAATTAGGGTTTAGACAAAATGACCTATAATGTTTCAACATAGAAAATGATTTTCCAAGCAAAACTAGCTCTAGGTATCAACATGAAATTTGTTTGTAATGTAATTTAGAGTAAGTTTTCTCTTGGAATCATTTTCATATGGTGTAAATTGTAGGAGATAGGGTCTAGGGAGACCCAATTTTTATCAGATGATTTCATCTGGCCAACCACCATCAACCAACTTGCTAACCTTCAACTCTCTTGACTTTCTAGGCTCATGGTAGACCATATATGCATAAGATGATGAATTTTGAAGTGCCCCTTGAGAAATTTGATCAATGGGTGAGATAGCTTGTTGGAGAAGTTACTCAAGATACCTAGTCAAACTAGGGTTTCCAAGGCAAATTACCCCCAAATTCTTCAAGAGTGCTTGATCAATATAACATGTAGAGATCATTGGGACTCATATATGATGCTCATAACCATTCTTGTATCAATCCTTGGTTATGCTCTTTGTTCATGAGGGTCTCAAACCCTAAATATGGACTTGATAGATCAATGGAGATCATGCCCTACTGTAGCACCTCAAATTTGCACCCTACCATTGTACATACATCTTCATCATTAGGTCATTAACATAACATAGTCCATTGCATAACATTGCATTGCCTTTTGCCCAAGTGCAAGTTCCTCAGACAAATTAGGTCAAACTGGTCAGGAGATCAGGTCAAACAAGCAAGCATGTGCAATTTCCAAGGAGACAAAGCCCTAAGGTTGGTTTATCAAGTTCATATGGTCTAAGGATCATTTTGAAGTGGATTGGCCAAAGATTGGATGCTCAAAGCTCAACAGTCAAGCTGAATTTCCTCAGAAACCCTAGAAAGTCAACTGTGGTCAACTTTGCCTGATTTTATGGATTTGAAGGTGGGAGATGGTTTGAAAGGCTTCATTCATGTCCATACAAGTCTCATTTGACATATCAAAGATCAAGGTTGAAGAAAATAAAGTCAGATCAAAAGTTTCCTAAAATGGCATGTGACCTGTAATTGGAAACTGCCTAAAATGGAAAGTTTTGCTCCTCAAAATTACTTCATCATACAAGCTTCAAATGGAATTTTGTCCAACATGAAAGTTGAAGATCTTGTTCTCACCTTTCCAAAAAGTCCAAGAACATGAAATTCCCATGTGTGGTTGGCAAGATATGATCAAATCATTTTCAGAAAATGGTGAACTTCAAAAGGCCATAACTCATGAACCATTTGGCCAAATTGGGTGATTCTTTTTTGAGCAAGTCACATTTGACATGTACTATCACATTGCATCATTACATTTCATCCAAAATCAACACATAAAAAGGTCATTTTTCAAGTGAACCATTTAAAAATTGGTGGGAAAAATAGTGATTTTCAAAAATACAAGGCATTTGCACTTCAAACCTTTTCCAACACATTCCAAATGACAAATATGACTTGCTCAAACTGCATTTTTACTGTTGCATTGGCTACAATTGGAAAGGGCATTTTGGCCACTTTGCTTAACATATGCATTACACTAATCCACTTGAATTTTTGTTAATCTTGATTAATAACTGGATTAAGAGGTGGTATAAAGGCATAATTGTAACAGAAACTCTTAATCAGATTTCATTTTCTCAGATCCAAACTCCAAAATTCACAAATTCTCTCAATTTTCTCCATTTTCCTTCACATTTTTTTCACTCTTTCATCAAGAATTCATCATTGTTTGTGCTATTTCTTTTGTGAATCATCAATTGCAGGTGGATTTGGACTTCTGTTTGAAGCAATTGGAGAAGAAATCGTGCTGAATCCAACTGTTGCAAATCTTGAGCTTCCATGGCAGTTGGAAATTTCATCATCATCGTGCGTTGTTGAGTTGAGCTGCACCTTCCATACACCTCCTGAAGCATCCTAGAGTATCTGTTTTCACCAATTAGGACCTGAAGATCACGATTCCAGCACTGCAAGCATCAAGAGGTAAAAATTCGAAACCTCTAATTCATGAAATTGACATGTGGCTTAGGTAGAGTGTGCAACATAGAGTAGAATGACATTTGAATCGTGCGATTTCATCCAATATTCATCAAGAAATCTGGATCTAAAGTTTGAATGTCAAAACTATTTTTGATCGAATCTTTTTGTGTGTTGATTTCTGGACAAATTCATGTTCATATTCGTGATCCTTGTTGAACACCGGTTCCAACCATATATGGCGTGATGATTTTCATGAAGATTTGGTTATGGTGAGGATTTCTGTGCAAGAACACCAAGAACACTCTAATTTCCCTTCCAAAACGCGTGTTTGATCCAATTGGCCTGGCTTCGTTTCGAATTTTCTGTTTCTCGCGTCCTTCAACCAATCAGGAAGCGCCAGGCGTTTTAATGAAGCGCTGCGTTTCATCGCATCGCTGGATAATTACAAAAACGCCACTGCCAGCAATTAATTCATTTTAGGTTTTAAATAATTATTTCATTTTTTCACCTAACTTCAAAAAATCATAAAATGTTCATGGATGATCCAAATTGAGTGAGGATTTTTGCATTCATCTCCAAATTTTCTCTAGTTTTATTTAGGTATGATAGTCAAAGTTGTGCCTGGCTGATTTTTTGACTTTGCCTAATGCCTTTGATCATGTATGCTATGTGTATATGTTTTACCATTTCCTTCATGAAATCTTGATGCCTTATCCAAAATGTGTGAAATTTTATATGCATGTTCTTGACTCTTTCCTGGTGATTTTGGTATATAGTTTGCTAATTTTGAGTCCCTGGTTAGAGAGATATGATGTGATCAAGTTGAGTGTGACAATTTGTGTCACACTATGTTATGCCATGTTCATGAATTTTGTTTCCATGCCTATGCTATGTCATTTTCCCTGGATTTTTGCATGTGATTACATTTGTATGTCTAGTTTAATCATGATTGTTTGTAGGATTTGTTGATCAATTTCCTATTTGATTGGGATTTTTGTTTGCTGTTTAGTCATTTTTAGGTTTTTCTTGAGTGATCAACTTACATGAGTTGTGAAATTCTCATTCCTTATCACATGAAGATGAAATTTGGTGGAGTGGTTCTTAACATGCTTAGCTTCATTTTGGGTTTGGTCTCATCCATTTATCATTTGTTTCCACTGTTTTACATTTGCTTGAAGTTGATGCACCTTTTGTGGCCTTGGTTGAGTTTGTTTTTGCATACCATGATTTGTTGAATTTAATTTCCATACTTCCCATTATCCAAACAACATGAAATGTGATATGTAGCTCATTGAATGTGTTCTGTTTTGGCTGGAATTTTTGTGGAATTTATTGAGCTATTTTGGTATTGATTTGATTGTAATCATTCTGTTTGCTCATATGTGGTTCACACTTGCCTACTTTGGCCTAAATTGTGTATGAAATGGATTTGGTACATAGTTTTGATGTGAGACCAATTAGATTCTATTCTTGTTTGATTAATCTTGGTTTTGATCAATTTTTACTTGCTGTTTTGAATTTTTCATCTCCTTTTTACCCTAGGCTTGCCCTAGTGGTCTTGTATCTCATGTTTGAATGTGATTTTCAGGTTGAAGAAGCATTTGCTTTAAGGAGAGTAATTCAAGTTGATTGAGTTTGGTTTATGTACTTGTTATGGATTAACTTGGTTTATTTTGTAGGATGCTTGGCTCACTTGAGTTGATTGTGCTTTGCACATTGCATTGTTTGATTGTACATTGTTGATTCTTATCTTGTTGGTTTAGACTTTGTGATTGGGATGCTGATTATATTTGATTAATTTCAGGTACCATAGTCGCTTTAGTTCCTTGAGAACTAGCTTGCTTTGCTTTGCTTAAGCATTGAGATAGACTCTCTTGTCTCCATGTAGTCTGGAAGACCTGGCCTGTTACTTGGCCAGGCACCTGTCTGAAGTCCTCCTTAAGAGGCGATGTTTGTGCTTGTTTACTTTTGTCCCCAAGCAGGTAAAGACCTCTATGAGGCAATTGGCGGATAAAAGAGATATGCAATCTATCTCCCACTATTCTGTTGAGTCGTCCCTCTGCTCACACCACTGTGTTGATGCATTGAGGACAGTAACCCAAGATCTTGTACAGTTGTACAGTTGAGTCAGTGTCTTAAGTGTAGAAGGGTTCCCACTTTCTGGACCCACACTTCATTGTCTGAAGCTCTCCCTGACCAGGGATAAGAGCTGTCAAGTCTCATCTTCACTCACCTTTCATCAGCTTCACCTTGACCCTCAATGTCAAGGTTAAGAGCTAACCTCACCTTGATACAGAGGCTTGTTTGTCGAGGTTGACATGACCCCTCGACTAAAGCCTAGCCTTGATGTTTGAGCCCCTTGTTGGTGTGTTTATTTCATGTTGTATATGTTTGTGTGGTGTAATTGTATCCCCTAGGTTTGCTAGACTCCGCGTAGTCTCGTTTGCATGTCAATTAAGGTAGCACGGTTCCTTCGTATAGGACTTCCTTTCTTGCTTGAGCTTTCCTAAAGCACAAACAAACATTATCCCCTCTTAAGGATACGTCAACTCCTTCTACTACAGATGAGTAAGTCTCCAAAGGTCGAGCATCCGGTAGATTGCGTAGTGACGTTGTCCACTTAAAAAACACAAACCAACAGGAATAGTTTAGCCGAACTACGACAACTCTGATTCTCATGTCCAGATGAGATACGTAGGCACGAGATGCGATGTCTTGTCGAGTTTGACTAACAACTAACACTAATTCTTTTCTCTCGCCCTCGTTGCGATTGAGACCTTCCCTTTCTCTTGCCCTAGTTGCAATCGAGACCCTTCTTCTTCCTGTGTGTGTTAGGAGATGGATGTGAGCCCAGCGATTGGC
Source organism: Lathyrus oleraceus (assembly GCF_024323335.1). Classification (NCBI taxonomy): domain Eukaryota; kingdom Viridiplantae; phylum Streptophyta; class Magnoliopsida; order Fabales; family Fabaceae; genus Lathyrus; species Lathyrus oleraceus. The sequence continues at coordinate 283,244,647 of NC_066580.1, forward strand.
ATTCCGTATCCTATTGTTTGTTGTGTGCTTGGAGTCCGGTATAAGTCCATCAAGTGGCATCTGGTTTCCAGTGTGGGTGCGTTTTGGTTCGGAAGCTGATGTAAGTCCAGCGATTGGCATTCGGGTTCCATGTTTGCCCTTGCCTGTGTGGTTTCGTGTGCGTGTTAGTCGAGCTACGAATGCTCTGATTCTTCTCCGTCCAAGAAGATACGTATGCATAGGATGCGACATCCTAGCGAGCATGTGTTTTCCCCAGTCCGAACTACTTTGACTCTGATGTCTATGCTTGATAGACTAAGTAGGCCCAGGATGCGATATCCTGCCGAGTTCAGTCTCGTTTGTTTTCTTGTGTCTCTTTCAGCCGATGTGTGTTTGAGCAGTGTTTTAGCAACCATTTTCCTTCCTATTGTGCGTGGATCCCGTCGAGTACGACGGATGCGTAGGGGTGCTAATACCTTCCCTTCGCATAACCGACTCCCGATCCCATTCTCTTTGGTCGCGAGACCATGCTTTTCCCAGGTTTACTCTGAGCGTTTCCTTTCCCTCTTTTGGGATAAATAACGCACGGTGGCGGCACTGTTGTTTTCGTTTTCCCGCCGGTTTTTCGCGTAATGCGACACCTACCTACAAACGAGTTAAGCAAATGCAAGGAAATATTTTTGGTATTTTGGTTAGTGAAATGATAAAATACAAGTATGATACAATCACATAGTGCTTGGTGATCTCTCCCAAAACAAATCCAATGAAAGAGGGGTAAGGAGGATGCCAAGGTATGATCCCAATGCTAATGCTTATGATGAAATTGCATGAGGGATCTTAGGGTCAAAATTGAGGTCTTACAACTTGACAAAGACAAAGGGAACAAAAGAAAAGTCAAAGGATCTAGTTGATCAAATAGAATTTGATCAAACTAAATCAAAGGAAATGGAACGAGTGGAAAACTCAATGAATGATCCCGATACAGAATAACCTAGGGTCTCATTGTTAGGTAGCTCAAGAGAAAGCCATGTGGGTGCAAAGTGTACTGAGCTAATCTCTCATTGTTAGGTAGCCTAAGAAAAATCCATGTGTGTGTTCTAACGTGTGATAACCCAAACATATGAATGTGATAAGAAGAGGCATAAACCCAATGAACAAAAACAAGGTCACAAAGCCAAAATCTCAACAAGTTCAATAGTAGGACCAATTCAAAGTCAAATTCTTCACAAGGTCCATGAATCCAAGGTCACTCTAAGTCAAGCAAATGGTTTAAGGCCTAAGACTAAAGTCTAAAGTTAAAAGTGTGGGTATCACTCAAAGTCAAGCATAGGTCCTAAGGATCAAGTTAATTCATTTTACCATGTTTTGATTGATTGAGAAGGTGTCAAGCAGATCAAACACAATATAAGTATTATAAGATGAATAAGACAATATGAACAATATAAAAATGAACAATGTATGAAGTAAGATGATGACTGAGACATAAAAGTAAATTGCATAAAGTAAAGGCATTAAAGTCAATGACATGAATTAAATGACAAGAATTAAATGGTAAGAATTAAATGATAATAAAGTAAATTCAATGGTTGATGGTGAGAGTTAGTAGTTAATTGATTGTGTAGGAAAAATTTAGCGTTATGTTAAGCAATAATAAGTAGGCTTATGTAAAAGCCATACCTATCTGAGGCTGGCCAATAACAATTTATGTGTCATGCATGTTAGAGAATTAACACAAGTTAATCTCCTAAAAGAAGTAACACAATAGTAAAAGTAAAAGAAGAAAGTAGATGAATAAAGTCAAAGTGAGACATGACTCAAGTGTTTTACTTAGGATCTACTATCATACAAGTCAATGGACTCAAACATATGGCTCAGTAAGGAATAATATATCTTTGATCCAAAGTGTCAAAAATGATTCAATGATCATTTATCAACATATTTGAAACAAAGAAGATTGAATTTTCATATATGGATGACTTGAAATGTAGAAGCATTGATCAACCAAGTCAACAACTCAAGTCAAAAGCATCAAGTGTATCAAAAGTCAAACAAAAATGTGAGTAAAAATGATTAAAAATGGAAATTAAAGAGAAAATCTCAAACTATGATCAAAATGATTCAAAAATGCTTGCAAAAATTACAAAAAGTCCCAAATATTATGCACGAATAGATCTCAAAGGTTGGATGCAAAAACTTTTGAAAATGGTTAAAAAATATATTGGAAAAGGAAAATAAAAAGAAAATTAAATTACAATAACAATAAATGCAAAATTGGTTTTAAAATGAGTGAGAAATTAAATTAGAAAAGAAATGAAATAAAATAAAATAAAATAAAAATAAATTAAAATGAAATAAGGCGCCAATGCCTACCAGAGTCAAAAGAATTTGTTGTAAGGCTATGATTGGTTGAAATTCAAAGTTGGCACCAAAACGCGCGCAACCTCACTTCATTTTCAACCTTGGATTCGATTTCTGCAATTCATGAACTCATGGTTTTAGAAACACCCAAGCATGGCATTAGCTTCACAACACTTCACCGGTCATGTCTCCTTGCATCAGAGTCATTGGTTGCCTCTGAGTAGAGAGAATTTTCTCAAAAAATAAAAGAACCCTAGTTCTTTAAAATAAAATTAAATGGGGAATAATACTAAAGATAAAATCCCGGTAAGTAAGGGCTTTTGATCAGTGGAGTAGGATGAAGGGTGTGATAACTTGTTTGCTCAAGAATTTAACTCGTCGCTACCTTTTTAGTTGGAGCTTCGAAGGTCAACAATGGTGGATTTGGAGATCTAGTTCCAAGGAGGGTCAAGCCAAGGTAATGCTTCAGTTAGCTTTAGAAGGTACTGATAAAGTATTCTGGGTGAAGATTTGAAGTTAAAAGAGTTTGAATCGAAGAAATGGTTAACTATTTTTTTGAGGTATCGGGTTCAAATGGTTTCAGAGTTTCTTGGATCTCCAAGCATGAAAATAAAGGAAAATGATTTTTTATTTATAGGGAATGTGTTGATAAGCTCACACATGTGAAATGGATCTGAATTCGTGTGAATGGAGTGGGAAAATAGTGATTTGCAATCCATGTGAGAACAAGGGTGAAAAGTGTGACTTGGGCATGAAACCTGGTCGTTTTACACTTCATTCTATGCATTTTATCAAGAAGAACAAGTTTTCACATATGTGGTGGTCCCAGATTGAAGTATGGGTGATTACAAGGTTCATGTCATGCGTGAAATGTAGATTACATGGCACTATGTTTGAGCTTAGGCCAAATGAGATTCCCTCGTGAGTTTTGCAATTTTCTTCATGCCAAATGTTCACCTCATGGAAATGAATTGAATGCAAAAAGAGCCAACTCAAAAAGAGGTTTGAGGAGAAAATGACTAGTGTTGAAAGTTTAGGTCGTGATATGCTTTCTAGGTCAGGCATTTGGTTAAGCAGTCTTGGCATACTTTGGGCATCTTGAGGTCCCAAGTTTATGACACCATAACTTTTGATTCCCTCATGGATTTTGAGCTAAACTTAGGCCAAATGATATTTTGACATAAGTGTAATACCCCAAAATTTACCCTTCATTTTTCCTGGAAGCATGGGATTATGTTTTACACTTCATTAGCATCATATTAGGTCATACTCATTGCATACTGCATTAGGGACATGGAGATCAGGTTTTGATCGATCACTCCTTAACAGAAGGAGCCCACACAAAGCAAGATTGAGAATTGGACTTCATTTTCTAAGTATACAAGTCTCAAAGGTCTCAGGGGGGGTCCAAGTATCTTATTATGGACCTCAGTTCATCAGTGAAGGATTCAAAGCTATCAAAGTGTTCATCTGGATTTAATAAGAAATTAGGGTTTCATGGCTACCTGCAACAGGAAATGTTTGGTTGGAAGTAGAAGAGATCATCCATGTCATGATTAGAGAGGCATCTTGGCCTAGGAAGATTCACAATTATCTCAGAAAGATCCATTGGAGCCAGAAAAGTCAACTCCTGACATTTTGAGAGTGGAATCTCAAAATCCATGCCTAGTGGATCCTACATGTGAAATTTGATCAAGGTTGGATCATGGATTCATCATTTAATCAGGAATTGGAAAAGTTACTTAATTTGGAAATGGTTGACTTTCCATTTAGGGCAAGTTTTCATGATCGTTGCACTCACTTTAAGCCCATTTTGCATCAAGATAAAAGCTCCATTTGAAAATATCTCCAAAAAGAAAGTTGTTCCTCTTGTTCGAAGCTTTCTAGAGATATAAAGTTTTCTCAATTTGGATTAGAATTGAGAAAGTTATGCTTAGTCAAAGTGAGAAATTTTTTTAGGACACTTAGAAAAATTTCTAAGTCCAAAATCTTCAAAATTTGTCAAGACTTCTTGGCCAGTTTTCTTGCACTTCCAGGCATTATTTGAAAATACTTTCTTCACAACAATTGTAAATTTCCATTTCCTCTTTCAAATCCTTTTGGAATCATCTCATTTGGATCCATGGTTTGAGAGATACATTCAATTAAAGTGGGCATCATGACTTGATTTTCTAGGCAGATTTTGGGCCTGGCTGGCCCAATCAGATTTTCTAAGCATGCTGCACAAACCAGACACGTCTTTTTTACCTCTTTTGGCCATGTATTGGACATCCATTCACTTAAGTTTGGCCCAAAATAACAACATTTTACACCTCACTTCACACTTTTATTGTAAATCACTTATTAAAAAGCCCATGAGAACACCTAATCCACCCTATTTAAGAAGCTGAAATCCTAACCCTAAAGGAGCATTGGAATTTCGTGGCAAGGAGGCAAAACTTCATCACATATAAGATTCCATTCCACTTATATTTTCCATTAGGTAATCATCTCTTCCATGGCCATGTTTTGATATATCTACGCTTGCTTACCATGTTCATCACCATTAATCCTTCCATTTTCATATTTCTTTTTCTTATTCAAAATATTTTCTTCGTCCATAAAATCACCCAAAAATATTTTTCACTTTTCTTAATGTTTTAGTTAATTTTATATAATTTTTATTTTTTTATTTTTTTAATATTAATATTTTATTTTAATTATTTATTCTAAATGGTCCATTTTAACACACTTTTTTTATTGATTTTATTTTGATGACTTAAATTTATTGTTAGCATTTGATTTTTCGGATGAAGGTTGACCATTGTCTCATGGTCAACCTGACCTTTTCTTGGAATTTTATTTCACATTTTCAATTTATTTTGGATTTATTTTTGACCTAGTTTGGTTGGTTGACTTTTGGTTTGACTTCTGTTTCATTTCAATTAATTCACGTTCCAATTTTCATTATTTTTAAAATCTTTTTGGGGGATGATGATGTCCTGAACCCACCTTATTTAGTTTAGTTTTCATAATTTTCTTGATTAATTTACTATTTATTCTTGATTTATTTCTAACCTAGTCTTATTAATTGACTTTTGGTTTGACCTATGTTTTGTTTTAATTAATTCACGTGCCAATTTTCATTATTTTAAAAATATTTTTGGGGGATAATGATGTCCTGACCCCACCTTATTTAGTTTAATTTTTCATAATTTTCTTGATTAATTTGCTATTTATTTGTTATTTTTTAAGTTGACTTGAATTTTCAGTTGACTTCTTTATGATCGATGTTTGACTTAGGGATTGCTTATGGCAATTGAAGAGATATTTTGATCCTCCCTCGTTCATCTCATATGCCATGTATTAGAGGCCTTTTACCTTGATTTTATTTGGTCTTTACCTCATTTCCTGATTAAATTATTCAGTGGACCCTTCGTGTGCATATTTTCATCTATTTGATTCATCTGTTATCTTTTATACTTGTTTCTCTCATTCATGCTTTCTATTGCTTGATTATTTAACATGTTCATACTCCCATGCATTGTTTAAATGCTCCATTATTTGATTCTTTGGTTTGATTATATATTGTTTATTTATACGATCTGATTGATAATTGTTGCCTACTTGTATGATGTATGAGGCATATATTCTTATTGTTTGTTTGCCATGAACAATCCCCATTCATAACAAATGTACCCCTCTCCCATAAAGTGTATAATATTTATTTATTTATTTCTTTAGTCACCTGTTAATACAAGAATTAAAACGAACATCCGATAACCATTTCAAAATAAGACCAAAAGCTCGATCCAACGTCGAGTAATCATTTTCAAAACATAACAGAACCAGCACGCATTCATCCATCCTCTTGTAAGTCGATTGCCTCAGGCATCGCCATCTACCTGTAATTCGATTGCCTCCGGCATCGCCATCTACCCTTATCCGTAACTCCTCTCCGCGCTCCATCCGTCGACTCTTGTTCCGTTTAGGTAGCACCCATTAGGTAGAACCCTTTGTATGATAACATAGGTAGTATTCCCCTATTCTTTGCATGCTAACATTAGGTAGATGTTCCCCTTTGTAAATCCTAACACATAGGTCCATATTGCATGACAACTCTAGAGCAGAGCTTCCCCACTTTTAGACCTTCCGTGCGTCTCCGATCTTGTGGCCTGTCAGTCCGTTCTATTACAAAGAGGTAACTGCCCAAGACTTGATTCAGCGAGCTGCGACACCTACTGCTAGGACGTTGAACACACTGCCCACCCTCCTTTGACACAACTGGTGTCCTCTTTTGTAAGTCCATGTTCAGATGGCAATCCTTAACCCCTAGTTAGCCGATCTACGTTTTGCTCTAATTCTCATTCCAAATGAGATACGTAGGCATAAGACGCGACGTCTTATCGAGCACAATTCTCTTTAACCCATAGGTAGCCGAGCTACGAAGACTCTGATTCTCATACTCAGATGAGATACGTAGGCAGTGGATGCGACATCCTTGCGAGTCATTTTCTTTTAACCTTCCTTTTAGTAAACAGTACTTTAGATATACCTACACCCTTTAGACTAGAACGACACTTATGAAAAGGGCTCCCTAGGAGTACCTAGGATGTTTTGGGTGCTTAAAACCTTCCCATTGCATAACCAACCCCCTTACCCAGATCTCTAACATTTTTACTAGTTTTTGATTCGATAAAACTTATAGGTTTTTGTTCGCTTTCTAACCATTCCTTTGGATAAATAGAAGTGCGGTGACGACTCGACTTGTATGGTTTACCTTGGATTTAGTCAATATCTCTAATGGTAACGAATACCCCGCTACAGAAAAGTGGCGACTTTGCTGGGGACTATCATTTTCCTAGTGGGTTTTGCCTACTTTTCATATTTGTTGTATTGTATGGTATATTGCTTTGTGACATATTTTTGTGCAATTTGGGATTACTGTATTGTAATTAATGATTGAATTGTTTGAATATTAATTCCTTGTATGCTTGGTGATCTTCGTGAGATGAGTTCTATACCCGAACTCGAGTGCACTTAGGATATGAGAATGGCATAGTCTTGTTGACTTGTGTGGAGTTATTCCTTAGCAAGTTGACTTCCAAGCCCATTCACTTGGTGGAGGTTATGTTGGGATCAATAATGTCACACGAGTAGTCGTGGTTAGGCATTACTCTTTCCAATATATGCCTTAGAAGCCAAGGACCTTAGTTTACCACGCCCATCTTGGCCTATTTTTAGGACGTAGTGAAAAGATCGTTCAAGTGTAAGATTTGATACGATTGTTACGCGATACTACACTCATAAGAGTCTCTCTTGAGAATATTTGTAGAATACAAGTAGTCGTTTATCCGATAATATCCGAAAGATGGGATGATGACTATGGGAACCTCTTGTAGAACATGATTGTCAGGTTTAACCATAGTACACTCCCTTTGGGTGGTTCTTAACCAAGACTCCATGCTCACGACTCGCAACAAACCCTTGATTCGTGGTTTATCCGTTCTTGTGTATTCTTAATATCAATGGAACTTGGTTGTTGATAAGGTGTAAAACATAATCCACCAAAATGGATGATTGATATTAAGGATGACTTGATCCATCCCATGACCTTTGTGTGGTGTGATTTGCTTGATCCTTGAGTGTGATTGTTGCATCCATGCATTCATGCATTCATACACATCCATATCATCAACAATGAGAAAACTTTCAAGGAACTTAAGAGGCCTATTTGCAAATTTTCAGACATGGATAAGCAAAGAAGGAATACGAAGAAGTACAGTTTCAGACAACCCGACTTGAAAGATTTAAGGAGTTTGACATCCTATGTATTAGATCCCTTCGAATTCAAGGCTCGTCATGGGAAGCTTCTGTCTGTTCTGGCTACTCAAGTCGATGAAGGTCTAATGAGTGTGTTGGTGTAGTTCTATGATCCCTTGTACCATTGCTTCACTTTTCCGGATTTCCAGCTTTTGCCCACGCTTGAGGAGTATGCCTATCTTGTGGGCATACCTATCCTAGACCAGTTGTCGTTCAGTGGCTTGGAGAGAGTTCCTTCTTCTCAAGAGATTGTTGATCCGTTGCGTATAGATGAATCTATTATTGGTGCTCATATGACTACCAAAGGTGGAATTCAAGGTCTCCCGTCTGATTTCCTCATTGATCAAGCTACTATGTTGGGGAAGGCCATGAGTGAGGATGCTTTGAGGCCATATTTGTACTTCTCATCTATGGGCTAGTGTTATTCCCCAACATCGACAAGTTTGTGGATGTGAACGTCATTAGGATTTTCTCTACTCTTAATCCCGTTCCTACTCTGTTGGGTGACACTTATTTCTCTTTGCATATGAGGAATGCAAAGGGCGTTGGTACCATTGTGTGCTGTTTTCCTCTGTTGTACAAGTGGTTTATTTCGCACTTACCTCAGACGCTCGCCTTCAAGGAGAACAAAGGATGTCTATGATGGTCCACGAGACTGATGTCTCTCACTAATGATGATATCTTTTGGTACAACCGTGTATATGATGGTGTGCAGATCATCGACTCTTGTGGTGAATTCTCCAATGTACCTCTTCTTGGTACATGCGGTGGAATTAACTACAACCCTACTTTGGCACGTCGTCAGCTTGGGTTCCCCCTAAAGGATAAACCCAATAACATTCTGTTAGAGGGTGTGTTCTTTCAGGAGGGTAAAGATCCCCAAGGCTTGACGGGGCAGGATGGTCCGCGCTTGGCGCAAGATCCATAAGAAAGGAAGGAAGGAACTAGGTCCGAAGAACTGTATCGCTTTGGAACCTTATACCTCTTGGGTTAGGAGGAGAGCTTCTGAGTACCTCATGCCTTAGGAGTATCCAAGACCCACACCTTTGGTTGTGGTTGGGCCTTCAACCCTACCTAGCCAAGGAGTAGAGGAGTTGAGAGACGAAGACTGTTTGCGTGCTGGGATCCGTGAACGAGAGGAGTTGCTTCAACAGATCAGAGAGAAGGATGCTTTGATAGAGTTCCTTAAGCACCAGGTTATTGATGATCCTGATGACGCATTGACTTCTCTACTTCCTCAGTCTTCCAAGTTTTGGAAGAGGAAGTATGATCGACTCGCCAAAGAGAAGGCAGATATGGAGGCAGCCTATGAGAGGGAGGTGAAGAGGCTTCGTGCAGCTTATCTTCCGGTCTCGAGGGCTTTGGATGATTGCTTCTAGGGATCCATAGGATGTTCATTTTCCTTCTCTCTTGTATTGTATTTGGTTACCAAGACTGTACTTCTTTGGTGTAAAAACAATTCCAAATATTAATTGACGTGATATTTCCCTATGTGATAAGTTTAATATTTCCAAAATTTGCAAATAAGACTCTAAAGTTCCTCTGATATAAAAATTAAATCATAAGCATTGCATGCATCATGTTTATTTATTCCTAGGGGTTTATATCTTCTTCTTGATTCTAGTCGGGGTTTTCTTACACTGTTTATCTAATGTGAGACTGGACTCAAGGGGTAGAATACCCTTTGAAATTGATAAACATGTCCTTGCATTTTCATATTCATTAGCATGTCTTGCATAACAGGTACCGCCGCAATGTTCTCATCTTGTTTGGTATTCCATTATTAGGATAGCTGACTCAGGCATTCACCGATACGGTACCCGAAGGAATCAACAGAGAGTAATGGAAGGTTTACAAGCAGAGCTCGCTGAGATGAGGATTCGCATGAATCAGTTCATGGAAGTGGTCCAAGGAGTGGCTCAGGGACAGCAGGAGATTAGATTGTTGGTACAGGGGAATCCCCCTACTACACAACCGGAGGTTGTGGCTGATCCTCCCGCTGGAGAGGCTAATGGACCCAATGGACCGGGGCCTATCCCAATCCCACATGGCAACCTTGGTCAACAACCCATCCATGATGATCAGGAGGATCAACTCCCCCTTCTTCAGGAGGACTTTGGCATGGGCCATGGTATGGACCCTATGTTTCGGAGACTGGAAGAGAGGTTGAAAGTTGTGGAAGGGCAGAATGCTCTTGGTGTGGATGTTGCTGACTTGGGGCTGGTCCCAGGCGTGAGAGTTCCGCCAAAATTCAAAGTCCCCGTGTTCGATAAGTACAATGGAAACTCATGCCCGAAGACTCATGTACAAGCTTACTTCCGCAAGATGATCACGTATTCTGATGATGAGAAGCTGCTCATGTACTTCTTCCAGGACAGCCTAGCTGGGGCATCCTTGGAGTGGTATATGAGGCTGGACAGAGCCCATATTCGCTGCTGGAGAGACTTGGCTGAGGCCTTTGTGAAGCAATATCAGTACAATGCAGATATGGCACCTGACAGGACTTAGCTCCAGAATCTGTCTCTCAAGAGCAATGAGTGCTTCAAAGAGTATGCTCAATGCTGGAGAGAGTTGGCTTCCCGTGTTCAGCCTCCGATGTTGGAAAAAGAGATGCCCAACATGTTTCTGAACACACTGCCTGGATCTTATTTGGAGCGTCTGGTGGGTTGCAACGCCTCAAATTTTGTTGATGTGGTCTCTACCGGTGAGAGGGTGGAGAACTACTTGAAGACATGTAAGATCCAAAATGGGGTTGGATCATCTTCGGGGTCAAAGAAGTTGTTCTTAGGAGGATAGAAGTCGAGAGAAGGGGATGCAAATGCCATATCTTCTTATCAGAACAGGGGTAACCGGAGGAATAACTTTCAGAATTACCATCAACAACCTTATGTTGCAGCAGTGACCATTCCGGCTGCAACACCAGTGCAACAACAACAACCTCAACGTCAACAAAATCAATACCAACAACAACAGGGTAACATACCTGCTTATCAACAGAGACAGAGGATGATGGATAGGCGTTTCGACACTCTTCCAATTTCGTATGCCCAATTGCTTCCCAACCTTCAACATTTGCAACTTGTGCAGTTACGCACTTTGGCTCCTTCCGTTGCCAGGCTTCCAGTGGGTTATGACGCCAATGCTAGGTGTAATTTCCACTCTGGGGCACCTGGCCACACTATTATGAACTGCAAAGCTTTTAAACACGTAGTTCAGGACCTTATTGATTCAAAGGCCATTAACTTTGCGTCGGCTCCTAATGTTGTCAACAATCCCATGCCGCAGCATGGTGGAGCAAATGTTAACATGGTTGAAGGAGAAGCCAAACTAGTCAAGGAGGTGTTGAAGCTGAAGACTCCGCTGTTAGAAATTAAAGAATACTTGCTAAAGGAAGATGATTTCCCCGACTGCGGGAGCGGTTGTTTGGGTTGTGTTGCACAGAGTGTGGGTTGTGTGAAGCTGCAGCAGGGTATCCAGGCCTTGCTTGACGAAGGAATCCTCCAAGCTGAAGACTTATCTGCCCAAAGGTCTGTTGAAGGGGTTGTTGAGAATGTAGATGTTGATCCTCTCTTTCCTGAAGATGCTGAAGAATTTACAAATGTTGTTCCTGCTGATTTTGTAATTCCCAATGATGTAATTAATTTTTCTGATGTTGTTGCTGATATTCCAAACATGGTGTTTGATTCTGATGTACCTGCTGAACTTGATTCCGATGTTTCAGATGTTTGTACTTCAATAAATAAGATTTCTGAGTATGACTGTGACGTTGCCACTATCAGAATTTTCTACCCGACCGCTCAGATCAGTGCGCCAGTAGCGCAACCGGTACCACCAGTGCGACCGCATCAATCCACTATGACCATCACAACCCCTGGTCCTTTACCTTTCACCGGCGAAAGGGCCATTCCTTGGCATTACGGGGGGAGTGTGTACATGCATGATCATGGAGTGGAGCAGCCACTAAAAGTATAAGAGGTGCAGGATCAGAAGTCTGAACCTGGAATTGAGATAAAAGATCCCGCAGTGGACAATGTTGGTGGAATCGGGCGATTCACCAGAAATGGTAGACTGTCTCACCACCGGTTACCCAACCTGATAGTGTTGACGCCGCGGGGAAGGCCAAAGGCAAGCAAGTTATGAATGAGGGTACCTCTGCACCACAGGCTGGCTCTGAGCCTGCTTTCGTGAAAGATGTGGACGAACTTTTGAGAATTATAAAGAAAAGCGATTACAAGGTAGTCGATCAGTTGATTCAGACGTCATCCAAGATATCTATTCTCTCACTCCTGCTGTGTTCGGAGGCACACAGGGAGGCACTCCTGAAGGTCCTTAATGCTGCATATGTGCCTCAGGAGATCTCAGTGAACCAACTAGAAGGGATCGTTGCAAATGTTCATACATGCAACGGGTTAGGTTTTACTGATTCTGACTTGACGCCAGCTGGACGCGATCATAACAAGGCTTTTCACATCTCGATGGAGTGTAAAGACACTATGCTATCCCATGTTCTGGTGGATATAGGTTCCACTCTCAATGTGCTACCCAAGAGAGCCCTGTCAAGGTTAGATGTAGAAGGTTTGATCTTGAAGCCTTCTGATCTTGTGGTAAGAGCCTTCGATGGTTCTAAGAGGTCGGTGTTCGGAGAGGTAGAATTTCCAATTCAGATTGGATCACAAACCTTTAACACCGTATTCTATGTGATGGATATCAGTCCTTTGTATAACTGCTTACAGGGTCGTCCTTGGATCCACAATGCTGGGGCAATCTCCTCGACCTTGCATCAGAAGATCAAGTTCCCGGTCAACGGAAGAATTATCACTATCTGTGGTGAGGAGGATATTCTGGTCAGTAACCTGTCTACATTCAAGTATGTAGAGGTAGAAGGTGAGATTCATGAGACCATGTGTCAGTCCTTTGAGGCAGTTCAAGTCAAGGATGCAGCTCTAGTGGAAGAGGTTGAAGCAGGTGCCTCTTTGTCGTCCTTCAAGCAGGCACAAGCCTTGGTAAGTTTAGGTGTTGCTCCCGGTTGGGGACGTCTGGTGGATTTACCTGTAAAGGAAGACAAGTTTGGGATTGGGTATCAGCCGGCATTGACTTCTACAACTTCAACGCCTCAGACTCATCAGGGGCCAATTACTTTCTCCAGTGCTGGCATCATTCAGTACGGCCAGGTCTCTGCAATCAACAAAGAAGATGGGGATAGTGATTGCGACATTGACAACTGGGTGCGTCCAAGGGTCCCGGGTGAAGTTCTTCGCAACTGGTCTTCTGAAGAGATTATCCAAGTCACTCTTGTTAAAGAGTAATTTTCTTTGTTTATTCATGCATATCCAAGTCTTACGTTCCGTCCAGGGCGTGATGACTCATTGTAGGGCTCATCTATGTGGATACCTGCATTTTTTATCATAAATAAAGGATGTCTTTTTGCATTCAAATATTTTGTTCACTTTCTTTCTATTTTTGCAGTTTTTAAAATTATAAATATATATATATATATATATATATATATATATATATATATATATATATATATATATATATATATATATATATATACATTTGGCAATGTTTTGTTTAGTTTCCACTTCTTGTTCACACTCATAAGCACATACCATCACTCATGAAGATGCACGTCACCGGATCCTATTGATAACAGTTCTGCTATGGCTCGCTTCGACTTTGAAAATCCAATCTTTCAAGCTGAAGAATAGGGTGATGAAGACTGTGAACTCCATGAAGAACTTGCCAGGTTATTAAAACAAGTGGAAAGGGTCATTCAACCGCATCAAGAGTCTGTTGAAGTGATTAATCTCGGCACCGAGGACGCCAAGAGAGAAATCAAGATAGGGGCTGCTTTGGAAGATAATGTGAAGAAGGGGCTGATTGAATTGCTGCAAGAGTATGTTGACATCTTCGCTTGGTCTTATCAGGACATGCCAGGGCTTGACATAGACATTGTGGTACACTGTCTTCCTCTCAAGGAGGATTGTCCTCCAGTCAAGCAGAAGCTCAGAAGAACGTGACCAGAGATGGCTGTCAAGATAAAAGAAGAAGTGCAAAAACAGTTGGATTCAGGGTTTCTAGCGGTTATAAATTATCCGCCATGGGTTGCAAATATCGTTCCAATACCTAAAAAGAATGGAAAGGTACGGATGTGTGTTGAATACCGGGATCTGAACAGAGCTAGTCCTAAAGATGATTTCCCATTACCTCACATCGACGTTTTGGTGGATAACACGCCTCAGTTCTCGGTATTCTCCTTCATGGATGGCTTTTCTGGCTATAATCAAATTAAGATGGCACCAGAAGACATGGAGAAAACAACTTTCATAACCCCATGGGGCACCTTCTTCTACAAGGTGATGTCATTTGGTCTGAAAAATGTTGGGGCAACATATCAACGAGTTATGGTAACTCTTTTCCATGCTATGATTCATCATGAAATCGAGGTTTATGTTGATGATATGATTGCCAAATCTCAGACGGAAGAAGAACATCTGGTGAATTTGCAGAAACTGTTTGAGCGTTTGAGGAAATTCAAGCTGAGGCTTAATCCGAACAAGTGTACTTTCGGGGTGAGATCTGGAAAATTGTTGGGTTTTATTGTTAGTGAAAAAGGAATTGAGGTGGATCCGGCCAAAGTAAAAGCAATACAAGAAATGCCTGAGCCAAGAACAGAAAAACAAGTCCGTGGTTTCTTAGGGAGGTTGAACTACATTGCAAGGTTCATCTCTCACCTAACAGCCACGTGTGAGCCAATATTCAAGTTGTTAAGAAAAGATCAGGCTATCAGGTGGAATGATGATTGCCAAAGGGTGTTCGAGAAGATAAAAGAGTATTTGCAGAATCCTCCTATCCTCATGCCTCCAGTCCCAAGGAGACCGCTGATTATGTATTTGACAGTACTTGACAATTCCATGGGTTGTGTTCTTGGTCAACACGACGAGACAGGTAGGAAAGAGCATGCCATCTACTACCTGAGTAAAAAATTCACAGATTACGAATCAAGATACTCAATGCTTGAAAGGACATGTTGTGCACTTGCATGGGCTGCTAAGCGATTGAGACAATACATGCTGACTCACACAACCTTACTAATCTCCAAAATGGATCCAGTCAAGTATATATTTGAGAAGCCAGCTCTCACCGGAAGGGTTGCTCGTTGGCAAATGGTACTGACATAGTACGACATCCAGTATACATCCCAGAAAGCCATCAAAGGGAGTATTATGTCAGACTATCTTGCTCAACAGCCGACTGATGATTATGAGCCGATGAAGTTTGATTTTCCGGATGAAGACATCATGTTCCTCAAGATGAAAGACTGTGAAGAGCCGTCAATGATCCAGATTAAAAGTGGACTTTAATGTTTGATGGGGCCGTCAATGACAAAGGAAGTGGAATTGGTGCTGTCATTACCACTCCGAAAGGTGCACACATGCCTTTCAAGACTCGTCTGACTTTTGAATGCACCAATAATGAAGCTGAGTATGAAGCATGTATCTTGGGTATCGAGCAAGCCATTGATTTGAGAATCAAGACTCTGGATATCTTCGTGTTGGTGTAAGCCCTAGAGGCCAATACTTTTGGTACTTGTATCGAATTGTTTATTAATAATAAAATGCTTGTTCTTTATTATGTTTGTTTAATAAAGTCCCTGGAATAGATAGTCTATTCAATGTATCAAGTGTGACTTAATCATGAGAGCACATTAAACATAAGGACACTATTCTTAAAGTATCCGTAGTCGAGCTTTATTGTGAAGTGGGATAACATTAAAGCATGAAGACTATTATGTTTATAGACTGATGATCACATCTCATGGATCATGGATAAGGAGTTATCAAGTCTCAAACATAGGTATGAATATTAAGAGTAATATTTATACTGGATTGACCCGCTATGAGAATACTATATAGAATGTTATGCAAAGTGTCATAAGTTATTCTCGTGGTGATAGTGGTGTATACCACCCTTCGACCTGAAACCACTATGGACCCTAGATGTAGAGTCGAGTGCCTTATTGCTGATCAAACATTGTCCGTAACTGGATGACCATAAAAACAGTTGATGGGTAGTCCACGACGCATGCTAAGGGACATGAGTGACCTAGATGGAATTTGCCCATCCTGCGTAACAGGATAAATGTCTATGGGCCCAATGTTGAACTGGACAAGGATGACATGGTTTATGCCTTGTGTTCAATATAGACATAAGGGCAAAAAGCTAATTATACAGATAATTATTATCACAAAAGGATTTGTCAGATCACATGACATTTTTGTGTCTTGGGTAGCAGTGATGTGTTGCTAGATACCGCTCACTGTTTATTATGTTAAATACGTGATTTAATATAATTACCAATGCCGCGAAAACCTATAGGGTCACACACAAAGGACGGATTGATGAGAGATAGAGTAATTAAGGAATATCGTAATGTACGGTGCCCTTAAGTGAATTATAGAACATCGTAAGGTACGGTGTACTTAAGTAGAATACGAAATATGGTAAGATACCACGAGCCTAAGTGATTTTGGCATATTATAAGATATGGGCCATATACACTTGAGTGGGCTTTTTAGCTTGCAGCCCACACAAGTGGTTCTATAAATAGAACCCTTGTGTAGAAGCATTGTAACACTTGCAATTTCGTTTCTCTCTCTCTCTCTCTCACTCAAAGCCTTCATTCATAGCAACTAGCACTGAGATTGAAGGAATCCGTTCGTGTGCACTGAGTAGAGGCGTTGTCATCGTTCAATGTTCGTGATCGCCACAAGAGGTAACGATTCTATCATTGATCATGCCCATTCGTAAGGATCATTAAAGGAGAAATTTTAAATTTCACTGTGTTTTGGATCGCAATTCTCCTTCAGTGGTATCAGAGCCACTTACGAAACCATGAATCTGATAACTGTTTATTTTATGTATTAATACAATTAAAGACAGAATGAACCAAAGAATAAACGAGTAATTAAATCGAGATCAATCAAGTTATATATATGATATAAGTAATCCTGATGCAAAATATGGTATATATGATATACTGTTCTTGTTTCATTCATTCAAACACTTAATGGTTGTTTTCCTTTGAGCGATCAATGGTCGTTTGCTTCTTGATTCAACATTGGTATGGTGAAGCAATGACGTGTTGATCAATCATACTGAATCAACAATCGAGATGTGTTTGACGGTCTGAAATTGGTGCATTAGGGTTAGTGACAGCACAAGGGTTGTTTTGTCAAAGAGTTATGCGATTAGGGTTGTGACTGCACAAGAGTTGTGCTTTCTAACAGATTTTCAAACAGTGTTAACCGGTTAACGTATATGGTTAACCGGTTAACGCAAGACGGAATACAACTTTCTAACAGATTTTCAACAGTGTTAACCGGTTAACATATTTGGTTAACCGGTTAACGCAAAACAGAATACAAATTACGAACAGATTTTCAACAGTGTTAACCGGTTAACGCATTTGGTTAACCGGTTAACGCAAGACAAAATACACCCGTTCCCGTTGACCGGGAAGCGGACCCCGGCTAACTCTGCGTAGTGTGATCGGTCGTCGAAATTTAATTTGGTTTTAATTAATTAAAAGAATTAAAATTAATAATAATAATAATGTGTTTATTATTGTCTTGTGGTGATCGGTTATGGCCTTAGTTTTTCTTTATTTTGTTTTAGGTTTTAAAATACGACCTGCGTGTCGTGCCTCTCTTTTAATCTCTCAATGTAACTTCTTTTCTCATCTCACTCCCTCGTATGTAAAACGAGTTTCTTTTATGTAATGTAATGTTATGAAGAAAGAGAAGAAGTCAATATCAAAGGAGGGCAACCTTGAAGATCTTGCTTGGAGAAGCTTAGATCATTATTAGGTTAGCTTAGGTTCTCTCATTGGCTTGGGAGAACAATTGTGCTAGGGGCCATAATTGTTTCATTATGTATGTTGATGCATGTGAATATATGTTGATGCATGTGAGAGACGATTTATATGATAAATAAGCCAGTGAAATCAGAATAATTGCAAATTCCCTCAAATTAAATATTAAGTTTATGCTTTCCAAGTTTTAGCACTCATCAAGACTAGTATCGGATAATGTAGGTTTCGCCTACGCGAGGTGCATGTTCTATATTAGTAAGGTGCGATGGGATAATTGTAATATCCAATTGTTAAAACAATGGGTCAAACTTGACTAAACAAATTATAATAAGATTATATATGTTTAGAAGCAAGAGTTGGAAATTATCCATGTGATGGATTGGAATAAGGAGTTATTCACCCAACTAAACTATTCGAGAGTTGTATTAGATACAATTGGAAGGAGTTCCTTCCTAAATAACCTAGTTTTGTGTAATCCACCTACGCAGACTTAAAACGAAGTGAAATATGGATCTCAACCAACTAGAAAATCTTCCAACGGGATTTTCCGAATCAAATGATGAGGGTCATTTGTTTTGAGTAAAATAGTGGAAGCATATTTCATTAAAGGCCTAATTAAATATGTTATTGATACTTATATTTTCATTAATTCTTATGTAGATTACCATGACAACAAACACCTCTAACAACATCTTGCGATCAATCCTTGACAAAGAAAAATTGTTTGGGACAAATTTTCTGGATTGGCACCGAAACTTGAGGATTGTCCTCAAACATGATAAAAAGCTGTATGTCTTGGAGAAACCTGTTCCTGAAGAGGAACCTCCTAGTTCTGCACCTAAGGCAGAAAGAGATGCTTATAAGAAGCATGTCGATGATGCCAATGAAACTGCTTGTCTCATGCTTGCTACCATGAACTCAGAATTGCAAAAGCAACATGAGTACATGGCAGCGCTCGATATGATCGAACACCTGAAGATGCTCTATCAAGAGCAAGCAAGGCATGAGAGGTTTGAAGTTTCAAAAGCCCTTTTTCAAGGCAAGTTAGCTGAGGGAGCCCCTGTAGGTCCCCATGTGCTCAAGATGATTGGGTATGTGGAAAATCTTGAGAGATTAGGTTTTCCCCTCGGAAAGGAACTTGCGACTGATTTGATCTTGCAATCATTGCCAAATAGATTCAGTCAATTTGTCCTAAATTTCAATATGAATGATATGGACAAATCTCTTCCTGAACTGCTAGCCATGTTAAGAACTGCTGAGCAGAATCTGAAGTCAAAAGGGAAGTCCATTCTGATGATCGGAAATGGAAAGCGACAGAACAAAAGGCCCACCAAGCTGGGTGATAAAGGGAAAGGCAAGGAAGTTGCCAAACTCAAACCCACCGTTGCTGCTTTAAAGCCTAGTGGAGGCATAGCAAAAGAAGGCACCTGCTTCCATTGCGGTAAGACCGGACACTTGAAGAGAAACTGCCCAAAGTACCTGGAAGATAAGAAGAATGGAGTAAAGACTTTAACTTTAGGTATTTTTGTTATTGAAATTAATTTATCTTCTTCTGCATCATGGGTATTAGATACTGGATGCGGTTCTCACATTTGTACCAATGTGCAGGGACTAAAAAGGAGTAGAGATTTGGCAAAAGGTGAAGTCGACCTACGAGTTGGCAATGAAGAAAAGGTTGCTGCTTTAGCCGTAGGAACTTATGTATTGACTTTACCTAGTGGTTTAATAATTCAGTTAGAGAACTGTTATTATGTACCTGTAATTAGCAGGAATATTATTTCCGTTTCTTGTTTGGACAAGTTTGGTTTTTCGTTTATAATAAGGAACAATTGTTGCTCAATTTATTTGAATGATATATTCTATGCTAATGCACAAATGAACAATGGACTATATGTCCTTGATCTTGAAATGCCTATTGATAACATTAATACTAAAAGGATGAAACCTAATGAGTTAAATCCAACTTACCTTTGGCATTGTCTATTAGGCCACATAAATGAGAAACACATTTCCAAACTCCATAAAGATGGACTCTTGGAATCTTTTGATTATGAATCATATGAGACATGCAAATCTTATTTAATTGGAAAGATGACAAAGTCTCCATTCACAGGAAAAGGTGAAAGAGCTAATGATCTTTTGGCCCTCATACATACTGATGTATGTGGACCACTAAACATACCATCCAGAGGAGGTTTTCAGTACTTCATCATATTTAATGATGATTTCAGTAGATATGGTTATGTGTATTTAATGAAACACAAATCAGAGTCCTTTGAAAAGTTCAAGGAATTCAAGAATGAAGTACAAAACCAACTAGGTAAGAATATTAAAACTCTTTGATCAGATCGAGGTGGTGAGTATTTAAGGCTAGAGTTTGATGACCATCAGAAAGAGTGTGGGATCCTATCCCAACTTACTCTTCCTGGAACACCCCAATGGAATGGTGTATCTGAGAGAAGAAATCGAACCCTGTTAGACATGGTCCGATCCATGATGATTCACGCCGATCTTCCAAACTCCTATTGTGGACATGCATTATTGACAACAGCTTACACACTTAACCGTGTTCCATCCAAAAAGGTTGAGAAGACACCATATGAGATATGGAGTGGTAAGAAACCATATATGTCTTACATGAAGATTTGGGGTTGCGAAGTTTATGTGAAACGACAAATTTCAACTAAGCTTGAGCCCAAATCTGACAAATGCTTATTTGTGGGGTATCCTAAAGAAACAAGAGGGTATTACTTCTACAATCCTTCAGAGGGTAAAGTGTTTGTCGCTCGAACTGGAGTTTTCCTAGAAAAGGATTTTATTTCCAAAGGAATTAGTGGGAGGAAAGTAGAGCTTGAAGAAATTCAAGAATCACAAAGCATCGATACACCTATGGAGGAATTAGAGCAAGAAACACAAGTAGTTGTGGAAGAGCAACCTGCTCAAGTAGAACAAGACCAGCGTAGGTCAAGCAGGATACGTCACATACCTAAGAGATATGGATATCTCATAATTGATCAAGGTGATGTATTACTCATGGATCAAGATGAGCCTGTGACCTACCAAGAGGCCATAACTGGTCGCGAGTCTGAGAAGTGGCTAGAAGCCATGAAATCTGAAATGGATTCCATGTACACAAACCAAGTTTGGACCTTGGTAGAGCCTCCTGTAGGAGTTAACCTTATAGGATGCAAGTGGGTCTTCAAAAAGAAGACTGACATGGATGGTAAGGTACATACCTATAAGGCAAGACTGGCTGCAAAAGGATATAAACAAATTCATGGGGTTGACTATGATGAAACCTTTTCACCAGTTGCAATGCTTAAATCTGTTCGGATTTTACTTGCTATCGTTGCACATCATGATTATGAAATATGGGTGATGGATGTCAAAACTGCTTTCCTTAATGGGTATCTTCTTGAGGATGTGTACATGACACAACCTGAAAGATTTGACATACCAGAAGAAGCCCGAAAGATATGTAAGTTACAAAGGTCAATCTATGGATTGAAGCAAGCTTCCAGAAGCCGGAATCTTCGTTTTGATGAAATAGTAAAACAATATGGATTCATCAAGAACGAAGATGAGCCTTGTGTCTACAAGAAGGTTAGTGGGAGCATGATCGTGTTCCTGGTATTATATGTAGATGACATATTACTCATTGGAAACGATGTCCCTACCCTGCAACAAGTAAAGTCTTGGTTGGGGAAATGCTTTTCTATGAAGGACATAGGTGAAGCAGCCTATATATTAGGAATCAGAATCTATAGAGATAGATCACAAAAACTGCTTGGCCTAAGTCAGAGTACGTACATAGACAAAGTGCTGAGACGCTTTAACATGCATGATTCCAAGAAAGGATTCATACCTATGCAACATGGCCTGTGTCTATCAAAAACAGAATCCCCTTCAACTAAGGAAGAAAGGGATCGCATGAATAAGATTCCATATGCATCTGCAATAGGATCTATCATGTATGCCATGTTATGTACTCGACCAGATGTCTCGTATGCTTTAAGTGCAACTAGTAGGTACCAATCTGATCCTGGTGATGCCCATTGGGTAGTTGTCAAGAATATCCTTAAGTATTGGGGAAGGACTAAGGACTCATTCTTGATATATGGAGGTCAGGAAGAGTTGGATGTATTTAGATACACCGACGCTAGCTTCCAGACGGATAAGGATGACTTTAGATCGCAATCTGGTTATGTGTTTTGCTTAAACGGTGGCGCTGTGAGCTAGAAAAGTTCAAAGCAAGATACAATTGTTGATTCTACAATCGAGGCCGAGTATATTGCTGCCTCAAGTGTAGCAAAGGAAGCTGTTTGGATCAAAAAGTTCATTAGTGAACTTGACATAGTTCCTAGCATTGTGGATCCTATTGGTCTCTATTGTGATAACAATAGTGCTATCGCACAAGCTAAGGAGCCTAGATCTCACCAACGATCCAAACACATACTTAGGCGTTATCACCTCATTCGAGAGATAATAGATAGAGGAGATGTGAAAATATGTAGAGTACCTACACTTGAAAATATTAATGACCCATTGACAAAGCCTCTTGCGCAGCAGAAGCATGATGGCCATACTAGATCTATGGGCATTAGGGGTATGCTTGATTGGCTCTAGTGCTAGTGGGAGATTGTTGGTGTAAGCCCTAGAGGCCAATACTTTTGGTACTTGTATCGAATTGTTTATTAATAATAAAAGGCTTTTTCTTTATTATGTTTGTTTAATAAAGTCCTTGGAATAGATAGTCCATTCCATGTATCAAGTGTGACTTAATCATAAGAGCACATTAAACATAAGGACAATATTCTTAAAGTATCCGTAGTCGAGCTTTATTGTGAAGTGGGATAACATTAAAGCATGAAGACTATTATGTTTATAGACTGATGATCACATCTCATGGATCATGGATAAGGAGTTATCAAGTCTCAAACATAGGTATGAATATTAAGAGTAATATTTATACTGGATTGACCCGCTATGAGAATACTATATAGAATGTTATGCAAAGTGTCGTAAGTTATTCTCATGGTGATAGTGGTGTATACCACCCTTCGACCTGAAACCACTATGGACCCTAGATGTAGAGTCGAGCGCCTTATTGCTGATCAAACATTGTCCGTAACTGGATGACCATAAAGACAGTTGATGGGTACTCCACGACGCATGCTTAGGGACATGAGTGACCTAGATAGAATTTGCCCATCCTGCGTAACAAGATAAATGTCTATGGGCCCAATATTGAACTGGACAAGGATGACATGGTCTATGCCTTGTGTTCAATATAGACATAAGGGCAAAAGGGTATTTATACAGATAATTATTATCACAGAAGGACTTGTCAAATCACATGACATTTTCATGTCTTGGGTAGCAGTGATGTGTTGCTAGATACCGCTCACTGTTTATTATGTTAAATACATGATTTAATATAATTACCAATGCCGTGAAAACCTATAGGGTCACACACAAAGGACGGATTACTGAGAGATAGAGTAATTAAGGAATACCGTAATGTACGGTGCCCTTAAGTGAATTATAGAACATCGTAAGGTACGGTGTACTTAAGTAGAATACGAAATATGGTAAGGTACCACGAGCTTAAGTGATTTTGGCATATTATAAGATATGGGCCATATACACTTGAGTGGGCTTTTTAGCTTGCAGCCCACACAAGTGGTTCTATAAATAGAACCCTTGTGTAGAAGCATTGTAACACTTGAAATTTCGTTTCTCTCTCTCTCTCTCTCTCTCACTCAAAGCCTTCATTCGTAGCAGCTAGCACTGAGATTGAAGGAATCCGTTCGTGTGGACTGAGTAGAGGCGTTGTCATCGTTCAACGTTCGTGATCGCCACAAGAGGTAACGATTCTATCACTGATCATGCCCATTCATAAGGATCATTAAAGGAGAAATTTTAAATTCCGCTGCGTTTTGGATCGCAATTCTCCTTTACTTCGGAGATTCAGCTCTAGTGATCAATCAAGTGAATGGTGATTGGAAACTCTCCAGCCTAATCTGGTCCCCTACCGATACTACACGAGAAGACTGTTGACTTTCTCCACAACAGTAAGGCTGTATCATATACCCCGTGATGAGAACCGGATGACAGATGCTATTGCCACTCTATCCTCCATGATCAAGGTGATTCGGTGGAACTATGCTCCCAGGATCGATGTTATGCGCCTTGATAGGGCCGCGTATGTGTTTGCTGCTGAACTGGTAGTTGATGACAAGCCCTGGTACCACGACATCAAGTGCTTTCTGAAGAATCAAGAGTACCCTGCAAGGGCATCCAACAATGATAGAAAGACTTTGAGAAGATTGGCAGGCAGTTTCTTCTTTAACAAAGACGATGTGTTGTATAAGAGGAACTTCGACATGGTTTTGCTCAGATGCGTGGATAGACATGAAGCAGACATGTTAATGCAGGAAGTTCATGAAGGCTCCTTCGGTACTCATGCCGACGGACATGCAACGGCTAAGAGATTGTTGAGAGCGGGTTATTACTGGATGACCATGGAATCTGATTGTTTCAAATATGCTCGGAAGTGTCATCAATTCCAGATTTATGCTGATAAGGTGCATGTGCCGCCAAATCCTCTGAATGTGATGTCTTCGCCGTGGCCGTTTGCTATGTGGGGCATTGATATGATTGGAAAGATTGAGCCGACTGCTTCCAATGGGCATCGTTTCATCCTTGTTGCCATCGACTATTTCACCAAGTGGGTCGAAGCAGCGTCATTTGCAAAGGTCACCAGACATGTGGTTGCCCGATTCATCAAGAAAGAAATCATTTGTCGTTATGGGATTCCTGAAAGAATCATTACTGATAATGGTTCTAATCTCAATAACAAAATGATGAAAGAGTTGTGCAAGAACTTCAACATTCAACATCACAACTATTCCCCTTATCGTCCTAAGATGAACAGTGTTGTTGAGGCAGCAAATAAGAACATAAAGAAGATTGTGTAGAAGATGGTCGTTACGTACAGAGATTGGCATGAGATGCTACCCTTCGCCTTGCATGGGTACCGTACTTCAGTACGTACATCGACCGGGGCAACCCCTTATTCCCTTGTGTATGGTATGGAAGCAGTCCTACCTGTTGAAGTGGAGATTCCTTCTCTAAGAGTCATGTTGGATGTCAAGTTAGACGAAGCTGAATGGATTCAGACAAGGTTCAATGAGTTGAGTCTTATCGAAGAGAAGCGAATGGCAGCCATTTGTCATGGGTAGTTGTATCAGAGTTGGATGACGAGAGCCTTTGATTAGAAAGTGTGTCCTCGATGCTTCCAAGTCGGAGATTTGGTGTTGAAAAGGATCCTTCCTCCTCAGACAGATCACAGGGGCAAGTGGACTCATAACTATGATAAACAGTATATTGTCCCCGATGCTTGCAACTATGGATGGTGAAAACTTCACTTCCCCTGTGAACTCAGACGCAATTAAAAAATACTTCGTCTAAAATAGACCCGCTGGACGATAAAAAGAATAGTCCAGGCAAAAAAATGGGCATCCAGGCGAACCAAGAAAATGAAAAAGGTTCGGGCAAAAGTTAGGGATTAAAAAATGAAAAGATTGTACACCCGGTAAGTTGAAAACCTGAAAGGGAAACTTAGGCAAAAATGGGTATCCCAGTGGATTGAAAACCCGAAAGGGCGATCCAGGCAAAAGTTAGGGATTAAGCGAATGGCTGCGTTCTGAGTAGTTCTGAATATCATCTCGTGTCGATAACCGGAAACTTCCGAAGGATAGGAAACAATTCAATCACCTTTTTCGGAAAGCTGATCATCTGGAGGATCTCGAAGACAAGCGAATCATTGCAGAATTGGAACCCGATAGAAATCCATTTCACATTGCCATTAGATTAATTTTTGTTTTTATCTATTGTGCAATTACCTCTTTCCAGGGATTGCTTCCTGATGTAAACCTATTCATAGGCCACTCAATCAATAAAATCATGTTATTCAGTACATCTCTATGTTCATTTTCATTTTACTATTTTGTTTGCAAAAATGACGTCCGAATTTTTGATAAACATTGCATCCTGAAACATAAGAGCTTTACAAGTACGTGCTTAATAAACATTGAAAATTGCTGTAAATTTTAAGTGATTTGGATCGTCTATTCAGAACAGGTACACTCGGAGCATTTCCTTAAGGTCCCCATCAAATGATCGCGGATGTTTTTCCTCAACAGTTGGAATTTGGTATCTTATCCCTGCAGAGCTGGTCCGAGCGTTGGATTCTTCATTCCCCCGTAGGCTCTCACTACTGTACTTCCCCAAGCATTTGTTTCAGATTATACATTCACCAGTAGAGTCGACAGTGTCAGACTGTATATCCCCAACGGAGTTGATAGTGTCAGACTGTATATCCCCAGCGGAGTTGACAGTGTCAGACTGTATCTTCCCAGAAGAAGCGGCTGCTCCTCAGAGTTCGATGCCAGATCGATGATCTCGACGCTATACCCATGGTCTCTTTCCTTGAAGCAGAATCTCGGTACCGTATCGGTGTTTGCTTCCCCTACTGAGTCATCTCTCTCGCAGATTATGGTTGCCAAAACCACTGTCGTTTTCCTCAGCAGCAAGTTTTCAGTGCCATTCTCTCCCCAGTCAGAGCCTCGGTATTTTCTTATTTGCTAGAACACTGTGTGGAGGGTCATTTCCCCATAAAGTTCTTTGTGTTGTGCATCTCCAACAGCATTGCCAGGGTCCAGAAGATGGTGATCATTTCCCCAGCAGAATTCCTTTCCTCAGCTTGGCGTTCTCTCTAATCAAGCATTTCGCATCCCTGCATGTAGAATCATATTGCATTGCATCCTCCCAAATTGCGTAGCATTTCCATTTTCATGGAGCATTACGCCATTGAAAAATTCAAACATACGCATGTAAAGCATAAGGCATTCTCGGTATCCCAAGTGATAAGCCAGAAGTTGTTTCCAGTACTCAGACTGAAGATTGTTCATGACTTATCCTTATTATTCCCAACAGGGGTCGTTGGCCCACGCGCCACCTCAATTATCATTTTCTCTATTTCTGCCGATGCTGACAGGCATGAAAGTTTCCGGTATTCAGACCGAAGTGGCATTCAGGCCAGTTTTCCGATGTTCAGATCGAAGAAGTTTCCGACATTCAGGTCGATGCAACTTGTGGCATTCGGGCCAGTTCCCGATATTCAGACCGAAGTGGCATTCAGGCCAATTTTCTGATGTTTAGATCGAAGAAGTTTCCAACATTCAGGTCAATGTAACTTGTGGCATTCAGGCCAAGTTTCCGGTATTCACACCGAAGTGGCATTCAGGTCAGTTTTCCGATGTTAAGACCGAAGAAGTTTCCGACATTCAGGTCGATGCAACTTGTGGCATTCAGGCCAAGTTTCCGGTATTCAGACCGAAGTGGCATTCAGGCCAGTTTTCCGATGTTCAGATCGAAGATGTTTCCGACATTCAGGTCGATGTAACTTGTGGCATTCAAGCCAGTTTTCTAGTTTTCAGACCGAAGTGGAATTCAGGCCAGTTTCCCGGTGCTCAGATCGATGTTTGATAATCAAGTATCGTCCGATGCTCAGATCGAAGTCATTTCAAGTATTCAGATTGATGAGCGGCATTCAGGCCATGGTTATTTCTGTGTTACCACTTATTTTGGTATTCAGGCTAACATTCCCTGTTTCGGTGTTCAGACCGACTCTCACCCTACCAGACGAATTCTTTTTCAAGACCACCTCTTGGCCGATTCTGACAGACATTGTTACTTCATTTTTTCACTTCAGTGTAAATTTTCGGGCTTTTATCGTATTCAATCACATGATACCTCGAAAGTGCAAAAGCCATTGCTATCTTCCTTTCGGGTTTCCAGTTGATTGCATAGGGGCAACTGTAATACCCCAAAATTTACCCTTCATTTTTCCTGGAAGCATGGGATTATGTTTTACACTTCATTAACATCATATTAGGTCATACTCATTGCATACTGCATTAGGGACATGGAGATCAGGTTTTGATCGATCACTCCTTAACAGAAGGAGCCCACACAAAGCAAGATTGAGAATTGGACTTCACTTTCTAAGTATAAAAGTCTCAAGGGTCTCAGGGGGGTCCAAGTATCTTATTATGGTCCTCAGTTCATCAGTGAAGGATTCAAAGCTATCAGAGTGTTCATCTGGATTTAATAAGAAATTAGGGTTTCATGGCTACCTGCAACAGGCAATGTTTGGTTGGAAGTAGAGGAGCTCATCCATGTCATGATTAGAGAGGCATCTTGGCCTAGGAAGATTCACAATTATCTCAAAAAGATCCATTGGCAATCAGTGCAATCAGTTCCTTATCATTTTGCCCTTATACTAGGGTTTGGTATAAAATCACTTTATTTCTGATTCTTTGGGTGAAACTCTTTTCCATGGCCCTCCATATGTCCACAAGGGTCTACATACAAAAAAACAGCTCTTTACTTGAGCTAGAAGTGCTTCAATTGATCAATGGAATCGAGAATCAGACAGTTTGGGAAAAGTCAATTGTGGGGCCAGAAAAGTCAACTCCTGACATTTTGAGAGTGGAATCTCAAAATCCATGCCTATGGGATCCTACATGTGAAATTTGATCAAGGTTGGATCATGGATTCATCATTTAATCAGGAATTGGAAAAATTACTTAATTTGGAAATGGTTGACATTCCATTTAGGGCAAGTTTTCATGATCGTTGCACTCACTTTAAGCCTATTTTGCATCAAGATAAAAGCTTAATTTGAAAATTTTCCAACATGAAAGTTGTTCCTCTTGTTCCAAGCTTTCTAGAGATATAATGTTTGCTCCATTTGGATTAGAATTGAGAAAGTTATGCTTAGTCAAAGTGAGACATTATAGGAAAATACTTTTGTCAAGACTTTCTTGCCAGTTTTCTTGCACTTCAAGGCATTATAGGAAAATACTGTCTTCACAATAATTGTACCTTGCCATGTCCTCTTTCACATCCTTTTGGAATCATCTCATTTGGATCCATGGTTTGAGAGATACATTCATTTAAGGTGGGCACCATGACTTGACTTTCTAGGCAGAATTTGGGCCTGGTTGGCCCAATCAGATTTTCCAAGTATGCTGCACAAACCAGTCACGTTTTTTTACCTCTTTTGTCCATGAATTGGAAATCCATTCACTTAAGTTTGGCCCAAAATAACAACATTTTACACCTCACTTCACACTTTTATTCTTATGGATAAATCACTTATTAAAAAGCCCATGAGAACACCTAATCCACCCTATTTAAGAAGCTGAAACCCTAGCCCTAAAGCAGCTTTGGAATTTCGTGGCAAGGAGGAAAAGCTTTATAACATATCAGATTCCATTCCACTTCTATTTTCCATTAGGTAATCATCTCTTCCATGGCCATGTTTTGATATATCTACGCTTGCTTACCATGTTCATCACCATTAATCCTTCCATTTTCATATTTCTTTTTTTTATTCAAAATATTTTCTTTGTCCATAAAATCGTCCAAAAATATTTTTCACTTTTCTTAACGTTTTATTTAATTTTATATAATTTTTATTTTCGTATTTCTTTAATATTAATATTTTATTTTAAGTATTTATTCTAAATGGTCCATTTTAACACACTTTTTTATTGATTTTATTTTTATGACTTAAAATTATTGTTAGCATTTTATTTTTGAGATGACGGTTGATCACTGTCTCATGGTCAACCTGACCTTTTCTTGGACTTAAAATTATTTGACCTAGTTTGGTTGGTTGACTTTTGGTTTGACTTCTGTTTTATTTTAATTAATTCATGTTTCAATTTTCATTATTTTAAAAATCTTTTTGGGTAATGATGATGTCCTGACCCCACCTTATTTAGTTTAATTTTTCATAATTTTCTTGATTAATTTACTATTTATTCTTGATTTATTTCTAACCTAGTCTTTTTAATTGACTTTTGGTTTGACCTATGTTTTGTTTTAATTAATTCACGTGCCAATTTTCATTATTTTAAAAATATTTTTGGGGGATGATGATGTCCTGACCCCATCTTATATATTTTAATTTTTCATAATTTTCTTGATTAATTTGCTATTTATTTGTTATTTTTTAAGTTGACTTCTTTATGATCGATGTTTGACTTAGGGATTGCTTATGGCAATTGAAGAGATCTTTTGATCCTCCCTCGTTCATCTCATATGCCATGTATTAGAGGCCTTTTACCTTGATTTTGTTTGGTCTTTACCTCATTTCCTGATTAAATTATTTAGTGGACCCTTCGTGTGCATATTTTCATTTGTTTGATTCATCTGTTATCTTTTATACTTGTTTCTCTCATTCGTGCTTTCTATTGCTTGATTATTAAACATGTTCATACTCCCATGCATTATTTAAATGCTCCATTATTTAATTCTTAGGTTTGATTATATATTATTTATTTATCCGATCTGATTGATAACTATTGCCTACTTGTATGATGTATGAGGCATATATTCTTATTTTTGTTTGCCATGAACAATCCCCATTCATAACAAATGTACCCCTCTCCCATAAAGTGTATAATATTTATTTCTTTATTTCTTTAGTCACCTGTTAATACAAGAATTAAAACGAACATCCGATAACCATTTCGAAATAAGATCAAAAGCTCTATCCAACGTCGAGTAATCATTTTCAAAACTTTACAGAACCAACACGCATTCATCCATCCTCTTGTAAGTCGATTGCCTCAGGCATTGCCATCTACCTGTAAGTCGATTGCCTCCGGCATTGCCATCTACCCTTATCTGTAACTCCTCTCCGCGCTCCATTCGTCGACTCTTGTTCCGTTTAGGTAGAACTCTTTGTATGATAACATAGGTAGAATTCCCCTATTCTTTGCTTGCTAACATTAGGTAGATGTTCCCCTTTGTAAATCCTAACACATAGGTCCATATTGCATGACAACTCTAGAGCAGAGCTTCCCCACTTTTAGACCTTCCGTGCGTCTCCGATCTTGTAGCATGTCAGTCCGTTCTATTGCAAAGAGGTAATTGCCTAAGACTCGATTCAGCGAGCTGCGACACCTACTGCTTGGACGTTGAACACACTGCCCACCCTCCTTTGACACAGTTGGTGTCCTCTTTTGTAAGTCCATGTTCAGATGGTAATCCTTAACCCCTAGTTAGCCGAAGTACGTTTTGCTCTGATTCTCATTTCAGATGAGATACGTAGGCATAAGACGCGACGTCTTACCGAGCACACTTCTCTTTAACCCAGAGGTAGCCTAGCTACTAAGACTCTGATTCTCATACTTAGATGAGATACGTAGGCAGTGGATGCGACATCCTTGCGAGTCATTTTCTTTTAACCTTCCTTTTAGTAAATAGTACTTTAGATATACCTACACCCTTTAGACTAGAACAACACTTATGAAAAGGGCTCCCTAGGAGTACCTAGGATGTTTTGGGTGCTTAAAACCTTCCCATTGCATAACCAACCCCCTTACCCAGATCTCTGACATTTTTACTAGTTTTTGATTCGATAAATAGAAGTGCGGTGGCGACTCGACTTGTATGGTTTACCTTGGATTTAGTGAATATCTCTAATGGTAACGAATACCCCGCTACAATAAGCTTAACAATATGCAAAAGGAATGTGATCAAAAGAGAATTTGAGCTGGAAATGGCATGGCTGACAAGTGGGGTCATGACAAGGTTTTGACCTAGTTTGTTAACTTAGACCTTTCCAAAATTGAGGTCCTTAGAGGTTGAATTGATGCTTGAGTCTTTAATCAAAGTTGTATAGTAACTCCTTAGGAACATTTGGCTCAAAGGAGCATGTCAATTGGTTGAAATTGAAGGATTTATGGGCTTTGGACCAAAAGTGAACCATTCTTGCAAGTTAGGTCAACCAAACTTGTGCCAACTTATGCAAACTTGAAGTTTTCTTGCATCCCAAGCCAGAATGATGGTGGAATGAGTATCCCTTGAAGAAAACTTGGTTAAAACTTGAATAATCTTGAGGATAGCTTTAAGAGTGAGTGAGATGGCATGGAAATAAACACATGAACTACCATTGAATGAACGAACCACACTTGCATCTTCTTTGACAAAAAGATCATTGTTTAGTCTTAATTTGAGCTTGATAACCTACATGAACAAGGGAACAAACAATTACCACCTCTTATGATGCCTTGGTTAGTTTAATAAGTAAACAAAAGTGAAAACCCTAATGTTAAGGTTAAAACCAAGAATGTGGTCATGCTTGTAGGCCAATGACCGAATGAAATGGTCATGATGATGCATGATATGATGTTATGTATGAAAATGAAATTGAGCAAAGGTAGGAAAAGAGAAGGTAAATTTTGGAGTATGACAACACCACTATCCCATTTTGGATGAGGTAAGGCAATAACCGGGTGTATGACATTAGGATAAGATCAATCTCTTCATCAATATATCAATGGTACTGCTGACGCTGTGGAAGACTTTGTCATGGTGGTTGATTTCTTTGCTGGTACTGAATCTAGTTCCCCTGCTGATTCTGATTTGGTGGCGGATGATTCTGAGGTGCTAGGACAGGAACCTGAGTTGGAACCACTAGCGGGTATTTTACTATAGGATATTGCACAACGGCTACATAAGGGTACTAGAGGTACGACAATGGAGCTGGTGGCACCTACAAAGCCTTCCCTTTTACTTTCTTAGAATAAAGGGCATTTGTCTCACCTTCCTTCTTTCTGTAACTGTTATTGAAAGTTTTCTTTGTTCCAGCCTGGCTGCTGGAACCTCCTTGAACTTTTATGTTCTTCAATCTTTCCTCGACCCGTTCGCGGACAATCACCATGTCATAGAAATTGGAGGACACATTACTAATCAAAATTTCATAGTACTGTCCTTTGAGAGTACTCATGAAGAGATCAATCAGCTTTATGTCAGCCAACGAAGGATGTACCCTTGCAGCTAGCTCTCTCCAATGTTGTGTGTACTCCTTGAAGGACAATTCTGAAGTCGAGTACGGTTGGGTGATAAGTCGGTGCTATACTTGTATTTCTTAGAGAAAGCTTAGGCCAATTCATCCCAAGTGCGTATATTTCTCCTCTCAAACTGCATATACCAATCTAAGGATGCCCTAGTCAGATTGTCTTGGAAGAAATTAATCATCAACTTGTCATCTCTAACATGAGCAGCCATCTTCCGGTAAAACATCTTCAAATAGTTGTTAGGACAACTAAGGACCTTTTAGATCTTTAGAGATAAATAGGCCCTTGGTGGGTGTCATACCCTAATTTTTAACCCTAAGATCCCACATCTCATTTGCATCTTTAGGTTTCCTTCTTGCAGGGATTGCCAAGCACCTTTGTTTCTATATGATTAATTTCTTACCTAACCATTAATCAAAATACCAAAAGTATTTATTGTTTCCATTAAGTTTATTGTGCAAGATAGGGCTTCTCAATCAAGAGCATCTCAAAGTTCCATGGTTGGCTTCTCAAAGAAAGTCAAAGGTTCATGTGTTTATTTCCATGCCTTGTTCAATAAGCCACTTCAATATTTGAGCTATTTATTCATGAGGCAATCAAGTACACCTAATCTTGAGTTCATATGATCACCCATGTGCTTTGGAATGCAAGAAAAGTCCATGTGTGCAAGCTTGTTCCGAGTGGTTTGACCTAAAAGTCAACATTTTGAAGTTAAGGTTCCAAGGATCACAACTCCTTCAATTCTCAAAAATTTTGAATTCCCCTTTTTGCATATAACTCTTATCAACATACTCTACAACTTCTCTTTACACGACAAGAGCCAATTATGCTTGGAGGATCACCAAAATTTTGGAGACATTATAGGTCATGTGTGGACTTAGTGAAATTTGACCTATTTTCAAGTGACTTTTTGCCAACTTTCAAAGATCACACCTTCTTCAATTTTCAACATATTGAGCTGATTCTTTTTGCACAATGTCTTTGGGGATACACTCTACAATTTTGCTTCAAGGACCAAGGCCAAAATATGCTTGGAAGGCCATGGAATTCATTAGGACATTATAGGTCACTTTCAGTCGTGAAGCATTCAAAATTTTATAAGTTATGGAACCAATATTTTTGCCAACTTCAACACACCATAAATTTGTGCTTAGACATCCAAATGCAGCCTTTCTTAGTTCATTGTAATTTTGGCCATGATGTTAACACATTGCAAAAAGAATTGGATCATAAAGCATCTTGAGTAGGATGCCCCATTAAGTTGAACATAGTGATTTGAAACTGAAGAAATCACCATTGCCCGAAATTTGATCATGACTAAACTCAGTTCCGAGCCAAATTAGTAAGCGTTTTGGTCCTAAACAAGTTTAATCAAGTCTCCAAAAGTTAATTGACACTTAAAATGCATCATTTGGCTGAGTTTTGAGGAGTTTCAAGTCACACTTTTCACACACTTGGATCAAATTCATTTTGCACGAATTCTGCGTCATTCCACACGTATTTGGATCCAAACTCATTCCCTATAAATAGAGGAACCTATTGCCTTCATTTGTAAGCTTTGGAGAGCCAAGAAACCCCTGCTGCAACTTGAAATTTTTCCAGGAAATTCAATTATCGTGTTTTGAGTTTCAACCTTTTCAATTTATTTTCTTGATTCTATTAGCTCCATCGGCATCCTATGAAAATTTTTCAACAATTACCAAGCTCTAAAACCTTCTTA
Source organism: Lathyrus oleraceus (assembly GCF_024323335.1). Taxonomy (NCBI): domain Eukaryota; kingdom Viridiplantae; phylum Streptophyta; class Magnoliopsida; order Fabales; family Fabaceae; genus Lathyrus; species Lathyrus oleraceus. The sequence goes on from NC_066580.1 coordinate 283,279,325, forward strand.
ATTGCTCCAACCAGATCGAGCTTCATCAACTTTTGATCACCATCTGGACAAGGTAGTTCTAAGCATCATTTAAACTCAAACAAGTTACCACAATATAGTCATTTACTCTCTGATGCTTTCCCCTAACTTATCTGGTGTTGATTGATCGTGTTCATCATTTAATTTTATTTTCCGTGCCTTGCTTGTTTCTGAAACTTCTTTGAGATTCCCTCTCATTAGTTCGCATAAATGAATTTAAGGTATAAGGTTGAATTCAGGATGAGAAAAGGATCACAATGGTGGTGGACCTATGTCTTGAAGTTACCAAATGATGAAACTCTGGCGAGAGCTCACCGGAGAAGATGGTCGAAGTATTTCTCAGTTGGTCTGAGTTTGGACCAGACACGTTGTCATTTTGAAATGTTTTGATTAGTTAAATTCAAATTGGATCATATCTTCTGATTGTAGCGCGTTCTATCTTGTTTCTCATCATTTGGAGTGTTGGATCTGCCACGTCAATTAATGAAGCTTTATCCAACACTCCTGGTTTTTTCTGATTTTAATTCTTTTCCTTTTATTTTTTAAATTGATTTTTATTTTAAAATTAATAGTAATTTCATTTTTTATCCAAAAAAATCCCAAAGTAATTTCTAAAATTCTCTTTTATTTTTCTTCATCTGATTTTTATTTTTCCATATTTTATTTCATTGATTTTCTATTTTTCATGAATTTTCTATTTTCTACTTTGTTTTAATGGTTTAAAACCACTTTTATGCATTTTTTAATTCTAAAAATTTTATTTACGGTTCTCATTTTATTTCCAACCTTCCATAATTCTCTTGGCCATTTATTTGGTGTTTTGAAGGACTTTGTGGTTTTCCATTTTATTTCCATTTTAAAAATCATTTAAAAATATCTTTAATGTATTTCTTATTTCATTTAGTTACATTTTAAATTTGTTTGACCTTGTGGACTTCTGTTGGCCTTGGATCATGATGATTTTGACTTCAAGTATCAACAAACTCAATGGATCTTGGGTGTTGATGGGGTGAAAACCCTAATTCACCAAAATGGATGATTATTTATGATGATGACTTGATCAAATTCTTGATTCAATTTGGGTTTGACCTCTCTTGTCCGCTTTCTTCTTCATCCCTTTCTTTTCCTTTTGATCATTTGGATGGATTTGTGTCCATCTTCTTCATGATGTGTGGATTGGTGCTTGATGAACTTTCATCATTTCAAACCTACCTTCTAAGTGATCATGAACCATTTAAGGTACTTTGGATTGATGCATAAGTTTATCCTAAGTGTCATGAAATGTGGATTGAAGTAATGGACCATCCTCCTAGCCTTTGTGCTTGATCATCCCATTTGTTTTTGTTTTTCTTGTGTGGCATAACTTTAGGAGAATGATTTACATATCATTTCTCTAACATGTATTAACACATATATTATTATTGAGCGGCCTCAAATAATTGTGACTTCTACATAAGTCCAATTACGATTGCTTAACATAGCGCTAAATTTGTCCCAAAGGCAATGTCATTTTTATAAGTGGGATTGTAAGTCTCATATTCCTCATGGTATTGTGTGAAAATGTTTCTCCTTTTCCATTTGTGAAAGCTAGTGGCATACTTGTTGATATTTATCCAAGTTGGAGCCCTTCTCACAAATGATGTATAGGCTCATATTTTTATGCTTGTGAGTGGATAGTTGAGTGTTCTCCAAGAAATGACCAAAGACATCTTTTCATATTTACTAACATCCCTTACTAACTCTTCACTTGTATTAACTTCTATTTTGATGTGATTTACCTTATGCTTTATAATTCATGTTTAGCATTTCATATCATATTTGTAACGGTAAACTCATGACCATCAAGCTATGGATAAGCTAGACGTCAATAAAACCAGAGTCGCCACCGCGCTTTTATTGTTTCCAAGGGAAAAGGGAAAAGTAAGAACAACACCCAAAAGATAAGAAGTTTTCAAATCAAAACTAATAAAATGTCATAGATTACAAGTAAGGGGGTTGGTTACACAGAGGGAAAGTGTTAGCACCAAAAGTGTTCTAGGTACTCTTAGGGAGCCCTTTCTTGTGTGCATATGTGTTTTAGTATAAATGATGTTTGCAATAAATAGAGTGGGGGGATGAGAAAATAATTTATTAATTATATTTTTGTGTTTGACAAGACCTTCGGACTTGTGCCTACGTACCAACATAAAATGAGGGATCAAAACCTCATAGTTCGTGGTATCAATTTCAAAGTGAATGAGTTGCTTTTTATAAAAATTTGAGTTTAACAAAGGCATAAAAGGCCTAAAAAAATTTGAATGAGTATTAGTTCTTTTTGTCTTTTGAAATTTTAAGTCAAGTATAGTTAAGTTCATTTACAAGTTTGATTAAGATAGGGGTTTAAAATGCAATGGAATAAGGCCAAAGTGTCTAATTTGCAATATGGTCAAAGTTTAGAAAAAGACATAAGCAAAGAAAATTTGAAAAGGGGGAGAGATTTTGAAATTAAAGAAGTGGGGAGGAGATGAAGAGCTAATCCTAAACATAAATTTAAAAGTTAAGAGTTGAAAAGATCTGACCAATGGGCGGCAATCCAATAGACAAGAATGTCATATAGAAACCCAAATTTCCCCTGGACTTTGTCATACCCCAAAATTCACCCTACCCCCATACAACTTTCTTTCGATCCATCACCCTACTCCCATATAACCTTCATCTGATCCGTGTCCCTATTACCCCTACATACATTTATCATTTCATCACCATACTTGCATTAACATCCAAAACCAAAGGCATGTTGCACAGGCTCAAGGCATGGCGTTCATACCAGAGAAAACACCAACAAAACAGCAAAAATTCATTTTTTGGACAATGTAATCGATTACACCAACCATGGTAATCGATTACTGGGCAAAAATAAGGTTTCCAGGCCATTTTTGGTGCCTGTAATCGATTACACCAATCAGGGTAATCGATTACTGGGCAAAAATCAGGCTCCCAGGCCATTTTTGGTGTTTGTAATCGATTACACCAATCAGGGTAATCAATTACACCTACGAGGACAGTAGTAGTAGCTCTGTTTTTTACACAGAGTACTTTTTGGTTCACCCCCTTTTTCCACTTACTTTCCCTATAAATAGAGGTACTATTTACCCTCATTTTTCATGCTTCCTAGCCCCCAAAAGTTATGTCCAAGTACCATTCACTCTCCTCTCCAAACCTAGGTCAAACAAAAAAATCTTTCTCACTCAAAAAAGTCACCCCACCAACTTTTTTGTTCTTTTTCACATTTTTTCCAAAACTTCTCACTCTCTAACACTCATAAATCAACCCCTTTACTAAACTTCCACCATAAACACTTTCATCCCAAACCCCTTGCTTCATATCCAAGCTCAACATTATTTCAACTTACCCTTTTTCAATATTTTTGGGTAATGATTTTAGCTTAAACTTTGTTAACTTTTTTGTTCTGTTTATTGTGTTGAAAATGATTGTTTGTTCTTGGTTGATCTTTTGAGAGGGTTTAGACTCAAGCTTGTAGAAAATGATTAACTTTGGTTTACACACTTTTTTTTGAGATTTCTTACTCTTACTACCTTTTTGTTCACCTTCTTTAGTGTTGCTTTGTTTTGTTATCATTTAATGTTCATTGTTGACTTGTTGTTACATTTATTTGGTTGATGAGTTCTATTAGATCATGGCCATGGTTGTTTAGGGTTGATTAAATCTTAAATGTTTTAAACCTATTAATGGTTGATCAATAGATCATTCATGATACTTAGAGGCATTGATAGATTGCCTCTATTTTAACCATATTTGAGTACTTTGATACATAGATGAAACCACGTCTTTACATTAACTTACTATTCCATTTGCTTATTATTACTAACTACTAACTACTAACTACTAACATTTATATTATTACACTTTAATTCCTTGCAATTTATTTTATTGTTTATTTTTATTTACTTTATGTTTATGTTCACTAACTACTAACTTCTAACATTTATATTATTTCATTTTATTTTCTTGCAATCTATTTTGTTGTTCACTTTATTTCAAGTATTTTATGTTTATGTTTATTGTTTATCTAACCATATCATTTACATTATGCTAATTTATTTTCTCTCTTACCATCTTACTAAATAAAAGATGAATAAAAACAAAAGAAAGAGAACATATCACTTTTTTAAAATATTAATAGATGGACTTAAGGTTGCATAACTTTCTTTGTTACAAATCTATTGTTAGTTGATTTTTTAATCATCTTCAATACTTTTATTCAATGATAATCTATCCCTTAATGTGTCATATTTTCAGTTTTTTTGGCCTAGGAAATAGTCTTAAAAAATTTTCATTTTGTACATATTACTAACCACTAATTATACTTCACTAATTTTGTTTATCATTAACCAGTATTATTGTGATATTTTCCTTTTTTATCTTGTAATTTATATTTATGTTATTACCTTGTAATTTACATTTAAGTACTCATTATCATCATCATTGTACAAACTCATCATGCATGTTTTATTTACTTGTTATTTATTTTATTGTCATCATACATTAAAAACAACAAAAACATGACAAAATGATAAGACCAAAAATATTCACTCCACTCTTAATCAACTTGGACTTAGAGGATTTCATCTTAGGACCCTTGCTTGGAGGCCTTCCTTTACTCTTTTGTGATACTTTGTAAACATTGGATTTTCATCCGTAACTTACATTCATGTTGTGAGAATGGCATCATGGCACCACCTTAGGGGGACATGTTAGTAAGACCATTATCCTTTGTTTAGCTTAGGTCACTTTTGCACACACAAGGCTTTCTCTTGGGATACCTTACAATGAGACCCTTTTCATTTCTTGTTGGTTACTTTGCATTCATGTTGCATAAGCCAAATTTCATAATCAAATAAAACAAACCCTTGAGTAAACATCAAGTGGCATTTTCATAATAAAATTCAAAATACTTAATAATTACGATTGTTTTTGTGCGCCACGAGCATTAAGTGGTGGAGAATGAGTAAGAATGGAGCATTCCTACCCTTACTCTGATTATTTTGCACGTAAGACGCTTGGCTTGTTGTCTAGAATACTCGCCTCCACCCATAGACTTTAGTGCAATATAATCACAAACATTCATTTCATAAAACCCTTATTCAAGGTAAAAATAATGCAACCCATCAAACTCATTTTTGTGCCTTAGGGCATCACCCCGAAAACCCCTTTCTCAAAGGTGAAATCAACCAACACAAAAATATTTTCTACTCCGAACTACGAAGCTCTGATTCCTCATCCCCGAATGAGTAATACGTAGGCACAAGGGCCACAATCCTTGACAAGCACTATAATAACAAAAACACCCCCTCTTTCACACACATTCTTCTGAAAATAGAACAATGATAGGTTAATCCCATGTATGTAAAACAACCCAAATGGTTCGCGTGGAGTACCATGGATGTAAGGGGTGCTAATACCTTCCCTTTGTGTAACCGTCTTCTGAACCCAAATCTCGGTTACAAGACCGATTCCTTATTCTCGTTTAGCGCTTCCCGTATGCGTCTTTTTCCGAAGGTTTTATCGACTATTTCCCCTCTCCTCTCCTATAGAGGCACACAAATAAAATTCGGTGGCGACTCTTCTGGTTTTACCTCTCTTTGGCATCTCTTTAGTCCCGGTTTCGTTATCGTGAAATCCAGGTAGCGATAGCTGGCGACTATGCTGGGGACACCAAAATTCCCTAAGCAAGTCTAGCCTAGTTTGGGTTGTTTCTCCTTTACATACATAAAGATTTATCTATTATCTATTTTTTTTGTATATATTGCTTTTGTTGCTAACCTGTACATATTTTCTTTGTTTGTCTGTTGGTCCAAAACTTTGGCTCTATGACAAAGGAATTTTGGAAGCAATAATGATTGCAAAGAAAAACCTTGTGTGAAAGGATCTCCACCCGAGTCTGAGAGTTTTTGCTTGAGATAGGATAGGTTGAGTAGTATTGCTCCGCGAGGTGCCTTCCTCGTTAGGGTCGTACGAGAACCTCACTTAGTGGTAGATTCTCTTAAGGGGATTGATGACCGACGTGCTTTCGGCGTAAGCATCTTTTCTTTTATTAGAATCAATAACCCTAAGACCCCTTTTAGAACCTTTAAATTGTGGCTAGCCTAGACCGATGGTCATGTAGTATAGGCCACCAAGGTGCCTTCCTCGTAAGGGTCGATACAAAGATCTCACTTTGAGTAGATGACTTTGATGGAGTAGTCTCCTGGCAAGTAAATTGACATAAGCGGCTAACAGTCAAGGAAGTCCATGACTCTAGGGGAAGTGTGTTACACCCAATTTTCCAAAAGCCCTAGATCACACAAAGCGAGAACCTTGGTTTACTAAGCAGTCATTATTAACTCCATGCTTCGTCACGATGGTCCAAAACCATGAACCCATGCCTAAAATCCTGTGGAAATAATAAACCAACCATTCATTCATACATTCATTCATCATTAAAATAATAAGCAAAGCTCTTAAAAATTTTGTTTGTTCGAACGCAGAATTACAAGACTATTTTCTGACACAATCATGGATACTTCAACAAAGAAAAGCACCTCTACCTTCCTCCTCTAGAGTCCCGACATCAGTTCATTAAAGGTCCTCTTCTCAAAGGTCGTAGCTCTCAAGGACAACAAGTTTATAGCCAATTTTGGGAACATCATAGATCTTTTAACCAAGAAGGTTGACTATGGTGCTATCAGTATAATGTCCCAATACTATGATGTCCCTTTAAGATGCTTCACTTTCCACGACTTCTAAAGCTCTCCAACCTTGGAAGACCTCGAGAGACTCCTCAATCGATTGATCAAAGAATACAACTCTTTCCTGAAGTTGGAAGAACGCTTATGTTTGACCAAGCTCTCACTCACCTTGGGTATCAACGCCAACAAGCTAGTGGACAATTGAGGCGTTAAAGGATCCATCAAAGGTTTCACCCAAAAGTTCCTAGAAGCCCATGCTTGGGAAATGATTAAAAAAGGAATACCCGACTTCTATAGTGAAACCGTGGCACTTTTGATCCATGGAATCGCCCTCTTCCCAAATATGGATAAGTTTGTAGATCAGTTAGCAGTTGATGTCTTTTTAACAAAGAATCCGGTGCCTTTTTTACTTGCCGGTTTTTACCATACCTTACATACAAGGAATGAGAAGAATGAAGGTACTTTCCTCTGTTGTGCTCCTATGCTACATCTTTGGATGAGGGCCCGCATGCCTCAAAGTGGACCTTTTGCTGAAAATTAACTGACATGGCCTCAAAGGTTCCCATCTCTCTCCGCCAACTCAATTATATGGTACAAGAGAGAATGGAATACAAAATACGTCATCACAAGATGTGGAGAGTTCTCTAACATACCCTTAATAGGAACGCAAGGTTGCATCAACTACAACCCTGCTATACTCAAGAGACAACTAGGGTACGCCATGACGAGTCCTCCCGAGGAAAGAGATTTCATTCCATTTGTCATCAATACCATGGATCCGCTTGATTCAAATGTGAAAAGAGTGCGAAAAGCTTGGACAAGCATAGTCCATATTGACCAAGAATGGGGTAAGAAAAACATCCTAGCCAAGCAACCCTACTATGTGTGGGTAAAAGAGAGGGCTATGATTGTTAAGATGTCGATTATTTTTCATCCTTCTTCATTCCCGTTGATGCCCGAGCCTGAGCCTATCTTGTAAGAGGACATGGACAGACTTACCGACCAAATAAAAGAGCTTGAGTTGGAAAACACTCAATTACGAGTCCAACTCAATCGTGCCAAGGAACGTTACCATGTCTTAAAGGATAAGGGTAAGCAAGTTTGTGAGAAATTTGAAGACAGCAAGAAGAGGCTCTGATTATCCGAGGGACAACGAGTTTGGGTTGGTGGAGCTCTACAAAGAGCTAATTCTGAGCTAGACTTTTGCAACTATGAGTTGGATCGAGCGTCCCAAATCATCAAGGACCTTGAAAATATTGTCGAGAGGTATAATGCCATGAAGAAGGAAGCGAGGGAAAGATTATGAGGCCCAGATTCTCGAACTAAGGACCACTCTAAAGGAGCATAAAGACTTTCTAGCCAAGGAGCAACTAGAGAAACAAAAGATTCACCGAAACTTCACGCGTGAGCAGTTCAACCTTGGACGACCTTACGAGCAAATCAAGAACTTGAAGAGGGGAATCTATGACCAAGCCTATGTAGACTTGCAAAACAACTATAGACATTGGGAGGAGCGTTGCCATGGATTCGAAGTTGCCATTGCTCAAAGGGATGAAATCATCCATAATCTCCAAGCCCTTTACAAAGAATGGATGGACAAGTACACTAACATGACGGTATTAACTAACTATGCCCTTCAAGACTTTCCCGACAAGTTGAAGGAGGCGGATCTGATCATGTGCCCAGATAATACCCCCGAAGAGGTCTACCACTTCGCCAAGTTTTGCAAAAGAACGATGGTCGAACTCATCACCGACATTGAGGCTCTCCGCAAGTCTCAAGGGGTCACTTTTAGGGTGGATATCTAGTTGGTTTATTTGCTTCCATTACTTGCATTTTGCAACTTCTATGTATTGCATTCTATTTTCCCTTCAAAGGATAATGAAAGTTGTGATTTTCACTATTGTGTTTTCCTTTTTTTATGATTGTGAATGTGAATCGTCAAGTAGTTTTTTCAATGAATAAACACTAATAACTAAAAGAGCATTTCTTTAACATAAAAAAACATTCATGCATCATTTGCATCTTTCGAAACACAAAAACATCAAAAAAAAAACTCATCCATCCACCCTTTTTCTTACCAGAACCACTCTCCAAAGCTGACTTTCGGGTACGATACACGAGGACATCGACAAGCTGTCATGGAGCAACTCCAAGAGAACCAAGCTATCCTTCAAGAGGAAGTATCCCAGGTGCGGTCCCAAATGCGGCTGATGATGGAGACTATTCAAGTAGTCGCAAGAGGCCAAGAGGTTATGGCAAAAATGAAAGAAGAGATGAATCAACGTGCCAGTACTACCAATCCTCATACACCTCCCGCGGTCGAGACTCCGACTCCAGTTCCTCAAGTTGACCCTCCAATCAAAATTAATGCACCCGACGGTGTTCCAAATGGAAATCCTCGTCCGCATGTTTTTGAGACAGACGACCAATACGATGCATTCTTCAGCCCAAGGGCTGCTTCTCAAGATAACGCCTTTGGTTCAGCAACCAACGAGGTGGAGTGGAAGGTGAAGGCTATCGAGGAAAAGCTCAAGGAAATGGGGAACACTGATGTTTTGGGCCTTGATGCGGCAGAAATGTTCCTGGTACCTGGGATCATCATTCCGGCCAATTTCAAAGTTTCAGACTTCTAAAAATATAAGGGAAATAGCGATCCTAGGACGCACATTAGGGCATACTGTCGAAAGATGGCTGCCTATTCCAGCGATGATCAACATTTAATGCATTTTTTCTAGGATTCCCTTAGTGGGGCATCTTTGGATTGGTACATGCAACTTGAGGGCAGCCATATTCACACATGGAGGGAAATGGCCGAGGCATTCCTCAAGCACTATCAGTAAAACACTGATATGGCACCTAATCGCACGCAGTTGCAAAATCTGACTCAGAGGTCTGAGGAGTCCTTCCAGGAGTATGCCCAACGATTGAGGGAATTGGCTGCTAGGGTACAACCCTCATTACTAGAAAGAGAACTGGTAGACATGTTTATGGGACACCTGCAAGGTCCATACCTTGACAGAATGGTAGGGAGCACCTCTTTGGGCTTTTTCGACCTAGTCTTAGCCGGTGAAAGAATAGAATATATGATGAAAATGGGAAAGATCTAGAACTCTGCCAGTACTTCCAGTGCATCGAAGAAACCATTTGTTCCCTATGGTAAAAAACGAGAAGGCGAGACCAATGCCACCTCTATCGTTCGAACAAGAAATGCCTCTTATCCACAAGTAGCCGCCATAGCTCCCGTCCAACCAAGTCAACAACAACCATTTACAATTCTTGTTCAAACTCAACAACAGCAACGCTACCAACAACCACAACAACAATGGCATCAACAACAACCGCAACGTCAGCAACAACAGTATCAATAGTAATAACAACAAAGGATGTGAAGACCCGAGAGAAGATTTGACACGGTTCCTATGCCATATAGCCACATTCTACCATATTTATTGAGGGGATCACTTATACAACTAAGGGAGTTAGGACCCCCACCAGCGGTTCTTCCTCCCGGTTATGATGCAAATGCCCGTTGTGAATTTCATTTTGGCGCTCTTGGGAATTCGATCGAGAATTGTAAAGCATTAAAGTACAAGGTTCAAGATCTTATTGATTCTAAGGAAATCACATTCGCCCCCAAGGGGCCGAATGTAAATAACAACCCGATGCCCCCTCACAACAATGCAGCCGTGAATATGATGGAAGCTGACAATGGAAGGAGATTGATATCCTGTGTGGACGAGTTTAAAACTCCACCCATCGAGATCAAGAATGTTTTAATAAGGGATAATTCCTTTCCCATTTATAGTAATGACTGTGAAAACTGTCTGATTAACCCGCAACAGCGTAGGACGTTGAAGTATGTCATACAACAATTAATGGACCAAGGGGTCTTAATGGTAGACTTCCCATCCACAAAAGAAGATGTGTCTATCCTCGAGATACCATACGACGAAGTCCCTCCTCTGCGAATTCCATATGACTTCTCTCAGTTAACGCTGTCAACAAATCCGGTTACTCCAATCATAATAATAGTTCCCACACGATTCTCGTATGTTGACATCAAGGCAGTCCCATGGGTGTATGACACCTCAGTCTACATTCATGGCTAGAAGAGTCAAGAAGAACTGTTGAATTCTAGTGATCCAATGATCAATATCACCGGCACTGGCAGAATTACAAGAAATGGAAGGATATTTGCACCGACACTCACTTCAATTGGAACTATTAATCCTTCAACTTCAGACAAAGGCAAACAAATTGGTGGCGCTAATCAAAGACGAGACCCTGCACCTTCCAATGAAGTAGACGAGTTCTTACCCATTATCAAGAAGAGCGATTATCGAGTAGTTGATCAGCTTAACCAGACACCCTCGAATATCTCAATGTTGTCTTTATTAATATACTCGGAGGCCCATAGGGATGCTTTGGTAAAATTCCTGAGGACAGCTCAGGTACCGCAAGAGATCTCTGTTTGTCAGTTTGAAGGGGTAGTTAACAATATCACTACTAGCTTAAGCTTGGGTTTCAGGGATGAAGAGCTTCCCTCCAAGGGGAGGAATCATAACAAGGATCTCCACATTTCTATTGAGTGTGTGGACACAGTCCTATCAAGAGTTTTGGTAGACACTGGGTCTTCCCTCAATGTGATGCCTAAGAGCTCCTTTACTAAGCTAATTATCGAAGGACTTGTAATGAAGTTGAGTGAGCTTATAGTAAGAGCATTTGATGGGACTATGAGGACTGTAATCGGTGAGGTGACTTTGCCTATGAAGATTGGCCCATATACTTTCCTTATCACTTTCTTCGTAATGGACATCTATCCAGCCTACAATTGTTTGATGGGAAGGCCTTGGATCCATTCAGCTAGTGCAGTCACTTCAACCCTCCATCAAAAATTGAAATTCTTAGCTAATGGTAAGTCACCTCATTATCATCATCATTGTACAAAGTCATCATGCATGTTTTATTTACTTGTTACTTACTTTATTGTAATCATACATTAAAAACAACAAAAACATGACAAAATGATAAGACCAAAAATATTTACTCCACTCTTAAACAACTTGGACTTAGAGGATTTCATCTTAGGACCTTTGCTTGGAGTCATTCCTTTACTATTTTGTGATACTTTGAAAATGTTGGATTTTCATTCGTAACTTTCATTCATGTTGTAAGAATGGCATCATGGCACCATTTGAGGGGGACATGTTTGTAAGACCATTATCCTTTGTTTAGCTTAGGTCACTTTTGCACACACAAGGCTTTCTCTTGGGCTACGTTACAATGAGACCCATTAATTTTGTGTTGGTTACTTTGAATTCATGTTGCATAAGCCAAATTTCATAATCAAATAAAACAAACCCTTGATTCAACGTCAAGTGGCATTTTCATAATCAAATTCAAAACACTTAATAATTACGATTGTTATTATGTGCCACGAGCCTTAAGTGGTGGAGAATGAGTAAGAATGGAGCATTCCTATCCTTACTTGATTATTTTGGATGCAAGACGCTTGGCTCGTTGTCTAGAATAATATCCTCCTCCCATAGACTTTAGTGCAATATAATCACAAACATTCATTTCATAAAACCCTTATTCAAGGTAAAAACTAATGCAAACCATCAAACTCATTTTTGTGCCTCAGGGCATCACCCTGAAAACCCTCTTCTCAAAGGTAAAATCAATCAAGACATAAATATTTTCTACTCCGAACTACGGAGCTCTGATTCCTCATCCCCAAATGAGTGATACGTAGGCACAAGGGCCACAATCCTTGGCGAGCACTATGATAACAAGAACACCCCCTCTTTCACACACATTCATTTGAAAATAAAACAATGATAGATAAGTCTCATGTATGTAAAATAACCCAAATGGTTCTCATGGAGTACCATGGACGTAAAGGGTGCTAATACCTTCCCCTTGTGTAACCGACTTCCGAACCCAAATCTCAGTTACGAGACCGATTCCTTATTCTCATTTAGCGTTTTCCATATGCGTCTTTTTTTGGAGGGTTTTATCTACTATTTCCCCTCGCCTCTCCGATAGAGGCACACAAATAAAATTCGGTGCCGACTCTTTTGATTTTGCCTCTCTTTGGCATCTCTTTAGTCCCGATTTCGTTATCGTGAAATTCCGGTAGCGACAGACTTTAGAATCAAGCAATATCAATACACAAATAGCAATATGAAGAGCAAGGCATCAAAAGACCACCAAACAAACACAATATATCACAAATTATGTCCCAAGTGGGCAAAATGAAAATGGCATTAAAGTAAACAATATGAATTGTATGAATAATGGCAAATGAATAAAAGCTTGAAATTAAAGTTCATAAGAGTAAATGACTTGAAATTAAATTTTAGTTGTTAGTTGATTATAAGTTAGTATTGCTTTTGCTTTGTTTTTGTTTAAGTCATTCTTTGGAGAACACTCAACCCACTTATCACAAGCATGGATCCTTGAACCAAGACATCTTTCAAAGGAAGGAAAAAAGGCCAAGTTTCCATACAATACCATGAAAGAGGGGAGACTTACAATCTCACTTACTAGACTGTTATGCCTTTTGTGTCCTAAATTTAGCGCTATGTTAAGCAATCATAATTGGTATTATGTAGAAGTCAAAACTATTTGAGGTCGGGCAATAAAATTTTGGTGTTAATGCATGTTAGAGACATAATATAATGGACTATACTCATGAAACATACCACATACAAAAAGAATATGCAAAGTGGTTAGCCTAATCTCATCCATACTCATGTTGATTTTGCAATCAACTAGCCTTACGATATAGAGATATCATAGGTACATGACATGAATGAATAAAGAAGGGGAATAAGATGAAGAGGTAGGGGGAAAGAAATCAACACAAATTGGTCAAAGGAGGACTTTTACCAAATTAAGATCATTCATTCATTTTGGAAGATGAAATGTACATTTCATCAATCCCCTAAATCCAATGATCTTAACTCCACAAAGTTAAATCAACCTTGACCAAGGCTCATCAACACAAGTCAAACTCAACAAGTCAATTAAAATGGCTCAACACAATTTATTTGGCATTTAATCAATTAAAAATAATTAAAATATGCATTAAATTAAATTATGGTTGATCAATTTCCTAAAACCCCATCAAAACACCACAGAAATAGCCATGAGATTTATCATATGTCAAACACGGTCAAAGGACCTTGGAGAAAAGATTTCATAATTTTTGGAAACTTAAAACTATTTTTAAACAATTAAAAATATTCATAAAATCAATTAAATCATGAAAAATATTAATAATTCCATAAAATAATTTTAATTCAGAAAATGAAAGAGGAATTTATTTAAAAAAATTTGGTGAAACTCTCCTATTTTTTGGATCATTATTAAAATTAATATGAATTAATGAAAATAACACAAATAAAATGAAAATCAAATAATCAAAAAAAATGTGGACCACTTGATCTCCCTCATTAATTGAGGTGGCAGATCAAGTGGCCACAAGCGCGCGCTCCATGGTGGACCTAAGTCAGCGCACCATAAAACAGGTAATCAAAACCAACGCTCATGATTAAAACATTTTAAACAGATCATGTAGCTCTGGACCTTGCCAACTCACCACCGGAGCAAATCTATGGTCACCTTCATAGGCGAGCCTCGTCGGACTGGTCCAATCATAACCATCACTAAAATAAAAAAGAAGGACATGATTTTGAAGTAAAAATGGCATTGAGCACGAATTTGACCTCAAGTTATCCTAACTCCAAGTATATTGAGAGATACAAGGAGTTGAAATATGAGGTGCATGATATGAGTTGCTTCAATTTGACCTCAAAGCAACTCAATCTTGTTACCTACATTGGTAGGACTTCAGAGAACCAAGGATCCAAGAGAATTATGGAAACATCAGTGACAATCGAAGAGATGAAAATTTCTGGAAAATACCTTCAATGCAGGTCTGGATTCAATTGCTTTTGCCTTGGCTCGTGCTTGATCTTGTTCAGAAAGCTTGCAGAAGTAGATTAGAATGGAAAGAAGTTCTTGGGTACCTAGAGTTTTGAATCTCAAAATAGTTAGATTCAAACTCAATTTTCCAAGAAAATTCTCAGGATTATCCTCTCAAATGAAAGGGTTTGGGGTTTTGGATCAAAGCTGGTGCGAGGGGGTCCTCAATTCTGAGCATAGGGACCTCTATTTATAGCAGTAGCAAGTGTTATTTGCACCCTTGAAGTGAGTTTCCAAAATTGGAAATGAGTGATGCATGGGTGCATGGGCGTGTGTAGGCCCATGAAGTCATTCCTTTTGGTCCATAATTGAGTGTGAACATGTCTGGAATCAACTTGGAATACAAGGCAATTGTGCACAATTGTTTGAAGTTTGATCTTTGCCAAATGATGATGTCGTGTTCAAGCCATGCGCAGACCATTCAAATCTTGTCCAAAATGGATGAAATTGGACGTTTTGGAAAGGTTAGATCAAGAGGAACAACATTAATGTTGAAAACTTTTCTATTTAAAACTTGTACACTAAGGAATTTTAAGGTGGAAGTTTGGAAATTTTAACATATCAAAATTGTTTCTAAGTGTCAAGCCATATGTTCACTTATTCCACTTTGGCTAACTTTTTATGTGATCTTCAAATGAGAAAAGTGTCTTCATCAAAGTTGTAGATTTTTCAAAGTCTTTCAAAATGGTCACAAATATGACCTCATTTAGATTTGATATGAAGGAGTTATGCATTTTTGAAGTTGAGGAAAATCACGTGTTCAATGGTATTGGTCCAAAATGACCTATAATGTATCCTCATATCATATGCTCATAAAAGTTGAATTAGCTCTTCCTCCAAACATCAAATTTGAAGTATACACCTTTAGTTTGATTGTGAAAATTGTAAATCTTTCATCTCATAAAAATTGAGAAAGTTATGGCCTTGGGAAGTTGACCTCCAAATTAGGGTTTAGACAAAATGACCTATAATCTTTCATCATAAAAAATGAATGTCCAAGCTAAACTAGATCTAGACCTCAACATGAAAGTTGTTTGGAATGTCCTTTAGATTAACATTTATCTTGAAATCATTTTCATATGATAAAAATTCTAGGAGATAAGGTCTAGGGGACCCCAGTTTTGATCAGATGAATTCCTCTGGTCAATCACCATCAACCAACTTGCTAACCTACAACTCTCTTGACTTTTAGGACTCGTGGAGGATCATATATGCATAATATGATGAAATTTGAAGTATCCCTTGATATATTTTATCAATTGTTGAAGAAGCTTGGTGAAGAAGTTACATAAGATACCTAGATGAACTAGGGTTTCCACTGCAAACCAAATCCAAACTCTTGATGAGTTCTTGACAAAAATAACATGTGAGGCTCATGGGGACTCATATTTGATGTCTAAAGTCATTGTAGACCAATATTGATTGTGCTCTTAGCAATGAGGGTCGTAAACCCTAGATATGAACTTGATAGATCAAATGTGATCATGTGCCCTTCCTAAAAAAGAGTTAGACAAATGCAAAGACATATTTTTGGCATTTTGGTTAGTAAATGATAAAATACAAGGTATGATACAATCACATGGTGCTTGGTGATCTCTCCCAATACAAACCCAATGAATGAGGGGTAAGGAGGATGCCAAGGTATGGTCTCAATGCTAATGAATATGATGAGGTAGCATGAGGGATCTTAGGGTCAAAATTGGGGTCTTACAGCTGCCCCTATCTAAGGATGTTCTGACTGAGGAGGTGAAGGTTAAAATCTTCATATCGACTCAGTAGAATGGGCTTAAATAACAACATATAGAAACAAATTTTGGTCCCTAAGAAACCTCATGATGCATATGCTATGAATGTTAACATAAATCTATGTGGGGAAATGTTGCCACAAAGGAAAAGAATTCAGAGAGACTGAAAGTCCGCAAGAGCGTAATGCATTCCGTAAGGAAAGCTCACTAGGGAGACAAAGACTCTGAGGGGATAAAAGGTTATGCGTAGGCCAGGCTACAACTTAAAAAAATTGTTGGGAGACATGAGGGGTTTCCATGAAAAACAATGGAAAAACTCAATCGGGGAGGTACGAAGATCATCTGCAAGAGGACACAGGTAGATCAGAGCAAAACTGAAATACTCGAACCAAGCAAGAACAACGATTCCACTAAGGAAATACACACTCAAAATCGACTAGGGAAGAAAATATCTTCAACATATGAGGAAAAGAAATATATTATCCACTACCGATTACTGGGTACGGGGATAACAAAATCTGACAGGGAGGACATCAATTACCGGTTAGGGTAAACATATCAAGGATGACTCGCTGAAGACCGCCAGGAGGTGTATTCATTACCAGTTATTGGGTAAGAATAGACTTGCTAGGTAAAAGCTGAAAATAGGATTTACAACTATCGGTTACTGGGCAGAAGACCATAAAGAAGAGAATATTCATCACTAGTTAAAGTGAACATATCAAGGATAGACTCAAAGGAAAGAAAATCCATCATCGGTTAAGATGAACATATCAAGGATAGACTTGCTCGGAGATGCTAAGTAGGATATCCATCACCGATTAGGATGAACATATCAAGGATAAATCGCCAGAGTAAAAATAGTAGGAATTACATCTATCGAATGCTGGATAGAATACCAAAAAGAGAATATTTGTCACCGGTTACGATGAACATATCAAGGGTAGACTCCAGGGGAATAATAGGGATTACATCTATCAGTTACTGAATAGAAAAACAAGAAGAGAATATTTGTCATCGGTTAGGATGAACATATCAAGGATAACCTCTGCGAAGGGGAGAAAAGGAATTACTTTTGTCGGGTATTGGGCAAGAAGTAACAAACTGAAGACTAAGAAGAATACTACAAGTTACTCGGTAATAAACTCTCAGAGGACCAAAAGCATCTATCTAGGTAAGATCTAGAAAGAAACGGTCAATCAAGACTCATCCCAATGAGGATATAACTCAAGGGAAGTGATTCGATCCAGATAATCAACTTGGGAGGAAGCTGAAATAATAATCATCCACGAGGAAATAACTCAGTGGGGAAAGGAGAAAGGTTAAAGTCTTTCTGCTTAGGGGGATGACACTCTATAATTGAAGGAGGACAGACACACTGAACCTGTATAGAGATAAAGTACCACCATAGTAGAGGATAAAAATCACAAGAATGAATCACCAGGTGCAATGATGAAATAACGAAGTTATATGAGTGTATATGTATATGTATATGTAATGATTATGCTAACAAAATAATCACAAAGGATACAAAGATTTCGCTAATTTGAATCATCGATATAATTCTCGGCCAATACACAAAAGAGGGAAACAACTGCTGGAGAAAAGACCATACATCTCAAAGGCTCAACCCTAGTTGGGTAAGAAGGGAGGAGATCTGCTGAGGAAACTGCTATCAACTCTACGGGGAATTTTAGGTTAACAACATATCAAATGGGAGACGACCCTGCAGGGGATAAACACAAATAAGTTCTCCCAAACCAGGAGGAAACTCTGACTGGGGAAAATTCTGATGGCGACTTGTGGGGAAAGCAAAGTTCTGCCGAAACCTATTGCAATGAAGTGCCTACAACCTAAGGGAGGACAATCACAAACTCAGCTGGAGAAGATGAACAACTCAGCTGGGAAAAACAACAAACATAGGATGCTAACACTACTGGGGATGAAAGACAAGAATCATGCCAACTACTTAGGGAGAACCAATAATGCTCCACATTTAGGGCTTACCGCTTTTCAAACTGCTGTTGATATTCCTTTTATGAAATTGATTGCTTAAAATTAAAGCTTTTATATGTTTAAGAAAATATGATTTTTATTAAAATTTAATTTTAAAAAAATGATCATAATAAAAGTTAAATCTATTTCGCTGAATCAAACAAGAGTAGAAACAATTGGATAAAAGATCAACTTTATTTAATAGAATGGTAGTCTATAAATGACAAGACTCCATAGATCTTTACAAAAGTTGAAAAAATGGTCATTTACATGGAAAAGGGATACATTGAATATAATGATCACTAATCCTTCTACTAACTCTTGATATTCATTGTGCTCTTGACCGCTATTGGGGATCAGAATCCGACGATGTGCTCAAGAAAGTCTTCAAGACTGAAGATCAGCAGGATGTAGTTACCTGTCATAATCCCTAATTTTTGCATAAATTTCCCCAAGGTGGGGTACTCAATTTATCGGGATAATTCTTTCTGTTTTTTATGTCTCTAATTTTTGCCTAGATCTCCCTTTTAGGTTTTCAATCCACAGAGACGCTCATTTTTGTCTAAGCCTCCCTTTCGAGTTTTCAACTTAGCGAGTTGTTCTTTTCTTTTTAGGCTAAGTATTTCTTGGTTGCATCACCATTCATAGGACAAGTGAACTCTTCACCATCCATAGTTGTAAGAATCAAAACACCGCCTGAAAAGGCTCTCTTAATAACATATGGGCCTTCATAATTAGGAGTCCATTTGCCCCTAGAATCTGGTTTGAAAGATAGAATCTTTTTTAGCACAAGATCACCTTCTCTAAACACATGAGGCTTAACCTTCTTATCAAAAGCTTTCTTCATTCTCTGCAGATACAACTGACCAAGACATGTGGCAGTCAACCTCTTCTCTTTAATCAAATTCAGCTGGTCAAATCTGGTTTGACACCATTCAACTTCAGTCAACTTGGCTTTCATCAAGACACGCAATGATGAGATCTCAACCTCTACTAGGAGCATAGCTTCCATGCCATAAACAAGTGAGAAAGGGGTTTCCCCTATTGAAGTGCAAATAGATGTACGATACCCATGCAAAGAAAATGGGAGCATCCCATGCCAATCTTTTACGTCACAACCATTTTCTGAATAATCCTCTTGATGTTCTTATTTGAAGCTTTAACGGCCCCATTCATCTTGGGTCTGTAGGGAGAAAAATTATGATGTACAATCTTGAAGTCCTTGCAAAGAGCTTCAACCATATTATTATTCAAGTTAGATCCATTGTCAGTAATGATCTTACTTGGCACACCATATCGGCATATAATCTGATTTTTTATAAACCTTGCAACAACATGCTTGGTTACATTTGCATATGATGCCACTTCAACCCACTTTGTGAAGTAATCAACAACCACTAAAATGAAATTATGTCCATTCAACGCTTTGGGCTTAATCATGCCAATCATATCAATTCCCCACATGGAGAAGGGCCACGGAGAGGAAATGACATTCAACAGTGTCAGGGGCACATGGATTTTATCTCCATATATTTGACACTTGTGGAATTTCTTCACAAACTTGCAACAATTAGATTCCATTGTCAGCCAATAGTAACCTGCTCTTAACATCTTCTTTGACATTGCATGTCCATTGGAATGATTAAAAGGAACCTTCATGGACTTCAGTCATCAATAGGTCTGCTTCGTGTCTATCCATGCATCTGAGCAGAACCATATCGAAATTTCTCTTGTAAAGCACATCACCATTCAGGTAGAAGTTGTCGGCTAATCTTCTCAACGTCTTCTTATCTTTCAAAGATGCCCCAGATGGGTAAATCTGACTTTGAAGGAAACATTTGATATGAAAATACCATGGCTTCTCATCTTTGATCTCTTCAATAGAAAACACATGGGTTGGCCTATCAAGACGCATCACAGTCAAGTTGAGAACTTCATTCCAAAATTTCACCACAATCATAGAAGCCAACGTTGCAAGAGCATCTTCCATACGGTTTTCATCTCGAGGGATATGATGAAACTCAACCTTTGTAAAGAAAGTTTAAATCCTCCTCGCATAATCTCTATATGGTATCAAACCGGGTTGGTTCGTCTCACATTCACCTTTGATTTGATTCACAACCAAAGCTGAATCTCCATAGACGTCTAAGTATTTGATTCTGAGATCAATGGCCTCTTCGAGCCCCATAATGAAAGCATCATACTCTGCCATATTCTTTTTACACTTAAAAGTCAATCTAGCTGTAAACGGAAAATGCGTGCCTTGAAGAGTAATGATTACTGCCCCAATTCCATTACCATATCGATTAATAGCTCCATCAAATACCATGCCCCAACGGGAACCAGGTTCTGGCCCCTCTTCAAGCAATGGTTCATCACAATATTTCATTTTCAAGTACAAGATATCTTCATCAGGAAAATCATACTGCACTGATTGATAATCTTCAATCGGTTGGTGAGCCAAATGGTCAGCCAAGACACTACCTTTGATAGCTTTTTGAGATCGGTATTCAATATCATACTCTGATAACAACATCTGCCAATGGGCAATCCTCCCAATTAAAGCAGGCTTCTCAAAAATATACTTGATTGGATCCATTTTGGATATCATCTAAGTTGTGTGATTCAACATATATTGAAGCAGACGCTTAGCAGCTCAAGCCAATGTGCAACAAGTCTTCTCAAGCGTAGAATACAGAGTCTCACAATCGGTGAATTTCTTACTAAGGTAGTAAATATCATATTCTTTCTTTCCAGTCTCATCTTGCTAACCTAGAACACAACCCATTATCTCTTCAAGCACAGTCAAGTACATGATCAACGGTCTTCCTTCAATAGGCGGACAAAAAATCTTTCTTTCTAGTCTCATCTTGCTGACCTAGAACATAACCCATACTCTCTTCAAGCACAACCAAATACATGATTAACGGTCTTCCTTCAACAGGCGGAGAAAAAATCCGAGGCTCAAGTAGATATTCTTTGATACTGTCAAAAGCCTTCTGGAAGTCCTCGGTCCAATCACAAGACTGATATTTCCGAAGAAGCTTGAATATAGGTGCACATGTGGCAGTCATATGTGAAATGAATCTGGAAATGTAATTCAAGCAGCCGAGAAAACCTCTGACTTGCTTTTCAGTTTTGGGCACATGCATCTCTTGTATTGCTTTGACCTTGGTAGGATCAACTTTAATGCCCTTCTCGCTGATAATAAAGCCCAACAACTTACCAGAACGAACGCCAAAAGTAAACTTATTGGGATTCAAGCGGAGTTTATACTTCCTCAAATGCTAGAATAGCTTCAACAAATGCTTAACATGTTCTTCTTCATCAATTGATTTAGAAATCATGTCATCAACATAGACTTCAATCTCTTTGTGCATCATATCATGAAAAAGAGTAGTCGTTGCTCTTTGGTAAGTTTCACCATCATTCTTTAAACCGAAAGGCGTCACTCTATAACAGAATGTTCCCCAGGGTGTAATGAATGTAGTCTTCTCCATTACCTTGGGTGCCATCTTGATTTGATTATATCCGGAAAATCCGTCCTTAAACAAAAAGACTTTGAGCTTAGCAGTATTGTCTACCAACATATCAATGTGTGGCAGAGGGAAATCATCTTTCGGACTGGATTTATTCAAATCTCAATAATCAACACACATGCGGACCTTTCCATCCTTCTTCGGAACATGCATAATATTGGCCACGCATTGCGGGTACTCAGCATTCATAAGGAAACCGACAACAATCTGCTTTTGCACTTCTTCTTTGATCTTTACTGCCATATTAGGATGAGTTCTCCTCAACTTATGTTTGAATGGCGGGCATTCTGGCTTCAATGGCAATCTATGTTCTACAATCTCATAATCCAACCCAGACATATCTTGATAGGACCAAGCAAACACATTTGAATAATCTCAGAGAAGATCAATCAACCCCTTCTTAACATCTGGACACAGTCGAGACCCAACCTTGACTTCCTTCACATCATCCTCGAAACCCAAATTGACTAACTCAATCTGCTCTTCGAATGGCTGAATGGCTTTTTCCTCGTGTTCAAGAAGACGTGATAATTCATCAGACACCTCTTTATCACTTTCCTCCTCAGACTCAAACACAAGGAATTCAAAATTTGGAGAAGGATAAGGATCATTGCATTCAATGGGTTTAGAAACCAACCTGCATAATGATTTGATATTTTGCTTTTAGAGAAGTGAATTGTGACCAAATATTATGCAGATGGACAATTTTTATTTATTTATTTATGTTTTTTGTGATTACCACTTTCAGAATAAAACAAAAAGAAAAAAGAAAACATCATAGATGTGGATGGATAGAATTATACTTTATTGATGATCAAAATTTGAAAATGCCCAAAAAATGTTCACTTCTCCCTTAGGCATAGGAGAAGGATTTTCAAAAACAAATAAAAGCAATTACTCAGATCGATGCACAATAATAAGAACATCAACAGTAGTCCAATTATTGCAATCTTTTCCACACGTCATAAAATTGGTGTAGTCTTCGTCTTCATCACCCTCGATCACAACAACTAAGTGTTGTTCATTACCATGAATGACCCCTCCGCTACAGAAACTGGGTTGCACATCTTCAGCTCTAGCTACTAATGAACCTCGTTGGAATCCAAAACCGGTTTTGCTCTTGTTGTCGGAGACCTCTACCATTTGGCCCCACGGATCCGAATTACCATCTTCAACAATCTTCTGAGCATCTTCGAAAGAGGACATAGGTGCCCCAACTCTCTTTTCCTTAGAAATAGATAGAGCTTAGAAAGGAGTTCCAATATCATCCTTAGCTTCTACATTCGAGAAAGATGACATGTGGCTTACCAACAAAGCCTTCTCCCCACCGACAATAACAAGCTTACCATTCTTGACAAACTTCAGTTTCTGATGTAGCGTTGAAGTAACGGCTCCTGTCTCATGTATCCATGGCCTTCCTAATATGAGCTATAGGCCGGGTGGATATCCATTACTTAGAAAGTAATTTGGAAATCACTCGGACCTATCTTCACAGGAAGGTCCACCTCACCAATTACAGTCTTGGGAGAACCATCAAATGGCTTGACGATCATGCCACTATATTGTTGGTGTAAGCCCTAGAGGCCAATACTTTTGGTACTTGTATCGAATTATTTATTAATAATAAAAGGCTTTTTCTTTATTACGATTGTTTAATAAAGTCCCTAGAATAGCTAGTCCGTTTAATGCATCAAGTGTGACTTAATCATGATACCACATTAAACATAAGGTCACTATTCTTAAAATATCCGTAGTTGAGCTTTATTGTGAAGTGGGATTGTAAGAACAAAAATTGTTCTACAACAGATTCCTTGATTTTGATGATAACAAAGGATGAAACCAAAAATGGCACCCTAACGAAAAGTTTCTAAGTGTGCAGGGTTCTAAAGATAGAAGAAATAAATCTGATAATGTCATCAGATGCACAACAAGATCAGATACAAATTATCAAGTATCAGAAGCATCTAAAGTGGAATCTCGTTTCAAGAAGCTCTGACTCTGGACAAAACTGCAAAGTATCAGAAGCATCTGAACATGAAGTAAAGTCTAGAAGCTCTGACTCTGAACAAATGCCTTCTGTAAACTCTGGAAGTTATCAGCGCAATCTGAATTCTCAAGAGATAACATCAGAAGCAAGATTCTCTAGATACACGAAGACTCTAATCAGAATTGTTAATCATGATGAAGTAACGTTTAAGCCAAGTTAAAGTTCTGCAAATGGATTTCCTCAATTAGAAAGAGACGTTAATCTCCACTTCCAAGAGAGAAGATACTACTTGTGGTAAGTAGTCACTTCTAAGAGAAAAAGTCTCCTGCAGAAGCTATTTATGGAATGGCGTAACTACATCTTTATATCCAACAGATTCAACTCTATTTCAACACTACTTCAACTCCTATATAAAGAGAAGAAATCAACATTCAGTAAAAAAAAAGAAATCACTAGCCAAAACTATACTGAAATTATATCACGCTCAAGAAAAACATCCTTGTTCTTCAAAGATTTTCACTAAGCTTTTGCTTATCAAGTGAAATATTTGTTCTTAAGTTTGTAATATTTGCTTTCTTAGAAGCACTCTAGATTACACATCTTGTATCTAATTTTTATTTGATTTCCTCAAGTGACTCTTTGTAGTCTGTAGACTTGAGAGGACTAAGAGATTTTCTTCTCTCTTAGGGGTTGTTTGTAATCTTTCAAGATTAGTGGATTAAGTCCTTGTTGAAGGCGAAATCACCTTGGCCGGGTGGACTGGAGTAGCTTTGTGTTATAAGCGAACCAGTATAAAATCATTGTGTGATTTCATTTTGCAAAAGTGCTTATTTTTTCAAACAATTCAAACCCCCCCTTTCTTGTTTTTCTCACCTTCAATTGGTATCAGAGCTCCGGCTCTGTTATTGATTTTCAAATCAAACACTTAACCGTGTAGAGAGATCCAGTGCGAGAAAAACAAATGGCCCACTGAAATGAGAAAGATTCTTACAATGCCAAGCCTCCTGTTTTTGATGGAGAAAAGTTTGATTACTGGAAAGATAGAATCGAAAGTTTCTTTCTGGGTTATGACGCTGACCTCTGGGACATTGTCACAGATGGATACAAACCTCCAACCTTAAATGGAGCTGAAGTTCCCAGAAGCAAAATGTCAGAAGATCAGAAACGTGTTTTCAAGAATCACCACAAGGCCAGAACAATACTTCTAAATGCTATATCATACAACGAATACGAAAAGATCACCAACAGAGAGACGGCTAAAGATATACTTGACTCTCTGAGGATGACCCATGAAGGAAACTCCCAAGTCAAGGAGACGAAGGCTCTGGCGTTGATCCAGAAATATGAAGCCTTCAAGATGGAAGATGATGAAGCTATAGAAGCTATGTTTTCCAGATTTCAAACTCTTATTGCAGGTCTTAAAGTGCTAGACAAAGGATATACGACTGCAGATCATGTTAAGAAGATAGTCAGAAGTCTGCCAAAGAAATGGAGACCAATGGTTACTGCTCTGAAGTTATCAAAGGATCTGAACAATATCAGCCTTGAAGAACTTGTTAGTTCTCTCAGAAGCCATGAGATAGAACTGGAGGAGGATGAGCCTCAGAAAAGGAACAAGTCAGTGGCGCTGAAGTCCAGACCTGAAAGACGGAAGTCAGACAGAACCAAGGCTCTTCAAGCAGAAACTGCAGACACTGATGACTCTGAACCTGAAGACTCTGATGATGAAGAAGAGCTGTCCCTACTAACCAGAAGAGTTAAGCAACTCTGGAAAAGGAGGAACAACAACAACTTCAGAAGATCAAGACCCAGAGGGGATCGATCAGAGTCAACTTCAAAAGGTAAACCTAACAAAGATATTACCTGCTTTGAATGTAAAGAAACAGGTCATTACAGAAATGAATGCCCCAAGCTGAAGAAAGATAACTCTAAGAAAGAAAGCTTCAAGAAAAATACCTTCAGAACAAAGAAGGGATTAATGGCCACCTGGGACGACAGTGAATCCGAATCATTAGAATCTGACTCTGATGAACAGGCCAACGTAGCTCTTATGGCTACCACATCCAGCAGCTCAGATGAAGAATCTGAAGAGGTATTTTCTGAACTTTCTAGATCTGACTTAGAATCATGTTTATCAGAAACTCTTACCTCTCTTCAGAAATTAAAACAAAAAGTTAAAAACATTAAAGGCCTTCTTAAAGCAAAATTTGAAGTATGTAGTAGACTTGAGACAACAATTCTAGCACGAGATGATACTATCAGATCTCTAACGATAGAAAGAGATGGAGCTAAAACAAAAAGCTTAGAATTAGAAGAAACGTTGTCTCAAGCACCACAAACTTCAAATGAAATTATTTATAAATATGAAGAAGCTTTTCAACAATTTCTGAAGAATGGGATAGATAGGAGTATTATGGCATCCATGATTTATGGAGTAAGTCAGAATAATAAAAGAGGAATTGGGTATGATTCTGAGGAACATAAAACCTCTACCAGTAACCAAATTAAATCGCCTTTTTCATACCACTACACACACACACAAGAACACAAATTTAAAAATGCTAGAAGACCCAAAGTTGTAAGAAACTCTGGGAAAACTAATCTGAAAGGACCCAAGAGATTCTGGGTACCGAAAGATAAGATCATCTATGTTGCAGATATCCTATGCAGCAAAGTTCAGACACCAATCATGGTACCTGGACTCTGGATGCTCGCGACATATGACGGGAAGAAAGTCTATGTTCCAAAGCCTGGAACTTAAAGACGCTGGATCTGTAGGCTTCGGAGGAGATCAGAAAGGAAGGATCAGAGGCTCCGGAACTATTGGTAATGGTACTCTTCCCTCTATATCTGATGTTCTTTATGTAGAAGGATTAATGCATAACTTGTTATCCATAAGTCAATTAAGTGATAACGGTTATGATGTAATCTTTAATCAAAAAACGTGTAAAGCCATTAGTCAGAACGATGGCTCTGTCCTTTTCACAGGCAAGAGGAAAAACAACATTTATAAAATAAATCTTTCTGATTTAAAAGATCAAAATGTTAAATGTTTAATGTCAGTTCACAAAGAGCAATGGGTATGGCATAGACGCTTAGGCCACATTAGCATGAGAAAACTTTCTCAGCTAACTAAACTTGAGTTAGTCAGAGGTCTGCCTAAACTGAAGTTTTCTTCAGATGCTCTGTGTGAAGCTTGTCAGAAAGGAAAGTTTTCAAAAACATCTTTTAAAAAGAAAAATGTTGTTTCTACCTCTAAGCCTCTGGAGCTTCTTCACATTGACTTATTTGGTCCTGTGAAAACAGCATCAGTCAATGGAAAGAAGTATGGACTAGTAATCGTTGATGATTACAGCCGCTGGACATGGGTAAAATTCCTAAAGCACAAGAGTGAGTCTCACTCTGTATTCACCAGTTTCTGTTCTAAAGTGCAAAAAGAATTTGACTCTAAAATTGTTAGAGTCAGAAGTGATCATGGTGGAGAATTTGAAAATAAAGATTTTGAAGAACTATTTGATTCAAATGGAATATCCCATGATTTCTCCTGCCCTAGAACTCCACAACAAAATGGAGTTGTAGAGAGGAAGAATAGGACACTCCAGGAGATGGCCAGAACCATGATCAATGAAACAAATGTAGCAAAGCACTTTTGGGCAGAAGCTGTAAATACAGCGTGTTATATTCAGAATAGAATCTCTATTAGACCTATTCTGGAAAAGACTCCCTATGAACTGTGTAAGGGAAGAAAACCCAACATTTCATATTTTCATCCTTTTGGATGCATTTGTTTTATATTAAATACTAAAGAACATCTAAACAAGTTTGATTCCAAAGCACAGAAAGGTATTATGTTAGGATACTCAGAACGCTCTAAAGGCTACAGAGTATACAACACAGAAACCAAAATTGTGGAGGAATCAATTCATGTTAGATTTGATGATAAGCTTGACTCTGAAAAGTCAAAGCTAGTTGAAAAGTTTGCAGATTTAGAGATCACTCTGGTAGAATCTGAGAAAACTCCAGAAGCAACTGTCACTCCAGACTCTGAAGAAATTAAATCTCCAGAAATTCCAAGGAAAGTCAAGAGTCGTAGCAACGTATCTGAAGATTTGATTTTGGGAAACAAAGATGAACCTGTTAGAACCAGATCTACCTTCAGAACTTCTGAAGATATTCCTCTGGGACTAGTGTCTCTGATTGAGCCTACGTCCTGTGATGAAGCTCTTCAAGATAATGATTGGGTGGCAGCTATGCAAGAAGAGTTAGATCAATTCTCCAAGAATGATGTCTGGGATCTCGTTCCTAAACCCAGAGGCACTCATGTCATTGGAACCAGATGGGTTTTCAGAAACAAACTGAACGAGAAAGGAGAAGTTGTCAGAAACAAAGCACGACTGGTAGCTCAAGGTTATAGTCAACAAGAAGGTATTGATTATAATGAAACCTTTGCTCCAGTCGCGAGGTTAGAATCTATTCGTCTTCTTGTATCTTTTGCTATTAATCATTCTATCAAATTATACCAAATGGATGTCAAGAGTGCATTTCTTAATGGGTATATTTCAGAAGAAGTGTATGTCAATCAACCTCCAGGTTTTGAAAATTCAAACTTTCCAGAACATGTTTTTAAACTTAAGAAATCCTTATATGGACTTAAGCAAGCTCCCAGAGCTTGGTATGAACGCTTAAGTAATTTTCTTCTGGACAAAATTTTATCAGAGGGAAAGTTGATTCTACACTCTTCTGTAAAAACCTTAATAATGATCTCATGATATGCCAAATTTATGTTGATGATATTATTTTTGGTTCTGCTAATATCTCTGTTTGCCAAGAATTTTCTAAGTTAATGCAGGCAGAATTTGAAATGAGTCTTATGCAAGAACTAAAGTTCTTTCTGGGAATTCAAATCAATCAAACTCCAGAAGTCACGTACATTCATCAAAGCAAGTACATTAAAGATGTTCTGAAGAAGTTTGACATGACTGAATGCAACTCTGCAAAGACTCCTATGCACCCAACTTGCATTCTGGAAAAGGAAGAGGTAAGCAACAAGGTTTGTCAGAAGCTCTATCGAGGTATGATAGGCTCTCTTCTCTATCTGACTGCTACTCGTCCTGATATTCTCTTTAGCGTCTGTCTTTGTGCCAGATTCCAATCAGATCCTAGAGAATCTCATTTAACAGCTGTTAAGAGAATTCTTAAGTATCTGAAGGGAACTCCTAACCTGGGCCTGATGTATGAGAAAACATCAGAGTATAGGCTTTCTGGTTATTATGATGCAGACTACGCAGGAGATAGAATAGAACGAAAAAGCACATCTGGAAATTGCCAGCTTCTGGGAAACAATCTAATCTCCTGGGCTAGCAAAAGACAGTCAACAATCGCTCTATCAACTGCAGAAGCAGAATATATCTCAGCATCACTGTGCACAACTCAGATGCTCTGGATGAAACATCAGCTAGAAGATCTTCAGATATTTGAGAGTAACATTCCTATCTTTTGTGATAATACTGCTGCTATTTGTTTGAGTAAGAATCCTATTTTACATTCCAGAGCCAAACACATAGAAATTAAACATCATTTTATTAGAGACTATGTTCAGAAAGGAATAGTAACGCTGAAGTTCATTGATACAGAACATCAATGGGCAGATATCTTTACTAAGCCTCTAGCTGAAGATAGATTTCTTTTCATCTTAGAAAATCTGAACATTAAAAATTGTCCTGAATGAAGTATGGCTCTGAAAAATATGAAATAAGATTCTGATAAAAACAAATATGATTCTGCCTCTGACTCTGATACTTCTACATTGTTAAGAAGATATCTGAGTTAGAAATCTTCAGAACCAATCTCTTGGTATTCCTGAAGATCAGATACATCAACACGTGGAACTCTGAAGCGTCAAACCTTAGAACTTCTAGACAGCTGTCAAGAAATTCAAAAGGCAGACGTTTGAGTTTTCCTCGAGCAGTGTGCAAACTGTGGGATTAGACATTCATTTATGAGCTGTAATCATTTTTCCCCCAAGCGTGCCATTTTGAGTTTTGTGTCTAACGCTGGTATGTGTGTCGTTTTGCATGCGTTTTTTACTTAGGTATATAAACACTTTTCTCACATTTCACACACTTATCACTCTCACTCACTCTTAAACCCTAAACCCTCTCTCGAAGTTTTCTCTGCAACTTCTTCAGTTCTTCATCTTCTTCTTCAACCTTCTTCATGAATGCTCAAGAGCAAGAAGTTTTTAACTTCTCCCAACAAATGGAATCCGCTTCTAATCCCCAAACCTCAAACACTCAAACACCCACTGTTACAGGCGTTACCACAACCCCTGTTTATCAAGAACCTCACATTTTGGATCGTGAACGCCACATTCATCTTGCAACCTCCTTTGAAAATTTGGATGTACTGTGTGAATCGCTGGTTGATTTTGAGAATTTAAGAAGAAACGGTGTTGATCTTACTGAAGATCTTTACAAGCAAGGTTGGGAAAACTACTTCGACAGGCTCTATGGTCCAATCTACCCTCTTCTGGTCAAAGAATTTTGGAGACATGCTGATGCAGATGACCAGTTCATCGTTTCCTTTGTTCTGGGAGTGAAGATTGTCATCACTGAAGCATCAATTGCTTCCTTGCTGAACATGGAGACTACTGGAGGTAAAAGGATTTACAACATTCCTCCAAGGTCTAAGCGCATCACTGAGGTCATTAACCCAACTATCTTCAAAGCAAACGCTGAAGGAAACCCCTCTAAGAACAAGGAGCTTCATCAGAACCTCCGAGTTTGGCTGAAAATAATTCTGGGAACCATCCATCATCGTCCAGCCTCCAACTCCTCTGATTATATTAATGCTGATCAGAAACTCATTTTATATTGCATTCAGAAAGGTATCAAGATCAATCTCCCTGTTCTTCTTTTCAAATATCTAAGGGATTCTGTCAAAGACTCCAGAAACAGCTTGAAGCCAAGATCTTACATCCCTCTGGGAAGACTGCTTTCTGATGTCTTCATTGAGCATGGATTGGTTGACCAGCTGGAAAAGGCCAAGCTGATGGATGATCTGGCTATAGAAACTGGAAGGCCTCTGAATGCCAAAAACCTGAAAAGCATGGGAATCATCAAGGAGATCAGAGTCAAGCCCACTATGGATGTGTCCTGGGAAGCTCTGAAAGATCAGAGGAAGATGCCTCATGGCCTTGAAAGGTTCTTCAAGAATGAACCTAGAGATGCCATTGCTATCTACCTTCAGCGTCTGCTGGATGAAGGTATTGATATTTCTGATTTCAGAATTGAAGACCTTTTGGATTCAGAAGAAGATTTGGTCAGATACAAAAGAGGTCTTTCTGAGAAGAAGATAGCTGAGGAAGCAAGGAAGGCAAAGAAACCCAGACTTGGAGAATCTTCTGGAACCAAAGCTCCTCTGAAAATCTCTTCTTCTGGTAAGTCTATTCCTCCTATTACTTCTGTAATACCTATGATGGCCTCTTCTATTCCTCTCCCAACACCTCCATTATTTACAACCTCTGAAATCCCTCCTTCAACCATCAGAACCTCTCAACCTCCACCTGTTCTAAAAATTGCTCGTAATTTCACAACAACCTCTGACCCTAATCAACTATATCACCACAGCTCTTCCTCATCCTCTGAACCTGAAACACCCCCATACTTTAGTGTTTCTTCATCATCATCCACAGAACCTTCTGACCCAAAATCCCCAACAATAGCTGAAATTTATGCTAGAAAATTCGCCCCACAAACTCAAACACAAACTGAAGTAACCTCAACCCTCCGAACTTCTATTCCACAACAAACAACAACCATCTCCTCTGAAAATCAAACTTCCCTTCCACCACAAACAACCACCACACCCTCTGAAACTCAACCATCTGTAATTCGCCCATCTGATCCTTACATCACTCCACCAATCCTTCCCGCTGTCCCAGAACCAGAATCCGAACCCTTAGATGTAAACCCACTCTATGCTTCATCCCCAGATTCTGAACTTCAAGCAGAATCTGAACCTCAACAAACTGAACCTCAACCTCTAAATCTCAGCCCTCAAAACTCTCCACCTCATTCACCTGAACCTGAACCTGAACTTACCATACCTACCCTTGAGGAGGCCATTATACAGGTTGCAGAAGCTTCAGTCCAGAAGGTCAAGTCTCTGGCTAAAAACTCTGAAGTTAGTGATGATCCTAAATCTGTTAGGACACACTGGAACAGAGTCATTAGTTGGATGACCTCTGAGTCTTATAGGCTGAAGAGTATCTCTGAACAAGTCAGAAATGGCTACATCAGAGACTCTGAGGAAAGACTCCAAGAGAGACTGGCTAGAGAAGCTGAGGCCAGAAGATTAGAGGAGGAAAGATTGGCTAAAGAAGCTGAAGAAGAAGCAAAGAGGTTAGAAGAAGAACGACTGGCAAAGGAAGCAGAACTTCTAAGGATTCAGGAAGCTGAAGCCAAGGCTCAGGCAGATGCAGAAGCCCAAGCTGCTGCTGAAGCTGAAGCTCAGCAGGCTCTGATTCAGGGGGAGTCTTCCTCTGCGATCCCTCTGATTCTTAACACCCTGAAAGAGATAAAGCAAGATCAGCAAGAGATCAAGAAAGATCAGAATGAGCTCCGTGCCAGGATGGACAAGCAAGATGCTTTGAATGAAAACATCCAGAACATGTTTGCCATGTTGCTTCAGAGACTTCCTCAACCTCCAAACCCTTAGGCACTTAGGATTTATTTTTATTTGCTTGCCTAATGTTTTTGCTTCTGTCTTCTTTTTAGCTCTGATATTCTTCTTTGAGTCTGATGTTTTTTGACTGTTGTTTGCCTTTGTGCTTTTTAATGAAGTGTTTTTCTCTTTATTATTCTTTTTTTTTATGCCTTTTTGATTATGCTAAAAAGGGGGAGAAATTATTAAATAGCTCTGATGAAAATTATGTCTAAAACCTTAAGCATTCTGCAACAATTGTAGAAATAGCTTTGATTAAATAACTCTAACATTAAAATTAAGAAATTGCAGAAAGTTTTAAGTTTTCAGAAATCTCATTGCTTGGAAAGCTCTGGTAAGAACTTCTGAACTCCCTAGCGCTAACTCAGGGGGAGCTTCTGTCTATCTGATCTTATTTTATTCATGTTTCATCTGCTATTTTAAGTTGTTTTGTCATCATCAAAAAGGGGGAGATTGTAAGAACAAAAATTGTTCTACAACAGATTCCTTGATTTTGATGATAACAAAGGATGAAACCAAAAATGGCACCCTAACGAAAAGTTTCTAAGTGTGCAGGGTTCTAAAGATAGAAGAAATAAATCTGATAATGTCATCAGATGCACAACAAGATCAGATACAAATTATCAAGTATCAGAAGCATCTAAAGTGGAATCTCGTTTCAAGAAGCTCTGACTCTGGACAAAACTGCAAAGTATCAGAAGCATCTGAACATGAAGTAAAGTCTAGAAGCTCTGACTCTGAACAAATGCCTTCTGTAAACTCTGGAAGTTATCAGCGCAATCTGAATTCTCAAGAGATAACATCAGAAGCAAGATTCTCCAGATACACGAAGACTCTAATCAGAATTGTTAATCATGATGAAGTAACGTTTAAGCCAAGTTAAAGTTCTGCAAATGGATTTCCTCAATTAGAAAGAGACGTTAATCTCCACTTCCAAGAGAGAAGATACTACTTGTGGTAAGTAGTCACTTCTAAGAGAAAAAGTCTCCTGCAGAAGCTATTTATGGAATGGCGTAACTACATCTTTATATCCAACAGATTCAACTCTATTTCAACACTACTTCAACTCCTATATAAAGAGAAGAAATCAACATTCAGTAAAAAAAAAGAAATCACTAGCCAAAACTATACTGAAATTATATCACGCTCAAGAAAAACATCCTTGTTCTTCAAAGATTTTCACTAAGCTTTTGCTTATCAAGTGAAATATTTGTTCTTAAGTTTGTAATATTTGCTTTCTTAGAAGCACTCTAGATTACACATCTTGTATCTAATTTTTATTTGATTTCCTCAAGTGACTCTTTGTAGTCTGTAGACTTGAGAGGACTAAGAGATTTTCTTCTCTCTTAGGGGTTGTTTGTAATCTTTCAAGATTAGTGGATTAAGTCCTTGTTGAAGGCGAAATCACCTTGGCCGGGTGGACTGGAGTAGCTTTGTGTTATAAGCGAACCAGTATAAAATCATTGTGTGATTTCATTTTGCAAAAGTGCTTATTTTTTCAAACAATTCAAACCCCCCCTTTCTTGTTTTTCTCACCTTCAGGGATAACATTAAAGCATTAAGACTATTATGTTTGTAGACTGATGATCACATCTCATGGATCATGGATAAAGAGTTATCAAGTCTTAAACATAGGTATGAATATTAAGAGTAATATATATACCGGATTGACCCGCTATGAGAATACTATATAGAAAGTTATGCAAAGTGTCATAAGTTATTCTCATGGTGATAATGGTGTATACCACTCTTCGACTTGAAACCACTATGGATCCTAGATGTAGAGTTGAGTGCTTTATTGCTGATCTAACGTTGTTCGTAACTGGATAACCATAAAGACAGTTGATGGGTACTCCATAAAGCATGCTGAGGGACATGAGTGTCCAAGATGGAATTTGCCCATCCTGCGTAACAGGATAAATGTCTATGGGCCCAATATTGAACTGGACAAGGATGACACGGTCTATACCTTGTGTTCAATATAGACATAAGGGCAAAGGGGTAATTATACAAATAATTATTATCACAGGAGGTTTTGTAAGATCACATGACATTTTCGTTACTTGGGTAGCAGTGATGTGTTGCTAGATACCGCTCACTATTTATTATGTTAAATGCATGATTTAATATAATTGTCAACGTCTCGAAAACCTACAGGGTCACACACAAAGGCGAATTGATGAGAAATAGAGTAATTAAGGAACACCGTAAGGTACGGTGCACTTAAGTGGAATACAAAATATGGTAAGGTACCAAATACTTAAGTGATTTTGGCATATTATGAGATATAGGCCAAAATACACTTAAGTGGGCTTTTTAGCTTGAAGCCCACACAAGTGGTTCTATAAATAGAACCCCTTGGGTAGAAGCATGGTCACTCCACACAGACTAAAATTCAAGTGAAGACTTGGAATTTTGTTTCCCTCTCTCTCTCTCACTCAAAGCCTTCATTCGTACCAGCTAGCACTGAGATCGAAGGAATCCGTTCGTGTGGACTGAGTAGAGACGTTGTCATCGTTCGACGTGTGTGATCGCTCCGTGGATTTGTATCCAAGGTTTTGATCATTACAAGAGATTTGCACCAAAAGTTTGAATCTCCACAAGAGGTAACGATTCTATCACTGATCATGCCCATTCGTAAAGATCATTAAAGGAGAAATTTTTAAATTCCGCTGCGCCTTGGATGGCAATTCTCCTTCAGTGGTATCAGAGCCACTTATGAAACCATAAATATGATAATTGTTTTTGTTCTGTATTAATATGATTAAAGATAGAATGAATCAAAGATTAAATTGAGATCGATCAAGTTATATATATGATATATGTAATCCTGATGCAAAATACATTATATATGATATAGTGTTCTCGTTTCGTTCATTCAAACACTCAATGGTTGTTTTCCTTTGAGTGATCAATGGTCATTTGCTTCTTGATCCGACATTAGTATGGTGAAGTAATGACGTGTTGATCAATCATACTGAATTAACAATCGAGATGTGTTTGACAGTCTGAAATTGGTGCATCAGGGTTAGTGACGGCACAAGGGTTGTGTTGTCAGAGAGTTGTGTGATTGGGGTTGTGACTGCACAAGACTTGTGCTTTCTAAACACTTTTTGGAAAAGTGTTAACCGGTTAACGCGTATGGTTTACCGGTTAACGCAATACGAAATAAATTTTTTGAGTTTTTCAAACAGTGTTAACCGGTTAACGCTTTTGGTTAACCGGTTAACGCAAGACGGAAAACAGTTTTCCAAGAGATTTTCAAACAGTGTTAACCGGTTAACCCATTTGGTTAACCGGTTAACGCAAGGCAGAAAATAATTTTTTGAACAGATTTCAAACAATGTTAACCGGTTAACACATATGGTTAACCGGTTAACGCAAGGCAAAATTCACTAATTCAGTGCTTTAAAGTATCAAGTGTTGATGCGAAAAGCGACGTCGATTTTAAATGAATTGTTCATTAAAAATTTCGGCCAGGGGCGCCGCCCCTTCAACCCCGCAAGGGGCCCTGCGGACCCCCGGCTAACTCTGCGTAGTGTGATCGGTCGTCGAAATTTAATTTGGTTTTAATTAATTAAAAGAATTAATAATAATAATAAAGTGTTTATTATTGTCTTGTGGTGATCGGTTATGGCCTTAGTTTTCCTTTATTTTGTTTTGGGTTTTAAAATACGACTTGCGTGTCGTGCCTCTCTCTTAATCTCCCAAATATAACTTCTTTTCTCATCTCACTCCCTCGTATGTAAAATGATTTTCTTTTATGTAATGTAATGATATGAAGAAAGCAAAGAAGTCAGTGCCAAAGGAGGACAACCTTGAAGATCTTGCTTGGAGAAGCTTAGATCGTTGTTAGGTTAGCTTAGGTTCTCTCATTGACTTGGGAGAACAATTGCGCTAGGGGCCATAACTGTTTCATTATGTATGTATGTATGTTGATGCATGTGAATGTATGTTAATGCATGTGAGAGACGGTTTATATGATAAACAAGCCGGTGAGATCAGAAAAATTGCAATTCCCTCAAATTAAATATTAAGTTTATGCTTTCTAAGTTTTAACACTCATCAAGACTAATATCGGATAATGTAGGTTTCGCCTATGCGAGGTGCATGATCTATATATTAGTAAGGTGCGATGGGATAATTGTAATATCCAACTGTTAAAACAATGGGTCAAACTTAACTAAACAAATTATGAGAATATTATATATGTTTGCTTTCCAAGTTTTAGCACTCATTAAGACTATTATCGAATAATGTAGGTTTCGCCTACGCGAGGTGCATGTTTTGTATTAGTTAAGGTGCGATGGGATAATTGTAATATCCAACTGCTAAAACGATGAGTCAAACTTAATTATAATTTTATTATATATGTTTAGAAGCAAGAGTTGGGAATGACCCATATGATGGATTGGAATAAGGAGTTATTCACCCAAATGAAATTTTGAGAGTTGTATGAGATACAGTTGGAAGGAGTTCCTGCCTAAATAACGTAGTTTTGTGTAATCCGCCTACGCGGACTTAGAACGAAGTGAAATATGGATCTCGACCCACTAGAAAATCTTCCAACAGGATTTTCCGAATCAAATGATGAGGGTCATTTGTTTTGAGTAAAATAGTGGGAGCATATTTAATTAAAGGCCTAATTAAATATGTCAATGATACTTATATTTTCATTAATCCTTATGTAGATTACCATGACAGCAAACACCTCTAACAACATCCTGCGATCAATCCTTGATTAGGAAAAATTGTCTGGGACAAATTTTCTGGATTGGCACCGAAACCTGAGGATTGTCCTCAAACATGATAAAAAGTTGTATGTCTTGGAGACACCTGTTCTTGAAGAGGAACCTCCTAGTTCTGCACCTAAGGCAGAAAGAGATGTTTATAAGAAGCATGTCGATGATGCCAATGTAACTGCTTG
Source organism: Lathyrus oleraceus (assembly GCF_024323335.1). Lineage (NCBI taxonomy): Eukaryota > Viridiplantae > Streptophyta > Magnoliopsida > Fabales > Fabaceae > Lathyrus > Lathyrus oleraceus. The sequence continues at coordinate 283,316,983 of NC_066580.1, forward strand.
TCTCATGCTAGCTACCATGAACTCAGAATTGCAAAAGCAACATGAGAACATGTCAGCGTTCGATATGATAGAACACCTGAAGTTCCTCTATCAAGAGCAAGCAAGGCATGAGAGGTTTGAAGTTTCAAAAGCCCTCTTTCAAGGAAAGTTAGCTGAGGGAGCCCCTGTAGGTCCCCATGTACTCAAGATGATTGGGTATGTGGAAAACCTTGAAAGATTGGGTTTTCCCCTCGGAAAGGAACTTGCGACTGATTTGATCTTGCAATCGTTGCCAGATGGGTTCAGTCAATTTGTCCTAAATTTCAATATGAATGATATGGACAAATCGCTTCCTGAACTGCTCGCCGTGTTAAGGACTGCCGAGCAGAATCTGAAGTCAAAAGGAAAGTCCATTCTGATGATTGGAAATGGAAAGAGACAGAACAAAAGGCCCACTAAGCAGGGTGATAAAGGGAAAGGCAAGGAAGTTCCCAAACCCAAACCCACCGTTGCTGCTTTAAAGCCTAGTGGAGGCATAGCAAAAGAAGGCACTTGCTTCCATTGCGGTAAGACCGGACACTGGAAGAGAAACTGCCCAAAGTACCTGGAAGATAAGAAGGATGGAGTAGAGACTTCAACTTCAGGTATTTTTGTTATTGAAATTAATTTATCTACTTTTGCATCATGGGTATTAGATACTGGATGCGGTTCTCACATTTGTACAAATGTGCAGGGACTAAAAATGAGTAGAGATTTGGCAAAAGGTGAAGTTGACCTACGAGTTGGCTATGGAGAAAAGATTGTTGCTTTAGCCGTAGGAACTTATGTATTGACTTTACTTAGTGGTTTAATAATTCAGTTAGAGAACTGTTATTATGTACCTGTAATTAGCAGGAATATTATTTCCATTTCTTGTTTGGACAAGTTTGGTTTTTCATTTATAATAAAGAACAATTGTTGCTCAATTTATTTGAATGATATATTCTATGCTTCTGCACAAATGAATAATGGACTATATGTCCTTGATCTTAAAATGCCTATTTATAACATTAATACTAAAAGGATGAAACCTAATGAGTTAAATCCAACTTACCTTTGGCATTGTCGATTAGGCCACATAAATGACAAACGCATTTCCAAACTCCATAAAGATGGACTGTTGGACTCTTTTGATTATGAATCATATGAGACATGCAAATCTTGTTTAAATTGGAAAGATGACAAAGTCTCCATTCACAGGAAAAGGTGAAAGAGATAATGATCTTTTGGCCCTCATACATACTGATGTATGTGGACCACTGAACATGCCAGCCAGAGGAGGTTTTCAGTACTTCATCACATTTACTGATGATTTCAGTAGATATGGTTATGTGTATTTAATGAAACATAAATCCTAGTCCTTTGAAGAGTTCAAGGAATTCAAGAATGAAGTACAAAACCAACTAGGTAAGAATATTAAAACTCTTCGATCAGATCGAGATGGTGAGTATTTAAGCCTAGAGTTTGATGACCATCTGAAAGAGTGTGGGATCCTATCCCAACTTACTCCTCCTGGAACACCCCCAATGGAATGGTGTATCTGAGAGAAGAAATCGAACCCTGTTGGACATGGTCCGATCCATGATGAGTGACGCCGATCTTCCAAACTCCTTTTGAGGACATGCACTATTCACATCAGCTTACACACTTAACTGTGTTCCATCCAAAAAGGTTGGGAAGACACCATATGAGATATGGAGTGGTAAGAAACCACATATGTCTTACATGAAGATTTGGGGTTGAGAAGTTTATGTGAAACGACAAATTTCAACTAAGCTTGAGCCCTAATCTGACAAATGCTTATTTGTGGGACATCCTAAAGAATCAAGAGGGTATTACTTCTACAATCCTTCTGAGGGAAAAGTGTTTGTCGCTCGAACTGGAGTTTTCCTATAAAAGGATTTTAATTCCAAAGGAATCAGTGGGAGGAAAGTAGAGCTTGAAGAAATTCAAGAATCACAAAGCATAGATACACCTATGGAGGAATTAGAGCAGGAAACAAAAATAGTTGTGTAAGCGCAACCTGCTCAAGTAGAACAAGACCAGCGTAGGTCAGGCAGGATACGTCACCTACCTGAGATATATGGATATCTGATCAAGGTGATGTATTAATCATGGATTTATCAAAAACAAAGATGAGCCTTGTGCCTACAAGAAGGTTAGTGGGAGCATGGTCGTGTTCCTGGTATTATATGTAGATGACATATTACTCATTGGAAACGATATCCCTACTCTGCAACAAGTAAAGTCTTGGTTGGGGAAATTCTTTTCTATGAAGGACCTAGGTGAAGCAACCTATAAATTAGGAATCAGAATCTATAGAGATAAATCACAAAATTGCTTGGCCTAAGTCAGAGTACATAGACAAAGCGCTGAGACGCTTTACTAAGAATGATTCCAATGGTTATGTGTTTTGCTTAAATGGTGGCGCTGTGAGCTAGAAAAGTTCAAAGCAAGATACAGTTGCTTATTCTACAACCGAGGCCGAGTATATTGCTGCCTCAAGTGCAGCAAAGGAAGCTGTTTGGATCAATAAGTTCATTAGTGAACTTGGCATAGTCCCTAGAATTGTGGATCCCATTGGTCTCTATTGTGATAACAATGGTGCTATCGCACAAGCTAAGGAGCCTAGATCTCACCAACGATCCAAACACATACTTAGGCGTTATCATCTCATTCGAGAGATCATAGATAGAGGAGATGTGAAAATATGTAGAGTACCTACACTTGAAAATATTGCTGAACCACTAACAAAGCCTCTTGCGCAGCAGAAGCATGATGGCTATACTAGATCAATGGGCATTAGGGGAATACTTTTGGTACTTGTATCAAATTATTTATTAATAATAAAAGGCTCTTTCTTTATTACGGTTGTTTAAAAAAGTCCCTAGAATAGCTAGTCCGTTTAATGCATCATGTGTGACTTGATCATGAGACCACATTAAACATAAGGACATTATTCATAAAATATCCATAGTCGAGGTTTATTGTGAAGTGGGATAACATTAAAGCATTAAGACTATTATGTTTGTAGACTGATGATCACATCTCATGGATCATGGATAAAGAGTTATCAAGTCTTAAACATAGGTATGAATATTAAGAGTAATATTTTTACCGGATTGACCCACTATGAGAATACTATATAAAAAGTTATGCAAAGTGTCATAAGTTATTCTCATGGTGATAATGGTGTATACCACTCTTCGACCTGAAACCACTATGGATCCTAGATGTAGAGTCGAGTGCTTTATTGTTGATCTAACATTGTCCGTAACTAGATAACCATAAAGACAGTTGATGGGTACTCCACAAAGCATGCTGAGGGACATGAGTGTCCTATATGGAATTTGCCCATCCTGCGTAACAGGATAAATGTCTATGGGCCCAATATTGAACTGGACAAGGATGACACGGTCTATACCTTGTGTTCAATATATACATAAGGGCAAAGGGGTAATTATACACATAATTATTATCACATGAGGTTTTGTCAGATCACATGACATTTTCGTGACTTGGGTAGCAGTGATGTGTTGCTAGATACCGCTCACTGTTTATTATGTTAAATGCATGATTTAATATAATTGCCAACGTCGCGAAAACCTACAGGGTCACACACAAAGGACGAATTGATGAGAAATAGAGTAATTAAGGAACACCATAAGGTACGGTACACTTAAGTGGAATACGAAATATGGTAAGGTACCAAATACTTAAGTGATCTTGGCATATTATGAGATATGGGCCAAAATACACTTAAGTGGGCTTTTTAGCTTGAAGCCCACACAAGTGGTTCTATAAATAGAACCCCTTGGGTAGAAGCATGGTCACTCCACACAGACTAAAATTCAAGTGAAGACTTGAAATTTCGTTTCCCTCTCTCTCTCTCTCTCACTCAAAGCCTTCATTCGTACCAGCTAGCACTGAGATTGAAGGAATCCGTTCGTGTGGACTGAGTAGAGATGTTGTCATCGTTAAACGTTCGTGATCGCTCTGTGGATTTGTATCCAAGGTTTTGATCGTTACAAGAGATCTGCACAAAAGGTTTGAATCTCCACAAGAGGTAACGATTCTATCACTGATCATGCCCATTCGTAAGGATCATTAAAGGAGAAATTTTTAAACTCCGCTGCGCTTTGGATGGCAATTCTCCTTCATATATCTCATAGGAGCACCCTCGTACGACAGCCTTGAAAGAGTTGATTTCGTAAGTACGTTCAATGAAGAACCGGTGTCAACCAACACATTTGACATAGCATCCTCCTTCCAATTCATTGAAATGTGTAGTGCCAAGTTGTGATTTCTACCCTTCTCGGGGAGTTCCTCATCGCAAAAGTTAAGATTGTTGTAGGAAGTGATGTTAGCCACAATATGATCAAACTGATCCACCGTAACATCATGTTCCACATATGCTTGCTCTAACAGTTTCTGCAGTGCTTCTCTATGCGCTTCTGAGTTCATTAGCAGAGACAACACAAAACTTTTGGAGGGAGTTTGGAGCAACTTCTCTACCATATTGAACTCACTCTTCTTGATTAATCTGAGTACCTCATCATCATCGTTAGGCTTCAAACCGCTGGATTCACCAGACTAACACTTTAGAGCACTAACAGAATCTACCACAGGCCCATCAACCTTCTTACCGAAAGATATATCTTCCACATCCTTTGGGACCACCGGCCCAAAGATACGACTACTACGAGTCACCTTAGTAACATCAGTTATACTCACAAGAGAACTGGTCATAGGCAAAGGAACCTCTTGACCATTCTCTAACATGGTAGCATTATACTGATATGGGACAGCCTTATCGGATGCATACGGGACGGGGCCCACTAACCGTATAACCAACGACGATATCGATTTGTTATTGACATTGTTATTGTTGCTGCTATCATACTGGATCACTACTCTTTCTGGAGTTTTGAATACTGGCACTATAACATTCACATCGTCACCCAAGTAACGGGACTGAAAAATTTGGATCATACCTTCATCCATCAACCTCTGGATGTCTCTCTTCACAACCATACAACCTCTAGGATTGACACTACAAATAGCACAACCATCATGGCCATGCTCACACTCACTTACCAAACAGATATCCTTGTGCATCCTCACCAAGGACCTTCTAATGAAGTGTACGTCATATACTTTGAATTCCCCGGGACAGTCGTCCACCATATTAACAGATGAATTTCCATGGGCAGGGAGTGGGTTATCCTTGACATTCGGCGTGCGGTCCTCAAAAGACATCATTCCACTTTTTACAAGCTTCTGGACTTCATACTTCAGGGGGTAGCAATTCTGAATATCATGACCGGGATCTCCTTGGTGGAAAGCACTACGAAGTTCCAGTTTGTACCACCATGGAAGTGGTTCAGGGATTTTAGGTGGGTTCCTTGGTTGCAAGAGGTTCTTGAGAACCAATGATGGATACAATTCAGCATATGTCATAGGAATCGGGTCAAAAGAGACCTTCTTCCTCTCGAAGTTTTGTTCTTGTTGATGATTGTTGGTGTTGGTGTTGGTGTTGGTGTTGTTGTAGGTGTTTGTTCGTTGTTGTGGTGGTTATTGACGTTGTTGTTGAATTGGTGTTGATTGACTGTTTGAAAATACCGGAATTACAGATGATACTTGATGATGGTGTTGGTGGGGTGGTTGACTTCTTCTTACATGAGGACGAAGCTTCCTCCTTAGATAACCGTCCCTCTCGGACACCTTCTTCTAGCCTCATCTCCATGTTTACCATATCGGTAAAATCACTAGGGGCACTGGAAATCATCCGCTCATAGTAAAATAAGCTCAAGGTCTTGAGGAAAATCTTGGTCATCTCCTTCTCTTCCAAAGGAGAGGTAATTTGAGCGGCAAGCTCTCTCCATCGTTGAGCATACTTCTTGAACGTATCCTTATCCTTCTAAGACATCGACCGAAGTTGGTCCCTATCTGGCGCCATATCCACATTATACTTGTACTGCTTCACAAATGCTTCCCCCAAATCATTGAATGTGTGGATGCTCGCACTATCCAAACCCATATACCACCTCAAAGCGGCACCAGTCAGACTGTCTTGAAAATAATGGGTCAATAACTGATCATTATCAGTTTGTGTCGACATCTTTCTAGCATACATGAGGAGATGATTGAGCGGACAAGTGTTCCCCTTGGACTTTTCAAAGTTAGGAACTTTGAACTTCACTGGGATTTTAACATTTGGAACCAAACAAAGCTCCGCAACACTCTTACCAAACAAATCTTTACCCCTTAAAGTTTTTAAATCCTTTCGCAACTCAAGGAATTGGTCTCTCATTTCGTCCATCTTCTCATATACATCAGGGCCCTCAGACGGCTCGGAATGATAGATGGTGTCTTCAACATGGGGTAGCGTATGCACAACTGGCGGTGGCACAGACATGACCGGGCTAGATGCCGACATGGAATTAAATATGGGTGCAAAACCCTCAGGCATAAAGTTGGGGGGGGGGGGGCATTCCCCACGGGAATCCGGAAAGCATGGAAGGTGCAAAGTGAGTGGCAGTAGTAGGAATGGTAGAGGTAGCAACCTATGAAATAACAGTCCTCTGAGGAGGAGGAGTTGCAGGCGTTGGTGAAGATTGGCTTTGACAAGCTAACACTGACTCCATCATGACAGTCAGACGGGAGATCTTGTCCTTCAAATATCTGTTCTCTTGTTCTAGATGTTCCATGATTTTTGAGTGATTGGCGAAGGTATTGTATCGATGAGTTAGCTTGGCTGAATCACAGAAGAAATACCAATAAGACATATGGCGAAAGAGAAACCTGCTATGTAAATGATGCATGAAATGCAATGCTTGATTGTTTTTATTTTCAAGGGACTTACTATATTATTTGCAAATATATATATATAACAACAATTGCAACAATTTGATATGACCATAAAATTTCTTTTATTTATATAATTAGAAGGATTACACTGAGTACAATTTCAGAAACCAAAAATATAAAATACAAGAGTAAAGGAGACTAGTCATCCTAAGGATCCCTAATAACAACATCAGAATACCTAACTGCAGGCGTATATTTCCTTCGGATGCGTCAGATCTCAGACTCAAGAAGTCTTCATCTGAGTCTTCTCAAGGACAAGTTGATCAACAATCTTCTTCCAAGCGACGGAAGGCTGAAGTATATTAGAGCAAGATGAAACCTCTGGCTATCTCTATCTCTTTGTTACTCGGTCTTCAAGAAGCTCAATAAGTGCATCTTCGTCCTTAGACTCAAGCTGCAACTTCTCATGCTTTTTGCTTAAAGCATGGAAACACTCTTCCCACATATCCTTCTCTTGCTTCATCTTGGAGAGTGCGTCTTCTAACTCCTCTACATCTTGGTTAGGGAGAGTTAATGGCTCAACCACAACCTTAGACATAGGTTTTTCACAAGCATAAGGCATCTTCAATTCCGAAGCCCTCTTCTTCACCCAAGAAGTGTAAGCTTCCAAAGCTACACATTTGCACGGACCAAGCTCGGATCTTCCTTTCCTATGCACATTATGCCAAGCATGCACCATATTTTGCTTCAAATGTTGGGGATCTTTACCCTCTTGATGGAAAAGACCTTCTAACGAAGTGTTATTAGGTTTGTCTCTCAAGGCGAACCCAAGTTGACGACGAGCCAAAGCAGGGTTGTAGTTATTCCTGCTTGTGTATCAATGAGAGGCACATTAGAGAATTCACCACAACAATCAATAATCTCCAAACTGCTTAATGAAGGATCATACCAAGATATATCATCATTAGTGAGATACATAAGTCTCTGAGACCACCGTAGACATTGTTTGTTCTCCACAAAAGAAGGTGTCTGAGGCAAGTGCAAAATAAACCACTTGTACAGAAGATGAGCACAACAGACAATAGTTCCACCACCTTTAGAATTCCTTAGATGCAAAGAGAAATACATATCACCCAACAAAGTAGGCACGAGATTCCCAATCAAGAAGATTCTAATGGCGTTAACATCAACAAAACCGTCAATGTTAGGGAACAAAGCTAATCCATAGATGAGCAACACAAAGGTAGCTTCGAAAGCATCCACACTACCAGCTTGAGCAAAGGCAGTAACTTCCTTGATGAGGAATTCAGAAGTCAACCCAAATAATCCGCCTTTCTTCACCCAGTGAGCCTCAATCTCAGACTTCTTCATGTGAAGAGCTTCAGCAATAAGATGAGATCATGGATGATTTGATTTTTAATAGTTTTAGTTCATTTTAAAATACTTTCTGACTTTTGAAAAATCCAAAAATATTTTCCTAGCATTTATGGATCATGATAAGTTAATGAAAAGGAGTCTCATCAATTTCTTATTTGATTTGATATTTATTTGAGATTTTAACCCATTTTGTGCTATTTTTAATTATTTTTAATTGTTTTTAATTACTTTCTGGTTTCAAAAATTGGTGAGGAAATTAGTCAAAGCTTGTTTGACTATGTTGAACCTATGAGAATTTAATTGGACTCTTTGAAGTTGATTTGAATTGAATTTGAGGTTTGACCTTATTTGTTTATTTTTTATTTGCATTTTATTTTAATTCAAAAAATACCAAAAAAATATTGTTGACTTGTTGACTTGTTATCTTCATTTCTTTTCTGTTTGGTGTTGATTGATGATGATTTGATTCACATTTGATCAATTGGATTTGGTGGTTATCTTCTTTTTCCCTCCCTTTCATCTTCATCCCTTTCTTTCCATCAAATAGCCAATGAGTTAAAGTCTTATGGTTGGTCTTAACAAATGAGAGGTTTAACCTTCTTTGATCCAAACCAAACTCAACTTGATCCATGATCAAGTGAGTTGTTTTGTGTCCAAGATAGGTTGCTTCTTGGTCAAGCAAATAACTTAAAGTCAATATAAGGCCATTCCCCGTTTGTTTTGGTATGACAAGTTTATGGAGCTTGGCTTACTAGGCATGATCTCTAACTTGTGTTATTTGTCTATATTTTTATTGACCAGCCTCAGATAGGTGTCACTACTACATTAGTCCACTTACGATTGCTTAACATAGCGCTACATAAATTTAATATAACCTCACTAACTACTAACTTTAACCTCACTAACTACTAACTTTAATTTGAGCATTTAATTTCTTGCCATTTACTTTTAATGTCATTTATTTCTTGCTCATTATTCATATTGATTTTCCCTTTGCTCACTTGAGCACATATTTTATGTTTATGTCATTTTTCTTTTGCTCATTTGAGCCCATTATTGTATATAAATATATTGCTATCTTGTGTTTGCTTTGTGTTTGTTTTGTGTGAACCAAATGCAAAAGGAGAAAGGATTTAGAATTAGGACTTACCTATGCTTAAAGGAGTTCAAGAGCAACTAGGCCTCATGCCTTTAGAATGGAAAAAAACTTGTTGAAGAGCAATTAGGCCTCATACCTTTAGAATGCTAAAATTCAAAGTTGATCTCAAAGGACTTCTCCTCCAAACTTATTCTTTGTCCATTCCCCTTATTGTGTTATGAACTTTTTGATGTTTGCTTTTGTGTGATAGGGATCCCACCTTGAGATTGTGAAAAGAGGATCATTGTCATGAGTAGCCAAATTAAGAGAAAAGCCAAATGGAGATCCTAGGAGCTTGAATTCAAATTATTGATTGCTTGTTTGTTTGCTAATTCCAAAGGAAAGGAGCATCTTGAATCATCTCTATGATTCCAAGAAAAGGAACTCCAAGGGTTTATCTTTCCTCTCTTATCTTTGTATGCCTTAGGACTAGCCCTTCTCTTCTTCTCCCCACTCTAACCAAGCCAAAAATCTTTTTCTTCAAACTTTGACTTTGTTTCAAATTAGAAACCTAGGCCTTAAGCCTTTGACTTTTCAAAACCATTTTTATCAATACTCATTGTGAATAAACTTTAATTCAACTTTGACTTCATTTTTGTAAATAAGTCTAACTTGTAAATATAACTCATTTCAAGTTGTTTTATGGTTCCAATGGCCACTTGTTAAAACTTTTTTCATAAACATTAGTCATAGGTTTGAGTTATCATAGTGGTTGATGTAAATCTCACCCCATCCTTAGTGATTGGATTGTAAGTCTTCCATGCTTAATATAGGGTTAACCCCTCACTAGCATGTTGAAGCCTTCCTCACATGGTGGATTGTTGGTTTAGGTTGAGTTTTTTTCCTTTGATAACAAAATACCTTAAGTCTTTTGGTCAAATCAATTCACCAATCTTTGAGAGTTTTACCCCGAACTATGAGGTTTTGATCCTCCTTTGTGATGGTATGTTAGGCAATGGGTTCATCCATTCAAACAACAAAATTTGTAAATATAATCTATTCTTTTCTCATCCCTCCAATCTTTTTGTACAAATCTTTTCACAAATACCAACCTACAACACATATTTGCAAAAAGGGTTCCCTTAGAGTACTAAGGATGTTTTGAGTGCGTAAAACCTTCCCATTTCATAACCAACCCCCTTACCCAGATCTCTAACATTTTTATTAGTTTTTTTTATTTGAAAAACTTCTTACCTTGGCTTTTGTTCGCTTTTTAGCCTTTCCTTTGGACAAATAAAAGTGCGGTGGCGACTCGAATTGTATGTTGACTTTTGGTTTAGTCAATAAACTTAAAAGTAATGAAAACCCCGCTACAGAAAAGTGGCGACTCTGCTGGGGAGACACTTTCTCTCTAGTGGGTTTAGCCTACTTTTTGCTTGTATGTGTTGTATATTTATATTTATTTGTGGCATATTTTTGTGCAAATTTGGGATGAATGTATTATTTGTAATGTATCATTTGCTTGATATATTAATTGCTTGTATGCTTGGTGGTCTCTTGTGAGATGAGTTCTATACCCGAACTCGAGTGTACTTATGATAGGAGAATGACATAGTCTTGTTGACTTGTGTGGAATTATTCCTTAACAAGTTAACTTGCAAGCCCATTCACTTGGTGGATGTCTTATTGGGATCAATAATGTCACATGAGTAGTCATGGTTAGGCATTACTCTTTCCAATAGGATCCTTAGAAACCAAGGACCTTAGATACCTAGCCCATCTTGGCCTATTTTAGGACGTAGTGCGAAGGTCGTTCAAGTGTAAGACTTGAGGTGATTGTTACGCGATACTACACTCATAAGAGTCCCTCTTGAGAATATTTCTGGAGGACGAGTAGTCGTTTTATTTGATAATATCCGAGAGATGAGATGATGACTATGGGAACCTTTTAGAACATGATTGTCAGGTTTGACTATAGCATACTCCTGTTGGGTGGTTCTTAACCGAGACTCCATTCTCGTGACTTACAACAAACCCGTGATTCGCGGTCGATCCGTTCTCGTATATCCTTAATATCAATGGAACTTGGGTGTTGATAAGGTGTAAACCATAATCCACCAAAATGGATTATTGATATTGATGATAACTTGAGCCATCCCGTGACCTTTGTGTGGTGTGACTTGCATGATCCTTGAGTGTGTTTGTTGCATCCATGCATTCATGCATTCATTCGCATCCATGTCATCAACAATAAAGATTTTATAAGGAACTTAAGAGGTCTATTTGCAAATTTTCAGACATGGATAAGCAAAGAAGGAATACGAAGAAGTACAGTTTCAGATAACCCGACTTGAAAGAGTTAAGGAATTTGGCATCTTATGTATTAGAGCCCTTGGAATTCAAAGCTCGTCATGGGAAGCTTCTGTCTATTCTTTCTACTAAGGTGGATGAGGGTCTGATGAGTGTGTTGGTGCAGTTTTACGATCCTCTGTATTAGTGTTTCACTTTTCCGGATTTCTAGCTTTTGCCTACACTTGAGGAGTATGCCTATCATGTGGGTATACCTATTCTTGACCAGCTGCCATTCAGTGGTTTGGAGAAGATTTCTTCTTCTCAAGAGATTGTTGACATGCTTCATGTGGATGTATCTGACATTGTTGCTAATATGACTACCAAAGGTGGAATTCAAGGTCTCCCGTCTGATTTTCTGATTGCCAAAGCTACTTTGTTTGGGAAGGCCATGAGTAAGGAAGCTTTTGAAGCCATATTTGTACTCCTCATCTATGGGCTAGTGTCATTTGCCAATATTGACAACTTCGTGAATGTGAACGCTATTAGGATTTTCTCTTCTCTTAATCCCGTTCCTACTCTGTTGGGTGACACTTATTTCTCTTTGCATATAAGGAATGCGAAGGGTGGTGGTTCCATTGTGTGTTGTTTTACTTTGTTGTACAAGTGGTTTATTTCGCACTTGCATCAGACGCTTGCCTTCAAGAAGAACAAGGGATGTCTACGGTGGTCCACGAGACTTATGTCTCTCACTAATGATGATATCTCTTGGTATAATCGTGTTTATGATGGCGTTCAGATTATCGATTCTTGTGGTGAGTTCTCCAATGTACCTCTTCTTGGTACATGTGTGGAATTAACTACAACCCTGCTTTGGCTCGCCGTCAGCTTGGGTTCCCCTTAAAGGATAAACCTAACAACATTTCATTGGAAGGCTTATTCTTTCAAAAGGGTAAAGATCCCCAAAACTTGAAGGATAGGATGGTCCGCGCCTGGCGCAAGGTTCATAGGAAAGGGAGGAATGAGCTTGGTCTGAAGAATTTTGTTGCTTTGGAACCTTACACCTCTTGGGTAAGGAAGAGAGCTCTTGAGTACCGCATGTCGTACGAGTATCCGAGACCTACCCCTATGGTTATGGTTGGGCCTTCAACCCTCCTTAATCAAGGAGTAGAGGAGTCGAGAGACGAAGACCGTTCGCGTGCTTGGGTTTGTGAGTGTGAGGAACTTCTTCAGCAACTCAAGGATAAGGATGCAATGATAGAGTTTCTAGAGCATCAGGTTATTGATGAGCCTGATGATGTGGTTACTTCTCTCCTTCCTCACTCGTCTAGGTTTTGGAAGAGGAAGTATGATCAGCTCGCCAAGGAGAAGGCCGATATGGAAGCAGCTTATGAGAGAGAGGTGAAGAGGCATCACGTGACTTATCTCCCGATCTCGAAGGCTTTGGACGATTGCTTTTAGGGCTCCATAGGATGTTTATCCTCCTTTTCTATTTTATTCTATTTGGTTACCAAAACTGTACTACTTCTTTGGTGTAAAAAGTTTCCAAATATTATATTGCTATGAGTATTCGATATATGTTCAATATTTTCAAAACATTTGAAACTAGATCTTTATAAAAGTTCCTCTGATAAAAAACAAATCATATGCACAAGTATTTCATGCATCATATGCATAAGCAGGTTTCGTTCTGAGCTCTTGATCAGTGGTCTAACTCTTTGCTCTTCATTTATTTTGAAGACAAGCTGACGCACCGGTATAACACCCGAGTGGATCATCAGAAGATCATGGAACACCTCGAACAAGAGAACAGAGACCTGAAGGAAGAGATTTCCAGGCTGACTGCCATGATGGAGTCAGTCCTTGCTGCGCAAAGTCAAGCTTCACCAACTCCTGCAACTCCTCCCGTGAGGACAGTCATCTCTGAAGTGGCTACTTCAACGGTGCATGCTGCCACCGCTCACTTTGCTCCGAATATGCCAACTGGATTTCCTTGGGGAATGCCATCTAATTTCATGCCAGAGGGTTTCGCTCCCACTCTTACTTCTATGCCGGCATCTAGCCCGGTCCTGTCTATGCCACCTCCCGTTATGCACACTCTCCCGCGTGTAGAAGACACCATTTACCATTCCGAGCCATCTGAGGGCCCGGACGTATATGAGAAAATGGATGAGATGAAAGATCAATTCCTTGAGCTGCGCAAGGAACTGAAGACTTTGAGTGGTAAGGACCTTTTTGGGAAGAGTGTTGTTGAGTTGTGCTTGGTGCCCAACGTTAAAATCCGGATTAAATTCAAAGTGCCTAACTTGGGGAAGTACAAGGGAAACACATGCCCACTCAGCCATCTTGTGTTGTATGCTCGCAAGATATCGACCCAGACAGACAACGATCAACTTCTGATTCACTACTTTCAGGATAGCCTGATAGGTGTTGCGCTCCGCTGGTATATGGAACTAGAGAGTGCAAGCATTCGCACTTCCAATGATCTAGGTGAGGCCTTTGTGAATCAGTATAAATATAATATGGACATGGCTCAAGACAGGGATCAACTGAGGGCAATATCCCCGAAGGATAAGGAGACCTTCAAGGAATACGCCCAGAGGTGGCGAGAATTGGCAGCTCAGATAGTGCCACCCTTGGAGGAGAAAGAGATGACAAAGATCTTCCTGAAGACTTTGATCTCTTTCTACTACGAGCGCATGATTGCCAGTGCTCCCTCGTGCTTCACCGAAATGGTGAATATAGGGATGAGGCTAGAACAAGGAGTCCGTGAAGGACGCTTGTCTCGTGATGATGGTTCCTCGGCAAAGAAGTATGGGGGATTTTCCAGGAAGAAGGAAGGGGAGACTCATGCAGTTTCTTCCCATGTTAAGAGAAGGCCCTCTATGAGGAGGAAAGAGGTCCGACCGACTGTCAACCAACACCAGGTGGCTCATATAGCACCTGCTTTCAGAGAAGTTCAACAACAACCACAACAACAACATCGTCAATAACAGGCTTACCAGCCTCGCAACAACAACAACACCAGCACCAACAACTATGAGAGGAAGAGGGTAACTTTTTACCCGATTCCTATGACGTATGCTGAACTTTATCCTTCCTTAATCGATAGGAAGCTGATAACTCCTCGTGATCCTCCTACTGTGCCAACCAATCCTCAGTGGTGGTACAATCCCGAACTTCACTGTGTGTATCATTCCGGTGCTCCCGAACATGATGTGGAGAGTTGTTTTCTTTTGAAGACCAAGGTGCAAGACCTTGTGAGGAGTGGGATATTGTTCTTTGAAGACGTAGGCCCAAATGTGAAGAAGAATCCATTGCCCGAGCATGGGAAATCAGCTGTCAATATGGTTCAGGGGTGCCCTGAAGTCCTTTATGTGAATGACATAAGGCAATCCTTGGTAGAGATGCATAAGTTGCTGTGTGAACACAATCATTATGAGCATGGTCATGATAGGTTCCAGGTGTGCACTATCAATGAAAGAGGATGTCGTCAAGTGAGAAGGGACATCCAAGAGATGTTGGACCAAGGGATGATCGAGATACTTCAGAATCGTAATGAGGATGAAATTGATGTTATTACTCCCGTATTCAAAATTCCTGATCCTGTTGTTATCAAGTATGATGGCAGCATGAAGAAAGTCTCGCCAACTCTTGTGATCAAGCCAGCGGGCCCTGTGTCGTATGTGTCAGATAGAGCGGTCCCGTACCGTTATAATGTTGTAATGCTAGAAGATGGGAAGGAGGGTGTCGTTGCCCTCAACCTCTGTTGTGAGCATTTCTGACGTTAGTGGAGTGACCCGTAGTGGTCGTGTTTTCTCGGCTCAGCCGAAATCCCACGAAGACATTGTGAGGAAAGATGTTGTCAGTCCTGCCGGTCCCGTGGGGACTTCTTCTTCAAATCAGTATGTTCCTGTTGTAAAGGGTGTTGACCCTGTTGTTAATAAATCTGTTAAAGCTCCTATCCTGGTTGGCCAGTCTGGCATGTTAAGAGAGGATGGTGATGAGATATTGAGGCTCATCAAGAGGAGTAAGTACAATGTTGTGGATCAATTGCTTCAAACTCCATCAAAGATATATGTCCTATATTTGTTGATGAATTCAGAGCCACACCGTGAAGTATTGCAAAGGGTGTTGGACGTGGCATACGTGGATCACGATGTCACAATTGAGCAGTTTGATAGCATTGTTGCAAATATAACCGCCTGCAACAATTTGAGCTTCTGTGATGATGATCTTCCCGAGGAGGGAAAAGACCACAATTTGGCTTTACATATATCTATGAACTGTAAAGATGATGCCCTGTCCAATGTGTTGGTGGACACAGGTTCATCACTTAACGTATTTCCAAAATCCACTCTTGCTAAACTTTCATACCAGGGGCCTCCCATGAGGCAAAGTGGAGTGGTAGTGAAAGCTTTTGATGGATCGCGTAAAACTGTGATCGGTGAATTAGACCTCCCGATCAAGATTGCACCTAGTGATTTCCATATCACTTTCCAGGTCATGGATATACATCCGTCATATAGTTGTTTGCTTGATAGACCACGGATTCCCGAGGCAGGTGTCGTGACATCCACCCTGCACCAAAAGTTAAAGTTCGTCAACAACAAAAAGTTGGTGGTGATAGGGGGAGAGAAGGCTCTCTTGGTCAGTCATTTATCTTCCTTCTCCTACATTGATGCTGAGGATGAGGTTGGGACTCCGTTCCAAGCCTTGTCTATTGCTAACCCTTCTAGGAAAGGACTTTCTTCATTTGTCTCCTATAATGATGCGAAGTTGGCCATTGAGCATGGTGCAACTACTAGTTTGGGGAAAATGATCAAGTTGGAAGATAATAAATCCCGGGCTGGTATAGGGTACTCTTCTGGTGTTTCCAATGATCTTGGGTTGTTTCAGAGTGGAGGTTTCATCCACACCGTTGAAGATCAGGAAGTTGCTGCCATCGTTGAAGAAGATGAAGAGGAAGACCTTAACAACTTTGTCATACCTGGAGGAATCTGCAATAATTGGGTCGTTGTTGATGTTCCAACAGTTATCCATAAGTCAACGTAATGTGTTCATTTTGTTTAAAAACCCTTCTCCCATGCCAAAAGGAGAAGTGAAAACATTGTTGGCATAATTGATTAATACAATGATATTCATTCAATAATCGCATGTTAAATGTTTGTTTTTTTCAAAATTATTTTCCCTTTTTTCTTTTTGCATGAAATTGGTGATCACTATAAAACCCTAAAAAAAAGAGAATAAAATCAGTTTTTCATCTGCATAATGATTTGCCTTGTTTAAATTCTGAAATCTCTTTTATACTCAAAATCATTATGCAGGTTAATCAAACCCATTGAACATAATGATCCAACACCATCTCCAAACTTTGAGTTCCCTATATTAGAGGCAGAAGAAGATGATATTGAAGAGATTCCTGATGAGATTACCTGTCTGCTTGAGTACGAGGAGAAGATCATTCAGCCACATCTTGAGAATCTGGAAACAGTCAACTTGGGGTCTGAAGACTGCATTCGTGAAGTGAAGATTGGGGCACTCCTTGAAGAGTTTGTTAAGAAGGGGTTGATTGAGTTGCTACGAGAATATGTTGACGTCTTTTCCTGGTCATATGAAGACATGCCTGGTCTAGATACTGATATCGTGCAACATTTCTTGCCGTTGAAGTCTGAGTGTGTGCCTCTGAAGCAAAAGCTCAGAAGAACTCATCCTGATATGGCAGTGAAGATTAAAGAAGAAGTTCATAAGAAAATTGATGCGGGGTTTTTGGTGACTTCTACATATCCTCAATGGGTGGCCAATATTGTGCCTGTACCTAAGAAAGATGGAAAAGTCCGAATGTGTGTGGATTACCGTGACTTGAATAAAGTTAGTCCAAAGGATGATTTTCCTCTACCACATATTGATATGTTGGTAAATAATATGGCTAAATTCAATGTCTTTTCATTTATGGATGGATTTTCCGGTTGTAATCAGATTAAAATGGCACCCGAGGATATGGAGAAGATAACATTCATCACACCTTGGGGAACATTTTGTTATCGAGTGATGCCCTTCGGTTTGAAGAACGTCGGAGCCACGTATTAACGTGCTATGACTACCTTGTTTCATGACATGATGCACAAAGAGATCGAGGTGTATGTCGATGATATGATTGCAAAGTCAAAAACGGAAGTTGAGCATGTAGAACACTTGTTGAAGCTTTTCCAGCGTTTGAGGAAGTACAAACTCCGCTTGAACCCGAACAAGTGTACATTTGGAGTCCATTCTGGCAAGTTATTGTGATTTATTGTCAGCGAGAGGGGTATTGAAGTTGATCCTGCCAAGGTCAAAGCCTTACAAGACATGCCTGCGCCCAAAACTAAGAAGCAAGTTCGAGGTTTTCTTGGCCGCTTGAATTACATTTCGAGATTTATATCCCACATGACTACCACATGTGCGCCTATATTCAAGCTCCTCCGGAAATATCAGCATCATGATTGGGAGGATTGCCAAAAGGCCTTCGACAGTATCAAAGAGTATTTGTTTGAGCCTTCGATTTTGTCTCCGCCTGTTGAAGGGAGACCGTTGATTATGAACTTGACTGTGCTTGATGATTCCATGGGTTGTGTCCTTGGTCAGAAAGATGAATCAGGAAAGAAAGAATATGCAATATACTACTTGAGTAAGAAGTTCACTGATTGTGAGTCTCGGTACTCAATTCTTGAGAAGACATGTTGTGCTTTGGCTTGGGCTGCTAAGCATTTACGCCAGTATATGTTAAATCATACGACTTGGTTGATATCCAAAATGGATCTAATCAAGTATATCGTTGAGAAGCCTGCTTTAACTAGGAGGATTTCCTGTAGGCAGATGTTGTTATCTGAGTATGATATTGAGTATCGAGCTCAAAAAGCTATCAAAGGTAGTATCTTGGCTGACCATTTGGCGCATCAACCAATTGAAGATTATCAGTCTATGCAATACGACTTCCCTGATGAGGTGATTCTGTATTTGAAGATGAAATATTGTGATGAGCCTACGCTCGATGAAGGGCCAGAGCCTGGTTCCCGATGGGGTATGGTGTTCGATGGTGCTGTCAATCAGTATGGAATGGTATTGGGGCAGTGATTATTACCCCTCAAGGCACATATTTTCCTTTTACAGCCAGGCTAACTTTCAAATGCACGAATAATATGGAGGAGTATGAGGCATGTATTATGGGTTTGGAAGAATGTATTGATCTTAGGATCAAACATCTTGATGTTTATGGCGATTCGGCCCTTGTTGTTAATCAGATTAAGGGTGAATGAGAGACGAATCATCCTGGCCTCATCCCATATAGAGATTATGCGAGGAGGATTTCAACTTTCTTTACTAAATTTACCTTTCATCATATTCCTCGAGATGAGAATCGGATGTCGGATGCTCTCGCTACGCTTGCTTCAATGATTGCTATCAATTATTGGAATGAAGTCCCAAATATTACTGTGATGCGCTTGGATAGACCAGCTCACGTGTTTGCAGTTAAGGAAGTAAAGGATGATAAGCCATGGTATTATGATATCAAGTGTTTTCTCCAAAGTCAGACTTACCCGCCTGGGGCATCTGTTAAAGATAAGAAGACTTTGAGGAGATTATCTGGCAGTTTCTTCCTTGATGGTAATGTGCTTTATAAGAGGAATTTTGACATGGTTTTGCTCAGATGCGTGGATAGACACGAAGCAAACATGTTAATGACTGAAGTCCATGAGGATTCATTTGGTACTCATTCCAATGGACATGCTATGGCAAAAAAGATATTGAGAGCAGGCTACTATTGGCTGACAATGGAGTCTGACTACTGCAAGTATGTGAAGAGATACCACAAGTGTCAGATTTATATGGATAAGATTCATATTCCCCCGACATTTCTAAATGTTATTTCCTCACCATGGCCTTTATCCATGTGGGGAATTGACATGATTGGTATGATTGAACCTAAGGCGTCAAACGGTTACCGTTTTATTCTCGTAGCCATTGATTACTTCACTAAGTGGGTTGAAGCGGCATCCTATGCAAATGTGACCAGGAAGGTGGTCGTGAAGTTTATCAAGAACCAACTCATATGCCGATATGGTGTGCCAGACAAGATCATTACTGATAATGTATCTAACTTGAACAATAAGATGATGAAAGAGTTGTGTAGTGAGTTCAAGATTGCACATCATAATTCTTCTCCCTATAGACGTAAGATGAATGGGGTTGTTGAAGCCGCTAACAAGAACATCAAGAAGATTATTCAAAAGATGGTTGTTATATACAAAGATTGGCATGAGATGCTGCCATTTGCTTTGCATGGCTATCGAACATCCGTCCGCACTTCAATAGGGGCAACCCCTTTCTCTCTTGTATATGGCATGGAGGTTGTGCTCCCCGTGGAGGTCGAGATCCTATCAATGAGAGTCTTGATGGAAGCCAAGTTGACTGAGGCTGAATGGGTTTAAAGTCGTTATGACCAACTGAATTTGATTGAAGAGAAGAGATTAACTACCATGTGCCATGGTCAGTTGTATCAACAGAGGATGAAGAAAGCCTGAGATAAGAAGGTCAAGCCTCGTGTGTTCCGAGAAGGTGACCTCGTGCTCAAGAAAGTCATGTATTTCGCACTCGATTCCATGGGCAATTGGACTCCAAACTATGAAGGTCCATACGTTGTTAAGAGAGCCTTTTCATGCGGTGCTTTGTTGCTTACAACTATGGATGGGGAGGATTTCACTCATCCTGTGAATTCAGATGCAGTCAAGAAATACTTCGCCTAAAAATAAAAACAGAATAGCTCTCTAAGTTGAAAACCTGAAACGGCAGCTTAGGCAAAAATGAGCGTCTCGGTGGATTGAAAACCCGAAAGGGCGATCCAGGCAAAAGTTAGAGACATGAAAAAATGAATATATATATATATATATATATATATATATATATATATATATATATATATATATATATATATATCCCGCTAGATTGAGTACCTCACCCTGGGGCAATCTAGGCACAAATTAGGGATTTGGCAAGTAACTGCATCCTGACAAGACTTTGTTCTACAATTGTTGTCTGTCAAAGATTCTCGCTCAGTTATCATCAACTGAAGTTTCGAATACAGTGGATTCAGGGTTGGTGGAGAAACGGTCATTATGTTCAATGTAGCCCTTTTTCCATGTATATCACTAATTTCAAATTTGTAAAGATCTATGGAGTCTCGCGATTTGGGGACTACCATTCTATTAAATAAATTTGAGCCTTTATCCAATTCTTTGCACTCTTATTTGTTTCTGTTTAACAAATGTTTGCATGTTTTGATTGATAAATATCATTGTTTTAAACAAATAAAGTTTTTATAAATTGTTTTAAACAAAATGAACATCCACAATGATTAAAAGGATAAGTGGAATGTCCTCAGTGCTTTCCCAAGGATAGTATGATCACCAAAGGGTAAGACATTTGTTCATATTCTGGCATTCTTATATCCTCTTCGTCAGCTTTCAGTTGTCTCCCCATCGAGCGCAGAAAGAATAGTACATCATCTTCTTCCTAGAGGGTCTGGTATGAGAAGTTCCCCTTTATGGCAATAGATTGATCTATCTTAATGGATTGCTTTCTCCTAGCAGATTTTGTGGATGTTCATCCAACACATTCCCGGATAGTTTGTTTGTGCATACATGCTTGTTTCCCCTACGGAGTCTTAGCAATCTATGATTGGTTGAATGGTTGATCCGTGGGTGATCCCTTCTGTTCCAGTTCTTGCCTTGATCTTTTAGAGATGTGTATCCCTCTATATCAGGCACTAGCACTTGTGTTATCAATTATATGGTTGTCATCCCTTGTGTGGATTGACCTAAAATCCCTTATAGATTGATAAAAGTTGATATGCTATTCTACTCACGAGGAAGTTTGTCTTTCCCCAGTATGAGTAGAAGTCCCCAATGGAGTAAGCATGTGTTCCCTGCAGAGCTATCTTTCAAATAATTGTCTCCTCATCAGGAAGTTTCCTAGAGCAATTGGTGAGGGGCTTGTTTCCCTTTTCATTCCTAGCATGTCGCTTATTGCCGAAGGATTCGTTTCTGAGTTCCTCCGCCAGGGTAGTTCCTTTGAGAACATTTGCAGCTTGTCCCCAGTAGGGTTACCTGATCCGAGTTTGAAGATGGTATCTTCTCCGGATCTGAATATTTCTTCTAGCATTGAGAGCTGGTGTTGAAGATGTTTATTTCCTTCCCCAGTGGAGCAAATTGCTATTTTCCCCCTTTGCAAAGTTTCCTCTCCAGCAGATAGAAGGGAGTGTTCTGATGGACGTACATCTGGTTGGTGGTTGTTCCCCACAGGGTTCCATATCGTTCCTTGATAAGCGTCCCCAATAGAGTTTATTCTCCGGTGAATCTTACTGTTATTCAACCACCTGTCCCCGAGAGAGTTGATGGAATCTCCCGGGCAAATCTTCTTCATTTTCCTTATGACAGGATTGTTTGCCCCTGGAAGACTCCTCCTGTGCAGAGTATTGTTTCTTGTAGTTGGAAGCTTTGATTTCCCTATCCCCAACTGTGGTCGACGTCTTCCCGTGTTTTTTCTTCTTCCAGAGATAATCCCCACCAGAGTTGAGTTCTCTGTTTGGTCATCTTCTTTCGCTGCTCCTGAATACATCTTCTTTGTATCCTCAACGAGTGTAGCTTTGGGATAGGGTTTGATATCCTCGATGATTTATTTTCATCCTGCTCGGGTTGTTCCCAAAATGAGCTCTCCAGCAGGCTTTGCCCTTCTTGTTGAGATGTTGTGTCGAGTGTCCGTTCATGATTTTGGGACTTGTTTGTGTTAGATATGTCTGTTTGTCAGCATCAATCATACACAGATCATATATATACATGCATAATCATAGCATTCAGATATTCATAATTGCATTCTTTGCCATATATCTTTGATTGTTATCTCCTGCTATTGGTGAAATGTTCTTCCCCAAGCAGATGTTTGTGTCTGATCTCTCCATATAGAGTCAGGCCCAGAGGCAGAAAGTGTTTATCTTTTCTTTTTTCTTCCCCGCTGAGTTATGTCCTCGTGGATGATTATTGTTTTAGTTTCCTCCCCAGTTGTGTATCAGGATGGAATTACTCCCCTGAGTTATATCCTCAATGGGTTGAGTCTTTTTTGATTGCGTCTTTCTAGTTTGTTCCTGGACTGACTTTCCTTTCTTGTTATCCCCTGCATTTCCCTATGGTTCAGTTGTTCAATTGCTCAGTAACCAGTAATTGTCCATCTTTTCCCCAAGGAATCTTATGGCCTTCTACCTAGTAACCGGTAGTTGTAAGTCCTATTTCTGTGGTTTTCTACCCAGTAATTGGTAGATGTAATCCCCTCTTTGTTGGTTATCTTTACGCAGTAACCGGTATTGATATTCCTTCACTTTTGAGTATACCACCCAGTAACCGGTGATATATCTCTTGGATAATTGCTTTTGTCAGGCAATTTATCCCTGGCGAATCATCTTTCATTTACCCTTGTTTGGTAATGATTGCTCCTCCTTCTGATTGGTCATCATTTTATACCCAGTAACCGGTATCCCGATGTCCTTTCTTTACGGTCGATTTATCCTTTATTAACCCAGTAACCGGTTGTGGATAATCTTCCATGCGAGTATGTTATCTACGTTATGACGTTAATAGATAATATATCTCATGCACTCTTCAGTCGAAGTCTTTTTCTTCCCCGGTCGAGTAAGATTCGTATTCCCAATTCACGCCTGGTTGGTCACCTATTATATGCCCAGTAACCGGTATCCTTGGTGTTCCTTCCTTTTGCTCTCTATTATGACTTTTTGTCCCCTGTGGAGTCAGATTTTCCTGAGTTGAGATGTTCCTTTTGGATCCTCCTCAGATGTTGCGGATGATTGATATCTCTCACCCTGTGTCTTAGATATTCTTTCTCCCTGGCGTGTTGTTCTCTCACCCAGTAACTGGTGTTTTGATAACAATGTCTCTCTTTGAGTTTATTACCCAGTAACCGGTAATATCTTGTTGTTTCATCCTAAGCTGAGTCCTTTGTGGACATCCTCGTCCGAGTCCGAATTTTTATCTGATGTATCCTTTGTGGATAGTTTTGTTGTATTGGCATATTCCCCAATACATGCGTCTTTGCGTCAGCCCGAGTTTTTCCATCGATTGATTTGGAATCCCTTTGTGTCTCCCAGCAAGTTTTCAAGTCGTGACCTGCTCACGCATTTTTACCTTATTTCCCCCAGAGTCTCTGTCTCCCTAGTAAGTGTGTTACTCCAATGGATTTTCAGTTTCTCCCGATTTCTTTCTCTTTGAGGCAATTATTCACCATGAAGATTTTATTTTTGCATACATACATTCGCATCATGAGGTCTCTTAGGGACCAAAATTCGTCTCTTTGTTATTATTTAAGCTCATTCTATCTCGTCGAGACGAAGATTTTAACCTTCATATCTCCGGCTAGAATGACCTTAAATAGGGACATCTGTAATACCCTAATTTTGACCCTAAGATCCCTCATGACATCCTGTTATTGCACAAGTGCATTGCCTCAAGGATCATAGCATGTTTGGCTCCTTAACCCTAGGGTTGGGACTTGTTTGAGTGTTTTGAGACCACCAAGCATGCCTGTATTGTATATTATTGCATTTCTTATTTTTATTACTAGCCAAAAGCACAAAAATATGTCACTAACTCTTTTTGTTTTGAAGCTCAAGTGATCATGTGCTCCAATGCTCCTAGGAGGCTCCTAAGCCCATTGAAATGGCCAGATGAAGATGAGAAAAAGCATGACAGTGGTCCACAAATTTCCTAATCATCATATATGTCTCCCAAGTATCTCAATTTTCCAATTTGATCAAAATAACCCAAAGGGATTGAGGATTGTTTCACAAGGAAACCCTAAGTCCACTTTGCTTTGATTGTGCCTTGCCCATGAAGCAACCTCAACCTATCATCAAATTTAATCAAGGTAAGTTCTTTAAATCATTATTTTATGCATATATGAGCCTATTTGAGGATCCTCAATCATTTATTCATCAAGATTGGAAGTTTGGCCTTGAAAAGTTGACCAGTCAAGTCATTTGACTAAGCTGATCCCCATTGAGATATAACTTTTGATTTATTTGTAAAATGAAGATGACCCCAAGAAAAATAATGTTCCTAAGAACCATATGAAGAACTTTCATGATCATAACAAATCCATTTGAAACTTTTACGGTCATCATTCATTTCAAAATATTATAGGTCATTTTGACTGAAACCCTAATTTTGGGTCAACTTACCAAGGACATAACTTCCTTAATATTTATTATTTTGAGGTGATACCAAATTAATTGGAAATCTTTAGATGTATACTTCAAATTTTATGTTGGAAAAAATTTTATAATCCTAAAATAAATACATGTGATAATACAAAACATTATAGGTCATATTGGACCTAATTCATTGAATTTGAAAAAGTACCCAACTTCAAACGGCCATAACTTTGTCATAGAAAATCCAAATGATGCAAAATTTGAGTCTAAATTCACCATCTTGAAACGATATACAACTTTTATGATGGAGGTTTTTCCATTTTAAGATTTCATCATGAAAAAAAGAGGGGTTTGTTTAGGCTTGCTTTTGGTGAAAGTTTTCAAATGTGACTTAAACATGTTTTGTACTTGGATTTTCCAGGCCAGTTTTCATTAATTTCCAAATGCCAAATGAATTTTTTCCCAACATGACTTTTGTTCCTTATTCCAAGATATTTCTAACCATTACTCCCAATACTCTTTTGGACTTACCATTTGAGAGTTTCGAATTCATTTCCATTTAGGTGCATTTTGGTATTTCATGTTATAACTTGGTATGCAAGCTGATTCCATTTCATGTACACGTCCAAATCCTTTTCATATGAACTCTGCATGATTTTGTAGCCATCATTGGGACTTCCACACGCCTGTATAGGCCCATGCGTCGAATTTCAATTTGCCATGCACATGAGAGAAGTGTGATCATTTGAGACTTTCAGCTATAAATAGAAGTTCCCTCTCATTCATTCATCAACCTTTTGAATATCTGAATTGCTGCAGCACTAAAACCATAGCCATACCAAAGGAATTTGTTCAAAAAAAATCTCACTTTCGAGCTTGAAATTCAGCATCATTAGCTGATCTTCAAAGCTTAATTCCTTAGCCTTTCACTTCCACTGCATCCCTAGAGCAAAGAGGAGCCAAGATCTTGAAGGAATCATGGCCTGAAGTGCTTCAATTCAGAGGTATACCTTCAAACTTTTTGGATCTAGAACTCTCAATTCAATGTAGTATCCTTGTGTTTGTGTGGTTTTCTGAAGTCCTCATGCTTGAGGCAAGCCATTGGTGCTTTCAATTCACCATTTAATGAGCTTATAGTTGGAACACCATGATTTTCTTCTTCACGTTTCTCTCAATATAGGAAGAGTGAAGAAGATCCAATAGTACAGTGATGATCTCCATCACACGAGCTTCATTTCCATGTCCTTGTTTTCCATTTTTATTAAAATTTTTTTCTCTGCAACTGGTGGCCGGAATTGGTTGTTCCACCGGAGAAGATGGTGGTTTCCACCACCATCACCATGTGTGCACCTTCACATCCCTTGGATTTGGTTCTCACGTTTTAATCATGTGCATCCATTGTGTTTACTTCATTTAATACATGTTGTTACGCGTTTGACTTGGATGTAGCGTGTTCTCCATGATCTGAGCCATTAATCCTTGCCACGTCAATTAATGAGCTCCAACCTGTGGCGCTGGTTTTTCCATTTATTCTATTTTTCATTTTATTTTCAGTTAATTCATTTGATTTTCAAAAATTCATAAAAAATTCATTTGAAGTCATAAAAATATGAGACCAATTCCAATTTTTTTCTTGAAAAATCTAGTTTCAAATTTTGATTTTTAATTATTTTTGTGACCTCATTTGATATTTTTCATGGATTATTTGATTTTTAATAGTTTTAATTCATTTTAAAATACTTTCTGACTTTTGAAAAATCCAAAAATATTATCCTAGCATTTATGGATCATGATAAGTCAATGAAAAATAGTCTCATCAATTTCTTATTTGATTTGAGATTTATTTGAGATTTTAATCCATTTTGTGCTATTTTTAATTGTTTTTAAATGCTCTTTAATTACTTTCTGGTTTCAAAAATTGGTGAGGAAATTAGTCAAAGCTTATTTGACTATGTTGAACCTATGAGAATTTAATTGGACTCTTTGAAGTTGATTTAAATTGAATTTGAGGTTTGACCTTATTTGTTTATTTTTATTTGCATTTTATTTTAATTCAAAAAATACCAAAAAAATATTGTTGACTTGTTATCTTCATTTATTTTCTGTTTGGTATTGATTGATGATGATTTGATTCACATTTGATCAATTGGATTTGGTGGTTGTCTTCTTTTTCCCTCCCTTTCATCTTCATCCCTTTCTTTCCATCAAATGGCCAATGAGTTAAAGTCTTATGGTTGGTCTTGACAAATGAGAAGTTTAACTTTCTTTGATCCAATCCAAACTTAACTTGATCCATGATCAAGTGAGTTGTTTTGTGTCCAAGATGAAGGTGAGAAAAACAAGAAAGGGGGGGTTTGAATTGTTTGGAAAATAAGCGCTTTTTCAAAAATGAAAACCACGCAATGATTTTATACTCGTTCGCTTATAACACAAAGCTACTCCAGTCCACCCGGCCAAGGTGATTTCGCCTTCAACAAGGACTTAATCCACTAATCTTGAAAGATTACAAACAACGTCTAAGAGAAAGATCTCTTAGTCCTCTCAAGTATACAGACTACACAGAGTCACTTGAGGAAATAAACAAACAATAGATAAAAGATTTATGTAATCTAGAATGCTTCTAAGATAAGCAAGTATTACAATAAGAAGAACAAAGTGATTCACGTTATAAGCAACAGCTTCGTTAAGATTTAGAGAGCAAGAAGGTTTTCTTGTGTGTTGATGTTTCAGTATATTTTTCCTTGTATGTGTTGTATTGCTGAATGTTGATTTGCAGTCCTTTATATAGATCAGTGAGGTAGTAGTTGAAATTGATGAGTAATAAGATGAATTTACGCCATCACTTAAATAGCTTCTGCAGGATAACTTTCTCTCCTTGAAATGACTACTTACCACATATAGTATCTTCTTTATTGAAATTGGAGATTAACGTCTCTTTCTGTTTTAGGAAATCCATTTGCAAATCTTTACTTGACTTCAACGTTACTCTTTCATGATTAGCAATTCCATGATCAGAGTCTTCGTGTATCT
Organism: Lathyrus oleraceus; assembly: GCF_024323335.1. NCBI lineage: Eukaryota > Viridiplantae > Streptophyta > Magnoliopsida > Fabales > Fabaceae > Lathyrus > Lathyrus oleraceus. The sequence continues at coordinate 283,344,837 of NC_066580.1, forward strand.
GAGAATCTTGGAGTCTTGCATCTGATGTTGATCTCTTTTGGATTCTGATGGATTCTTCAGATAGCGTTCTTGTTCAGATGCTTCTGATACTTTGCTGTTTTTCTCAGAGTTAGACTTTCTTGAACGTGTTTTCACTTCAGATGCTTCTGATCATTTGATAATTTGTATCTGATCTGGTTCTGTATCTGATGACATCATCAGATTTCTTCCTTCTTTCTTTAGAATCCTGCACACTTAGAAACTTTTTGTTAGGGTGCCATTTTTGGTTTCATCCTTTGTTATCATCAAAATCAAGGAATCTGTTGTAGAACAATTTTTGTTCTTACAATCTCCCCCTTTTTGATGATGACAAAACAAACTTAATTAGCAGATGAAACATGAATAATATTAGATCAGATAGACAGAAGCTCCCCCTGAGATAGTGCTAGGGAGTTCAGAAGTTCTTACCAGAGCTTCTAAGTAAAGAGGTTTCTTGATACCTTCTGCAATTTCTTAAGTCCAGGTTAGATAAGTTTATTTTTAAGAAAAATATGTTGCAGAATGCTTAAGGTATTTAGACAATATTTTCATCAGAGCTATTAATGACTTCTCCCCTTTTTTGTCAGAATCAAAAAGACATAGCAAAAAATAAATAATTGAAGAGAAAAACATTGTATTCAGATAAACAGCAACAAAGGAAAAAGGAACAAGCAAACATCAGAAAATAAAGAAAACAAAGCAACAAAATCCTAAGTGCCTAAGGGTTCGGAGGCGGAGGCATTCTCTGAAGCAACATAGCCAGCATGTTCTGAATGTTGTCGTTGACAGTATCTTGCTTATCCATTCTGGCATAGAGTTCATTCTGATCTTGCTTAAGTTCTTTCAGAGTCTGAAGAACCATAGGGATAACAGAAGAGGACTCCCCCAGAGTCAGAGCCTGTTGTGCTTCAGCAGCAGCCTGCGCTTCAGCTTCAGCAGCAGCTTGTGCTTCTGCATCCGCCAGAGCCTTAGCTTCAGCTTCCTTTAACCTTAGGATTTCAGCTTCCCTTGCTCTTTCTTCTTCCAGCCTTCTAGCCTCTTCTTCAGCTTCTCTTGCTAATCTCTCTTCCTCTAGCCTTCTGGCTTCAGCTTCGCGTGCAAGTCTTTCCTGGAGTCTTGCCTCAGCATCTCTGATGTAGCCATTTCTGACTTGTTCAGAGATGTTCTTCAGTCTAAAAGCCTCAGAGGTCATCCAGCCAATGACTCTGTTCCAGTGTGTCCTTACAGAATCAGGATCATCACTGACTTCAGAGTTAGTGGTCAGAGACTTGACCTTTTGTACTGAAGCCCCTGCAACCAGCATGATGGCTTCCTCAAGGGTAGGTATAGAAAGGTCAGGTTCAGAGGTATGAGGTGGAGATGTTGGAGGGTTGAGATTTAGAGTTAGAGGTTCTGGTTCAGTTTCTGATTCAGGTTGAGGTTCAGATCTTTGGGGTGAAGCGTAAAGAGGGTTTAAGTCTAAAGGTTCAGTTTCAGCTTCAGGTTCAGTAGAGATGTTTGGAGGGGTGATATCAGAGGTGTGGAGGTCAGAGGGTTGAGTTTCAGAGGGTTGGTTTTCAGAAGTAATGTTGGTTGTTTGTTCTGGTGGAGGTGAAGTTGCTTCAGATTGTGTTTGTGTTTGTTGTTGTGAAGCAAGTTTTTGAGCCTGAATTTGGGCTATGGTTGGGGAGTCAGGGTCAGAGTATTCTTGGTCAGAGGAGATAGAAAGGTATGGGGGTGATTCTGGTTTTGAGGATGATGAAGAGGAAGTGCTTTGGTTCATTTGTTCAGGTTCAGAAGGAGGTATGAATGTACGGGCGATATTTAAAATTGGTGAAGGCTGTGAGGTTCTGATGGTTGAAGGTGGGATTTCAGAGGTTGTATAAATGGGTGGTGTTGGGAGAGGGTTAGAGGAAGGAGTAGAGGAAACCATCAGAGGTTCAGAGGAAATAGGAGGAACAGACGTACCAGTAGAGATTTGCAGAGGAGCTGGAGATCTGCTTCCAGAAGATTCTCCAAGTCTTGCCTTCTTCGCCTGTGATGTTATCTTCTTCTCAGAGAGACCTCTCTTGTATCTGACAAAGTCTTCTTCTGAATCTAGACAATCGTCGAGGCTGAAATCAGATATGTCAACACCTTCATCTAGCAGACGCTGAAGATAGATAGCAACTGCATCTCTGGGTTCATTCTTGAAGAACCTTGCAAGACCATGGGGCAGCTTCCTCTGATCTTTCAAGGCATCCCATGAGGTATCCATAGTGGGTCTGACTTGAATCTTCTTTATTATTCCCATACTCTTGAGATTTCTGGCGTTCAGAGGCTTCCCAGTATCTATTGCCAGATCTTGCATCAGCTTGTTCTTCTCCAGATGATCCACCAATCCATTCTCAATGAAGACATCAGATATAAGCCTTCCCAGAGGAATGTAGGATCTGGGCTTCATGTTGTTTCTGGTCTCTCTGACAGAATCTCTGAGATATCTGAAGAGAAGTGCAGGAAGGCAGATCTTCACACCCTTCTGAATGCAATACAGAATGCATTTCTGATCTGCATTGATGTTGTCAGAGGAGTTAGAGGCTGGACGGTGGTGAATAGTTCCCAGAATAATCTTGAGCCACACTCTGAGGTTCTGATGCAGCTCTTTGTTCTTTGAAGGATTTCCTTCAGTGTTGGGTTTGAAGATTGTTGGATTGATTACTTCAGCAACGCGCCTTGATCTTGGGTTGATGTTGTAAATCCTTTTTCCTCCATCCTTTTCCATGTTCAACAAGGAAGCAATTGACTCTTCAGTGATTACAATCTTTACCCCCAAAACAAAAGAGACGATGAAATGGTCATCAGCATCTGCAAATCTCCAGAACTCCTTGATGAGAAGTGGGTAAACAGGGCCATAGAGCCTTTGGAAGTAGTTTCCCCAACCTTGTTTACGAAGCTGTTCAGTAAGATCAACGCCATTTCTCTTCAAGTTGTCAAAAACTACTAGCGTTTCAAACAACACGTCTAGTCCTTCAAAAGGGGTTGCAAGGTTTATATGGGGTTCACGGTCAAGAACATGGGGTTCTTTGTAAACAGGGGTGATGGAGACGCCTGTAACCGTTGGAGTTGGAATGCTTGAAGTTTGAGCAGTTGAGCTTGATTCCATTTGTTGAGAGAAGTTAAAAACTTCTTGTTGTTGAGCGTCCATGGTGAATAAGAAGATGAAGATTGATGAAGATGAGGAGTTTTTTCAGAGAATGCTTCAGAGAGGTTTAGGGTTTTAGAGTGAGTGAGAGTGATAAGTGTGTGAAAAGTGAGAAAAGTGTTTAAATACTCTAAGTAAAAACACATGCAAAACGACACACAATATTGCGTTAGCACAAAGCTCAAGTAAGCACGCTTGGGGGAGAAATGATTACAGCTAATTAATGAATGTCTAATCCCAACAGTATGCACACTGCTCTAGGAGAACTCAAACGTCTGACCTTTGATTTTCTTCTGGACAGCTGTCTAGAAGTTCTAAAGTTAGACGCTAAGTGCTCCACGTGTTGATGTATCTGATCTTCAAGAATACCAAAGGATTGGTTCCTGGAGATTTCTAACTCAGATATCTTCTTAACTTGGTAGAAGTATCAGAGTCAGAGGCAGAAGAACATTTGTTTATGTCAGAGTCTCATTTTACATTTTCAGAGCCACACTTCATTCTGGGCAATTTTGAATGTTCAGATTTTCTAGGATAAAAAGAAATCTATCTTCAGCTAGAGGCTTAGTAAAGATATCTGCCCATTGATGATCTGTATCAATGAACTTCAATGTTACTATCCCTTTCTGAACATAGTCTCTGATAAAATGATGTTTTATTTCAATGTGTTTAGCTCTGGAATGTAGAATGGGATTCTTACTTAGACAAATGGCAGCAGTATTATCACAGAAGATAGGAATGTTACTCTCAAAAATTTGTAGATCTTCTAGCTGATGCTTCATCCAGAGCATCTGAGTTGTGCACAGTGATGCTGAGATATATTCTACTTCTGCAGTTGATAGAGCGATAGTTGACTGTCTTTTGCTAGCCCAGGATATCAGATTGTTTCCCAGAAGCTGGCAATTTCCAGATGTGCTTTTTCGTTCTAGTCTATCTCCTGCATAATCTGCATCACAGTAACCAGAAAGTCTATACTCTGATGTATTCTTATACATCAGGCCCAGGTTAGGAGTTCCTTTCAGATACTTAAGAATTCTCTTAACTGCTATTAAATGAGATTCTCTAGGATCTGATTGGAATCTGGCACAGAGACAGACACTAAAGAGAATATCAGGACGAGTAGCAGTCAGATAGAGAAGAGAGCCTATCATACCTCGATAGAGCTTCTGACAAACCTTTGAGCTTACTTCTTCTTTTTCAAGAATGCATGTTGGACGCATTGGAGTTTTTGCAGAGTTGCAGTCAGCCATATCAAATTTCTTCAGAACATCTTTAATATATTTGCTTTGATGAACGTATGTAACTTCTGAAGTTTGGTTAATTTGAATTCCCAGAAAGAACTTTAGTTCTTGCATTAAGCTCATTTCAAATTCTACCTGCATTAACTTAGAGAATTCTTGACAAACAGAGGCGTTAACTGAACCAAAAATAATGTCATCAACGTATATCTGGCATATCATGAGATCATTGTTAAGGTTCTTACAGAAAAGTGTTGAGTCAACTTTCCCTCTGATAAAATTGTGTTCCAGAAGAAAATTGCTTAAACGTTCATACCAAGCTCTGGGAGCTTGTTTAAGTCCATATAAAGATTTTTTAAGTTTAAAAACATGTTCTGGAAAGTTTGGATTTTGAAAACCTGGAGGTTGGTTGACATACACTTCTTCTGATATATAACCATTAAGGAATGCACTCTTGACATCCATTTGATATAATTTAATAGAATGGTTAATAGCAAAAGATACAAGAAGACGAATAGATTCTAACCTTGCGACTGGAGCAAAAGTTTCATTATAATCAATACCTTCTTGTTGACTATAACCTTGAGCTACCAGTCGAGCTTTGTTTCTGACGACTTCTCCTTTCTCATTCAGCTTGTTTCTGAATACCCATCTGGTTCCAATAATGTGAGTGCCTCTGGGCTTTGGAACAAGATCCCAGACATCATTCTTTGTGAATTGATCTAATTCTTCTTGCATGGCTGAAACCCAGTCGTTATCTTGAAGTGCTTCATCACAGGACATAGGCTCAATCAGAGACACTAGTCCCAGAGGAGTATCTTCAGAGGTCCTGAAGGTAGATCTGGTTCTGACAGGTTCGTCCTTGTTTCCCAGAATCAAATCTTCAGATATGTTGATACGACTTTTGACTTTCTTTGGGATTTCTGGGGATTTTATTTCTTCAGAGTTCTGAATGACAGTTGCTTCTGGAGGTTTATCAGATCCTGCAAGAGTGATTTTTAAATCTGCAAAATTTTCAACTAGCTTTGACTTTTCAGGGTCAAGCTTATCATCAAATCTGACATGAATTGATTCTTCCACAATTTTGGTTTCTGTGTTGTATACTCTGTAGCCTTTAGAGCGTTCTGAGTATCCTAACATAATACCTTTCTGTGCTTTGGAATCAAACTTGTTCAGATGTTCTTTAGTGTTTAAGATAAAGCAAGAGCATCCAAAAGGATGAAAATATGAAATGTTTGGTTTTCTTCCTTTACACAGTTCATAGGGAGTCTTTTCCAGAATAGGTCTTATAGAGATTCTATTCTGAATGTAACACGCTGTATTTACAGCTTCTGCCCAAAAATGCTTTGCCACATTAGTTTCATTGATCATGGTTCTGGCCATCTCTTGGAGTGTCCTATTCTTCCTCTCTACAACTCCATTTTGTTGTGGAGTTCTAGGGCAGGAGAAATCATGGGATATTCCATTAGAGTCAAATAATTCTTCAAAATCTTTGTTTTCAAATTCTCCACCATGATCACTTCTGACTCTAGCAATTTTAGCATCAAATTCTTTTTGCACTTTGGAGCAGAAACTAGTGAATACAGAGTGAGACTCACTCTTATGCTTTAGAAATTTCACCCATGTCCAGCGACTGTAATCATCAACAATGACTAGTCCATACTTTTCCATTGACTGATGCTGTTTTCACAGGACCAAATAAGTCAATGTGGAGAAGTTCCAGAGGCTTAGAGGTAGAAACAACATTTTTCTTTTTAAAGGATGTTTTTGAAAATTTTCCTTTCTGACATGCTTCACACAGAGCATCTGAAGAAAACTTCAGTTTAGGGAGGCCTCTGACTAACTCGAGTTTATTTAGCTGAGAAAGTTTCCTCATGCTAATGTGGCCCAAGCGTCTATGCCATATCCATTGCTCTTTGTGAACAGACATCAGACATTTAACATTTTGTTCTTTTAAATCAGAAAGATTAATTTTATAAATGTTGTTTTTCCTCTTGCCTGTGAAAAGAACAAAGCCATTGTTCTGATTAATGGCTTTACATGTTTTTTGATTAAAGATTACATCATAACCGTTATCACTTAATTGACTTATGGATAACAAGTTATGCATTAATCCTTCTACATAAAGAACATCAGATATAGAGGGAAGAGTACCATTACCAATAGTTCCGGAGCCTCTGATCCTTCCTTTCTAATCTCCTCCGAAGCCTACAAATCCAGCGTCTTTAAGTTCTAGACTTTGGAACATAGACTTTCTTCCCGTCATGTGTCGCGAGCATCCAGAGTCCAGGTACCATGACTGGTGTCTGAACTTTGCTGCATAGGATATCTGCAACATACACAATCTTATCTTTTGGTACCCAGAATCTCTTGGGTCCTTTCAGATTAGTTTTCCCAGAGTTTCTTATAACTTTGGGTTTTCTAGCATTTTGAAATTTTTGTTCTTGTGTGTGTGTATAGTGATATGAAAAGGGAGACTTAAGTTGGTTACTGGTAGAAGTTTTATCTTCCTTAGGATCATACCCAATTCCCTTTTTATTGTTCTGACTTACTCCATAAATCATGGATGCCATAATACTCCTACCTATCCCATTTTTCAGAAATTCTTGAAAGGCTTCTTCATATTCATAAATTATTTTATTTGAAGTTTGTGGTGCTTGAGACAACGCTTTTTCTAATTCTAAGCTTTTTCTTTTAGCTTCATCTCTTTCTAATGTTAAAGATCTGATTGTATCTTCTCGTGCTAGAATTTGCATCTCAAGTTCACCACATTCTTCAAATTTTGCTTTAAGACAGCCTTTTATGTTTTTAAACTTTTGTTTTAATTTCTGATATGAGCTAAGAGTTTCTGACAAGCATGATTCTAGATCAGATCGAGAGAGTTCAGAAAATACCTCTTCAGATTCTTCATCTGAGCTACTCCTGGACGTGGTAGCCATAAGTGCCACGTTGGCCTGTTCATCAGAGTCAGATTCTGATGACCCAGATTCACTATCATCCCAGGTAGCCATTAATCCTTTCTTTGTTCTGAAGGTATTTCTCTTGAAGCTTTCTTTTCTAGAATTGTCTTTCTTTAGCTTGGGGCATTCATTCCTGTAGTGACCTGTTTCTTTACATTCATAACAGGTAATATCTTTGTTAGTTTTACCTTTTGAGGTTGATTCTGATCGATCCCCTCTGGGTCTTGGTCTTCTGAAGTTGTTGTTCCTCTTTTTCCAGAGTTGTTTAACTCTTCTGGTCAGGAGGGACAATTCTTCTTCATCATCAGAATCTTCAGGTTCAGAGTCATCAGTATCTTCAGTTTCTGCCTGGAGAGCTTTGGTTCTGTCAGGTTTGCGTCTTTCAGATCTGGACTTTAATGCTACGGACTTGTTCCTTTTCTGAGGCTCATCTTCCTCTAGTTCTATCTCATGGCTTCTGAGTGAACTGACAAGTTCCTCAAGACTGATATTGTTCAGATCCTTTGACAACTTCAGAGCAGTAACCATGGGTCTCCATTTCTTTGGCAGACTTCTGACTATCTTTTTGACGTGGTCTGCAGTTGTGTATCCTTTGTCTAGAACCTTGAGACCTGCAATCAGAGTTTGGAATCTAGAAAACATTGCTTCTATGGCTTCGTCATCTTCCATTTTGAAAGCTTCATATTTCTGGATAAGTGCCAGAGCCTTTGTCTCTTTGACTTGAGAGTTTCCTTCGTGAGTCATCCTTAGAGAGTCAAGTATGTCTTTGGTTGTTTCTCTGTTGGTAATCTTTTCATATTCGTTGTAAGATATAGCATTTAGGAGTATGGTTTTGGCCTTGTGATGATTCTTGAAAACTCGTTTCTGATCATCTGACATCTTACTTCTGGGAACTTCAGCTCCATCCTCTGTGACAGGAGGTTTGTATCCATCTGTGACAATGTCCCAGATTTCAGCATCATAGCCTAGAAAGAAACTTTCAATTCTATCTTTCCAGTAATCGAACTTCTCTCCATCAAAGACAGGAGGCTTAGCATTGTAACTATCCTTTTCATTTGTGTGGGCCATAGTTTTTCTCTTTCTGGATCTCTCTACACTGTTAAGTGTTTGATTAGAAAATCAATAACAGAGCCTAAGCTCTGATACCAATTGAAGGTGAGAAAAACAAGAAAGGGGGGGTTTGAATTGTTTGGAAAATAAGCGCTTTTTCAAAAATGAAAACCACACAATGATTTTATACTGGTTCGCTTATAACACAAAGCTACTCCAGTCCACCCGGCCAATGTGATTTCGCCTTCAAAAAAGGACTTAATCCACTAATCTTGAAAGATTACAAACAACGTCTAAGAGAAAGATCTCTTAGTCCTCTCAAGTATACAGACTACACAGAGTCACTTGAGGAAATAAACAAACAATAGATAAAAGATTTATGTAATCTAGAATGCTTCTAAGATAAGCAAGTATTACAATAATAAGAACAAAGTGATTCACGTTATAAGCAACAGCTTCGTGAAGATTTAGAGAGCAAGAAGGTTTTCTTGTGTGTTGATGTTTCAGTATATTTTTCCTTGTATGTGTTGTATTGCTGAATGTTGATTTGCAGTCCTTTATATAGATCAGTGAGGTAGTAGTTGAAACTGATGAGTAATAAGATGAATTTACGCCATCACTTAAATAGCTTCTGCAGGATAACTTTCTCTCCTTGAAATGACTACTTACCACATATAGTATCTTCTTTATTGAAATTGGAGATTAACGTCTCTTTCTGTTTTAGGAAATCCATTTGCAAATCTTTACTTGACTTCAACGTTACTCTTTCATGATTAGCAATTCCATGATCAGAGTCTTCGTGTATCTGAGAATCTTGGAGTCTTGCATCTGATGTTGATCTCTTTTGGATTCTGATGGATTCTTCAGATAGCGTTCTTGTTCAGATGCTTCTGATACTTTGCTGTTTTGCTCAGAGTTAGACTTTCTTGAACGTGTTTCCACTTCAGATGCTTCTGATCATTTGATAATTTGTATCTGATCTGGTTCTGTATCTGATGACATCATCAGATTTCTTCCTTCTTTCTTTAGAATCTTGCACACTTAGAAACTTTTTGTTAGGGTGCCATTTTTGGTTTCATCCTTTGTTATCATCAAAATCAAGGAATCTGTTGTAGAACAATTTTTGTTCTTACACAAGATAGGTTGCTTCTTGGTCAAGCAAATAACTTAGAGTCAATACAAGGCCCTTCCCCTTTTGTTTTGGCATGGAAAGTTTATGGAGCTTGGCTTACTAGTCATGATCTCTAACTTGTGTTATTGGCCTATATTTTTATTGACCGGCCTCGGATAGGTGTGACTACTACATTAGTCCACTTACGATTGCTTAACATAGCACTACATTGTCTTATGACAAGCTAACATAACTCACTAACTACTAACTTTAATTTGAGCATTTAATTTCTTGCCATTTACTTTTAATGTCATTTATTTCTTGCTCATTTTTCATATTGATTTTCCCTTTGCTCACTTGAGCACATATTTTATGTTTATGTCATTTTTCTTTTGCTCATTTGAGCCCATTATTGTATATAAATATATTTCTATCTTGTGTTTGCTTTGTGTTTGTTTTGTGTGTACCAAATGCAGAAGGAGAAAGGACTTAGAATTAGGATTTACCTATGCTTAAAGGAGTTCAAGAGCAACTAGGTCTCATGCCTTTAGAATGCAAAAAAACTTGTTGAAGAGCAACTAGGCCTCATGCCTTTAGAATGCTAAAATTCAATGTTGATCTCAAAGGAATTCTCCTCCAAACTTATTCTTTGTCAATTCCCCTTATTCTGTTGTGAACTTTTCGATGTTTGCTTTTGTGTGATAGGGATCCCACCTTGAGATTGTGAAAAGAGGACCATTGTCATGAGTAGCCAAGTTAAGAGACAAGTCAAATAGAGATCCTAGGAGCTTGAATTCAAATTATTAATTGCTTGTTTGTTTGCTAAGTCCAAAGGAAAGGAGCATCTTGAATCATCTCTATGATTCCAAGAAAAGGAACTCCAAGGGTTTAGCTTTCCTCTCTTATCTTTGTATGCCTTAGGACTAGCCCTTCTCTTCTTCTCCCCACTCTAACCAAGCCAAAAATCTTTTTCTTCAAACTTTGACTTTGTTTCAAATTAGAAACCTAGGCCTTAAGCCTTTGACTTTTCAAAACCATTTTTATCAATACTCATTGTGAATAAACTTTAATTCAACTTTGACTTCATTTTTGTAAATAAGTCTAACTTGTAAATATAACTCATTTCAAGTTGTTTTGTGGTTCCAATGGCCACTTGTTAAAACTTTTTTCACAAACATTAGTCATAGGTTTGAGTTATCATAGTGGTTGATGTGAATCTCACTTCATCCTTAGTGATTGGATTGTAAGTCTTCCATGCTTATTATAAGGTTAACCCCTCACTAGCATGTTGAAGCCTTCCTCACATGATGGATTGTTGGTTTAGGTTGAGTTTTTTTCCTTTGATACCAAAAGACCTTAAGGCTTTTGGTCAAATCAATTCACCAATCTTTGAGATGTTTACCCTGAACTACGAGGTTTTGATCCTCCTTTATGATGGTACGTAGGCAATAGGTTCATCCATTCAAACAACAAAATTTGTAAATATAATCTATTCTTTTCTCATCCCTCCAATCTCTTTGTATAAATCTTTTTACAAATACCAACCTACAACACATATTTGCAAAAAGGGTTCCCTTAGAGTACTAAGGATGTTTTGGGTGCGTAAAACCTTCCCATTTCATAACCAACCCCTTTACCCAGATCTCTGACATTTTTACTAGTTTTTTTTATTTGAAAAACTTCTTACCTTGGCTTTTGTTCGCTTTTTAGCCTTTCCTTTAGACAAATAAAAGTGCGTTGGCGACTCAAATTGTATGTTGACTTTTGGTTTAGTCAATAAACCTAAAAGTAACGAAAACCCCGCTACAGTATCTCTGCTAAGGATTTGCTTCCTACCTTAATTTTATCATATGCATCTCCATTCACATTCCTCACTTTATCATTGACGACATCCTGGTCTTTTGTCTTGGTTGTAAGTGGCTCTCCCAATCCCTTCTTTACCAACATATGTTGTTATTACTTTATTTAAGGAAGTATCATGCTCTGTCACTATTGAATTGTACTATCACATAAGATTCTGGTATTTTTATGACTCACTCAAACTTTCTCATCACTAATAATCTTCTTTGGCATGGTATCACCAAGGTTTGATGATTGTGAACTCCCATTCACTTTGAGGCCTATTTCTTTTATCATTGCTTTCTGACTAAAATTTTCTCTTCATTGTATTACATGAAGAGAGTGAATGCTTTTGGATGATTTGCTTATATGTTTGCTAATGATGAATGTGTGTGCAATGCTAATGACTTATGTTCGTGTTTCAGGACTTTGGCTTGAATGTGACGATTGCTTGAAGTATCATGAAGCTTGGATAAAGATGATAAGGTTGTCATCGAGTTTAAAGATGTAAAATGAAGCAAGTCATGATGATTGTAGCAATGAAGAGTGGAACATGTTCGTGCTTAGTTTTAGGTTTTATGAGCTTGAATGTGGTTTGCTTGTAATGGTTTGTATTTGGCACCATATAATCTTGTATTATTTCTACTTATTATGCTTTTTTAGTTCAAGAGATTTGTACCATTCGTGAACTAAGTACAATATGATCTTGTAACCCAAATGAAAATGAAGTTTCAATTTAAAATTTTGGTAAGTAGATCCCAGATGTCGTATCAATAGCAGGGTTAAAGTAAGTAGCACTTAAGTAAATAACACAAATAGTTGTTAACCCAGTTCAGTGCAAAGTTATCTACATCTTGGGGAATCCAAGCCAGGACAGAAATCCACTATGATACAATTAGTTTGAAGTTCCAAACAACCTTAGGTTTTACAAACTTCTCACCTAATCTCTACCCTTGCAAGTTTCTATCTAAGACTCTACTAGATATGACACCCTCTCACTTCCTTTCAATCACACAACATTGACAAAATCCATCTTTCTTAAAATCTCGTGAGGGATTCACAATTACAACTCAATAAAACAACTCCAAGTCAAGTATCAAGGATATACTCGAATGGCTAACAAATAACAAAGACAACTAAACCCTAACATAGATAATACTCAGCGCTAGTTAGTTTCATTCTTAGGTTTAGAAATGATCGTTAAATAGCCTTAGAAAGGCATGGGTTTCGGGCTTGATTAACAACAGATATAAGGACTTTGCACAATCTTCTGTATATTTGATTCCAATCATATCATATGTTTCCTAAAATGTTTTGACATCTTTACTTCAAAAATAAGGCAAAGCAAAACAGTCTTTTTCTTTTAGAAAACGTGTTTCTTGACCCATACATCTCGTGAAATAAATCTTCAGAGGATCTTCAGATATGTCATAAATAGAACCAAATCTTTCAAGAAACTAAAACAGGGCACACTCCCATGTTGAACCAACAAGTCAAAACATCTTGTCTAACATCTCGCTTGAATACATGTTTTTCCAAAATGCAGCCAATCATTATACACTAGACTTAACAATCTCCCTCTTTTGAAAATTTTGGCTAAAAAAACTTTTTCATAGCTCCACTAGAAAGAGGGTAAAAATCACAGGAATAAGGAGTCATATAAGTAACACACAAACATACGAAAAAAAACATGATCTTCTTCAAACCAAGAACAACATAGGCAAGCGCAACATAAAAACTTAGCCTCACAACAGAGAGAATTAAACTGTCACACGAAGAACCTGCTTAAGAGAAAAATAGATTCTCTCAGTCAGGATGTCAAGACATTTGATCTGACGTCATAAAAATAAGTAGCCCACACGAGTTGGCCCATCACCATATGCTCCCCCTGAGTAGCATAACAGGGGCAAGACTTACCCCCTCCATAAGTACTCCCCCTCCATAATTACTCCTCCTCAAGGGGCAGGAGTCATGGCAGGGCTATCAGGAGCCATGGCAGGGCTATCACAAACATAAAACTACCCCCCATTTTTATCCAAAAAATTGACAAACACAATCAAACATAGATGTAGTAGAGCAACCAATCAATTAAGTTATAGTCCAAGAGCATATGAAGTGCATAAATATTCAGGGCATTGCACACAAAAAACCAACTAGAAGCATAAACAAAAACTAAAAAACATGGAAGAGCCAGAACACTTCAGTCTTCATCACTGCTTGATGTCTCTTCATCATCACTAGTTTTATCACCTTTAGCATCTTCTTCATTCACATTGTCACCTTCCAGATTTTCCTCAGCCCCTTCTTCAGACAACGCCTTTATTAGGATCTCAAGTGAGCTCTTCCTTTCAGTACACACTTTGATAGTTTCATCCAAGGTTTTGCAGATGTCTTTTAGTTCAGCAAGGATTCTAGTCTTAGTAGTGGAACTTGTAGATTTCTGTCCAGATGTCATGATAATATCTGAAACATGTTTCCTAGTGAACAACCTATAATATAATGACAGAGGGGGGGTCTCTTTTGCAGGCATTATCAGAACTGAGCAAAATACTTAGATCTGGACCCAGTATAACACCACAAATTAATGAGGGCAAGGCTATAGACATCTTCACAGCAAAGGAGGCAGCATGATTTGTTGAAGTTCTAACCTTTTGGCCAGACCCTCCCCCTCTGTAGTTGTAGCTCATATCTACTGTGGTTCACCGTAATCACTAATTCTTTGATATATATAATGGATGAATTTTGGAAGATTAAACTACATTAAATGAGTGGATTTGTAGTTGAATAGTTTGAAAGAATATTAAAATAGTCATAATATTAATTTAGTGAAATCTCAACCTTTAATTTAAATTGAATGGCTATATATATATATATATATATATATATATATATATATATATATATATATATATATATATATATATGTGTGTGTGTGTGTGTGTGTGTATGTGTGTGTGTGTGTGTGTGTGTGTGTTTGTGTGTGTGTGTGTGTGTGTGTGTGTGTGTGCGCGTCCGCACGCACGCGCACGCGCATACATCCTAGAATTTCTAAAGACATAGCTTTTGTAATCCAAGTACAAAGAAGCAAGTAGGTCAGATAATCATAGCCTTTCCCAAGTCGGAACTCGATTAGGATTCACTTAAAATATAAAGCAAGTACGTCGAAATCGGCCTCGTAATAACTCTGACAAAAGAACATGTCATACCCAATCTCGTGAACGGTGCTAGGAATTCATATAAACAATCACAAGAAACAGTTACAAAATAACTCCATAATTGCATGGGAGTTACAGGAACTGAGAGAAAAGATGTTATTTGATGATTATAGAGGACGACATACGTTATCCGGAGCCACCTTGATGAGGGATATGAAGAAGCATTCCTTTAAGGACCATTGAAGGGTGAAGGAGTATAAATGGAGATGCCCTCATAAGGAAAAGGGACAACGGATACATCATAACTTAATAGGACGATTGTGTCTTCACCTGGCTAACTTCAGGAAGTTTCTCCAAATAGTGTTTAGACTGAACATTTGGCGCCCACTTTGGGGCCTCGGTAAAACTTTCACAAGACTCACAAAAACCATACATTTTATCACATAAAAGCGATGTATGGACATCTCCTAGCAGGAGTAAATATCGTACTCCTCTAGACATAGCATAACTCCTAGCAATTATAGTGTCAATACAATGCATCAATCACAAAGTACTAAAGAATGGGAAGAGGACGAAGAACTTCTTGATCTTCAACCTCTGTCAGAAGCAATTTGGGGTAACCAAGTCCGAGAAAAGTTTTAACCATCACTTTTGCCATCTTCGATGGAAAAAGTGATCCTTAAGAGCACATCATATCAATCAATAATTAGATATTAATATTCGGGGATCCTCACTCATTCAAACGAAAACTCATGGCAGGAACGTTCAAAAATGTAGCATTGCGTAGGTACACGAGTTTACCTAGACTATCAGTTATCATCTACCAAGACTTGAGTAAAAATATGGTACAACATTTTTCCGCCAGCAAGCACAAAAAGGTGACTACCACCAGTTTGTTCAATGTCCTCTAGGGGCCTTCCGAGTCCCTTAGAAATACATGGCGTGATTCAACGAAGAAACCATAAAAGTCTCCCATCCAAATCAGGAGATGTTCGTATGATCTTTCCAAAACAGTATGAAGGCCGATTGCTTTAATAAGTAACTGGGGAAGAAGCTAGCTACTAGTATGGAAAAGGTCATGAGTAGAGTGGAATGTTATGTCAAAGGGGAGGAGAGTAACATGGAGAAAAGATCTATATATGCTAAAGAAAAAACGCAATCTATACATGAAAGATTCAGGCTCAGGTGAGATCACCACAAGCAAGGGACAAGGGAAAGGTTGACAACAAAACCTTCCCGGAGGCCCTATGACAACTTCTCTGAGAAATTCACCCCCCTCAGCATAAAGCATGATGATATTTTAAGTGAAATGTATCATCTCAAGTTGATACCCGAACCTAGTCGTGCCAAGAGGGTCAATGTTGTGCTAGGGAAAGACGAAGGAGCATGGTGTGCATATTATCGTATGAGAGACCATTATACTGAGGATTGTCATCATCTAAAAAGAGAACTCGAGACTCTAATTCAAAGAGGCTGGCTACTGTCATATGTGAAGGAGACAGAAGGATCATTAGGAAAGAGAAGCCCATCCAGGAGAGAGCTAGACTCGTAGAATGCTTCTACAAAAAAGGGTAAGAACATAGAGAAAGTACGTGAAACTCAGATGGCTCGACACATACACAACACCATCTCGGGTAGTTTTACTGCTGAAGGAGGAACAAGCTCGACCAGAAAAAGATACGTCCGATCAGTAATGCATGTGTCTCGGAAACCACTACCTGAAAGGGAAAGAAAGCCTGTTGTCATCGGTTTTTCGAGAAAAGATTCATAAGGGGTGTTGGCACACGAAAATGACCCGATGGTCATAAAGGTACAAATTCATGATTGGAGCATCAAGAGGGTACTGATCGATTCGGGTAGTTAATCTGACATATTATATTGAGATGCTTTCAAAGGTATGAACTTGGATACATCCGAGTTGTTATCTTTCAAGGGCACCCTAGTCGGTTTCTCCAGGGAACAAGTTCAGGTATTGGGACACTTGCCCATCATGACCACCTTTAGAAGTGGAAGCTACGCGAAAGGCATTAGGGTGAGATATCTGATTGTAAATGAATCATCACCCTACAACATCATTATTGGGAGACTGGATTTCAATGCTTTAGAAGCGGTACTATCCATGTTTTATTTAACCGTGGAGTATCCCCTAGAAGGCAGACAAGTAGGAATAATTAAAGGTGATAAATATCAGCTAGGGAATGTTATAAAGACAGTTTGAAGTTGAAAAAGAAGACTCTACAGGAGTATTTTGTAGCAGAGAGTACTCTGAAGGTAAACTTGGTGGACCTTGATCCTCGAGGAGACCCAGTCGACGATAGCTTGACTCCAATTAGAGAATTAAAAAAGGTACAAATTGGAAATGAAGATTTTTTAGGTCACACATATTGGCTCGGGGCTATCTCAAGAAGAAGAAGAAATCGTCAAGATGTTAAGAGACAACGTCAATCTCTTCGCGTGGAAACCATCAGACATACCTGGAACTGACCCAAAGGTTGTATGCCATTAGCTCTCACTCGATCTGTTGTTCAAATTGTGGCTCAGAGGAAACAAAAGAATGGATAAGAAAAAAGGAAGGCAATCACGAAAGAAGTCAGAAAGCTCATCAAAGTCAGGTTCATACAGGAATAAAATATCCCACTTGTCTTTCCAATGTCGCCATGGTAAAGAAGAAGTCAGGAAAATGGTGCATGTGCATAGAATTCGCCGATCTCAATAAAGCTTACCCTGAGAACCCATATCCATTACCGCATATTGACGAATTTATCGATGCCCCATCAAGATCCCATTTACTTAGCCTCATGGACGCCTACTCAGGTTATAATCAAATACGGATGAACCCGAATGATATTCACAAAACGGCATTCATGACCGACAGGAACAAATATTATTATGAAGTAATGCCTTTTGGTCTCAAAACTGTTGGGGCTACGTATCAAAGGTTGATGAATATGGTGTTCTCATCGCATATAGGTAGAAATCTTGAATTTTATATGGACAACATGTTAGTCAAGACACGGGAAGAAGTAAAGCATGTAGATGACCTGAGGGAAACTTTTTGATCGATAAGGAAGTTCGACATGAGACTTAATTCTGACAAATGTACCTTCGGGGTATAAGTCGGAAATTCCTAGGATTCGTGCTGACACATTGGAGAATTGAAGCAAACCCGGACAAGTGTCAAGCAATCATTGATATGAGAATCCCGACGTCTATAAAAGAAGTTCAACAACTAACTGGGAGGTTGGATGCCTTATCCCAATTTCTTTCTCTTGCAGGTGACAAGTTCATTCACTTTTTTGCAGCTATAAAGAAGTCGGCATAATTCGTATGGACATAAGAATGTGAGAAGTCATTTGAGGAGTTGAATATATTCTTATCTTCCCCGCCGACCTTGGTCTTTTCGAAGTCAAACTCACCTCTCATTTTGTATTTAGTGGTATCCGAGAAGGCAATTAGCTCGGTATTCGTTCAAGATAGTGAGGGCGATAAAAGATTGGTTTATTTTGTTAGCAAGGTCCTCAAAGGAGCAGAAATTCATTACTAGAAGATTGAATGACTAGATTTGATAGTAGTGGTTACCACCAGGAAACTCACGTAGTACTTCCAGGGACATCTTATCGTAGTCAAGACAAACTACCCTATAAAAAGGATCTTAAAGAAGTCAAACCTGGCAGGCAAAAAGGTAGCATGTGCGGTAGAATTATCTGAGTATGATATCACATATGCGCCCAGAAACAATATTAAGTCACAAGTATTGACATACTTCTTAATATAATTGAGCTTAACCACCCCGGAGGAGATACCAAAGCAATGGATCCTACCAGTGGACGACTCAT
Organism: Lathyrus oleraceus; assembly: GCF_024323335.1. Classification (NCBI taxonomy): domain Eukaryota; kingdom Viridiplantae; phylum Streptophyta; class Magnoliopsida; order Fabales; family Fabaceae; genus Lathyrus; species Lathyrus oleraceus. Next base: position 283,363,201 of record NC_066580.1, read on the forward strand.
CGAACCTTAAGGGTAGTAGAGTAGGAATAGTGCTAGAAGGACCAGGGGAGTTGATACTAGTGTAGTATCTTTGTTTCAGGTTTTAAGCGATCAACAATCAAGCAGAGTACGAAATGGTGATTGTTGGTTTGAAGCTAGCCAATGAGGGCGTAGCTTCTCATCTATTGGTTCAAACCGACTCATAATTGGTATCTAGTCAAATCAAGGGATACTTTCAAACAAAGGATACACTATTGCTCAAATACCTGCAACGAGCTCTCTAGTTAGCCAAAGGCTTCACAAAATTTGAGGTAATACATATTCCCCAAGAGGAAAATACCATAGTCGATTTGTTAGCCCGATTATCCAGCACTAAGGGCCTAAGGCTAAACAGGACTATAATTCAGGAAACTTTAGAAACTTTGAGCATAGAAGTAGATGAGATTATGGTACTGTAAAATGAAAAGGGTTGGATGAAACCTATAATTCAATATTTAACACATGATAAATTGTCAGATAAAGAAACTGAGGTGCGACGCATTAAGAAGATATCTTCCTGATACCTCACGGTAGCCGATTAGTTGTACAAAATGGGTAGATCTTCCCCGATGTGAAGATGTATCACCGAAGAAGAAGCAGGACTCATAATGAAAGAAGTACATGAAGGAATATGCGGAATCCATATTGGAGGAATACCCTTATCTAGAAAAATACTCAGGGTCAGGTACTATTGGTCGAGTATGCTACAAGATTATGCATGGTTTGTAAATCGTTGTGAGAAATGTCAGATTTACGCTCACCTTCATATAGTCTCCAAAGGAATTGTTACATTCAGTAATATCCCCATGGCCATTCTATCAATGGGCGACAGACATCCTCAGTCCTTTTGCTTTATCTTTTGGGAAGTTAAAGTTTATCATAGTGGTAGTTAAGTATTTCACCAAATAGGTGGAAGCCGAGGTCGTAGCCCGAATCACGGAAGAAAGGGTAAGATATTTTTACTGGAGAAATATTATATGTCATTTTGGATTATCAGGAATCATTGTACCTTATAATGGAACACAGTTTGCGAGCTCAATCAATATGGAATATTGTAGGCACCTTGGCATTCATAATATGTTTGTGTCGGTGGAGCATCCCCAAGCTAATGTCCAGGAAGAAACAGCAAATGGGATCATCATGTCATGAATGAAGAAGAAGTTAGATGAAGCCAGGGGTCTTTGGGCCGAGTACTTGCATGAAATCCTATGGTCCATCAGAGAGCCCATATGAGATCTCGACTTGTTTGAAGTCATAGAACCCGGTGGATTATAGACATAGAGAAGTCGGAGAGCCCTATTGGGCTCTCGGGCTGTTGGAATCATAGAACCCGATATTTTCTAGACATAGATAAGTTGGAGAGCCCTAGTGGGATCTCGACCTGTTGGCGTCATAGAACTCGGTAAGTTCTAGACATAGAGAACTCGTTAGGTATCTATTTGATAACAATTGATTTGTTCGACTGAAAATCAAATAGAATGGCTGACCCAAACAAATCTTAGTTTACCTTTAGCTGAGGTTTATATTGTATAGATTCAAAGCCCCAGTGAGTCAGGCCTTAATGACTGATGGATCTCGTTATTTAAAAGATAAACTGGCCAACCCCATGTGGATCATAACGGATCCCGACACTTGGCTGGAGATAAGTTAACCAAACTGCTTAAGGTCATAAGTATGTTAATTTGAATGGGATGTCGGATGTATATTAACTTTTGGGATTTTGTTTAAGGTCGGATGTATATTTACTTGACCAGGCCAGATGTATTTAACTTAGCCGAGATGCCAGAGGTATATTAACTTGGTCTTTTGATTCGATCAGAGGTTTCAATTAACATAACTATGTCATAGGTTCTTATTTACTTGAAAGATTTTCCAGATGTTCTTATTTATTCGAACTTTTGATTCGTTCATAGGTTTTAATTAACATAATCCGGTCAGAGACTCTTATTTACTTGACCGATTTGTCAGAGGTTCTTTGACTTTTTATTCGGTTAGAGGTTTTAATTAACATAATCCAGTCAGAGGTTCTTATTTACTTGACTAATTTGTTTAATTCATGTGACATCTTGGTATAATATTTGATGTCCTCTCACTGAATATTCAAGTTCTTCGATAGGATATAATATCTTCTGACAACCACCATGCGTAATTTTTAAGATTTAGACAAGAGGAGGTGTCTCTCGCCCTCGTAGGGGGAATGCGCGACACCCATTGCCTAAAATAAGTTACAAATGAGTCATTAATTACAAACGGTAGAGAAATTAACTCGCTTTATCCGACAATAAAGATAATTACATACGCGCTTAAATAGTACATCAGACAAACACACGTCTGATGTTGATTTGCCTATTTCTGCAACATGTGGCCAATTATTAGGCCTTAGTGTTTACAAGTTGTAACACCCCAAAATTTGCCCTCCTCATTCATGCATTCATTTAGCATTTCATATTGCATTTCATCATGTCAATCAGAATTAGATCCAAAAAAAAATGAAAAAAAAAAAAGAAAACAAAATATATATATAAATTTTTTACAAAAAAATAAAAAAAATAATAATAAAAAATTTTAATTAATTAATTAATTAAATAATTAAATAAATAAAATATAATAAAAAATTTTGGACTTGGGTCTCTCTCATTTGAGCCCACAAAACCATGAAATTCAGTCTATAAATACCAAGGCTTCACTTGAGAGAACAAAAAGGGGGATTTTGAAGAGAAGCAAAATACTTTGAGGTTTCCTTGGAACAAAACCCTGAGGAAAAAGATAGTGAGAGAAGACCTAACGGAGTTCAGAGCAGCCTCCAAACCCCGAAGGGAACTCAACTACACAGAATCACCTCTGCCTCACATAAACCCTGAAGATTGTTTTGTAAACCTCACGGGTGCAACTCAATTTCAATTAAGCTCTCCAATCAGGTTTGCCATTATTCCCATTACCTTTCGCCCATGGGTTTAATATGTATATGAATGTATAAACAATGCCTTGAATGTTTAACCTTTTAATTTTTGAGTGTATGCCACAGGGTTTGAGGTTTCTGAAACCATACTGTTGTTCATGAAAAACTGCTTATGGTGTTTCACTAACCCTTTTGTTGAATTTTTGTGAGGGCTCACATGACTTTTGCAGGGATAACTTGTGTGGTTTCCCACTTTATTTGTGAGATAACCCCTGGAGGTTCATTCCGATTACCTGTACTGACTCACTTTTCTTTGATGGCATTAGCTTGGAAGGATCTCAGGGTTTCTTACTCCTCTAATTGCTGTTACTTCGGATCTTTATCCGCGTGGTACTTTTACATTTTTCCCGCATTTTACTGCTTTCCTAGATGGAAGACCTCGATAGGAGGCAACGTTTGAGCCCCTTGGTGGCATTTTACTTTGAGATACATGTTTTGTGTTTTGTATTCATATCCCTGCAGGTAGCGCGGTTCCTTCATCAAGGACTGCCTTTTTGCCCTTTGTCGCATCCGCGAAAAACAACCGGCGGGCTGAAACAAAAACAACACAGAGCCGGCACTGTGCGTTATTTATCCCAAAAGAGGGAAAGGAAACGCTCAGAGTAAACCTGGGAAAAGCATGGTCTCGCGACCAAAGAGAAAGGGTACGGGAGTCGGTTACGCAAGGGGAAGGTATTAGCACCCCTCACGTCCGTCGTACTCGACGGGATCCACGCTCTAAAAGAAAGAAAAGGTTGCTAAAACAAACACCACACGCACACACCGAAAACAACACAGGTGGGGGAAAGAAGAAGAGGGGGCTCGCTAGGACATCGCGTCCTATGCCTACGTATCTCGTCTGGAACGAGAATCAGAGCTGCCGTAGTTCGGCTCACGCACGCCAAACGAGACACACACAAACACAGGCAAACCTGGAACCCGAATGCCAATCGCTGGGCTTACATCGGCTTCCGAACCAAACAAACACAATCAGGATACGGACAGCCAATCGCTGGGCTTACATCCATATCCTAACACTCAACAGGGTTAACAAGCAAACACACACAAAAAGGGAAAAAAAGTGCCCGGAGAGACCTCGCACGGTCTCCTGCCTACGTACCTCATCTGGTATGAGGATCAGGGCGACGTAGTTCCCCTAAACAGGGGAGAAACTATCTCCTAACCAGAAACAAAGGGAGACACACTACTAGGGAGCTGTACTCGAGCCTAGTCTTATCATGCATCATTGCCCTATGTTATGGTTTCTATCTACTTGCACAACAGCAAGCTAATCCTAACCAGGAAAAACAAGCATGCAAGCATCAATCAAAATAAAGCAAACATTTCAAATAGCACACATTATATCCAGTCAAGTGAGGCTCAAACAAGGGTGGACTGCCGAGGCAAGTCAACTGTACAGGGTAGTGTTCGCTCTTAACCCTGACATTGAGAGTCAGGGTGAAGCAGATGAAAGGTGAGTGAAGATTAGACTTCACAGCTCTTATCCCTGGCCAGGGAGAGCTTCAGACAAAGGAGCGTGGGTTCAGAAAGAGGGAACCCTTCTACACTCAAGACTCTGACTCAACTGTACATTGTACAAGATCTTGGGTTTGTGTCCCAATGCATCAACACAGTAGTGTGAGCAGAGGGACGACTCAACAGAATAGCGGGAGATAGATTGCATATCTCTTTGATCCGCCAATTGCCTCATAGAGGTCTTTACCTGCTTGGGGACAAAAGTAAACAATCACAAACATCGCCTCTTAAGGAGGACTTCAGACAGTTGTCTGGCTAAATAATAAGCCAGGTCTTCCAGACTACATGGAGACAAGAGAGTCTACCTCAACTGGTTTATACAACCAAGCAGCAGCACAGCAAGTTCTTAAAGAACTAAAGCGACTATGGTACCTTATGGATGAAGCAGTGATGAATCCGCGCTCCTCAATGTCCAAAATGTGAAAACAGAAGCAGCTTATTGATGTGGATGATGATTGAAGTGAATGCCTTAGCTCAGAACAACTCCAGGTGCAAGAATCTTCAAAACTCCATGGATGAGCAAGGTTATGACAGTCCAAATTCCTCAATGTTATGGCATGGATCTTGTGAAACAGTCGTGCACCAATGCTTATGGAGTATGAATCCAACAAGAATCAACCAAATTGATGAAGAACTTGATGAGAATTGATGAAAAATGTGTGAAGAAATTTTGAGAATTTGGAGAGAATTGGAGGGAAAAGTTGTTAGAATCTTGAAGAATGTGAAGTGATTACCAATTTCTGTTACAATTAGCCTCTTATACCAATGCCTAATCCATTTGCTAATCACAATTAGCAAAATTGAGTGAATTAGTGAAATGCATTTTCAAGTGAAAGTCCAAAATAGCCTTTTCATTATTAGGCCAATGTAACAGTAAATGACAGCTCAAGCAAGTTCTAATTATCATTTGGGATGTGTTGGAATAGGCCTTGTATGCAAAAACCATGTAATTCTCAAAATCACTATTTCACACCAAAAATACAAAGTGATCACTTGAAAAATGACTTTTTGCTATGAGGTTTTTTGATGAAATGTAATGATGCACTATGAAAGTTCATATGAAATGTGGTTTGCTCAAAGAAAAATCAACCAAATTGGCCTTTCCATGTGAAAGTTATGGCACTTTGAATTTAGGCATTTTTGGAAAATGAATGAACCATATCTTGCCAACCACACATGAGAATTTCAAGTTCTTGGACTTTTTGGAATGGTGAGATCAAGATCTACAACTTTCATGTTGAACAAAATTTCATTTGAAGCTTTTTTGGACATGTAATTTTGTGGTGAAAAACTTTCCATTTTTGGCAGTTTCCATTACAAGTCACTTTCTATTTTGGGAAACTTTCCTCCTGACTTTATTTTCTTCATTCTTGATCTTTGAAATGTCAAATGAAACTTGTTTCAACATGAATGAAGTGTATCCAACTCTCTCCCACCTCCAAATCCATAAAATCAAGCACAGTTGACCACAGTTGACTTTTCTGATTGATAGATGAATTTGGCCGTGCACTGATCAAGCTGAGCCTCAAACTCCTGATGAAATGGCTCAATGATGACCCCCTAGCCTCCATAAGCTAAATATAATCACATGATGATCCCCATATCCATTGTAGACCCCATCTCCTTGCCAAGCCCTGATTGGCCCAATGCAACTAATTAGGGTTGACCAGTGGTCAAAACCCTAATCCCAAGGCATCTGATCAATCACTTGAATCTCCTGAATGATAACAAGACCATGATGATGATGTATCATTTCAACCAAGATCAAGCTCAATATCCTTGAGAAATCATGAAACCCTAATTTGAATTACACATCCTCAAATGATTAATGATCAATTCAATGAAACCCTATCTTGCATACATCAACCTTTTATCTTCTGATCAAGACTTAGGAGGATGGCTTGCTCAATGTAGCCACATGACATGCCAAGATGCAATGACTAATGACCTAAAAAATGATATGCAATATGTTATGCTAGTCCCAAGAGAGGAGGGCAAATTTTGAGGTGTTACACCCTTAAGCATCCCAAACCCTAAAACCCAAAGCAACACGTTAACTCCTTCTACTACAGGCGAGTAACTCTCCAAAGGTCGAGCATCCGGTAGATTGCGTAGTGACGTCGTTCGTCCAAAACCCAATCCATAACCCCGTAGTTAGCCGAACTACGGCTTGCTCTGATTCTCAGGCCAGATGAGATACGTAGGCATAAGACGCGATGTCTTAGCGAGCACACATCCCCCCAACCCATAGGTCAGCCGAGCTACGAAGACTCTGATTCTCATATTCAGATGAGATACGTATGTGTCGCATTACGCGAAAAACCGGCGGGAAAACAAGAACAACAGAGCCGCCACCGTGCGTTATTTATCCCAAAAGAGGGAAAGGAAACGCTCAGAGTAAACCTGGAAAGAACATGGTCTCGCGACCAAAGAGAATGGGATCGGGAGTCGGTTATGCGAAGGGAAGGTATTAGCACCCCTACGCATCCGTCGTACTCGACGGGATCCACGCACAATAGGAAGGAAAATGGTTGCTAAAACACTGCTCACAAACACACAGATACTGGCTGAAAGAGACACAAGAAAACAAACAAGACTGAAACTGACTCGGCAGGATATCGCATCTTGGGCCTACTTAGTCTATCAGGCATAGACATCAGAGTCAAAGTAGTTCGGACTGGGGAAACGACACATGCTCGCAAGGATATCGCATCCTATGCATACGTATCTTCTTGGACGAAGAAGAATCAGAGCATCCGTAGTTCGGCTAACACGCACACAAACAAACACAGGCAAAGGCAAACGTGGAGCCTGAATGCCAATCACTGGGCTTACATCAGCATCCGAACCGAAACACACACAAGAAGGCAAACGTGGAGCCTGAATGCCAATCACTGGACTTACATCAACATCCGAACCAACAAACACACACAGGAAACCAACTGCCAATCGCTGGACTTACGTCGGACTCCAACCAGAAAAGGAGAAACAACTCACACAAACAAAACAAAAGGGCGCCCGAAGAGATCAGCTCATCTCCTGCCTACGTACCTCATCTGGTATGAGGATCAGGGCGACGTAGTTCCCCTACGGAGGGACACAGGACTAGCCTAACCAAATAACAGAGGGAGACACAACTAGGGAGACTACAACTCGAGCCTAGATGTTATCATGCAAATTCATCCCTAAGTTAAGGTTTCTAGCTAACTTGCACAGGAAGCAAGCCTATCCTAAACATGACTTGCACAGGAAGCAAGCCAAACTAAACCTAACTTGCACAGGAAGCAAGCTAAAGCAAACACACAAGCACAAATAGCACACACTATATGCAATCAATGGGCTCAATCAAGGTTAGGTTTTAGTCGAGGGGTCATATCAACCTTAACAAACAAACCACTGTAACTGGGTAGTATTAGCTCTTAACCCTAACATTGAGAGTTAGGGTGAAGCTGATGAAAGGTGAGTGAAGATGAGACTTCACAACTCTTATCCCTGGCCTGGGAGAGCTTAAGACAGGAATGTGTGGGTTCAGAAAGGGGGAACCCTTCTACACATATGACACTGACTCAACTGTACAATTGTACAAGATCTTGGGTTGGTATCTGCAATGCATCAACACAATGGTGTGAGCAAAGCAGATGACACACAGAATAGCAGGGGATGGATTGCACATCCCTTGGGTTCTGCCAATTGCCTCTTCACTTAGGAGGTCTTTGAATATGTGCAAGGACAAAAGTAAACAAACACAAACATTGCCTCTTAAGGAGGACTTCAGACAGGTGCCTGGCCAAGTAACAGGCCAGGTCTTCCAGACTACATAAAGTAAGGAAGTTATACCTCAATGCAAATTGCTTATCAAGCAAAGCAAAGTAAAGTTCTTAAAGAACTATTAGCAGCTAATGTACCTGATTTTGAAGACAGTGATGGAACAGTGGTCTTTGGGTCGTGTTTAGTTGAAACAGATGCACAATAATGTTTGTGTTGATGAATGGAGGAAGAATCGTGGTTCAAGTTCGCTTGGTAATGGCCATATCTCCAGCTGCCATGAAAGGAGCTCAATGGAACAGTGGTCGAAAAGGGCTTTACAGTTGTGTTTTGGTGCTTGCAAAGGCTTAACAAATGTTGGTGAATGATGGACCAAAACTCAAGAACACGGGTTCTTTGCAATTTTTCAGAAAAAATTCAGAGCAAGGAAAATGAGAGTTTGAGAGCAAATGAAGTTTTTGATCTGGTTTGTGTGTTGTGGCTAGGGTTTTCAGACTGAAAATGTGTAATATATACTCTGTTTAATGTTGCTAATCATGGTTAATGAAGATGGTAATTGGTTTTGGCTTAAATGAAGTGTTTTTACCAATTTGCTAAAACCATTCAAAAATGCATGGGGTGCATGTATATGCACGAAATTGGGCCTTAAACAAACCCCAAATATGATTTCTGAACAATTGCAAATGGTACAAAGCATTGGAAATGATTTATTTGAAAGTCCATTTCTCAACTCACCCCTTTTTAATTCATGCACTTGAAAAAAAAAGCCATTTTTATTGAAAGATTTTTGGTGAATTGTGATGAAATATTTGGATAGAGCACATCAAATATGACTTGTAGCAAAAAACCCCACCCAATTTGGCCAAATGGTTTGGAAGATATGCCCCTTTGAAGTTCAAAACTTTTTGAGAATGATTTGATCATAACTTGCCAACCATAAATGAGAAATGAGTGTTCTTGGACTTTTTGGAAAGGTGAGAGCAAGATCTTCAACTTTCATGTTGGACAAAATTTCATTTGAAGCTTGTATGATGATGTAAGTTTGAGGAGAAAAACTTTCTATTTTTGGCAGTTGAAAATTACAGGTCACCCGCCATTTTTGGAAACTTTTTGTCTGACTTCAAATTCTTCAATCTTGATCTTTGAAATGCCAAATGAGACTTGTATGGACATGAATGAACCCTTTCAAACCATCTCTCACCTTGAAATCCATAAAATCAGGCACAGTTGACCAAAGTTGACCACAGTTGACTTTCTAGGGTTTCTGGCAGACTGCACATTGACTGATGACTTCTGAGCACCCAATCTTGACCAAACCACTTCCAAAGGACCCCTAGGTCATGTGAACATGTTGGACCAACCCTAGGGCCTTGTCTCAATGGAAATTGCACTTGTTTGCTTGATTGACTGATCTCCTGACCGGTTTGACCTAATCTGTCAGTTGAACTTGCACTTGGGCAAAGGACAATGCAATGCTATGCAGTGGACTATGTTATGTTAAATGACCTAATATGAAAATGTATGTACAAAAGGTAGGTGCAAATTTGAGGTGCTACAGCTGCCTCTATTCAATCAGCTGGGAACCCGAATGGATGAGAGCAACGGCTGTCAGACTTTCAGGGTAAACATGGATTGAATACCAAGAACCGTAGAATTTGCACAATACAGGGATCCACCAATGGAAACGTCCACTGGGGTTTGATATTTATTACTGGGTATTTTTGGTTTTTTTTTTTCAAAGGATACGGCCACATCCAGACATCACAACAACGATGAATGGAAAAAGAAATCACAACTAGATGCCAACGGACAACTAGGAAAAACTCAACGTTTACCAAGACCAACGGAGACGTAACCAAACATTTACTGATGAATGGGAAGACTCGACCAGACATCAACGGATGAATGGGAGAAGATTCGACGTTTACCGACATCGAAAGATGATGTTTACTGACACCAAAAAAAAGATCGACCAGACATTTACTGATGAATGGGAAGACTCGACGTTTACTGACATCGAAAGGTGATGTTTACAGACACCAAAAAAGAGATCGACCAGACATTTACTGATGAATGGGAAGACTCGACCAGACATTTACTGATGAATGGGAGAAGCTCGGTGTTTATCGACACCAACGGAGGAGGAGACCAGACAGGACGTTTACCGACGACTCTACTGGGGATCAACCAGACATTAATGAATGACTGGGGAATAGGATATACAATCAGACGTCAACGGACGAATGAGAAAAACTCGACGTTTATCGAAACCAACGGAGAAGTAAATCCGCCTGGGGAAGGGTACAACTAGACGTCATAGGACGAATAGGAAAAACTCGACGTTTATCGACACCAACGGAGAGGAGGAAACTCTGAGGGTAATCATCTGGTATTACCAAATGATCTGTGAGGAATAAGCAACTATACATCATCGGACGTACAGGAAAAACTCGACGTTTATCGACACCAACGGAGAGGAGTACTGGGGATAATGAACACAACCAAATCATCAACGGATGATCGGGAAAAACTCGACGTTTATCGACACCAACGAAGAGGAGAAATCTTCACTAGGGAAGGGAGGACGATGTTACGAACATCGAACGATGATGTTTACCGACATCAAAAGAAGACCCTACACTTACGCATGACTGGGAAAGCACCGAAAGATGGTGTTTACCGACACCAAAGAAAACCAGACACTTACGCATGACTGGGAAATCACCGAAAGATGGTGTTTACCGACACCAAAGACACAACACACGCGGGTGCTGACGGGATACTGACATCCACAAGATGACAGGGCAAGGCTTGACACTTGCGGGGGGTCTCACTGGGGAGAAACAAACTTTCTTTTTACCAACGGATGAGGAAATAAACCTCTGTGGGGATTGTCAATCCTGAATGCTGTCAGGAGCAACTGTAGCAAACATGATGTACAGATGTTGAACACGATGATCCGCCTCTGCCGGGGATACGGTCTGATTGGGTTAACACATGAATGCATATGTTTGAATTTTTCTATGGCGTAATGCTCCATATGGGATGGGAATGCTACGCAGTTTTAAGGATGCAATGATCACTACATGCAAGATGTAACATGATGAAAACTCCGCCGGGGAATACACAGGACGACTGCGCTGAGAGACCATCAATACAACTCCGCTAGGGAAAAAACAAGTTAACTCGCTGGGGAGTAATAAAGCAACTTGCTATGGACAAACCGGCAACTTCACTGGGGATAGCCCCAACCAATCCACAAGTAGGATGAACTCTGCTCTGGGAAATAACTGCTGGGGAATGCTCACAGATGACGATCTGCACAACAGAACAACAAAATGCCCCCAGGGGATACATGGATAAGATACGCTCAAGTGTCCTCAACATTCAAAATGATTTTCAAATGTTTTGATCTTTTGCACGTTATTGTTTAGCCTTCATGTTTTTATATGCAATGCTTATCAAAAATTCAGACGTTTTTGCAAACAAAACAGTAAAAATAAAAACAAAAGAGCTATTTATCTGAATAACGACTTTTATTGATTGAACATGTGTTTGAAAAGGCAAATACATTGGGAAGCAATTCCTAGGAAGAGGTAATTGCGCACAAAAGGAGAATAAACTATCCTAATGGCAATGTGAACACGGCATCCACTATTTCCCAATTCTGTTATAACTCATAGATCATCAATTTTTCTCCCAACTTCCTTGCTTTCTGAGAAGAATGACTGGACCGATCACATCTTTCGAGATGGCAGTTGACGAAGCGCGATGAAGTACAGATAACTCAGACTGTAGTCTTCGCTCTAATCCCTCTTTGGGCTGGATCGCCCTTTCGGGTTTTCAATCCACCGGGATACCCATTTTTGCCTAAGCCGCCCTTGCGGGTTTTCGACTTACCGGGTGTACAAATTCTTTTCATTTTTATCCCTAATTTTTGCCCGAACCTTTTCTTTCTGTTTTTTTTGGTTCGCCGGGATGCCCTTTTTTGCCTGGACTCTTTTATTCTTTTTATCCAGCGGGTCAATTTATGCGAAGTATTTTTTGACTACACCTGAGTTAACAGGGGACGGAAAATCTTCACCATCCATTGTTGTAAGCATCAAGGCTCCACCGGAGAAGACCTTCTTCACAACATATGGACCTTCATAATTAGGAGTCCACTTGCCCCTGTTATCTGTGCCGGGAGGAAGGATCCTCTTCAAAACTAGATCGCCAGTTTGAAATGTCCGAGGATGCACTTTCTGATCAAAGGCTCGCTTCATCCTTCTCTGATACAACTGCCCATGGCACACAGCTGCTAGCCGCCTCTCTTCGATAAGGCTTAGCTCATTAAACCTTGTTCGAATCCACTCGGCTTCGTCCAGCTTGACATCTAACAATACCCTCAGAGAAGGGATCTCCACTTCAACAGGCAGGACTGCTTCCATACCATACACAAGGGAGTACGGGGTTGATCCGGTCGACGTACGCACTAAGGTATGGTACCCATGCAAAGCGAAAGGCAGCATCTCATGCCAATCCTTGTACGTAACGACCATCTTCTGTACAATCTTCTTGATATTCTTGTTAGCCGCCTCTACAGCACCATTCATCTTCGGTCTGTAAGGAGAAGAATTGTGATGTTCAATCTTGAAGTCTCTGCACAGTTCTTTCATCATCTTGTTGTTGAGGTTTGAACCATTGTCAGTGATGATTCTCTCAGGGACTCCATAACGACAAATGATTTCTTTTTTGATGAACCGAGCAACCACTTGTTTGGTGACGTTGGCAAAGGAAGCTGCTTCCACCCATTTGGAGAAGTAATCAATCGCAACCAAGATGAAGCGATATCCATTCGAAGCAGTAGGCTCAATCTTCCCAATCATGTCAATGCCCCACATGGCAAACGGCCAAGGTGAGTTCATGACATTCAACGGGCTTGGTGGTACATGCACCTTATCAGCATAGATCTGGCATTTATGGCACTTCCGAGCGTACTTGAAACAATCGGATTCCATAGTCATCCAGTAATAACCGGCTCTCAACAATTTCTTCGACATTGCATGACCACCAGCATGGGTACCAAACGAACCTTCGTGCACTTCTTGCATCAACATGTCTGCTTCGTGTCTATCCACGCATCTGAGCAAGACCATGTCAAAGTTCCTTTTGTACAACACGTCATCCTGATTCAAATAAAAGCTTCCAGCTAGCCTTCTTAGGGTCTTCTTATCATTCTTTGACGCACCTTCAGGGTACTCGTGAGTCTTGAGGAAGTTCTTGATATCATAATACCATGGTTTCTCATCAATCGCAACAGACTCGGTTGCAAACACATACGCAGGCCTCTCGAGTCGATTCACTGCAACATGTGGCACATGATTCCACCAATGAACTTTTATCATGGACGATAAAATAGCCAGAGCATCATCCATTTGATTCTCATCCCGGGGGACATGATACAATTTCACCTTCTTGAAGAACGTCAGTATTCTTCTGGTGTAATCTCTATACGGAATCAAATGCGGTTGGTTCGTATTCCAATCTCCATTGACCTGATTGATCACTAGAGCGGAATCTCCAAAAATGTCAAGCGTTTTGATCCTCAGATCAATGGCTTCTTCTATCCCCATGATACAAGCCTCATACTCAGCTTCATTGTTGGTGACGTCAAAAGTCAATCTGGCAGAGAAAGGTATATGAGCCCCTTTAGGATTAATGAGCACTGCACCAACACCGTTACCATTCACATTCACAGCCCCATCAAACATCAATGTCCACTTGTCATCAGGATCCGGTCCTTCCTCGACAGGTGGCTCTTCGCAATCTTTCATCTTCAGATACATGATGTCTTCATCAGGGAATTCAAACATCATTGGCTGATAGTCATCAATTGGTTGCTCGGCAAGGTAGTCTGACAGGATACTACCTTTGATGGCCTTCTGTGACGTGTACTGAATGTCATATTCTGTTTAAATCATCTGCCATCGAGCAACGCGCCCGGTGAGAGCCGGCTTCTCAAAGATGTACTTTACTGGATCCATCTTAGAAATCAATAAGGTAGTATGGTTCAACATATACTGCCTCAGTCGGCGAGCAGCCCAGGCCAAAGCACAACAAGTTTTCTCGAGCAGTGAATATCTTGTTTCACAGTCGGTAAACTTTTTGCTAAGGTAGTATATGGCATGCTCTTTTCGACCAGACTCGTCATGCAGTCCCAATACACACCCCATCGAGTTCTCGGTAACTGACAGGTACATTATCAGTGGTCTCCCTGGAACTGGAGGTATCAGGATTGGAGGTTTCTGTAAATACTCTTTAATTTTGTCAAAAGCCTTCTGACAGTCATCATTCCACCTGATTGCTTGGTTCTTTCTGAGCAATTTGAAAATTGGTTCACACGTGGCCGTTAGGTGAGATATGAACCTTGCAATGTAGTTCAACCTCCCTAAAAACCCACGGACTTGTTTCTCTGTTTTCGGTTCAGGCATCTCTTGAATAGCTTTGACTTTAGCTGGATCAACCTCAATCCCCTTCTCACTGACAATGAAGCCTAACAGCTTCCCTGATCTCACCCCAAACGTACACTTGTTCGGATTCAGCCTCAGTTTGAACTTGACCAATCTGTCAAACAACTTCTGTAAATTAACCAGGTGCTCCTCTTCTGTCTGCGACTTCGCAATCATGTCATCCACGTACACTTCGATCTCATTGTGCATCATGTCATGAAAGAGAGTCGTCATTGCCCTCTGATAGGTAGCACCAACATTCTTCAGCCCAAACGGCATCACCTTATAGCAGAACGTGCCCCAAGGTGTAATGAATGTCGTTTTTTCCATGTCCTCTGGCGCCATCTTGATCTGATTATAGCCCGAGAAACCGTCCATGAAAGAGAATACCGAGGATTGAGCCGTATTATCCACCAATACATCGATGTGAGGTAATGGGAAATCATCTTTCGGACTCGCTCTGTTTAAATCCCGGTAGTCGACACACATTCTGACTTTGCCATCCTTCTTCGGCACAGGAACGATGTTGGCTACCCACGGTGGATAACTGGTAACAGCCAGAAAACCCGCATCCCACTGCTTTTGAACCTCTTCCTTGATCTTGACAGCCATATCAGGACTTGTTCTGCGAAGCTTCTGCTTGACCGACGGACACTCTTCTCTGAGGGGTAGTCGATGCACCACAATGTCCGTATCCAACCCAGGCATATCTTGATATGACCAGGCGAATATTTCCACATATTCTCTCAGCATCTCAATCAGCCTCCTCTTGACAGAGTCCTCTAAAGCAGCCCCAATCTTGATCTCTCTTCTGGCGTCCTCAGTACCCAGATTGACAATCTCTAACTCCTCCTGATGAGGTTGGATGACCCTTTCCTCTTGCTTCAGTAGTCTGACCAATTCTGCGGGGAGTTCACAGTCTTCCTCACTCTCCTCTTCAGCTTGGTAGATGGGATTATCAAAATCATACTGAGCCATAACAGAATTGTTCACAGTGGATTCCATGAGGTCACTTCTGCATGTTAATGCCTTTTTAGAAAAGAGTTCAAAAAAGTCACAAAAAACAAAACATTGCCATTTTTATTATTTTTTAGAAAAAGTGAAAACAAAAAATAGAAAGACAAGGATCACAAAATTTGATTGCAAAACGTCCTTTATTTATGATAATCATTAAAACATGATGAGGCCCTACAATGAACCACTACGTCTTGGGCAGAACGTAGGGTTTTCATGCAAAATGACAAAACAAAGGAAAATTACTCTGTCTGAAGAGTAACTTGGACCACTTCTTCAGCCGTCCAGTTGTTGACAGACTCCCCTGGTGCACACGGGCGAACCCAGATGTCTAGATCACAGTCGCTGTCACAGTCTTCATTACCAGTTGCAAAGACGTCCCCATGATTCATCAGCCCGGCGCTGGTAAAGGTACTCGGACCCGCTTGCACACTCTGCTCTGCTTGAAGAGGCTCATATCCGATACCGAACTTGTCTTCCTTGACAGGCAAGTCTACCATCTTGCCCCAGCCCTCAGCTTTGCCGGAATCAACGACCTCCTTGGCTTGCTTATAAGAAGCAATCGAAGCACCCGGCTTCCTCTGATCAGCGTAGGCTACCTTCTCCAGAGCCACGGTCTCAAATGCCTGGCATAATGTTTCGTGGATCTCGCCATCTACCTCGACATACTTGAACGAGGATAGGTGACTCACCAGAATCTCTTGTTCGCCACACACGGTCACAATCTGACCGTTCCAGACATACTTGAGCTTTTGGTGGAGAGTTGATGAGACTACTCCTGCTGCGTGAATCCACGGACGCCCCAACAGACAGCTGTAGGCGGGTTGAATGTCCATAACATAAAAAATAATGTCAAAAACCTCGGGACATATCTTCACCGGCAAGGTAACTTCACCAAACACAGAACGTCTGGATCCATCAAATGCGCGCACAATAAGGTCACTGGGAGTGAGCACGACTCCTTCAACATCAATCTTCTTCAGAATCTGCTTTGGTAGGACATTCAACGATGACCCGGTGTCTACCAACACGTGAGACAAAACTTCCCCCTTACATTCCATAGTGATATGCAAGGCTTTGTTATGATTGCGACCCTCAGGCGTTAAGTCCAGGTCAGTGAAACCTACACCATGCCTGGTGCTCACGTTGGCCAACACACCCTCCAGCTGGTTGACGGAGATCTCTTGCGGTACGTATGCCATGTTCAACATCTTCAACAAAGCATCACGATGTGCCTCAGAGCATAGCAGCAAAGAGAGAATTGAAATTTTGGACGGAGTCTGGTTGAGCTGATCTACGATCTTATAGTCACTCTTCTTTATAATTTTCATGAATTCTTCCACGTCCTTTTCAAATGAACCCTCAGCCTCCTTCTGAGCCGGTTCCTCGTCAACAACAACCTGTTTGCCTCTAGCCCTAGCAGATGCCTCAGCATTAGCATCTCTCAACGGCTGAGGCGCAAACAGTCGTCCGCTTCTAGTAAAACCACCCGGGCCACCAACATTGTCCACAACTGGACTTACAACGGCCGGAGTTCTACTAGGTGCCACAATAGTTACCGGAGCTTGACTTGCCAGCCTCGTCTGATTATCAGCCCTTCGATTGCTGCGATAGGCATTATCATACCTCCAAGGGACAACCCTACTATTCTCAACTGGTCTTCTTCCAGACGCCACTATAGTAGTCGGAGCACTAATGGTTACCGGAGCGGAAATGATAACTGGAGTACCACTTGCTGCAGATGAACTAACAACCCCTTGTCCTCGTCCTTCAGCCGGTTTAAAGTAGATGGTGACAGTTGACACCGACCCATTATCTCTGACAGCCCGACTGAACTGCACACGGCCTTCATCAATCAACTTTTGAATACCAGCCCTCAACTGGTCACAACCGTTATCAGCTTCTACACAATCAAGACAGCCCTCATCACAGCCCGGGTAGACACCCCCATTCAGCATACGGCCCTTTACAATCAACAAAGGAGTCTGAATCTCCTCCACTCTGACAACAAAATCTTCAGCTTCGGCCCCTTCAACACAATTCACCCTATGTCCTCCATGCTGAGGCATGGGATTGTTTACAACGTTTGGTACCGAAGCAAAGTTGATCGCCTTGGAATCGATCAAATCTTGGACTTTATGCTGGAAAGCCCGACATTTTTCAGTGTGGTGCCCTGGTGCCCCAGAATGAAAATCACAGCGGACGTTGGCGTCATATCCAGGTGGCAACACTGTTGGTGGAGCCATTGTACGTAGCTCAACAAACCCCAACCTGAGTAGTTCGGGCAATATTTCGGCGTACGACATCGGTAGCGGATCAAAACGTCGATCAGCCATTCTTTGTCTGGGCTGATACGGACGTTGTTGCTGTTGTTGTTGCTGTTGCGGTTGTTGAACCCTTTATTGTTGTTGTCGAGGTTGAGGTGCAGGAATGGTCACTGCAGCAACCGGGCGATATTGATCTCTGTTCATATTTCCTCTATACACATTCCCTCGGTGTTGTACGGCATTGGTTTCACCTTCTCTACGGCGAGGTGCCCCAGAGAAAGGTTTCTTTGACGATGAAGAAGAACCCACATCTTGAATTTTGCCGGCCTTGATCAGACTTTCAGTTCTCTCGCCACAGATGACGACATCAGAAAAACTACCGAATGGACAACTTCCCATCCGGTCCATAAACACACCTTGAAGAGTGCCGATGAACATGTCTGTCAACTCCCTTTCCAGCATAAGGGGTTGAACTCTTGTAGCAAGTTCACGCCATCTCTGGGCGTACTCTTTAAAGCTCTCGTTGTTTTTCTGGCACAGACTCTGCAGCTGAGTCCGGCTCGGTGCCATATCCATGTTATGTTTGTACTGTCTGAGGAAAGCTTCTCCCAAATCCCTCCAGCATCTGATCGAATCTCTTTTTAACTCCATATACCAGTCTAGAGATGCCCCAGATAGGCTATCTTGGAAAAAGTACATCCACATCTTCTCGTCGTCAGTATACGCCGAGATCTTTCGATAGTATGCATGCACATGAGTGCGAGGGCAAGAAGTACCGTTGTACTTGTCAAAGGTGGGCGCTTTGAATTTGTGGGGAATTCTCAGACCTTCAACTAACCCCATATTGGTTACATCAAAACCGAGAGAGTTTTGACATTCCATAGCCCGGATCTTCTCAGCAAGGGCCTCAACTTTTCGATCTCTCTCATCAACCCTTCCCAAATGTCTTCGTCTTTACTGAGCAGAGTAAACATATCCTCTTGTCTGTCGACAATCGGAGCCTGATTACGGGCCGGAGCACGGACTACTCTGGCATTGGCGGTCTCTGGAGCAATTGGTTGACCGTTGATTCGAATACCTCTCAATTCATCCCCTACAGCATAGTTGTTGATGGGAACAGCAGTAGTAGGGTTATCATTGATCGGGCCTCCCTCTGGCAGAGCTTGGTTGGGCGGCGGAACTACAGCTTCTTGCCTCTGAACTAGAGCTCGGAGTTCTTCTTGTCCTTGCGCAACCCCTTGCATCATGTGCATGAACTGGGCCATGTTAGCCCTCATCTCTGCTAACTCAGCTTGCACCTGATCCATGTTCCTTTGATGGTTGAGTCTTGTTGAGTAGCGATGCGGTCTCTGATCAGCTATCCTGCCTGAACACAGGAACCAAAGTGAGAAGTCGGCACAAGAACACCTGTTATGCAAATGAGATGAGTATGATGTTAATGATGTGTATGATGCACATGATATGCTCATTTCTCAAGCATTCAAAGAGTCTGACTCATCCTCAAAAGATGGCAACCTGCAGCAACAGGAGAACAACAAAATACAAGGTAAATGAGAACAACAGGAAACACCAACAACCTTATCCATAAATAAGAACAAAAAAGATCATACAACCAAGTCAACAAATATTCGAATAAACGGAGTACAACAACGAATCCCATCCAACAAGCCTGGAGGTGATTCTCAACATAGACATCAAAGATATAAGCTAAGACAAACGGTCTTCCGGAATGAGGGTCTTCAGGTACTGGCACTGGTCTATCAACAGTGTGCATTCTGAACATTCTGGTAGAGGGGTGATCTTCTCCTTCAATTGTCTTCTAAGCTCCATAACTTCTCCTCCAAGGTATTCCTCTGATGCCTGTCTCAAATCTACCTCTTTCTTCAACTGGACGTCTTTGTCTCTGAGTTGCTTCTCTAAGTCTCTGATCTTTTTCTGGTAGCTGACTTCAGCTCTCTGCATCTAACATGGATTCCATCTCTTCGTAGGATCTCTTCTTGCTTCTCACTCTACTAGCATCCTCTCCTTGCACTTCCCTGAGTTGATGGGCCAAGTTCAACCTATCAGCCTTGGCTTTGTAAAGCTCCATCTGGGTATCTTGCTCCTTCTCCCTCAACCGGCGATTCTCCATCAGGGCTTGCTTATAGTGCTCGGCAGGCACACTCTCAGCAAGGATCAAAGGTGGTTGCTCCTGCAACGTCTCCATCCTATCGTAGGGTAGCAACAAAGTTTCCACTCTCTTCTTTACCCAATCGGTGTAATCAGGCATAGCAATGGCAAACTTCTTCCCTAAGACAGATCCATCCTTCACTCCAACAGACCTCCAAGCTCTTCCTATCTGCTCCAATCTAGCCGGGTCACTCTGCTTCTCAAAATACACACTTTCAGCTATCTCAGCCTCAAGCGGTCTTCCCTTCATTACGAACCCTAACTGACGAAGAGAAAGAATTGGATTATAATTTATGCAACCCTTGGTCCCCACGAGTGGCACGTTCCGGAATTCTCCACAACTAATAATAACATTCTTCACATCCATCCGGTAAGATTGCCATCTGATGTCATAGGAGGTAAGCGACATGACCCTCTGAGTCCACTTGTGGGTGCTCCAAGCATCCACAAAGGGTCCACTAACTGGCAGGAGAGACATGAAGCATCTGAGCAGGAGAGGTAGACAACATCTGATAGCTCCACCCTTACCATGCCTACTGTGAATGGCATAGTAAGTGTCAGCTAACAGAGTGGGGACTGGATTCCTTCCAATGAAGACACTGATGGCAGCATGGTCAATAAAATTGGGCATGCTCGGGAATAGGACAATCCCATAGATCATAGCAGCAAGCTGGGCATGAAAAACTTCCCAATTCCCCTTCTCCGCTTCTTCTCTGGCAACCCTCAAGAGAAACTTCAACGGCAGACCCACAACACCCCCACTGGGCTTCCAGTTATCACAAACTTCTTTGACACTCAACCGGAGAGCTCTGGCAACAACTCTGAAGTCAACCTCCTTTGGTACGTCCAAGAAAGGAACCTGATGCTGAACTGGGACACTCAACAGAATAGAATACTCCTCGAGAGTAGGTGCCAACTGATAGTCTTGGAAGGTAAAACATCTAAGCTCCGGGTCATAGAACTGAAGAAGAGTCTGCAGCGGCACCGGATCTACTACCGTCTTCAACAGCGTCAGAATATCCCCAAACCGGTCAACAAAACCCTTCAGCTGATCACTAGTCACAAGGTTACCCAACTCTATCAATGAAGTCAGCGGCTCACGATGAAAGCTGTAGGAACAGGTCTTCCGCTTCGGCTCTGGGACTGTTGCCATCTCTATCAGTGAACAAGCTCTGGAATGTACCTGAGAAATGATATGCATGCAAAGATTAGTTTTTTTTTCTTTTTGTTTTCTTTTTTTTTTCTATTATTGCGTATCTTTTGAAAATAAATATGCTATGATGCACATGATGCAGACGGGACTGGCTGGCAGTGCATCTCTGAACACAAGGTCGAAGCTTCGGTTGAACTCAGAACCCAAATCCAACTTGAAACCCAAGGTCAACTGAGACACTGTTGTCTGAACCCAAAGTCACCAACAGAACCACAAGTCACCAACGGTACCTGTAATAATGATCAAACCCTTCCCCACTCACGGGTGTCGTCTAGGCTAGGGTAAGGTCGAGAGAAACGCAGCATAAATAACCTTTCGCAGAATATCATCATATACACACCTGAAGTATGTAACGACAATATCCCACCAGGGTCTGAACTGCTTGTGATATCAATGTTCCGCTAAGTGGCGCAATACCACCCGCTTCCCATGAATCACTCTATTCCTAAGCATCCTAGATTTCACTCATGGTCTGGGTATTGGACCTTTTACCTCAAGTGACTCCCACCCCAACAGAGAGAAACAAACAACCAGTCAGCCAGATAAACAATGAATGTGAATGAATGCAAACATAAGTGCAAACATAAATGCAAACAATAAATGAAATGAATGCAATAAATAAACACAACACAAAGCAACCAAAACCCTAACCTAGAGAGCGCTAGGAGAGACTCGCTTAGGGAAGATGGACCAGCACAGGTCAACTTCTCTAATCCCCAGCAGAGTCGCCAGCTATCGCATTACGCGAAAAACCGGCGGGAAAACAAGAACAACAGAGCCGCCACCGTGCGTTATTTATCCCAAAAGAGGGAAAGGAAACGCTCAGAGTAAACCTGGAAAGAACATGGTCTCGCGACCAAAGAGAATGGGATCGGGAGTCGGTTATGCGAAGGGAAGGTATTAGCACCCCTACGCATCCGTCGTACTCGACGGGATCCACGCACACTAGGAAGGAAAATGGTTGCTAAAGCACTGCTCACAAACACACAGATACTGGCTGAAAGAGACAAAAGAAAACAAACAAGACTGAAACTGACTCGGTAGGATATCGCATCCTGGGCCTACTTAGTCTATCAGGCATAGACATCAGAGTCAAAGTAGTTCGGACTGGGGAAACGACACATGCTCGCTAGGATATCGCATCCTATGCATACGTATCTTCTTGGACGAAGAAGAATCAGAGCATCCGTAGTTCGGCTAACACGCACACAAACAAACACAGGCAAAGGCAAACGTGGAGCCTGAATGCCAATCACTGGGCTTACATCAGCATCGGAACCGAAACACACACAAGAAGGCAAACGTGGAGCCTGAATGCCAATCACTGGACTTACATCAGCATCCGAACCAACAAACACACACAGGAAACCAACTGCCAATCGCTGGACTTACGTCGGACTCCAACCAGAAAAGGAGAAACAACTCACACAAACAAAACAAAAGGGCGCCCGGAGAGATCAGCTCATCTCCTGCCTACGTACCTCATCTGGTATGAGGATCAGGGCGACGTAGTTCCCCTACGGAGGGACACAGGACTAGCCTAACCAAATAACAGAGGGAGACACAACTAGGGAGACTACGACTCGAGCCTAGATGTTATCATGCAAATTCATCCCTAAGTTAAGGTTTCTAGCTAACTTGCACAGGAAGCAAGCCTATCCTAAACATGACTTGCACAGGAAGCAAGCCAAACTAAACCTAACTTGCACAGGAAGCAAGCTAAAGCAAACACACAAGCACAAATAGCACACACTATATGCAATCAATGGGCTCAATCAAGGTTAGGTTTTAGTCGAGGGGTCATATCAACCTTAACAAACAAACCACTGTAACTGGGTAGTATTAGCTCTTAACCCTAACATTGAGAGTAAGGGTGAAGCTGATGAAAGGTGAGTGAAGATGAGACTTCACAGCTCTTATCCCTGGCCTGGGAGAGCTTAAGACAGGAATGTGTGGGTTCAGAAAGGGGGAACCCTTCTACACATATGACACTGACTCAACTGTACAATTGTACAAGATCTTGGGTTGGTATCTGCAATGCATCAACACAGTGGTGTGAGCAAAGCAGATGACACACAGAATAGCAGGGGATGGATTGCACATCCCTTGGGTTCTGCCAATTGCCTCTTCACTTAGGAGGTCTTTGAATATGTGCAAGGACAAAAGTAAACAAACACAAACATTGCCTCTTAAGGAGGACTTCAGACAGGTGCCTGGCCAAGTAACAGGCCAGGTCTTCCAGACTACATGAAGTAAGGAAGTTATACCTCAATGCAAATTGCTTATCAAGAAAAGCAAAGTAAAGTTCTTAAAGAACTATTAGCAGCTAATGTACCTGATTTTGAAGACAGTGATGGAACAGTGGTCTTTGTGTCGTGTTTAGTTGAAACAGATGCACAATAATGTTTGTGTTGATGAATGGAGGAAGAATCGTGGTTTAAGTTCGCTTGGTAATGGCCAAATCTCCAGCTGCCATGAAAGGAGCTCAATGGAACAGTGGTCGAAAAGGGCTTTACAGTTGTGTTTTGGTGCTTGCAAAGGCTTAACAAATGTTGGTGAATGATGGACCAAAACTCAAGAACACGGGTTCTTTGCAATTTTTCAGAAAAAATTCAGAGCAAGGAAAATGAGAGTTTGAGAGCAAATGAAGTTTTTGATCTGGTTTGTGTGTTGTGGCTAGGGTTTTCAGACTGAAAATGTGTAATATATACTCTGTTTAATGTTGCTAATCATGGTTAATGAAGATGGTAATTGGTTTTGGCTTAAATGAAGTGTTTTTACCAATTTGTTAAAACCATTCAAAAATGCATGGGGTGCATGTATATGCACGAAATTGGGCCTTAAACAAACCCCAAATATGATTTCTGAACAATTGCAAATGGTACAAAGCATTGGAAATGATTTATTTGAAAGTCCATTTTTCAACTCACCCCTTTTTAATTCATGCACTTGAAAAAAAAAATCCATTTTGATTGAAAGATTTTTGGTGAATTGTGATGAAAGATTTGGATAGAGCACATCAAATATGACTTGTAGCAAAAAACCCCACCCAATTTGGCCAAATGGTTTGGAAGATATGCCCCTTTGAAGTTCAAACATTTTTGGAAAGGTGAGAGCAAGATCTTCAACTTTCATGTTGGAAAAAATTTCATTCGGAGCTTGTATGATGATGTAAATTTGAGGAGAAAAACTTTCTATTTTTGGCAGTTGAAAATTACAGGTCACCCGCCATTTTTGGAAACTTTTTGTCTGACTTCAAATTCTTCAATCTTGATCTTTGAAATTCCAAATGAGACTTGTATGGACATGAATGAACCCTTTCAAACCATCTCTCACCTTGAAATCCATAAAATCAGGCACAGTTGACCAAAGTTGACCACAGTTGACTTTCTAGGGTTTCTGGCAGACTGCACATTGACTGATGACTTCTGAGCACCCAATCTTGACCAAACCACTTCCAAAGGACCCCTAGGTCATGTGAACATATTGGACCAACCCTAGGGCCTTGTCTCAATGGAAATTGCACTTGTTTGCTTGATTGACTGATCTCCTGACCGGTTTGACCTAATCTGTCAGTTGAACTTGCACTTGGGCAAAAGATAATGCAATGCTATGCAGTGGACTATGTTATGTTAAATGACCTAATATGAAAATGTATGTACAAAAGGTAGGTGCAAATTTGAGGTGCTACAGTATGCAGCAGATGCGACATCTGCGCGAGTCCTTTTCCTTTAACCCTTTTTTAGTAAATAGTACATTAGATAAACCCACACCCTTTAGACAAGAACTACAAAAGTGGATCCCGTAGAGTACTACGGATGCGTAGGCGTGCTAATACCTTCCCTTCGCATAACCGACTCCCGAACCCAAGATTTGGTTGCGAGACCCCGTCTTGTCCTTTCCTTTTTCAGATTTACTTCGAGCGTTTCCTTTCCCTCCTTTGGGATGAATAACGCACGGTGGCGACTCTTCTGTCTTTTTCTTTCGCCGGTTGTTTTTTTTCGCACTGTATTTTTCAGGTTGCGACAGCTGGCGACTTTGCTAGGGATTGAAAGAAGTTGACCTCTTGCTGGTCCATCTTCCCTAAGCGAGTCCCTCCTAGCTTTTGTAGTTTGTTTATTGGGTGTTCATGCTTTTGTACGGTTATTTATTTACCTGCTTTACCTTATTGCATTGTGTACATATCCTTGCTTTATCTGTTGGCTGGCTATGGCTGCTTGGTGATCTTTGTGAGATGAGTTCTATACCCGAACTCGAGTGCACTTAGGATAGGAGAATGGCATAGTCCTGTCGACTTGTGTGGAGTTATTCCTTAGTGAGTTGACTTGCAAGCCCATTCACTTGGTGGAGGTCATGTTTAGATCAATAATGTCACATAAGTAAGTTGTGGTTAGACATTACTTGTTCCAATATAGACCTTAGAAGCCGAGGACCTTAGTTTACCAAACCCATCTTGGCCTATTCGTAGGACGTAGTGCGAAAGTCGTTCAAGTGTAAGATTTGATACGATTGTTACGCGATACTACACTCATAAGAGTCTCTCTTGAGAATATTGTTGGAATACGAGTAGTCGTTCCTCTGATAATATCCGAAAGATGGGAATATGACTATGGGAACCTTTTGTAGAACATGTTTGGCAGGTTTAAACCTTACTACACTCCTTTTGGGTGGTTCTTAACCTAAACTCCATGCTCGTGACTTGCAACAAACCCTTGATTCATGGTTAATCCGATCAGGTATCCTTAATATCAATGGAACTCGGGTGTTGATAAGATGTAAACCATAATCCACCAAAATGGGTGGTTGATATTAAGGATAACATGATCCATCCCATGACCTTTGTTTGGTGTGCTCTTAATTTCTCTCCAGACAGTGCAACCCGACAGATGTTCAAGCAGATACATCAATTCTGATTGACATGCCTTTGCATTGCATAACATCATCTGCATATTTGCATCCAACATCTCATGCTTATTCATTTGCAGGGTATTCCCTTTCAAAACAGGGGTGCCTTAAAACTGAACAAGCAGTGCATCGCATACCATGCATATTAACCCTTGTCTGTTTTGCAGGTGTCACCGCAGTGTCTAATGTTTGTTCCTTGTATCAGGGAGTTATTGGTCCCAAGCGAGTCCACAGGTACCCGACAAAGGAACATCGTCCACAACTAGCGATGGACCAAGTACAGAAAGAGCGGGCTGATATGCGTGAAAGGATGGATCAGTTCATGACATTGATGACTGGTATGGCAGCAGGCCAAGAAAAGCTGAGGGAATTGGTTGAGCAACCGAGGCCCAATCCAGATTTGGAGATACCAAATGCTGAGGGAAACCCTGGTAACCTTGGGAACGCTGATAACCCTGTGAACACTGGTAACGCGGGTAACGCAAATGCTGATGGAAACCCGGGTAATGTTGGCAACACAAGGAATGTTGGAAATGGTATTGGCGGAAGGTACAATGTGAATCAAGGAATTCGGATTAACGGGCACCCCGTTACTGAAGATTATCAGTGTGATCAATTTTCTTTGCACGACGAGGCCCTCGAGACCACTCGCCGTATGGATGAGCTGGCTGAGAAGCTCAAATCTTTGGAGTCTCAAAATTCCTTAGGCTTTGATGTCACAAATCTTGGTCTGGTTCAGGGAGTAAGGATTCCTCACAAGTTCAAACCCCCTACTTTTGAGAAATACAACGGGGCTTCTTGCCCACGCACTCATCTCCAATCTTATTTGGGAAGGTTGGGAGCTCACACGGAAGATGAAAAGTTGTGGATGTACTATTTTGAAGACAGTCTAACTGGAGCTTCTCGTGAATGGTATTCTCATTTGTCTCGTACTACCATCAATAGCTGGAAAGACTTGGCAGAGGCTTTTATCAAGCAATATCAATACAACTTGGACATGGCTCCAAATCGGACCTTGTTGCAAGGTATGTCTCAGACTGTCAAGGAAACCTTTAGAGAGTATGCTCAGCGTTGAAGATAGATTGCTGCGTCCGTCCAACCCCCTATGTCTGAAAGGGAGATGGCGGACATGTTCATGAACACTCTTCAAGGCAATTATATTGAGAGATTGTCTGCTTGCCCGTCAATCAGCTTTGCAGAGATAGTAATTGCTGGAGAAAGAATCGAGAGTCTGTTGAAGATGGGCCGAATTCAAGACAATAGTGCTTCCAACTCATCAGGTCCCAAGAGACCGTTTGCTGGTAACGGTCAGCGAAGAAAAGAAGGCGAGACAAGCGCTGTGTATACCGGCAGAGGCAGGGGTAGAGGACGCCCTAATTATTATCAAGATCAAGTGGTCGCAGTCACTATTCCAACACCTGTTCCTCAACCGCAATATCATCCGCAACAACAACCCAGGTACAACAATCAACAACAAGGAGGTAATCCGGGTCAGCAGAGACACTATCAACAACGTCCAAGGCAAACGGACCGGGTCATCGAGCCAATCCCAATGCCTTATTCAGTATTACTTCCCAAGCTGATTGACATGAATCTGGTTACGTTGAGAACTCTGGCTCCACCAATCGATCCCAATAATTTTCCTAGAGGTTATGATGTCAACGCCAGATGTGCTTTTCACTCCAACGCACCTGGCCATACTACAGATAATTGCAAGGCTCTCCAGTTAAAGGTACAAGATTTGAGAGATGCCCAGGCTATCAATTTTGCTCCGGTGCCTAATGTTATCCAGAACCCGATGCCGGCTCACGGCGGGCAGGGGATTAATGCTGTCGAGGTGGTTGAAGCTGGTAATGCCCAAGGCTAGGGCAAATTTGTGGAGCCAGTCATCAAAGAAGACAAGTTTGGATTGGGGTATGCTCCGGGATCTCAGAAGAATGAAACCGGTACTCTCTCCAGCGGGGGTTTGGTTTCTCCCCACATCGTTAATGCTGCAGATGAAGACAAGGCTGACAACGACTGTGACTTAGATAGTTGGATTCGCCCGTGTGTCCCGGGAGAAAAGCTCGACAATTGGTCGTCTGAAAAAACCGTCCGGGTTACTCTACTGAAAGAGTGATTTTTATTGTTTTCCTTTATTACATGCATAATAAAGTCTTACACTTTGCCCAAGGTGTAATGGCTCATTTGTAGGGCCATCCATTTAGTTACATTTCGCAATTATTTTTATCATCAATAAAGGACGGCTTTTGCAAACAATTTTGTGTTCTCTTTCTTTCAGTTTTTTTTACTTTTTACAAAAAAAAATGGCAATATTTCTTTTTTCGTTTTTTCTCTCTTTCCAAAAAAAAAAATCTCTCATTCTAAGGTAAAGCATGATCCTCCATCATGCAGAGCCGACCACCCGGATCTCACTGCTAACGACACTGCTATGGCCAAGTATGACTTCGACAATCCTATCTATCAAGCCGAAGAAGGGGCTGAGGAAGATTGTGAATTGCCTGAAGGGTTAGCCAGATTGTTGAAACAGGAGGACCGAGCTATTACACCTTATCAGGAGGTGGTTGAGACCATCAACGTTGGTACCAAAGACGACAAGAAAGAGATCAAGATCGGGGCCAGTCTACAGGCCGAGAGGAAAGACCGTTGATCATGTACTTGACTGTGTTAGAAAGGTCAATGGGTTGTGTGCTCGGTCAGCATGACGAGTCAGGTCGAAAAGAGCATGCAATATACTACCTTAGCAAAAGTTTACCGACTGTGAACAAAGATACTCATTGCTCGAGAAAACTTGCCGCGCTTTGGCATGGGCTGCTCGCCGACTAAGACAGTATATGTTGACTCACACGACTCTATTGATATCAAAAATGGATTCAGTCAAGTATATTTTTGAAAAGCCAGCACTTACCGGATAGGTTACTAGGCGACAAATGATACCGACAGAGTACGACGTCCAATACACTTCACAAAAAGCCATCAAGGGAAGTGTCTTGTCAGACTATCTTGCAGAGCAACCGATTGATGATTACCAACCTATGAGGTTTGACTTTCCTGATGAGGACATCATGTTTCTCAAATCGAAAGATTGCGAGGAACCACTCCCGGAGGAGGGGCCTGACCCTGAATCCAAATGGGTTATGATGTTTGATGGGGCGGTCCACGTCAATGGTCGCGGAGTTGGTGTAGTGTTGATCACACCGGAAGGGGGTTCATATGCCATTTGGTGCCAGAATAACTTTTCCCTGCACCAACAATGAAGCCGAATACGAAGCTTGTATCCTAAGACTTGAGGAAGCCGTCAATATACAGATTAAAACCCTGGATGTATACGAGGATTCAGCTTGGGTTATCAATCAAACCAATGGGAAATGGTTCTATGCTGGAACTACGTACCCAGAACTGACGTATCTCGGTCAGAGACGAATGAAGAAAGCATTTGGTCAGAAAGTGCGCTCTCGGGAGTATCGAGTCGGTGAATTGGTACTCAAAAGATTTCTTCCTCCCAACACAGATCACAGGGGCAAATGGACACCGAACTATGAGGGTTCGTACGTGGTTAAAAGGATTTTCTATGGCGGAGCTTTGACGCTAACAACCATGGAGGGCGAAGGATTCCTGTCCCCTATTAACTCAGACGCGGTTAAAAAATACTTCGCATAAAATAGACCCGCTGGACAGTAAAAAGAATAGTCCAGGCAAAAAAGGGGCATCCCGACGAACCAAAAAAAAGAATAAAGAGGTTCGGGAAAAAATTAGGGATATATAAAAAAAAAGAGTACACCCGGTGAGTCGAAAACCCAAAAGGGAGGCTCAGGCAAAAATGGGTATCCCGGTGGATTGAAAACCCGAAAAGGGGGCGATCCAGGCAAAAGTTAGGGAATAAGTGAATGATTATGATCTGAGTTCACCTGTGTTATATCACCGTTTCATTCAATCCGGCAATCTTCGAAGGTTAAAGATCGACTAATCATCCACTTCAGAAAGCAAGATGAGCAGAGCGTCTTGAGGACATACGAACCATAGCAGAGTCGAAACTCAGTGGGACCCCGTATCCCCATTGCCATTAGGATAGTTCTTTTTATAGCGATCACCTCTTTTCAGGGATCAGCTTCCTGATGCCCTCGCCTATTCCTGGCACAAATTTTCTCCCCATTAAGAGTCGAATAATTCAGTTAAAGAGCCTTTTTATTTTTCATTTATCAGTTTGTTTGCAAAAATGTCCGAATTTTTGATAGAACATATTGCATATGAACATAATGGTGGCTTTTGCAGATGATTTGCACAGGAAAACATTTAAAATTGCTTTGAATGTGCTTAATCCCGGACGGTGAATTCAAACCGAGTAATTCCCCCGAGGCATACATGTATTTTTGGTTGCAGGTCACAGGAACCGGATGCCAAGTCATGAATCCTCATCCCCAAGCGGTTGACAAAGTCTCTCCTCAGCAGAGCATGTTCCCCAACAGAGTTGACAATATCCAGACTGTCTATCCCCAGTAGAGTTGACAGTATCCAGACTGTCTATCCCCAGCGGAGTTGACGGTGTCAGACTGTATCTTCCTAGCAACAGCGGAGTGGTTGCATGCCCAACGGACAAGAGGGTGGTGTTCCCAGTGTTCATCTCATCCCCAGCAGGTTATTTCTAACAGATTTGTTCTAATCCCCAGCTTGAGGACGATTAGCAAGTTCATATCCCCAGCAAAGGTCGTTTCCTACGACATTTCCCCAGGAAGTGTTTTCCCCACAGACTCTCCTCACAGAGCCTCGCCGAACCAAGTTTCCATAGTTGATACTCCCCCCGCAAGGTCGACTTTTCAAGCAGCCAATTTATTTTTGGTGGCTCATTGGTCCCGGCAGACGAATCATTCCCCATAGAGCATTCAAGGATTGATACAGTGATCTGTTCCCTACCGGAGTTTGCTTCCCCAAGCAGATTTCTTTTTACACCATGCATAACATTTGCATTTGCATGCATATCATATCAAGCATACACATAAGCTGATAAACAGGTTCTTCCAAGCAGACTGAAGAATTACTTTACAACCAAGGTCATGAGATCCAGCCAGAGGATCAAGCGTGAGTGATCCAGCCTGAGGGTCATTTTGAAGATTCAGCCTGAGAATCGTTTTCCCGTGATCCAGCATGAGGGTCACTTTTTGAAGATTCAGCCTGAGAATCGTTTTCTCGTGATCCAGCATGAGGGTCATTTTTGAAGATTCATCCTGAGAATCGTTTTCCCAAGAGTCAGCCTGAGGCTCAATTTGAAGATTCCCCAGTGAAGTCGCCTACAAGCTTTATTTCCCCAGCAAGTCTAATTGAGGAGTCGTTACAACATGTTCTAGCCCGAAGAATATGTACGAAGCCCAAAAGTGGAATATGCTCGAAGCTGCATATCTAATATGAAGGTTGGGTGTAGATTTCAAAAGAGGGTCAACCAGCGCATGCCTCAGATGCGGGATCCTAATGATGGGAATTTATCATCAAAACAATCCAGATCTAGCTAGAAGATCGAAATAGATTCGGCCAGAGAATCGAAACAAAGAAGATCTAGCCAGAAGATCGAAAATCGCAACAATTCAGATCTAGCCAGAAGATCGAAATAGATTCAGCCAGAGAATCGAAACAAAGAAGATCTAGCCAGAAGATCGAAAATCGCAACAATTCAGATCTAGCCAGAAGATCGAAATAGATTCCAACAGAGAATCGAAACGAAGGAGATCTAGCCAGAAGATCGAAGAAGATCTAGCCAGAAGATCAAAATCGTATCCAGCCCGAGGATCAAAATTAATATCCGACTAGAGGACTAAATTGAGTATAGGTTCAGCCAGAGGATCGAAACTCCAGATTAAGCCAGAGGATCGGAAGAAAGATAAACAGCGCGGTGTATTTCCGCGTTTTTGTGGTATTCTCGGAGCACAAATTTTCGGTCTGTCTTTGGTATTCAATCACAGCTCACCCCGTTTGTCTGATAAGCTGTTCGCTTTCATCCTACTCGGGTTAGCCGATGTTTGAATAAGGGCAGCTGTAACACCCCAAAATTTGCCCTCCTCATTCATGCATTCATTTAGCATTTCATATTGCATTTCATCATGTCAATCAGAACTAGATCCAAAAAAAAAAAAAAAAAAACGAAAAAAACGAAAAAAAAAACGAAAAAGAAAAGAATAATAATAAAAAAATTTAATTAATTAATTAAATAATTAAATAAATAAAATATAATAAAAAAATTTGGACTTGGGTCTCTCTCATTTGAGCCCACAAAACCATGAAATTCAGTCTATAAATACCAAGGCTTCACTTGAGAGAACAAAAAGGGGGATTTTGAAGAGAAGCAAAATACTCTGAGGTTTCCTTGGAACAAAACCCTGAGGAAAAAGATAGTGAGAGAAGACCTAACGGAGTTCAGAGCAGCCTCCAAACCCCGAAGGGAACTCAACTACACAGAATCACCTCTGCCTCACATAAACCCTGAAAATTGTTTTGTAAACCTCACGGGTGCAACTCAATTTCAATCAAGCTCTCCAATCAGGTTTGCCTCCAAACCCCGAAGGGAACTCAACTACACAGAATCACCTCTGCCTCACATAAACCCTGAAAATTGTTTTGTAAACCTCACGGGTGCAACTCAATTTCAATCAAGCTCTCCAATCAGGTTTGCCATTATTCCCATTACCTTTCGCCCATGGGTTTAATATGTATATGAATGTATAAACAATGCCTTGAATGTTTAACCTTTTAATTTTTGAGTGTATGCCATAGGGTTTGAGGTTTCTGAAACCATACTGTTGTTCATGAAAAAAATGCTTATGGTGTTTCACTAACCTTTTTGTTGAATTTTTGTGAGGGCTCACATGACTTTTGCAGGGATAACTTGCGTCGTTTTCCACTTTATTTGTGGGATAACCCCTGGAGGTTCATTCCGATTACCTGTACTGACTCACTTTTCTTTGATGGCATTAGATTGGAAGGATCTTAGGGTTTCTTACTCCTCTAATTGTTGTTACTTCGGATCTTTATCCGCGTGGTACTTTTACATTTTTCCCGCATTTTACTGCTTTCCTAGCTGGAAGACCTCGATAGGAGACAACGTTTGAGCCCCTTGGTGGCATTTTACTTTGAGATACATGTTTTGTGTTTTGTATTCATATCCCTGCAGGTAGCGCGGTTCCTTCATCAAGGACTGCCTTTTTGCCCTTGAGCATCCCAAACCCTAAAACCCAAAGCAACACGTTAACTCCTTCTACTACAGGCGAGTAAGTCTCCAAAGGTCGAGCATCCGGTAGATTGCGTAGTGACGTCGTTCGTCCAAAACCCAATCCATAACCCCGTAGTTAGCCGAACTACGGCTTGCTCTGATTCTCAGGCCAGATGAGATACGTAGGCATAAGACGCGATGTCTTAGCGAGCACACATCCCCCAACCCATAGGTCAGCCGAGCTACGAAGACTCTGATTCTCATATTCAGATGAGATACGTATGCAGCAGATGCGACATCCGCGCGAGTCCTTTTCCTTTAACCCTTTTTTTTTAAAATACATTAATTAGATAAACACACACCCTTTAGACAAGAACTACAAAAGTGGATCCCGTAGAGTACTACGGATGCGTAGGGGTGCTAATACCTTCCCTTCGCATAACCGACTCCCGAACCCAAGATTTGGTTGCGAGACCCCGTCTTGTCCTTTCCTTTTTCAGGTTTACTTCGAGCGTTTCCTTTCCCTTCTTTGGGATGAATAACGCACGGTGGCGACTCTTCTGTCTTTTTCTTTCGCCGGTTGTTTTTTTTCGCACTGTATTTTTCAAGTTGCGACACAAGTGAATGCAACTTCTGTATGCTTTTATATGTTGTGCTAGAATGCGGTTTAATTTCGTTGCTTGTTGCGGTATACCATAATTGTATGCTAAACCTTTGTGCGCATGACGACTATGGAGAATTTTGAATTCAGGAGAAAGGTCATCCTTTACGCTTCAATTAACTTGGATATCCTCACGATTACACTTTATAATGCAGTCATAGTTGAGTTGTAGTTGATGTTTCTAGATCGTTGTTCGATTAA
Source organism: Lathyrus oleraceus (assembly GCF_024323335.1). Classification (NCBI taxonomy): domain Eukaryota; kingdom Viridiplantae; phylum Streptophyta; class Magnoliopsida; order Fabales; family Fabaceae; genus Lathyrus; species Lathyrus oleraceus. The sequence continues at coordinate 283,397,574 of NC_066580.1, forward strand.
AGATCTTGCGACAGCATCACTAAATCACCATCTAAATTTTTAAGATGGTTGCTCGTTTTGCCTTCGATTACGGTGACCCTCACAACATCTCTTTGTGGCTGCAAACACCAATTATTTATATATTCAGTTCCACAATATTAGTGATTCATGAAATAAGGTTTCTTAGCTTTAACAAAAAGGATCATAACGACTTACTGCATTGGAAGAAAATGTTTTTCTATAACTCGACATAAGTCAATATAAACATAAAAAGGTAATATCATGGAGTAGGAAAATAACATTATTTTAGATACTATCCAGCATCACATTCATGATAAGTATCAGTATCCCAATAATAGAGATACTAACCCAATTAATAATATATGATTTTGTTCGTACCTCAGGGAACAGAGCCCATATCAAATCACGTCGCTTGGAATCTGTTCTTTATAGTCCTTAAAAGGTCATCCTCAATGACGAATCCAGACACCAAGATATCAATTTACAGCCTCTGCTGCCAGAAGTTCTAAAAGAATCTAATTTGAAACAATAAACTTAAGTACAAAAATAGTGTTTGATAAAACAAGAAAGGTTAGACAATGTTGAAAAGCGTGCTCAAGCATACATAGATCATAACTCAAATAAGAAATGGATAGTAGCATTGTGAAAACTGAAACGAATAAAAATGAACCAGAGTCACTGACTGTACAGTCTTCAGGATAACTTGCAATTGCATAAGTATTGATGGGAATGAATCACTCTTCCAGCGTTTTCTTAGCTTAAAGACAACTTCTTCGCACAGCCTAAGTAAAAACTGTTATGAAAAGGAAAATCAGAGATTTCCCCCTCCCATTGACCGACAGATATGTAAATTATTCAATAAACTGCTATAAACATATAAATCAATGAAATCTTCGAGTTGTGACTTAGGCAAATTCAGTAAACTTTAGCTCCAGGAATATAAAATGAACAGATATATCATCGATTATACCATGAACTTCACCTTTGAGGCCAAACTGCAAATTATATTGAAGTATATTATAGCACTGCCTTCACTTTAATTGATGACCCCAACCATTTCTAGAGAGACAATTGTTCTGGCCAGACCAAGGACAAACATGGATTTGGGTCCTGCATACCTATGTTCCATGTAAGCTCCATAGTGCTTACCTAGCCTGGTTCTTAGGCTAGCTATACGAAACTGATAACACAGTGCTTACCTAGTCATAGAAGTTTAACATGTACTATCATCGACATGTTGGTTTTCCAGCAGGTAATTAGCTGCAAGTACAACCGGTTTTGACATTCTTTAATAAATTTAAACAACCTATGATATAGACCAGTCTACACTTACACAGGTTTTCTATCCCCAACAAATGAAAACAGTAAAGTGCATGTTTGGTACGAGCATGTCCATGTATTAAGGCTTTTAGTTCATAGTCTTTCATTTGTTTAGACATAAATTAGAATATTTGGGTGTAGTGGCATAATGCTATTTCGCAGATAATCTGAATCTTTAGGCGGCTTGGTGCAACACCTGCAATGTTCGGTATATCAGTTGTATGATTCAGTTCAGCCCCTGCATCATTCCATATAGCAGCTGCATGACTTGGTTCAGCCCATGCATTATTCGGTATAGCAGTAGCAGTCGTGCGACATGGTTTAACACCTGCATTATCATCACGCGACAACGTAGCCACATATAACACACAATCACCACAACAATATCACATATAACAACATTTTAATAATAACAATCCTGTAGCATGTACGGGTAAAATGTAAACGTTTCACTAATAACTATATAACACTAATACTCATACAGACATGTTAGCTTAATTTAAATCACAATGGATTGTGAAGTTGGCTTCACTTCTAAATTCTTTAAAAACCATGAACTTCGCAAATTTAATCATATGCATAACCCAATTCCAAAATAGATCTGTGATAAATAAAGTAAGGTACGATGATCACTTATCTTTTATTGTCGGTGTCGACACTGTGATACGTTTCAATTTGGATGTGTATACTTGCTATTCAGCTTGAGATTGAAAACTTTTAAGGGCAACATGGATTCATACCATGCCGGCTTGTCGGAGATCCAATGCCTAGCGGGCGAAAGTCCTCACCAACAAAATCAATCCAACAAATCTCTTTATCATAAACCTTTATAATACAATGGAACACTTCCTCCTTATATACATTTCTCAAGGTTGGAAGTGTAACACCCCGATAATAATATGATAATTATTTAAATTAAGTTAATAATATATTTATTAATTTAATTAGATAATTGGATTATTATTATTATTATTATTTTGGAATTTTTGAATAATTATTATTGGAATAATATATAAGTTGGAATAATAAAAAGTCCCAATTTTTGGAAAAAGGTTTTCACGTGAAAAGGAAAACAGAGAAGCGGCTGAAAGTGGAAAAAGGGGCAAAGCGGCAGAGCAAGAGAAGGGGAAAGGCTTGAGGCTAACGGAATCGCCGGATTGACTCAGGTAAGGGGGGTTTATCATCGTTTGATGGGTCTTATGGGATAGCATGTAATGGGTAGTGATAGACCTCTGATTTTGACTCTGATTGAAATGATATGTGATGAATTTGTGAAATATTGATGAACGAATTTGGATGATAATTGATGAAAATTCGTAGGAATTAGATGTAGTAAGGTTAGCGATTTGAGAAGTTGAATGTGTCCGAGCTGTATCTGATAAAACGAACGAAAGTGTATGAAAATTGAACCGTAGAAGGTTGGGATTGGAGAGATCTCGTAGCAGAGAAAACCCATAGCAGATCTGGAAAATTGGTTCTGGTCATACGCGTATGGCACTAGGCAATACGCGTATGGGATGGCTTAGAAATGGGGGTTTGGCGCTGGTACGCGCCATACGCGTGTGATACGCGTATCCCTGGAGTGGTACGCGTATGGTGTATACCATACGCGTATGAGTGAAAAAGATGATGTTTTGAACGTGAAATTGTCTCTGTTGGTACGCGTATGAGGATGTGGTACGCGTAGCATACGCGTATGGGTATGGGCAATACGCGTATGGACTTGGTCAGGTTTGGGCAATACGCGTATGGACATAGGCAATACGCGTATGGGCAGAATTGTGATTTTTCTGAACTGTTGTTGTGCAGTTTTGATTGTTTAGGCTGAGTAATGTACCTAGCTGAGGTATGATGTTGTAGGGATCATTTCCCGTTGTTTTGAATAGTATAGGTATTAGTAGAGTGTGCTAATACTATGGTTGATTATGTGGCATGATATGATATGCTTTTGTTGATGATGTGTGATGGTATACATGATGATGTGAATGTATGCAGTGTGAATAGACCGTTTTATGGCTTAGAGTGTGAGCATGTGTCTATTCTTGATTGTTGTTGATGTTGCATTGCTAGGTGATTAGCATGCATATGTGGCCTTTATGGTGGTAGCTAATTCCCATGGTGAGGAATTAGTGATGTTAGTCATTTTGGACTGTTGTTGATGTTTGCATGCTAGGTGATTTAGCGTGCATAGCATAGCCCTTTGGGGGTGGTAGCTAATTCCCATGGTGAGGAATTAGTGATGTGAGTCACTATGTCTCAAATGAGTGGGACTAGTGAGCTTGGTAGCCGTGCCTGGATTTGGACGGTGAGGTTGAACTATATGTTCACAAATAGTCGGTACCGCATGCATGGAGTCTCATTGCATAATATATGTATGGCGTATAATATGAATGGATGTATTCCAATATTATATGTGTGGTTGTGTTGTCATGGTTGCGTTTGTTATTCAGAATGATGTTTGAGTTGATATGATGTTCCTGAATGTGTGTTTTGATTGGGGTGATGAAGTGTGTGATATTACTTAACATAACATGATATTTTATAATATTCATTATATCGATTGAGGAACTCACCCTTACAACTGTTTTTCAGGTAACGAGCAGTGATTGAATAGAGCTAGTCCGTGGAGTCTAGTGTAGTCCTTAGTGGGTCATGCTCTGGTAGATGTAACATCGGGATGGGATGTTTTACTATAATTTCTTTTGGTTGTGGAATCATTTTACATGTAATGCAGTACATGATTTGAATGTTGTTATTTTGTATCCGCTGCGAATTATGCAAAACTGTCTTACTTTGATTAAATAAATGAGCATGACAGGATAGTTTGATGATTGGTGTGAAATAATTGTGTGACACTCTTCAGGGCATAATTACTCTGATTTATATATGTCTATTATTTTAATTAAATATTTTGGGGTATTTTAGAAGGGTGTTACAGGAAGCTTCGCCGATCTTCGGGGATCGACTTTACGAATGAGTTTTCTAAGCCAATTTTAGGACTGAGTGTCGTGATTGTTGGAAATCCACCAAAATCTATGAAGAATTTCAATCAATTTTGATGAGCAAGATTGTTATTACCCACTCAATAGCAATGAAAAGAAAAGAACAATAAAGAAAGAAAGAGTGTAAAGAACGATGAAGGAGAAGAGTAATAAAATTCTGCAGAGTTTCTCTCTGCCCACAAACTGTGGAAAACTTCTTATTTACTTTACAACTTCAAAATACTGTGAATTACGAGTGTTATGAATACTCTATTCACCTCATTTCAAAAATAAGGGTTACCCCCTCTATTTATAGATTTAGGTTAACTTGGACCTCAAGTCAAAGCCTAAAACTATAAAAGCCCAAAATAGCTAACACTACTAAAATAGGCATAAGTCGAAATCCTGTGTGAAGCAATATGCTTCGACACTTCGACACTTCGACACACTAACATAACTCAACACACTAGGTGGTTCGACACTTCCTTACTATGTCGAGCAACCTGCTTCGGCACAAGGAATTATAATTCAACACACCACCTAATTCATTCTATCTAAACTATCTACATTCATCATATCTCTTAGTCTTCTGAACACTTTGACCTACACTCCCTTCGTCATGATATCTGCAATCTGATTCTTAGTTCTTCAGTGTTCCACATTCATCTTCCCATCTGCTACCTACTCTCGAAGATAATAGAACCTCATTTCGATGTGCTTTCTTCGATCATGTCTTATCGGATTCTTCGCCAGATTGATAGCTGACATGCTGTCGATCCTATTGCTCCATGACTCTTCGCTGTTATCTCTTCGACCAGATTCACCATCCACGTTGCTTGACCTGCACAAAGAGAAGCAGTTGTGTATTCTGCTTCGTATGATGATAATGTCACTACTGACTCCTTTCTCGAACTCCAAGCAACTGGTGCACCACCTAGAATAAACACATAACCAGTTGTGGATTTTCAATCCTCAGCATCACTAGACACCAACTTGAGTCGGTGTATCCTAGTAATTTGCATTATTTTCCTTCATCAGCTACAGGAAACAAAATTCCATAGACGAGAGTTCTTTCAGATACCTTAGTATCCTCTTCCCCGCTGTTAGATGTGATACCTTTGGCCTCTGCATGAACCTACTCACCATACCTACAATGTATGCTAAGTCAGGCCTTGTGTGACAAAGGTATCGTAGTGACCCAATAAGTATTCTATATTGGGTTGGGTCGACATCATCTGAATCTGAATCTTTTGACAGTTGTAATCTGGGCTCTGCTGGAGTCAAATCTCTTGAGTATTTCGCCTGCATACCTTCTTTGGTGCATCATCAAACATCTACCACTCTTGTAGAATTCGATGCCAAGGAAATACGAAATGTCACCCAAATTTGACATTTCGAATTCCTTGTTGAGATCACCTTTGAAGTCTTCGATCTCCTTCTAGCTACTACCTGTTATCAGCAGGTCATCGATATTGAGACATAATATAAGCAATTCACTCTTGCTTCTTATTACATATACTCCATGTTCAATTGTGAACTTCACATATTTCTTCTCCCTTAGAATTCCATTCATCTTCTTGCTCCAAGCTCTTGGAGCTTGTTTAAGTCCGTACAAGGCTTTATATAGCATGTACACCTTTCTTTCTTTGCCTTGTTTCACAAACTCAATTGGTTGTGCAACATAAACTTCTTCTTCTAAGGGGCCATTAAGGAATACACATTTCACATCCATCTGACACGTCTTCTAGTTGTTCATGTTTTCTAGACCAACAACCAACCTGATTGTTTCGATCCTAGCAACAGGTGCAAAAACTTCATCGAAGTTGATTCCTTCTTTCTGAAGAAATCCTTTTGCCACAAGTCTCGCCTTGTTTCGAGTCACTTCTCCTTTGTGATTCAATTTCACATTGTATACCCACTTCACATCGATTGTCTTCTTGTCTTGGGACATTTCGACAAGTAACCAGCTGTTGTTGACTTCAATTGACTTCAGCTCTTCGTCCATTTCTTTCATCCACTTTGAATCTTTCAATGCCTCAGTTGTATTGACAGGTTCTACATCTGCGTACAAAGCATAGTGTACCAGCTCACCTTCTTCATTGACCACATCATCTGATGTAATCACACATTCTTGCAACCTTGCAAGCATGTGTCTTGTTCTTTGAGGTCTGCTTTGGCCTGTTTCACCTCTGACTTCTTCCTGTCAAACTTCTCTTTCGACTTCACTAGTTGGTTCATCACAAAAGATTCCCATTGAGTCTTTCTTGACATTCTCAGTCCAATCCCACTCCTTAAACTCATCTATGATCACGTCCCTGCTTATCACTACTTGCTTGTTCATTGGGTCGAACAACGTGTATCCTTCAATCGAATGATATCCTATCAGGATCATTTGACTCAACTTGTCATCAAGTTTTCTTCTCAACTGATCTGACACATGTCTATCTGCTATAGATCCAAACACCCTCATATGACTCAAGCTAGGCTTGACACCAGACCAACATTCTTCTGGCGTGATTCCTTCTAGCTTCTTCGTCGGATATTTGTTCAGGATATATGCCGCAATTGACACACCTTCTCCCCATAAGTATTTGGGTAGAAGTTTGTCTTTCAACATACTTCTAACCATATTCATAATGGTTCTATTCTTCCTTTCTGCGACTTCATTCTGCTGTGGAGTGTAGGGTGGCACCACCTCATGCACAATCCCTTCTTTCGCACATAATGCATCGAAATCTTTTGACATATATTCTCCACCACCACCAGTCCTCAAAATCTTGATCTTTCGACCGCTCTGTCTTTCGACCATAGATTTAAACTTGGAAAATACCTCGATCACTTCACTTTTCTTCTGGATCAGGTAAGACCACAATTTTTGACTGAAATCATCTATGGGTGTAACAAAGTATTTGTTACCTCCAATCAAATTCACCTGGAGAGGACCACATACATCAGAGTATATGACTTCAAGAATTGCCTTCGACCTGCTTTTTGCATCCTCACTGAAGTTGTTCTTATGCTGCTTCGCCTGCACGCATTCTTCACACACTTTATTTGGAATGTCGATTTCTGGTAATCCTGAAACCATATTTATTCTCTTCAAATCTCTGATGGCTTTGAAATTGAGATGGCCTGGTCTATAATTCCATATTCATTCATCTTTGTTGGATGTTGTTGTAAGGCACTTATGCTCCATCATATTAAGCTCAATCTTGAAGGTTCTATTATGAGACATTGAAGCCTTCAAGATCAACCTTCCATTTGAGTCGAGAACTCTCATCATCTTGTCTTCGATCGAGACCTTGTAGTTCTTTTCGACTAACCTCCATATGCTGAGAAAATTTCTCTTCATGCCTGGTATGTACAACACATTTGAAATTACTAACCTCTTGCCATCTTTCCTCATAATCAGAACATCACCAACACCTTCAGCTGCTAGAGTGTTATCATTTTCAAATTTCACCATGTTCTTCATTGAGGGCTTTATGTTGACAAACCAATCTTTCCTACCAGACATGTGTGATGAGCATTTTGAGTCCAAGTACCACTGGTCCTTGAATCTCTCTTCATCTCTTGTTGTAACCATCAGCAATGTCTCTTCTTCTGCATGTTTCGCCAGCTTTGAATAAGTTTCTTGATTCTTATACTTTTCTAGATAATCACTAGAATAGTGACCATACTTCTGACAATTGTAACACTGAATATTACTCTTGTCTGGCTTTTGACCACCAACTTTTCCTCTACCTGCAACACCACCTCTTTGGTTGCCTTGGTTCCAGGGTTTTCTCTAATTCGACCAGTTTCCTTCTTGGTGATTTCGACCAGTCGAATTGTTGTAACCTTCTCTTCCTTTGTTGCCATTCCAACCACCTCTACCTTTTCTTTCTTTTGCTAATTGAGCCTGCAAAGCCAAATCACTCATCGACTTTTCTACAACTCTTTCATCCATTATTTGTTCATGAGATTCAAGCATCCCTTGAAGCTCTTCCTTTGTCAGTTTTGACAAATCTCTCGACTCTTCTATGGCTAGTACCATGTGGTCGAACTTTGGAGCCAATGACCTCAAGATCTTTCCAACAACAGATCTTGATGTCAACACTTCTACACATACCTTGATTTGATTCACCAGTTTCGTAACCTTGATGAAGAAATCAGTTATGCTTTCATTGTCTTCCATCTAAAGCAATTCATACGTCCTTTTGTGAGTTTGTAACCTCACCTCTTTCACCTTCTCCGCGCCTCCAAATGATTTCTCCAGAATTTCACATGCTTCTTTCAATGACTCTGCATCACTAACCTTTTCAAAGTTATCTGCATCAACACATTGATGGATTATAAAGAGAGCTTTATAATCTTTCTTCTTCAATTCTTTATCTGCAGCCTTTTCTTGATATGTTGCGACTTCTGCAAGTGTTGCTACTCCTTCCTTCACAAGATCCCAAAGATCTTGATAACAGAACACAACCTTTATCTGCTTGAACCAATTCTCATAATTGTTGTTCTTGAGAATCAGAGGATTTGCTGGAAAATGCCCGTTTGGATTATTTGTTGCCATGGTGATTTTCTTCCCACGAATCGATTAAACCGGAGCTCTTGATACCAGATGTTGGAAATCCACAAAAACCTATGGAGAATTTCAATCAATCTTGATAAGCAAGATTGTTATTACCCACTCAATAGCAATGAAAATAAAAGAACAATGGAGAAAGAAAGAGTGTAAAGAACGATGAAGGAGAAGAGTAATAAAATTATGTAGAGTTTCTCTCTGCCCACAAACTGGGGAAAACTTCTTATTCAATTTACAACTGCAAAATACTGTGAATTACAAGTGTTATGAATACTCTATTCACCTCATTTCAAAAATAAAGGTTACTCCCTCTATTTTATAGATTTAGGTTAACTTGGACCTCAAGCAACATGTTTCGACACTTCGACACACTAACACAACTCAACACACTAGGTGGTTCGACATTTCCTTAATCTATCGAGCCACCTGCTTCGACACACGGAATTATAATTCAACAATGATAATCTTCAACCAATAATCTGCTCAACTTCTCGTAATTCTAATATTAAAATTAGATAATGCTCTGCTGCTCTTAAGCTTTACTGATACATAAAGCACTAAGGGGATAGACTTTTCATTAGAGCATGTTCATATAGCATATACAGATATGAAATTCCCATAATTTCATCAATTAAATGCACCTAAATCAATATCATTTAAATGCATACCATAATGTAAGCTTTGTCCTACACATATGAATCTTATATATTTAAAAATTCTTTGACTTATCTTTCTGAATCGTAATGAGCAAGTCGGTATCCTGATCCCAAAATTTATGTCGTCAATTTTTAAACAGTTTTAGAGGGGTACCTCCTCTAATTTTGTTGCAGTAACCTCCATAAAGAAATCAATAGATGCAACTTGAGATGTTTGCGTAGGTTGATTTTCCTCTTATGCTACTTTGTATGATATACTATAAACTATCATACAAACTTTAAAAAGTTTGTTCATCACATATGTCCGGTGTATTTTCCGTTCATGTCATTATCATTGACATCAAAATTGATATTCAATTTAATGTAAACTTGGGATAACTAAGTTTAAGATAAAGCCAACTTTTAGATAAAAAATCATGATTGTGACATTGAATCAAACATGTTAAAATCCCTTTCAAAACTAATTTAAGTATCAAGCTCTTAAAGTAAACACAAAAAGTAACACTTATCCGAGGATCGTTGGAAATCCACAAAAACCTATGGAGAATTTCAATAAATCTTGATGAAAAAGATTGTTATCACCCACACAATAACAATGAAAAGAAGAACAATGGAGAAAGAAATAAAGTAAAGAAGGATGAAGGAGAAGAAGAATTAAATTCTGCAGAGTTTCTCTCTGCCCACAAACTGTGGAAAACTTCTTATTCACTTTGCAACTGCAAAATACTGTGAATACAATGTTATGAATTCTCTATTCACTTCATTACAAGAATAAGGGTTACTCTCTCTATTTATAGATTTAGGTTAACTTGGACCTTAAATCAAAACTCAAAACTATAAAAGCCCAAAATAGCTAACACAACTAAAATAGGCATAAGTCGAAATCCTGTGTGAAGCAACATATTTCGACACTTCCACACACTAACACAACTCAAAATACTAGGTGGTTCGACACTTCCTTGTTCTGTCGAGCAACCTAATTCGACACAAGAAATTACAATTCAACACACCACCTAATTCATTGTGTCTAAGCTATCTACATTCATAACAGCTCTTAGTCTTCTGAACACTTCGACATGCATTCCCTTTGTCATGATATCTGTAATCTGATTCTCAATTCTGTAGTGTTCTATATTCATATTCCCATATGCTACATGCTCTCGAAGATAATGGAACCTCATCTCGATGTGCTTGCTACGACCATGTTCTATCGGATTATTCACCAGATTGATAGCTGACATGTTGTCGATCTTCATGGTAATTGCTCCATGAATCTTCGTTGTTATCTCTTTGACCAGATTCACCATCCACGTTTCTTGACATGCACAAAGAGAAGTAACTATGTATTCTGCTTCGCATGACGATAATGCCACTACTGGCTCTTTTCTCGAACTCCAAGCAACGGATGCGCCACCTAGCATAAACACATAGCCAACTGCGGATTTTCGATCCTCAACATCACTACACCAACTTGAGTCGGTGTATCCCACTAATTTGCATTCTTTTCCTTCATCAGCTGCAAGAAACAAAATGCCATAGTCGAGAATTCCTTTCAGATACCTTAGTATTCTCTTCGTCGTTGCTAGATGTGATACCTTTGGCTTCTACATTAATATACTCATCATACCTAAATTATATACTAAGTCAGGTCTTGTATGACAAAGGTATCAAAGTGGCCCAATAAGTCTTCTATATTGGGTTGGGTTGACATCATCTTCATCTGAATCTTTCGACAATTGTAATCTGGACTCAGCTAGAGTCGAAGTTGGGTTGCAATCTTGCATCTTAAATCTCTTAAGTATTTCGCCTTCATACCTTCTTTGATGCATCATTAAACCTCTACCACTCTTGTAGAATTCGATGCCAAGGAAATACGAAATGTCACCCAGATCTGACATTTCGAATTCCTTATTGAGATCACCTTTGAAGTCTTCGATCTCCTTCTTGCAAGTACCTGTTATCAACAGGTCATCGACATAGAGGCATAGTATAAGTAATTCACTCTTGCTTCTTCTTACATAAACTCCATGTTCATATTTATACTTCACAAATTCCTTTTCCCTTAGAAAGCCATCAATCTTCTTGTTCCAAGCTCTTGGAGCTTGTTTAAGTCCGTACAGGGCTTTATGCAACCTGTACACCTTTCTTTCTTCTCCATGTTTCACAAACCCAACTGGTTGTGCAAAATAAACTTTTTCTTCTAAGGGGCCATTACGAAATACACATTTCACATCCATTTGACACATCTGCCAGTTGTTCATGTTTATTATACCAACAACCAACCTGATTGTTTCGATCCTAGCAACAGGTGCAGAAACTTCATCGAATTCGATTCCTTCTTTCTGAAGAAATCCTTTCGCCATAAGTCTCGCCTTGTGTCGAGTCACTTCTCCTATAAGATTTAACTTCACCTTGTATACCCACTTCACATCGATTGCCTTCTTATCTTGGGGAAATTCGACAAGTGACCAAGTGTTGTTGCTTCGATTGACTTCAGCTCTTCGTCCATTGCTTTCATCCACTTTGAATCTTTCTATGCCTCAGCTCCATTGACAGGTTCGACATCTATGTAGAAAGCATAATGTACCAGCTCACCTTCTTCATTGAGCACATCATCTGATGTTATCACACATTCTTGCAACCTTGCAGGCACGTGTCTTGTTCTTTGAGGCCTGCTTAGGCCTGCTTCACCTCTGACTTCTTCCTGTCGAACTTCTCTTTTGACTTCACTAGCTAGTTCATCATAAAATATTCTCACTGAATCTTTCTTGACGTTCTCAGTCCAATCCCACTCCTTAAGCTCATCTATGATCACGTCCCTGATGATCACCACTTGCTTATTCACTAGGTCAACAACTTGTATCCTCATGTCGAATGATATCCTATCAGGATCATCTGATTCGACTTGTCATCATGTTTTATTTTCAACTGATCTGGCATAAGTCTATGTTTTATAGATCTAAACACCTTCAGATGACTCAAGTTAGGCTTGACACCAGACCAACATTCTTCTTGTGTTATTCCTTATATCTTCTTCGTCGAGCATCTGTTCAGAATATATGTTGTAGTCAACACATCTTCTCCCTATAATTCTTTGGGTAGATGCTTTCCTTTCAACATACTTCTAACCATATTCATAATGGTATTATTCTTCCTTTCTACGATTTCATTCTGTTGTGGAGTGTAGGGTGACACCACCTCATGCACAATCCCTTCTTTCACACATAATACGTCAAAGTCTTTCGGCATATATTCTCCACCACCATCAGTCCTCAAAATCTTGATCTTCGACTGCTTTGTCTTTCGACCATAGATTTAATCTTGGCAAATACCTCGATCACTTCACTTTTCTTCTTGATCAGGTAAGACCATAGTTTTCGACTGAAATCATCTATGAATGTAACAAAGTATGTTACCTCCAATCGAATCCAGATGAAGAGAAGCACATACATTAGAGTATATGACTTCAAGAATTGCCTTCGACTCGCTTCCTGCATCCTTACTGAAGTTGTTCTAATGTTGCTTTGCCTGCACACATTCTTCACACATTTCTGGTAATCTTGAAACCATATTTCTTCTCTTCAGATCTTTGATGTCTTTGAAATTGAGATGGCCAAGGAATTACAATTCAACATGCTTCGACACTTCGACACACTAACACAACTCAACATACTAGGTGGTTCGCCACTTCCTTGTTCTGTCGAGCAACCTGCTTCAACACAAGGAATTACAATTCAACAAGGATAAGCTATTGCGATTAACAGTCGAGATAGACCGGGCCACGAGCGTTGTTAGAACAAACTTATAGTCTTCCTCAGGAAAGTTCTGAAAGCCTTGTAGGTGATGGCATACGATGGGTTGCAAACCGATTACGTATTTGGTGCTTCCCAAATCTTAGCTTCCTCGCCATTCCTCATGCAACCGGCTTCGCACGCCTTCATGGGTGGATTATGTAACACCCCAATTCTACCCGTCGTAAATTCAATTAAAAATCAGAGTAAACAAATTTCACATAAAATTGAGGCATCACATATATCATTTCATCAACACTTAAACAAATTACACAACACGGCAATTGCGCAAGGATCCACTTAGTCCTTGTTAAATAATAAACAACACTGTATATGGATTCACCTAGTCCATATAGCAGCAATACATAAAACATCGCAACGGAAATCATTTAGATAATTAAGTTGAGTCGTACATTTACACATTCAAAAGAAAACAAGCAAACAAATGCCCATCAAAACTATCATATACAATGATATACAAAAGGGCATTGTTACTATCAAAATCATGAAAAACATTCATTAACCCCTAAGTGTTACAATCCTAATCAGAGCAATGACGCCAAAAGTGTGCTACCATTACCCTCTTCTCAACGCGGAACACCTGCATGTTACCGATATAAAGGTAACGGCCAACAACAAAAGGGTGAGATACTCAAATCATATAATCAAGATAATGATAAGCAATATATAAGTAAATTCGGAAAGATAGAAATATTGTTACCACATCGCACAATCCTTCACTTGAATGCTTATGTATTTAATCATAAACAAAGTCAATAATCATCCACAACATCAATGTTACATCATAGCATCTCATCACTTTAACATTTCATCAATCCATCATAAAACATTACGATTCATCGCATCATCGCAAACTATCACCGCACTTCATAAACCGTCATATAACAACAATTATCACAAAATGCGGAAATAAACATAACCAACATATGTGACTCAACTATGCAAATGCTATGCGGTACCGACTCGTCGCTTTGCCATCAAGGCCAAGGCTTTATGCCTACTTCGCTTTTGCCAAAAGGCCACGTCGCTATTGCCAAAAGGCCACGTCGCTTATGCAAATGTATGTGACTCCATGATTAATGATGCACATACACCAAAATCATCATCGCATCAACATAACTCATCACAATGGCCGAAGCCCACGTCGCTATTGCCATTTAGGCCACGTCGCCATTCACATGTATAAAAGCATTCACACAACATCATCTTCACCAACATTCATACATATGTTTATATATAAAACAAATGAGAATATTCATCACAATCAATTGTTTCATCATACAATCTCTTAGGTAATTCAACCTCATGCTATGTTTATTTACATCGCACACCTACACACTATAGTTAAGTGGTATTCCTCATTAATCAAATAGGCTTCCTACTATATCAATTATTAATCACTTTTCCAAAATAATCATAAGTTACGGTTCGAACGGGGACCAAAACGGAGTTACGGTTCAAAAGTTATGACTTTTTGAAGTTTACAAAAGAATTCTGTTTTCAACTCAGTTGGCGCCGCGAACTCTCTTTCACGCTGCGAATTTAGCAGAAAACAGAGAAAATGCGTTTTTGACCGTTAAATACCTTCCGGACCTCCGATTACGATTCCGTAAAAAGTCTCATTCTCAGAATTCAACGAACTACAATATTTTCAATATTACAAAGCCATTCTAACCACAATTTAACTTTTATTTCATCATTCTAAACATCATTCAATTAATTTCCAACACTTCCTAAATTCACAATTTGTGAAATTACTCATACTTCGATTCACCAACACAATAGCATATTTTTCACAACATACATCAACCCCAAACCATCAACAACAACACAACACACAATGTTATTTATCATTCTTCTAAACCTAACCCTAACATTTTGCAAAGAATTGATACATGTTCAATAATCACAAACAATCAACACTACATCGAGAACACAAACAACATTTTCAAAGCAAGGAATCCAACCACAACATCAAAACCCAACAATACCCTCTAACAACCATTACCCACATAAAATCCATCATTTTCATAATTATAGGAAATGATAACTCACACCTTTACCTTAGAGATGATGATTGAGTTACTCTATAGTGTTCTAGCAAGCTTGGGTTGATCAAGATGATGCCCTTCTTCTCCAATTTCCTCTTCCTCCTCCAAACCCTAACTATTCTCTCTTTTCTTCTCTTTTCTCCTCCTTCTCTCTACTTCTTTCTATTTCTCTTCTTTCTCTTTCTATCTTATTTCTATTCTATTTCTATTCTATTTCTATTCCTTGTTTTAATTAAATAAAAACTAACTAATGGACTTAATTGTTACACCTCCCTTAATTACTATATACACCACTAGGCCCAATAGCTATTATACCACAATTCTCATAATTAAACTCTAATAATAAATTAACACACAATAAAATATTTTACCAAATAATTATAAATCAAACATTACAAAAATAATAATAATAACACTTAATAAAAATCGGGGCGTTACAGATTACACCACCTGAATAGAAGTTATCGCAACCAATAATCGAGCAAGACCAAGCTATCAATGTTGTTGGAAAAACTTTCCACGATGTAATTTTGATGAAATGCCAGAAGGATCAGTTTGCACTAGCGACATCCACGTCGTTAGGTATGTTGTCGCAAATATCGTCTGGATGAATAGCCACCGTTATTGATGGTCCAAGGTTTTTCATATTTCCTTCTTCTGTTAATGTTATTCATCGACCAGATCCTCATTTGTTTGGTCTCAAGGATCTATTTATATTAGAAGTCTTGCCCCTATAAATACTGAAGAGAAAGCGTGGTTTTTAATAGGTTTTAGTAACCATTCAATCCTTAAGCATTTTGTAACGAATTGGGTCATTGATTGTTCCAGGAACATCATAACGGCTCTAATTTTGACTGTTCTTTTGGAGTCCGATAAATTGAATCTCAAATGTGCACACAACTAACTGTCCGACCTCATAAAAATCACATAATATAGATGTGGGTACCAAAGAATTTACCCTAATATATATTCGTATTACATTGATATTAATAGGTGTCTTCTAATACTCTTGTATATTCAACTATTATAACTTATATTACGTATAACAGAATCATATATTACTTAGAAATATATACCTGTCTTATATACGATAATTTCACAATATTAATTTGGGATACGTACAAGGTACATTATATACATATAATTAGAATGAATATATACCTGCTGCTATAATTCAAAAATTGGGTGGAAATTTTTTGATTAGGGTCCACATGAAGAACCTTGGATAAGACAGACCCACCCACCGTCTTGGGTGCTCTGGTTTTATCAGCTATTCTGAAATCCAAGGACTCCTCCGTACGGAACTCATGTTATATTATGCATTTTATTTACTCTCACCTACCATTATTTTACTTGTTCCACGAAACATGTCCTTATACTGTCTCTTAGCCTCATCTATATATATACACGATGATTCATATATTCAGTGTCCCCAACCTCAAATAAGTATGCATCAAACACTATTTCGGTGGATCAATGAATGGTTATAATTAGTAGTTATATACAGACTCAGAGAGGGAGAGAAAGTTAATAATAACAATAATAATGCATTACAAGGGTTGTCTCAATCTGTAACTTGAACCATCATTAGAAAATATTGTGCTAAGAAGTTTGATTTTTTTGGACAATAAATCGACAAAAAAAAACGAGAGAGTATACCCAATTGTCAAATGAGATGCAATTTCCTTCTTTTCTTTTTATACTGTAGTTGTTTTGTTTTATAAATTTCTTTGAAGAGAAGATACTTAATAATTAATACATGTGAACCCTGCTAATAAGACAAAGTGGAACTACTTGACAAGAACGAATTAGATGAAGCCAAGTGGAGACAAATGAAGGGGGTTAAGATTTTATTGGGTTGGATCAATGAACATATATCTGGTGTTCAATTTCAATGTCTATCCATGCCTCTAATAAAACTCTTGCCCCACACCCCATCCAATTTGTATTTAATTACCAAGATTCCCCTAATAAAAGAAAATCAGCATATTATAATATGATCTAGAGCAGAAGTATCAAATCAAACATGTATACATATGTTTAAAAAAAGTTCAATTTTTTTGTGTGTTAAAAAAAACAAAGGTTCAATTTTTAGAGATATAGAGCATGGTGAGAGCGGTAGTGCAGACAGTAACATCAAAATTCAGGGGGGATGAACTTCGCTTAATCAAGGTCCACGCCCCACCCTTCTCATGTGACCTCCATCATCAACTTGATAATTTGTGGGCCCTATTTCACATCCCAAACCCACAATTCAAAGTCATGAACTTGCAACATAACAGATACACCCAGCCTTTTCCCTTCCATTCCTTATAGTCCCCCTTTCACACCCATGAATCCTCCTACTTCCATCCTCATTTTCAGTTGACCCACACCATCCCCAACCCTACACTCCCATAATTACTTATTACTTATTAAGCAACTAGTTATCACCTCATTATTTTAAATTCTCTCAACTAAGCATATTTCTTTTCAATTTCTTCTTATTATAATAATAATATCAAACTAACTATCCCTCTCTATATATAATTCCTTCCTCAAACAACCTATTCCAACACACATACACAACTCTCTTCTTATAGTAATATAAAACAATGGATGGAGGTAGTTGCATAGACGAAAGCACCACAACCGAATCACTTTCCATAACAATATTTCCATCACCGCCGCCTCCAAACAGCCTATGCCGCGTCGGCAGTGGCGCCAGCGCAGTTGTTGACTCCGACGGAAGCACCGTTGGAGAAGCCGAGTCACGGAAGCTTCCTTCTTCCAAATACAAAGGCGTGGTGCCACAACCAAACGGTCGTTGGGGAGCACAGATTTACGAGAAGCACCAGCGTGTGTGGCTTGGTACCTTTAACCAAGAAGACGAAGCTGCAAAAGTTTACGACGTTGCTGCACAACGGTTCCGTGGAAAGGACGCCGTAACGAACTTCAAACAATTATCCGGCGATGGCAACGACGACATGGAGGTTGACTTTCTCAACTCGCATTCAAAGTCGGAAATTGTCGACATGTTAAGAAAGCACACATACAATGACGAACTTGAACAGAGCAAACCTGAACGCGGATTCGTTAACAGACGAATCCGTTGTTCTGGCACTGATAACTTTACGGGCAGAACGTACAGCGCGTGTGAAAAAGAGGCGCGTGAGGCTCTGTTCGAGAAGGTGGTTACGCCTAGCGACGTTGGGAAGTTAAACAGGTTAGTTATACCGAAACAGCACGCAGAGAAGCATTTTCCATTGCAGAAAGTCGTGGATTGCGGCGTGGGAAGTGCGTCGGCAGGGAAGGGAGTACTTTTGAATTTCGAAGATATTGAAGGGAAAGTGTGGCGGTTTCGATACTCATATTGGAACAGTAGCCAAAGCTATGTTCTCACTAAAGGTTGGAGCCGGTTTGTTAAAGAGAAGAATCTGAAAGCCGGTGATACGGTTTGTTTTCAACGGTCTAATGGACCGGATAAGCAGCTCTTTATTGACTGGAAAGCAAGAAACAATGTTAATGAGGTTGGACCGGTTGTTGAGCCGGTTCAGATGGTTCGGCTTTTTGGGGTTAATATTTTCAAACACCCTGGATCCAATGATAACAGTAATGGTTTCTGCAATGGAAAGAGGAGAGAGATGGAAATGTTTACTTTTGACTCTTGCAAGAAACCTAAAATTATTGGAGCTTTGTAACATTATAGGTTAACTTTTTCTTTTTTTAACTTTTTGTAAGCGATGAAAGAAATGAATCTCCAAAACGCGAAGTTGCAATGGGTGAATTAGTTGTATATTACTTAATTAGAAGAAGAGAAAAGGAAGAAGGTGAAAGTGTAACAAAACTGTACCAGAAAAAATGTTTTTAAGGGAGAAGGATAACTGTTTTAATTGTATTTTTTCATGCATAGATATATAATGTTGTAAAATCCATTTCTTCTACTTCGATAAAATAGAGAGGAAATGAAGAGGGGACCCAAAGGGAGGCATGGCCTAAAACTGTGAACAGAAGTTGATAATAAAACATTTGTCCAATAAATATAAAGCCTTGTTGGCAGGTGGGCATTGTGTTCACTGTACATAGCCACATCGTTCTATTAATCTCGATAAAACCTGACCGGTACGTCCTTTTTTAACACCAACTCTACATTTAGCTTTGTATTGTTTTTTTTTTTTAAATATACTAATTTTAAGATTGTATAAAAGAAAATAACAATTTTATATTCATTTTTTAAATTGAGATAGACGAATTTTATAACTAATTGAACATCTTGGGAAATATAATTTAGTCCGTCAATGGCCTTAATCGATGTTAAGATTACATAAAATTACGAGGATTCAACGAAGTTAAAGGCCACTCTAGACGGACCATCATGAGACAAGTATTTTTGGATCATCATCGCATGATATCTGCGCATTTAAATGTGACTTCTTAGCATAGTAAATGAAATTGAATGTTTATTATGATGAATTAATAAATAATAAAATAAAGCCTTTGTCTTGAATGAGATAATTTGTTAAAAAATATTAAAATGTTGACTTTTTGTTCTAAATTAAGAAGAATTTAAAATGAATTGTTGAAGTGTCTGTTATGGATATTAATTTCGTTTTTTAAGAGTTTATATGAGGTTGTGAGTTCTTTTTTTCTTTTGAAATTTAAGGTCAATTTGGTTAAATTTATTTACAAGTCTGATTTAAGAAAATGTTTTAAAATTCAATGGCATAAGGCCAAAGTTTCTAAACATTAAAACATGTCTAAGTTTGAAATCACAAGTAAAGAAAGTTTTTGAAAAGAGGGAGAATTTTTGAAATTTAAGAAATGAGAGAAGATGAATAGGTTATCCTAAGCACAAAGTTAAAAGTTAAGAGTTGTAAAGATCTGACCAATGGGATGCAATCCAAGAGACAAGAATGTCATATAGAAACCAATTTTCCTTTGGACTTTGACCAAGCAATAATCAATAAGAAATGAACAATATCCAGACATCATCAAGATTAAGGCATCAAATAAAGATAGTCACATTCAAGCAAGCACTCTAATAGCTAGTAGTCTTCAAATGTCTTCCAATGTATCAGATGAAATATTCCTTGATCAACTCAGAACAAAATATCAGACATAGACAAATAACAAGATAAGCAATTGAGCACAAAGACAGGGTAACAAATCAATCAATGAAAACTTAAGGCCTTGCATCAAATGAAAGTCACTATTAAAGATACTTCAGTCTCAAAATGTTGGCATTGGCCAAGTCCTTTAGCACAAAGAATGTTGCCTAATTCTAAGTCTAAAGCTCAGATCAAATCCAACATTCCACCAAATGTTTTTTTAGGGTTTTTGTTGTTATTATGTGTTTTAAGGTCCTAAGACCACAAACAAAACAAAAGCAAGCAAACACTATATACAATCACAAGATATGACTCAAATGAGCAAAGTGAAAATGGCTTGAAACATAAACATGTTATATGAAATGTAAATGAGAATGAATGATAAATGACTGAAATTTAAATTTCATAAAGTAAATGACTTGAAAGTAAAGCAATATTAATAAGAGTTAGTCAAATGTTAGTGTTGAGTTTTAATTGATTAAGTGATTCTTTGGAGAATACTCAACCATTCATTCACAAGTATGAATCCTTGAACCAAAACATCTTTCATGAGAAGGGCTCCAACTTGGATAATTCAACGAGTATGCCATTAGCTCCCATGAAAGGAAAAAGGTCAAGTCTCTACACAATACCATGAACAATGGGAGACTTACAATCTCACTTACGAGAATGCTATGCCTTGAGGGTCAAATTTAGCTCCCATGAAAGGAAAAATGTCAAGTCTCTACACAATACCATGAACAATGGGAGACTTACAATCTCACTTACGAGAATGCTATGTCTTAAGGGTCAAATTTAGCTTTATGTTAAGCAATCGTAATTGGACTTATGTAGAAGTCACAACTATCTGAGGTCGGATAATAAAAATATAGGTGTTAATGCATGTTAGAGATTTGGTACAAAGAACCAAACTCCTAAAGCATACCACACACTAAAAGAAAATGGGAGGCACCTATCATAGTCATACTTGTATTAATTCATCTGACACAAGGTCATTGATAAATCAATTAGCATTTAGACATTAGAGATTTCATTGGTCAAATGAGGGAATGGGGAAGAATAGGGATGAAGATGAAGAGGGAAGGGGAAATAGAAACACAAATTGATCATGAGAGGAATTTCATCTGATCAAAACCATCCATTCATCAATCCCCTAAATTCAATGGTTTTGATCCAACAAAAGTCAAATCAACCATGACCAAGGCCCAAATAGAAAGTCAAACATCACAAGACCATAAAAATGGCTCAACATAATTTTTAAACATTTATTCTATTAAAAACACATTAAAAATGAATTAAAATACATTTTAATTTGGACAAAACCTAAAATCCTTTTAAAACACCAAATAAATGGCCAAGGGATTTATCCTAGGTTAAACAAGGTCAAATGACCTTAGAGAAAAAATTTCACAATTTTTAAAAAGTCAGAAGTATTTTTAAACAATTAAAAATATGCACAAAAAAATTTAATTCATGAAAAATACCAAAATTAATCTAAAAAAACAAAATTAATTTAGAATATGAACGAGAAGAATATTTAAAATTTTTTGATGAATGTCTCATATTTTTTGGATTAAAAATGGATTTATTATGAATTAAACAAAATAAGGTAATTAAATGAAAAATTAGAAAATGTGAAAAATCAAGGGCCATCACATCTCCCTCATTAATTGAGGTGGCATATCTGATGTCCACGCGCATGGGGAACAAGATGCACCAAGGTCAATGCGCTGCAAACAGAGTCAAACAAATCAAAGGCCCTGATTATAACATTTAAACAAGATCAAGTGGTTGGGAAGGCGCCAACGCACCACCGGAGCCTTAGCTCCGGTCTTCTTCTCTGGTGGATCTCATTGGAGTGGTCCACCATAAACCACCACAAAAATGAAAAGTGAGGACATGGTTTTAAAGGAAAAATGCTCAGGAGCACGAATCTGACCTCCATTTCTTCCAATTCCAAGTATATTAAAAGATACATGGATTTGAAATTTGAGGTTCATGATCTAAATTGCCTCGATTTGACCTCAAAGAAACTCAATCTTGTTGCCTATATTGGTAGTACTTCAACAAACCAAAAATCAATCAAAATAGTTAAGAAATGAGGGAGAATCGAAGAAGAGAAGTTTCTGAAATTTCACCTTCGGGTAGCTTCAATTCAGCTTGATCTTGATCTGAATTTGCTTGGTAATTCCTCCTCTTGCTTGCAGTGACCAATTGAGATGGAAAAGGCAATGAGTCCTTGGAGTTTGAACTTCAAAAAAGAAGGTGAAATTCAAACTCGATTTCTAAGAAATTCTCAAGGTATTCTATGGTGTGAGGTTCTGAGATCTCTTGGCAAAGCTTAGGCAAGGTGTATGTGTTATTTCTGAAGCAAAGGACTTGTTTATATATGCAATTGAATTCACTTTTGCACCCTTTGAAAATTTGCCAAAATTAGTAACAATGGTGCATGGGTGCACGGGAAATGATTTGGGCCTGAAGAATGATGTAATCTCACTCAAATTCATGCACAATGGATCCTGAAACAATAACATGTAAGCATGCAAAAGGAAATGGACAATTGAATTTAAATCTTGCCAAAACAAACCTATGAAAGGAACCATGCGTAAGTCCCTCAATCTTGGTCCAAATGAGGTGATCTTGGACTTTTTGGAAAGGTGACATCAAGGGGAACAACTTTCATGTTGAACACTTTTCCATTTGGAGCTTTGATCAAGATGAATGTTAAGGTGGAAGTGTGAGAAATCAAACATATTTGAAAATTTTCTAAGTACCAAGTCAAATGACCACTTCTTCCATCTTGAATAACTTTTGCTATTAGCTTCAAATCGAAAACGTTCCTTCATCAAAGTTGTATCTCTTTCATCCCTATTCAATTGGGTAAAAAATTTGACATCATTTGGATTTGGCATGATGGAGTTATGCATTTTAGAAGTTGAGGAAAATTGTTTGTTCAATGGTAATGGCCCAAAATGACCTATAATGTTTCCTATTGGAAGATGCTCTTGCAAGTTGAATTTGACATTTCTCAAAGAATCAAAGTTGGAGAGAACATCCTAAAATTTATAATGGAACTTGGATGTCCTTAATATCATAAAAATTGAGCAAGTTATGGTCCTTGGAAGTTGACCTTCTAACTAGGGCACAAAGAAAATGACCTATAATCTTTCACCATAAAAAATGACTTTCCAAGCAAAAATAGCTCTTAATGTTAACATGAAAGTTGTTTGGAATGTCATAAGAGTAACTTTGCGCTTAGAATCATTTTCATATGACAAAAATTGTAGGGGACGGGGTCTAGTGAACCCCAGTTTTGACCAGTTGACTTTCTCTAGTCAACCTCTTTGAACCAACTTGCAAACTTGAAGTTCTCTTGATCTTTGGGACTCATGGAGGATCATATATGTATAAAATGATGTAATATGAACTATACCTTGAAACATTTGATCAATTGTTGAAGAAACTTGTCGAGGAAGTAAGACAAGATACCTAGATGAATTAGGGCTTCCAAGGCAAACAAGCTTCAAACTCTTGATGAATTATTGATCAAAATGATAAACGGAGATCATGGGGATCCATATATGATGTTTAGAACCAATGTGAACCGTCTCTTGATTGATCTCCTTGCACTAAGGGTCTAAAACCCTAGATGTGAACTTGATGGGGCATAGGTGGATGCACACACTACCTACAAAAGAAACAAAGTTATACATAGACATGTTTTTGGTATTTTGGTTAGTAAACAAAAGAAAAATGAAATATGATACAATCAAAATGTGCTTGGTGATCTCTCCCAATGCAAACCAATGAATGAGGGGTAAGGAGGTTGCCAAGGTGTGATCCCAAAGCCAATGCATATGATGAGATAGCATGAGGGATCTTAGGGTCAAAATTAGGGTCTTACAGCTGCCCCTATTTAAGGACATTCTAGCTGAGGATGCGAAGGTTAAAATCTTTGTATCAACTCAGTAGAATGGACTTAAATAACAACATCTAGAAACAAATTTTGGTCCCTAAGAGACCTCATGATGCATATGATAGGAATGTTAAAATAATCTTTGTGGGGAATATATTGCCACGAAGGAAAAGAATCCGGAGAGACTCGAAGTCCACAGGAGCATAATGCATTCCATAAGGAAAACTCACTGGGGGAGACATAGACTCTGGGGATAAAAGTTGAGCGTAGGCCAGACTACGACTTAAAACTGATGGGAGACACGACGGGATTTCCATGAAAATAAATCAATGGAAAGACTCAAACCAAACAGGGGATGGAGATTTCATTGAGGAAATACACGCTTAAACTCAATTGGGGAAGAACAAACTTCAACATAGGAGTAAAAGAGATGCACTATCTACTATCGGTTACTGAGTACAGAGATAATACACTCCGACAGAAGGACGTCCATTACCGGTTAGGGTAAACATATCAAGGATGACTCGCTGAGGAAAAAGAGATGTATCCATTACCGGCTACTAGGTAAGAATAACCTACTTGGGAGAGAAGATCAAATAGGATTTACAACTACTGGTTACTGCGAAAAAGACCAAAGAGAGTATCCGTCATTGGTTAAAGTGAACATATCAAAGATAAACTTAAAGGAACAATATCCATCATCGTTAGGATGAACATATCAAGGATAGACCACCTAGGGAAAAAGGAAGAATATCCGTTACTTGTTAGGGTAAACATATCAAGGATAAACTGCCAGGGAGAAATAAGAATTACAACTACCGGTTACTGGGTAGAAGACCAAAGATAGAGAATATCCACCATCGATTAGGATGAACATATCAAAGATAGACTCAGCAGAGGAAGCAGGATTTGCAACCATCGGTTACTGGGTAGAAGACCACAACAATAAATAGAATTCATCACTGGTTAGAGTGAACATATCAAAGATTAACTCTAAGAGGAAAATGAGATTTATATCTACCATATATTGGGGAGAAGACCGCAAAGAGGAGAAAATACGTCACCGGTTAAAGTGAATATATCAAGGATTAACTCTCTGGGGAATAAAAGTAGGGATTACAACTACCTTTTTACTGGGTAAAAAACCAAAAAGGAAGAATATCTATCACCGGTTAAGGGCCCCAATCCTTGGTGAGCACAATAATAAAAAACAACTTTTTTCCTCTTTCTTTACAAATAATAAGATTAAAATTTAAGATAGATACCCACACACGTAGACAACGTAAATGGTTCCCATGGAGTATCATGGATGTGAGAGGGTGCTAATACCTTCCCCTTGCATAACCGACTTCCAAACCCATATTTGGTTTCTAGACCAATCCTTTTCTGTTTTCCTTTATTTTCTTTTTAATTAGATGGTTTTATCTACTATTTCCCCTTTCCTCTATTTGTATGAGGAATAAATAAAATCCGGTGACGGCTCTGTGTCATTTTGTTGACGTTAGTCAGTCAGTTTTTCGCGTAGCGACAGCTGGTAAATCTGCTGGGAACCCAGTTTCCCTAAGAGAGTCAAGCCTAGTTTAGATTGTATATTTGTGTTTGTTTGTGCGTCGGGGGGGAGGGGGGTTTCTTATTTTTTTTAATCTTATTATGTAATTTCTTTCTTCATTTCTGTTAATATTATCTTGTTTATTATTTGGCTCTATGAAGATGAGGTAACACAAAAAAAATGGATGCTATTGATTGCAACAAAACCTTGTGGGAAAGACTCTCTACCCGAGTCTAGAGAGTAAGCTTGAGATAGGAGAGGTTGAGTAGTATGGGCCACCGAGGAGCTTTTCTCGTAAGGATCGATACGAGAACCTCACTTATAGTAGATTCTTTTAAGGATATTGAATGATCGTCAAGCTTTTGGTGTAAGCGTTAATATTTTCATTAAAATCCTTGACTCTAAGGAACTTTTTAGAATATTAAACCTTTGGCCAAATAGGAACGATGGTCACGTAGTATGGGTCCCCGAGAACCTTTTCTCGCTAGGGTCGATACGAAGACTCACTTAGAATAGATTTCCTTGATGGAGCTTATGCCTGGCAAGTAAATTGACATAAGTGGTAAAAAATCAAGGGGATCCATGACTCTGAGAACCTTGTCTAGAACCCAATGCCAATTGTCGCATAATATGGGTCCACGAAAACCTAACCCAAAATAGATTCATTTGATGGAGTTCTCAACCGAAATGCTTTTGCCGTAAGTGGCAAACAGTCAAATTATTCCATGACTTTGGGTTACCTATTTCTAAAGAACCTAGTGAGAACCTTGGTTTGAAATCAATTAGTATTACACTCTATTCCTTATCTCAGATATCTCAGATTATGAACCCATTCTTGAGTACCATTTATCCATTCATCCGTTAATCTATTCAACCATTCATCCATGCATACAGGAATTCATACATCATAATCATAAACACAAAAACAAAGCTCTTAGTATCTTGTGCTTATTGTAGGAATATACTATATTTTCCAAAGTAATCATGAATCCCCCTGATAGGAAAAACACCTTCTCCTTCCGCTACGAGGAACTGTGACAGTCTCAAAACCTTGAGTTCTAGGGTTACGTCTATCAAGAACAACAAGTTCCGTGCAACTTATGGAAACATTTTGGACTTCTTGAGATAGAAAGTTGTCTTTGGAGCACTTACCACCGTGGCTCAATACTATGACATCCCTCTGTGATGCTTTACTTTCCCTGATTTTCAAATAGCTTCATCCTTAGAAGAGTTTGAGAGGATTCTGAATCGACCTACCAAAGACTATAATCCTTTCCCCAAGATGGAAGAAGGCTTCTCTATGTCTAAGCTAGTGTTAGTATTGGGACTCAATGCAAATGAGTTGGTATCCAATTGGGCACCCAAGGGTGTTGTCAAGGGTTTCACAAGGAGATACATAGAATACCATGATTAGAGGTTTGTTAGAGAGGAAAAATGGGAATTTTGTAACGCAGTCTTGGCGCTTTTGGTTAATGGAATTGTCTTATTTCCAAACATTGACAATTTCGTGGATCATTTGGCAGTAGAGATTTTCATGGCTGGTAACCCAATGCCTTTTCTGTTAGCAGATTTCTACCATACTTTTCACACTAGACATGAGAAGAAAGGTGCAACTTCCCTTTGTTACGCTCCTTTCTTACACGTATGGATGAGGACCCATATGCCTAAAAAGGACCTTTTGTCTCTAGGAATATTACTTGGCCTTAAAGGCTTGCATCTATCTCTACCAGTTTTGTCCAGCGATACAAAAGAGAGTGGGAAATTAAAGATGCCATACTCAGATGTGGAGGGTTCCCTAATGTACCCTTGATAGGTACGCATGGTTGCATCAATTATAACCCCGTGTTACTCAAAAGATAACTTAGGCATGCATTGGTTAGTCCTCTCGAAGACAAGGACCTTGTGCCATTCATCATCAATGATGTTGACCCACTCAATCTAGCTGTGAGGAGAGTAAGGAGAGCTCGAACGAAGATAGTCAGAGTTGATCAAGAATGAGGAAAGAATAATGTCATAATCAAGGAATCATACATCATGTGGGTAAAAGAATGAGCTCAAATTGTCAAGATGCCTTTCTTCTTTGAGTCCTCATCCTTCCCCATAATGTCAGAACGAGAGCCCATCTTACAAGAAGATGTTGATAATATTGTCGATAAGATCAAAGAGCTCGAATTACAAAACACTAAGCTACGAGTTCAGCTCAACCGTGCCAAACAAAGAAGCAAAGACTTGGAAGACTAAGGCAAGCAAGTCAAAGAAAAGTTTCAAAGAAATAAGAAAGGGATAAGGGAAGTTGAAGGAAAGAAAACGTTGGTTGGTGGTGCTCTGTTAGGAGCTAACTCTGAGCTTAATATTGGAAACAACAAGTTGGATCAAGCCTGGCGGACTGTCAAATATCTAGAGAAGACTGTTGAATTGTCAAATGTAATGAAGAAAGCGGCCATAGAAGACTACGAGGCCCAGATCCTGGGGCTGAGGAAGACTGTCAAAGAATTCAAAGATCATTTGACCCATGAGTAGTTGGAGAAGGAGAATATCTACCGAAGCTACTTGCATGAGCAATTCCAACTTGGAATACCTTGTGAGCAAATCAAGAACCTGAAGAATGGGATCTATGATCAACCTTACATAGAGTTGCAAGACATCCCCAAGTATTGGGAAGAGAAGTGCCTTAGGGAAAAAGATGCAATGTCTCAAATGGATACAATCATCAAGAATCTGCAAACTCTCTACACCGAATGGAAAAACAAATATGCAAATATGGATGTGTTAACAAACTTTGCTCTCTAAGACTTTCTCGAGAAACTGAAGGAGGAAAATTTGACCATGTTCCTGGAAAATACCCCTCATGAAGTCTTTAACTTCGTGAAATTATGTAAGAATATTATGGCAGAGCTTATCACCGACATTGAAGCACTTTGTAGGACTCAAGGGGTCACTTTTAGGGTCAATTTGTAATTTGCAGTTTTTTCCAATTCAAGAAGTTTGTATTTTCAATTCCCTTGTACTTGTTGGTTCCAAAAACGAAATGAATGAATGAGGCTTTCATGATCCACCTTGTGTGTGCTTTTACTTTCTGATTACAATAATAAAATGTTTTAATGTTCCATTCAATAAATAACACGATAACTAAGAGCTTTGCATTAATTATAGAAAAAAATGCACCCATGCATCATTCTGCATTGTTCAAAGCAAAACCAAAAAACTAATCATTGGCCTTTTTGAAACAGAACCTGCTACAACAAAGTTGACTTCTCGACACTCATACTACACACGTAATAATCAATGAGTACTCATGGATCAACTCGAACAGAATCGGGCTACTCTAAGAGATGAAGTGTCCTAAGTCCGAGCACAGATGGGGCAACTAATGGAGACGATTCAGGCTGTAGCCAGAGGACAAGAGGTCATGGCTAGAATTCAAGAAGCGATGCAACAAAGGCCTAACACTGCTGCTATTACTGCTACTATAGAGAATCTTATGCCACCACAAGGCAATCCTACGGTTTAAATCCCTATGATAATGAAGGAGAAGAGCGATCCAAAATGCAACGGAATTTAAAATTTCTCCTTTAGTGATCCTTACGAATGGGCATGATCAGTGATAGAATCGTTACCTCTTGTGGCGATTGTAACCTTTGATGCGGATCTAGGGAGCGATCACGAACATTGAACGATGACAACGCCTCTACTCAGTCCACACAACGGATTTCTTCAATCTCAGTGCTAACTGCTACGAATGAAGGCTTTGAGTGAGAGAGAGACAAACGAAATTGCAACTCACCAATGCTTCTACACAAGGGTTCTATTTATAGAACCACTTGTGTGGGCTGCAAGCTAAAAATACCACTCAAGTGTATGTGGCCCATATCTTATAATATGTCAAAATCACTTAAGCATGTGGTACCTTACCATATTTTGTATTCTACTTAAGTACATCGTACCTTACGATGTTCTACAATTCACTTAAGTGCACCGTACATTATGGTATTCCTTAGTTACTCTATCTCTCCTCAATCCGTCCTTTTGTGTGTGACCCTATAGGTTTTCGCGGCATTGACAATTATATTAAATCACGTATTTAACATAATAAACAGTGAGCGGTATCTAGCAACACATCACTGCTACCCAAGACACGAAAATGTCATGTGATCTGACAAATCCTTTTGTGATAATACTTATGTGTACAATTACCCTTTTGCCCTTATGTCTATATTGAACATAAGGCATAGACCGTGTCATCCTTGTCCAGTTCAATATTGGGCCCATAGACATTTATCCTGTTACGCTGGATGGGCAAATTCCATCTAGGTCACTCATGTCCCTTAGCATGCTTCGTGGAGTACCCATCAATTGTCTTTATGGTCATCCAGTTACGGACAATGTTTGATTAGCAATAAGGCACTCGACTCTACATCTAGGGTCCATAGTGGTTTCAGGTCGAAGGGTGGTATACACCATTATCACCATGAGAATAACTTATGACACTTTGCATAACAATCTATATAGTATTCTCATAGCGGGTCAATCCAGTATAAATATTACTCTTAATATTCATACCTATGTTTAAGACTTGATAACTCCTTATCCATGATCCATGAGATGTGATCATCAGTCTATATACATAATAGTCTTGATGCTTTAATGTTATCCCACTTCACAATAAAGCTCGACTACAGATACTTTAAGAATAATGTCCTTATGTTTAATGTGATCTCATGATTAAGTCACACTTGATACATTAAATGGACTAGCTATTTTAGGGACTTTATTAAACAAACATAATAAAGAAAAAGCTTTTTATTATTAATAAATAATTCGATATAAGTACCAAAAGTATTGGCCTCTAGGGCTTACCGCAATGGAAGCAGGTGCCTTCCTTTGCTATGCCTCCACTAGGCTTCAAAGAAGCAACAGTGGGTTTGGGTTTGGCAACTTCCTTGCCTTTCCCTTTATCACCCTGCTTGGTGGGTCTTTTGTTCTGTCTCTTTCTATTTCCGATCATCAGAATGGACTTCCCTTTTGACTTCAGATTTTGCTCAGTAGTTCTTAACATGGCTAGCAGTTCAGGAAGAGATTTATCCATATCATTCATATTGGAATTTAGGACAAATTGACTGAATCTATCTGGCAACAATTGCAAGATCAAATCAGTCGCAAGTTCCTTTCCGAGGGGAAAACCAAACCTCTCAAGGTCTTCCACATACCCAATCATCTAAGGCACATGGGGACCTACAGGGGCTCCCTTAACTAACTTGCCTTGAAAAATGGCTTTTGAAACTTCAAACCTTTCATGCATTGCTTGCTCTTGATAGAGCATCTTCAGGTGTTCAATCATATCGAACGTTGCCATGTTCTCATGTTGCTTTTGCAACTCTGAGTTCACGGTAGCTAGCATGAGATAAGCAGTTTCATTGGCATCATCGACATGCTTCTTATAAGCATCTCTTTCAGCCTTAGGTGCAGAACTAGGAGGTTCCTCTTCAGGAATAGGTTTCTCCAAGACATACAGCTTTCTATCATGTTTGAGGACAATCCTCAGATTTCGGTGCCAATCCAGAAAATTTGTCCCAAACAATTTTTCCTTGTCAAGGATTGATCACAAAATGTTGTTAGAGGTGTTTGTTGTCATGGTAATCTACATGAAAATAATAAAAATATAAGTATCAATAACATATTTAATTAGGCCTTTAATTAAATATGCTTCCACTATTTTACTCAAAACAAATGACCCTCACCATTTGATTTGGAAAATCCCGTTGGAAGATTTTCTAGTGGGTCGAGATCCACATTTCACTTTGTTTTAGTCCGCGTAGGAGGATTACACAAAACTAGGTTATTTAGGTAGGAACTCCTTCCAATTGTATCTAATACAACTCTCGAATATTTTAGTTGGGTGAATAACTCCTTATTCCAATCCATCACATGGATCATTTCCAACTCTTGCTTCTAAACATGTATAATCTTATTATAATTTGTTTAGTTAAGTTTGACCCATTGTTTTAGCAATTGGATATTACAATTATCCTATCGCACCTTACTAATATAGAACATGCACCTCGCGTAGGCGAAACCTACATTATCCGATACTAGTCTTGATGAGTGCTAAAACTTGGAAAGCATAAACTTAATATTTAATTTGAGGGAATTTGCAATTATTCTGATTTCACTGGCTTATTTATCATATAAATCGTCTCTCACATGCATCAACATATATTCACATGCATCAACATACATAATGAAACAATTATGGCCCCTAGCACAATTGTTCTCCCAAGCCAATGAGAGAACCTAAGCTAACCTAATAACGATCTAAGCTTCTCCAAGCAAGATCTTCAAGGTTTTCCTCCTTTGATATTGAATTCTTCTCTTTCTTCATAACATTACATTACATAAAATAAACTCATTTTACATACGAGGGAGTGAGATGAGAAAAGAAGTTACATTAAGAGATTAAAAGAGAGGCACGACACGCAAGTCGTATTTAAAAAACCCAAAACAAAATAAAGGAAAACTAAGGCCATAACCGATCACCACAAGACAATAATATTAAACACATTATTATTATTATTATTATTAATTTTAATTCTTTTAATTAATTAAAACCAAATTAAATTTCGGCGACCGATCACACTACGCAGAGTTAGCCGGGGGTCCGCTGCCCAGTCAGTGGGACGGGGGTTCCGCTGACCGATCATTTTTAATGAACAATTCATTTCAAATCGACGTCGTTTTTCGCATTAACACTTGATACTTTAAAGCATAACTCTTGCGCAGTCACAACCCTAATCGCATAACTCTTTGACAACACAACCCTTGTGCCGTCATTAACCCTAATGCACCAATTTCAGACCGTCATACACATCTCGATTGTTGATTCAATATGATTGATCAAAACGTCATTGCTTCACCATACTAATGTCAGATCAAGAAGCAAACGACCATTGATCGCTCAAAGAAAAACAACCATTAATTGTTTGAATGAACAAAACAGAAACAGTATATCATATATACCATATTTTGCATCAGGATTACTTATATCATATATATAACTTGATCGATCTCAATTGCATAACCTACGGACGATCGATGTATCGCTGCCTCACCATACTAATGTCGGATTCCGAAGCATAGTCAACATCAATCATCCAAATCGTACACACATGATGCCAAATTTAATTACTCGTTTATTCTTTGATTCATTCTGTCTTTTAATCGTATTAATACAGAAAATACAGAAAATAAACAGCTATCAGATACATGGTTTCGTAACCAGGCTCTGATACCACTGAAGGAGAAGAGCGATCCAAAACGCAGCAGAATTTAAAATTTCTCCTTTAGTGATCCTTACGAATGGGCATGATCAGTGATAGAATCGTTACCTCTTGTGGCGATTGTAACCTTTGATGCAGATCTAGGGAGCGATCAAGAACTTTGAATGATGACAACACCTCTACTCAGTCCACACGAATCGATTTCTTCAATCTCAGTGCTAGCTGCTACAAATGAAGGCTTTGAGTGAGAGAGAGAAACGAAATTGAAACTCACCAATGCTTCTACACAAGGGTTCTATTTATAGAACCACTTGTGTGGGCTGCAAGCTAAAAAACCCACTCAAGTCTATGTGGCCCATATCTTATGATATGAAAAAATCACTTAAGCGCGTGGTACCTTACCATATTTCGTATTCTACTTAAGTACACCGTACCTTACGATGTTCTACAATTCACTTAAGTGCACCGTACATTACGGTATTCCTTAGTTACTCTATATCTCATCAATCCGTCCTTTTGTGTGTGACCCTGTAGGTTTTCGCGGCATTGGCAATTATATTAAATCACGTATTTAACATAATAAACAATGAGCGGTATCTAGCATCACATCACTGCTACCCAAGACACGAAAATGTCATGTGATCTAACAAATCCTTTTGTGATAATACCTATGTGTACAATTACCCTTTTTCCCTTATGTCTATATTGAACACAAGGCATACACCGTGTCATCCTTGTCCAGTTCAATATTGGGCCCATAGACATTTATCCTGTTACGCAGGATGGGCAAATTCCATCTAGGTCACTCATGTCCCTTAACATGCTTCGTGGAGTACCCATCAACTGTCTTTATGGTCATCCAGTTACGGACAATGTTTGATCAACAATAAGGCACTCGACTCTACATCTAGGGTCCATAGTGGTTTCAGGTCGAAGGGTGGTATACACCATTATCACCATGAGAATAACTTATGACACTTTGCATAACATTCTATATAGTATTCTCATAGCGGGTCAATCCAGTATAAATATTACTCTTAATATTCATACCTAAGTTTAAGACTTGATAACTCCTTATCCATGATCCATGAGAGATGATCATCAGTGTATATACATAATAGTCTTAATGCTTTAATGTTATCCCACTTCACAATAAAGCTCGACTACGGATACTTTAAGAATAGTGTCCTTATGTTTAATGTGATCTCATGATTAAGTCACACTTGATACATTAAACGGACTAGCTATTCTAGAGACTTTATTAAACAAACATAATAAAGAAAAAGCCTTTTATTATTAATAAATAATTCGATACAAGTACCAAAAGTATTGGCCTCTAGGGCTTACACCAACAGATAACACCCAGCGGTGTCCCTCCACCAATCGTCAATCCTCCTGTCATTGAAATAGATGACCAACATAATGCGTTCTTCTGTCCAAGAGTCGGTCCTGTATATGATGCTTTTGGACCACCAACTGTTGAGGTGGATAAGAAGCTACTTGCCATTGAAGAGAAACTGAAGGCCATTGAAGGTTCTAATGCTATAGGGTTGGATGTTGTAGAAATGTTCTTTGTCTCTGGCATAAGGATACCCGCAAAATTCAAAGTCCCTAAGTTTGAAAAGTATAAAGGGGAAAGCAACCCAATAACTCATATTTAGTATGTAGCGGTAAATTCATGACCATCAAATTATGGGTAAACTTGACGTCAATAAAACCAGAGTCGCCACCGCGCTTTTATTGTTTCCAAAGTTAAAGGGAAAAGTATGAACAAAACCTTAAGATAAGAAGTTTTCAAATTAAAACTAATAAAATATCAGAGATTATAGGTAAGGGGGTTGGTTACACAGAGAGAACGTGTTAGCACCCAAAGTGTCCTAGGTACTCCTAGGGAGCCCTTTTTTGTATGCAAGTGATTTGGTCTAAATGATATTTTATAAAATATAGAGTGGGGGATGAGAAAATAATTCATTAATTATAGTTTTATGTTTGACAAGACCTTCTGTCTTATGCCTACGTACCAACATAAAAATGAAGGATCAAAACCCCGTAGTTCATGGTAAAAATTTCAAAGAAGTTGGTGAATTGATTTTAACAAAAGTTTAAGTGAAAGGGCACAAAAGGCCAGAGTTTGAATGTGGTTGTTAATTCTTTTTGTCTTTTTGAAATTAAAGTTTATATGGTTAAATTTATTTACAAATTTGATTAAGGAAAAGATTTGAAAATTCAATGGTCTAAGGCCAAGGATTCTAGTCATTAAAACACGTCTAAGTTTGAAATCACAGGCAAAGAAGGTTTTTGAAAAGAGGGAGAAATTTTGAAATTAAAGAAGTGGAAGGAGATGAAGGGACTATCCTAGACAAAAATTAAAAGTTAAGAGTTGAAAAGATCTGACCAATGGGATGCAATCCAACAGACAAGAATGTCATATAGAAACCCATTTTCCTTTGGACTTTAGTAAGTAACAAGCATAAGCAATATCCCAGCAAACTATAGGAAGACTAAGAATCAAATAAAGATATCCATAATATCCAAGCAAGCACTCCAATAGCTAGCAGTCTTCAATATCTTCCAATGTGTCAGATCAAAGCATCCTTGATCAACTCAGAACAATCATCAGACATAAAAAATAATAACAGTATAATAATTAAGCACAGAGACAGAGTAACAGATAAATCAAAGGCACTTAAGGTCTTGCATCAGATGAAATCCATATTCAAGGATAACTCAGTCTCAAATAGTGGCATTGGCCAAGTCTTTTAGCATAGTGAATGTTGACTAATTCTAAGTCCAAAAGTTCAGATCAAGTTCAACATTCCACCAAGATGTTTTTTTAGGGTTTTTGTTGTTATTAGGTGTTTTAAGGTCATAAGACCACAAACAAAAACAAAGACAAACAAACAATATATACAATCACAAGATATGGCTCAAGTGAGCAAAGTGAAAAGGACTGAAACATAAACATGTTACATGAAATGTAAATGGCAATGAATGACGAAGGTGCTGAAATTTGAATTGCATAAAGTAAATGACTTTAAATTAAAACAATGTTAATAAGAATTTAGTCATTTGTTAGCAACGAGTTTTGATTGTTTAAGTCATTCTTTGGAGAACACGCAACCATTCATTCACAAGTATGAATACATGAACCAAGACATCATCCATGAGAAGGGATCCAACTTGGATAAATCAACAAGTATGCCACTAGCTCTCATGAAAGGAAAAAAGGTCAAGTTTTCACACAATGTTATGAAGAATGGGAGACTTACAATATCACTTACTAGAATTATATGCCTTAAGGGACAAATTTAGCTTTATGTTAAGCAATCGTAATTGGACTTATGTAGAAGTCACAACTATCTGAGGCCAGGCAACAAAACATAGGTGTTAATGCATGTTAGAGATTTGGTACAAAGAACCAAACTCCAAAAACATACCACACACTAAAAGAAATGGGAAAGACCTATCTCAGTCAGACTTATGTGATTCATCTGACACAAGGTCATTGATGAATCAACTAGCATTTAGACATTAGAGAAATCACTGATCAATGATGGATTGGGAAAGAATAGGGATGAAGATGTAGAGGGAAGGGAAAGTAGAAACCCAATTTGACCATATGAGGAATTTCATCTGATCAATACTATCCATTCATTTTGGAAGATGAAATGTACATTTCATCAACCCCCTAAATCCAATGGTATTAATCAAACAGACGTCAAATCAACCATGCCCAAGGCGAAACAGAAAGTCAAACATCATAAGACCATAAAATGGCTTAACACAATTTTTAAACATTTAATCAATTAAAAATTAATAAAAATGCATTTTAAAAATGGATAAAACCTCAAATACCTTCAAAACACCAAATAAATGGCCAAGGGATTTATCCTAGGTCAAACAAGGTCAAATGACCTTAGACAAAAAAATTCATAATTTTTGGAAAGTCAGAAGTATTTTAAAATATTTAAAAACAAGTTAAAAATCATTTAATTCATGAAAAATACCAAAATTAATCCAAAAAAATGATTTTAATTAAAAATATGGAATTAATATGAATTAAAAAAAATAAATGGATTAAATGAAAAATCAGAATTAAAAAAGAAAATAGAAAAAACGAGGGCCATCAGATCTCCCTCATTAATTGAGGTGGCATATTTGATGCCCAAGCACACACTTTCCACCATGTGCTTGAGTCAATGCGCCACACGCAAGGTCAAACAATACAAAGACTGAGATTAAAACATTTTAAGATGATCAGATGGCTGGAGACACGCCAACACATCACCAGAGCCCTAGCTCCGGTTGTCTTCTCCGGTGGTCCTCACCAGAATGGTCCACCATCAACCATCAAGAAAATGAAAAGTAAGGACACTATTTTAAAGAGGAAAATCTCAAGAGCTCGAATATGGCCTCAATTTGATATAATTCCAAATATATTGAGAGATATGAGGAATTGAATTTTCAGGTACACGATCTGAGTTGCTTCGATTTGACCTCAAAGCGACTCGAACTTGTTGCCTACATTGGTAGGTCTTTAGACAACCAATAAACAAAGGGAATATTGGACAATTAAGATAGAATCGAAGGCTTGAAGTTTTGAAAAAATCACCTTCGGGTAGCAGTGGTTTGGCTTGATCTCAATGTGAATCCAGTTGGTTCTTCCTCCTCTTGCTTGCAGTGATCAATTGGGATGAAAATGGCAATGAATCCTTGGAGTTGGAATCCCAAAACATAAGGAGAAATTCAAACTCTATTTCAAAGAAATCTTCAAGGAATTCTATGGAGTAGTCGTAAGACCCCAATTTTGACCCTAAGATCCCTCATGCAATTTCATCATATGCATTAGCATTGGGATCACACCTTGGCATTCTCCTTACCCCTCTTTCATTGGGTTTGTTTTGGGAGAGATTACCAAGCACTATGTGATTATATCATACTTTTATATTATCATTTTACTAACCAAAATACCAAAAATATGTCTTTGCATTTGCCTAACTCATTTGTAGGTAGGGCATGATCATCATTGATCTATGAAGTTCATATCTAGGGTTTAAGACCCTCATGGCTAAAATTACAATCAAGGATTGAGCCACAATGTCTCAAAGCATCATATATGAGTCCCAATGATCTCTACATGTCATATTGATCAAGTATTCTTCAAGAATTTGGAGGTGATTTGCCTTGGAAACCCTAGTTTGACTGGGTATCTTGAGTAACTTCTCCAACAAGCTACCTCACCAATTGATCATCCATGAGCCTAGAAAGTCAAGATAATTGAAGGTTAGCACGTTGGTTGATGGTGGTTGGCCAGATAAATTCATTTGATCAAAACTGGGTCTCCCTAGACCCTATCTTCTACAATTTTCACCATATGAAAATTATTCCAAGATCAAAGTAACTATAAGTTACATTCCAAACAACTTTCATGTTGAAGTCTAGATCTAATTTTGCTTGGAAAATCATTTTCTATGTTGAAACATTATAGGTCATTTTGTCTAAACCCTAATTTGAAAGTCAACTTCCCAAGGCCATAACTTGCTTAATTTTTATAAGATGAAATATTTATAAGTTGAAAAATAAAATTTAAGATGTATACTTCAACTTTGATGTTTGGAGTGAGAGTGAAATCAACTATTATGAGCATGTGATATGAGGATACATTATAGGTCATTTTTGCCCTATACCATTTAACAAGTGATTTTCCTCAACTTCAAAAATGCATAACTCTATCATTATAAATCCAAGTGACATGAAATTTATTTACATTTTAAGGTTTTTGAAAATGATACAACTTTGATAAAGACACTTTTCTCATTGGGAGCTCACATAAAAAGTTAAGTAAGGTGGAATATTGAGATATGTAACTTAACACTTAGAAAATTTTTCAACATGTTGAAATTTCCAAACTTCAACCTCAAAATTCACCATGATCCAAGTTCCAATTGGAAAGGTTTTCAACATAAAAGCTGTTCCCCTAGATCTAAGCTTTCCAAAGAACACTATTTCATGCATTTTGAATGAGGTTTGCTTGGGCTGCGCATGGTCTTAACAGGTCTGCATCAAGTGGAAAAATCAAAAGTCCAAAACTCCATTTCACTTTGCCTTGCCATTCAAGCATGATTTAAACTTCAGTACAGATGCAATTGGATCATAATGGATTGCTTCATGCGCCTGTACACGCCCATGCAAGCTTGTGCATCACCCTTGCCATTTTTAGCAATTTTTCAAGTGTGCGATTATCAATCCCAAATGCTATAAATACAAGGCCTCTGAGCTCATTTCAAAGACATCTTGCGCGCCAGCTTTGCCCCCCAATTGAAACCCTCACCATTCAAAGGAAAACTTGAGAATTTTTAACTTGAAAATTGAGTTTGAATCTCACTGTTTGGAGATTCAAAAACTCCAGAGTCCAAAGCTTTGTACCATTACCAAACCACTTCTGCAAGCTCCTCGAGTATGATCAAGTCAAGTTAGAAGCAAGCAAGATCCATTTCTGCACAACATTGAAGGTAATTTTCAGAAATCTTCTTCTCTTTGATTCTCATTCAATTCTCATTAATTCTCTTGGATCTTTGGTTGTTTGAAGTCCTACCAATGTAGGCAAGAAGATTGAGTTGCTTTGAGGTCAAATCGAAGCAGCTCAGTTGACACACCTCAAAATTCAACTCCTCATATCTTTCTATATATTTGGAGTTAGTTGAAATTGAGGCCAGATTCGTGCTCTACGCCATTGTTTTTCTAGATCATGTCCTCTTTTTTTCATTTTCTTGATGGTGATGAGTGAACCAGTCCGGTGGACCTTGCCTGAGAAGGTGACCGGAGGTCCAGCGCTGGTGGTGTGCTGGACAGGTTCTGAGCCATTGATATTGTTTAAATTGTTTTAATCTTGAGTGTTGCTTTTGAATACAATTGGTGTGGCGCGCTGACTCGTGTGTTTGGTGGAACACGCGTTTTAGACCACTTGATTTGCCACCTCAATTAATGAGGGAGATCAAGTGGTCCACGTGTTTTTGATTTTTTGATTTTTACTTTATTTCATTTGATTTTCATTAGTTTATATTAATTTTAATATTAATCCAAAAAATATGAGAGTTTCACCAAATTTTTTTAAATAAATTCTTCTTTCATATTCTGAATTAAAATTATTTTTTGGATCATTATTAAGGTTTTTCATGATTTAATTGATTTTGTGAATATTTTTTAATTATTTAAAAATACTTTTAAGTCTCCAAAAATTATGGAAATTTTTCTCCAAGGTCCTTTGACCTTGTTTAACCTATGATAAATCTTATGGCCATTTCTTTGGTGTTTTGATGAGACTTTAGGAATTTGACAAACCATATTTAATTTAATGTATTATTTTTAGTATTTTTAACTTGAATAAATGGCAAATAATTGTGTTGAGGTATCTTGACGATTTGTATGAGTTTGACTTGTGTTTTTGGGCCTTGGTCAAGGTTGATTTGACTTTGCTAGGTTAAGATAATTGGATTTAGGGGATTGGTGGAATGTACATTCCATCTCCGAAAATGAATGAATGATCTTAATTTGGTAAAATTCCTCCTTTGACCAATTTGAGTTTTGATCTATTCCTCTCCCTTTTCATCGAATTCCCCTTCTTTATGCATCCATTTTATTTGGCCTATGATATCTCAAAGTCCTAAGGCTAGTTGATTGAAAATTCAACATAAGTATGGATGAGATTATGCCACCTCTTTTGCATATTCTTTTTGTATGTGGTATGTTTCATGAGCATAGTCCATTATACTATGTCTCTAACATGCATTAACACCAAAATCATATTGCCCCGTCTCAAATAGTTGTGACTTCTACATAAGTCCAATTACGATTGCTTAACATAGCGCTAAATTTTTGACACAAAAGGCATAGCATTCTAGCTAGTGAGATTGTAAGTCTCCCCTCTTTCATGGTATTGTGTGGAAACTTGGACTTTTTTCCTTCCTTTGTGTAACACCTCAAATTTGCACCTATCATTATACATACATTGTCATTATTAGGTCATAGCATAACATGGTCCACTGCATAGCATTGCATTGTCCCTTTGCCCCAAGTGCAAGTCATCAGAAGAATTAGGTCAAACTGGTCAGGAGATCAGTCAATCAAGCAAGCAAGCACAATTTCCAAGGAGACAAGGCCCTAGGGTTGGTCCAACATGTTCACATGACTTGGGGATCCATTTGAAGTGTTTTGGTCAAGGATTGGATGTTCAGAAGTCATCAGTCAATGCACAGCTTGCCAGAAACCCTAAAAAGTCAAACTTGGTCAACTGTGATTGATTTTATGGTTTTGATGTTGGGATTTGGTTTGAGAGAGCTTATTCATGTCCAAATAGGCCTCATATATCATGTCAAACACCATCATGGAAGAATTTGAAGCCAGATCAGAAATTTCCAAAAATAGAAACTGGACCTGTAATTGAAACCTGCCAAAAATGGAAAGTCTTGATCCTCAAAATTACATCATGATACAAGCTTCAAATGAATTTTTGCCTAACATGAAAGTTGAAGATCTTGTTCTCCCATTTCCAAAAAGTCCAAGAACACTCAATTCCCATGTATGGTTGGCAAGTTATGATCAAATCATTTTCAGAAATTTTTGGACTTCAAAAGGCCATATCTCTCAAACCATTTGGCCAAATTTGGTGGGGTTTTTTCCAACAAGTCACATTTGACCTCATATTTCCAAATATGTAACCCTCATGCACCAAAAACTCATGGATCAAAATGGCATTTTTGAACCTACATGGATTATTTTCAAATGAGGTGAAAAATTGAACTTTCCAAATAATCATTCCCAACCATTTCTACCATCCAAACATGTTCTGAAATGTTATTTGTGACTTGTGGAAGGCCCATTTTCGTGCAGTACACACACCCATCACCTACTTGCTTGAAAATTGGCCAAAAGTACACTTTTTACTAACTCCATTCCACATTTTCATGAACCTTGCTCAGTACCATTGAACAACATATATATTCATCATTTTCCTGCTGAAGAAAACCCTAGCAGCCACATTTGACAAGCAGAAAAAACTCTTTCTCTCATTCTCTCATTTTTGTGCATTGTTGAACCTTTCTCCACAAAACCTCAAGAGCTCGAGCTGGCTTTGGTTTGCTTCATCATCCATCATTATTTTGAAGCTGTTGCAAGCCCTGAACACCAACTGGAAGCTCATTTCCACGGCTGTTTTTCTTCAAGCATCATCAATGGCAGTCCAAGGTTAAAGCCATTTCAAGCTATTTCGAGCCAACCCAACTTCATCATTCAACCTTAGGGAGCTTAAGGAGCATCTGTTTCACTTTAACATGACCAAATAACAACTGTATCGACACTGCTCTTCCAACTTGGTAAAATTTCGACCTCCTTGTTTCTTTAAACTATTATGTGCTTTAGCTAGGTCTTGTTGTGCTGGTCATTCTGAAACTTAAACCACTAAAAATGGTTAAGTATGCTGAAAGTTACATGGATCTAAAGTTTGATAGTTGAATATGTTTTTGATTCGATTCTTGATGTTTAGCTCAAATTACTGAAAACCAAGCCTGGATTTGGATTGTGTGATGTTAGACGATTCTAATGTTATGTTTAATTCCCATTTCTGGGATTTTTGTTCATCATTGATGATGAACATCACTGTAGCAAAAACCCTAAAGCGCTGCCCAAATTCTTTTTCGCGTGTGCATGTCGTGGTACTGTTCCAGCCCCCATGAGCCAATCAAATTATTTCATTCCCTGGCCCAAAACGCATCGTTTCATTAACTTGTCCAAGTAATTTCAAAATTGCCATTCCCGTGCCATGTGACCCATTAAATCATGTTGGTTTCTATTATTTATTTCATTTGATTGCCCCAACTTACAAAATTCATAACATCTTCATTTCAAATCCAAAATTCATGGGAATTTTTGCATTGTGTTCATCTGGATCTCTACTTTTTTATCATGATTTTTGCTGATTTTTTGGATGAGTGAATTTTAAATGGTACTAGGGTTTGTGACATGTATGCATATTTTGTACACTTTGACAAAACATTTGTGAAATGATGATGCTTTATCCAATGGCTCCTAAATTTTTTTGTGCTTAAACTAGACACATTCATGGTGATTTTGGTGTAGAGTTTGTGAATTTATCATTGCTGGTTTGTGAGTTATGATTTTTTGAATTAGGGTGTGACAATTTGTGTCACACCATTGATGTCCAACTTCATGATTTTCATTACCATGCTTCTTGAACTCAAATTGGTTTGAATTTTTGCATGAATGTACTCTTGTATGTCTAGTTCACATGGGATTTTTCTTGGAATTAATTGTGGCATTTCCTAATTGTTTGAGATTTTCTCCCCTGTTTGACCAAAATGTTGACTTTTTGTGACACATGTTCCCATTTCATTTGTGAAATTCTCATACTTTATTGGATGGACATGAAATTTGATATGTGATTAGTAGACATCTTAAGCTTTGCCATGGTTTTAGTCCCATTCATTTATCATAGACCATCTCTGATTTATGAATTTTTCAAGTTGATGCATGTTTGGTTGACTTCTTTGAGCATGTTCAAAATTGCTTTGACTTTCTGATTTTCATTGACTGCCTTCCACTTGTCCAAATGAGATGAAATTTGACATGCTTACCATGCTATGGATTGTGATTGACCATGATTTATTTGGTCA
Source organism: Lathyrus oleraceus (assembly GCF_024323335.1). Taxonomy (NCBI): domain Eukaryota; kingdom Viridiplantae; phylum Streptophyta; class Magnoliopsida; order Fabales; family Fabaceae; genus Lathyrus; species Lathyrus oleraceus. The sequence continues at coordinate 283,441,475 of NC_066580.1, forward strand.
TATTTGGAAATGTTTAAGATTGCTTTTGAGTTAAGTCTTGCTGTTGACTTCTTTGAGCTTCCATATGCCATGCTTTGACTTCTTTTGTTCATGAAATGATGATGATGATTGATATGAATGTGAACCCAATTGGTTTTGTTTCTTGATTGTTTGAACATGATTTTGGATACTTTCCCTTTGCTGTTTTAACTTTTTCATTCTCTTTTGACCCTAGGCTTGCCCTAGTGGTCCTGTTACTCACCTTTGAGCTTATGTTTTCAGGTTGACCAACAAATGATCAATGAGACCATTTCTTTTTGATTGAGCTTGCTTGATTATCATGGACTAACTTGTTTGTTTTGTAGGTGGCTTGGCTCACATGCCTCAAGCCTTATGCCTTGCACATCCATTTGCTTCTGATTAACTGTTGATGTCTGTTTCTTTTTGCTTTGTTTGAAGTTGTATACTAATGTCTGCTTGACTATTTCAGGTGCTTTTAGTTGCTCAGTTCCTTGTGAACTTTTGCTTTGCTTTGCTTGTATAAGCAATTTGCATTGAGGTATATTTCTCATCTTCATGTAGTCTGGAAGACCTGGCCTGTTACTTGGCCAGGCAACTGTCTGAAGTCCTCCTTAAGAGGCAATGTTTGTGGATGTTTAATTTTGTCCTTGCATAGAGTCAAAGTCCTCCTAAGTGAAGAGGCAATTGGCAGAACCCAAGGGATATGCAACCTATCCCCTGCTATTCTGTGTGTCATCTGCTTTGCTCACACCACTGTGTTGATGCATTGCAGATACAAACCCAAGATCTTATACAATTGTGCAGTTGAGTCAGTTTCAAATGTGTAGAAGGGTTCCCACTTTCTGAACCCACACATTCTTGTCTTAAGCTCTCCCAGGCCAGGGATAAGAGCTGTGAAGTCTTATCTTCACTCACCTTTCATCTGCTTCACCTTAGCCCCTCAATGGCAAGGTTAAGAGCTAACATTACCCAGTTCCAGAGGTTTGTTTGTTGAGGTTGATATGACCCCTCGACTAAAACCTAACCCTTGATTGAGCCACTTGCTTGTGTATAGTGTGTGCTATCTGTGCTTGTATGTTTGTTTGACTTGCTTCCTGTGCAAGTTAGTGTTTGTTTGACTTGCTTCCTGTGCAAGTTAGGTTTTGCTTGGCTTGCTTCCTGTGCAAGTTAAGTGTGTGTGTGGCTTGCTTCCTGTACAAGTCATGACTAGGATAGGCTGGCTCCCTGTGCCAGTTAGCTAGAAACCTTAACTTAGGGTTGATTTGCATGATAACATCTAGGCTCGAGTCGTAGTCTCCCTAGTTGTGTCTCCCTCTGTTATCTGGTTAGGCTAGTCCTTTATCCCTGCGTAGGGGAACTACATCGCCCTGATCTTCATACCAGATGAAGTATGTAGGCAGGAGATTGAGCTGATCTCTCCGGGCGCCCTTTTTCTTTTTGTGTGTGTTGTTTGACAGTTGCTAGGCTCGAGTGCCTGACTCCTTAGCAATTTGTTGTCTATTTGTTTGAGTGTGTGCTTGACAGTTATAGGCTCGAGTCCCCGACTCCCTATTAACTTGTTGTGTCGTTGTGTGCTTGGAAGCTGATGTAAGACCATCGAGTGGCATTCGGGTTCCAGTGTGTGTGTGTTTTTGGTTCGGATGCTGATGTAAGCCCAGTGATTGGCATTCAGGCTCCACGTTTGCCTTTGCCTGTGTTTGTTTGTGTGTGTGTCAGCCGAGCTACGAATGCTCTGATTCTTCTCTCGTCCGAGAAGATACGTATGCATAGGATGCGATATCCTAGCGAGCATGTGTCGTTTCCCCAGTCCGAACTACTTCGACTCTGATGTCTATGCCTGATAGACTAAGTAGGCCCAGGATACGATATCCTGCCGAGTCAGTTTCAGTCAGTTTCTTGTGTCTCCTTCAGCCAGTGTGTGTGAGTGTGAGCAGTGTTTAGCAACCAATTTTCCTTCCTTTTGTGCGTGGATCCCGTAGAGTACTACGGATGCGTAGGGGTGCTAATACCTTCCCTTCGCATAACCGACTCCCGAACCCATTCTCTTTGGTCGCGAGACCATGTTCTTTCCAGGTTTACTCTGAGCGTTTCCTTTCCCTCTTTTGGGATAAATAACGCACGGTGGCGGCTCTGTTGTTTCTTGTTTTCCCGCCGGTTTTTCGCGTGATGCGACAGCTGGCGACTCTGCTGGGGATATAGAGAAGTTGACCTGTGCTGGTCCGTCTTCCCTAAGCGAGTCTCTCCTAGCGCTCTCTAGGTTAGGGTTTTGGTTGCTGTTTGCTGTTTTTTATTGCATTCATTTATTTATTGTTTGCATTTATGTTTGCATTAATGTTTGCATTCATATTCATCTGTTCACCTGGCTGGCTGGTTGTCTGTTTCTCTCTGTTGGGGTGGGAGTTACATGAGGTAAAAGGCCCAATACCCAGGCCATGAGTGAAATCTAGGATACTTAGGAATAGAGTGATTCATGGGAAGCGGGTGGTATTGCGCCACTTAGCGGAACATTGATATCACGAGCAGTTCAGACCCTGGTGGGATATTATCGTTACATACTTCGGGTGTGTATATGATGATATTCTGCGAAAGGTTATTTATGCTGCGTTTCTCTCGACCTTACCCTGGCCTAGATGACACCCGTGAGTGGGGAGGGGATGATCATTATTACAGGTACAGGTACTTGTTGGTGACTTGTTGGTGACTTGTTGGTGACTTGTGATCCTGTTGGTGACTATTGGTTCAGAATTTTGGGGTCTCATATGACTTTGGGTTTCAGATGAATTTGTGGTTCCGAGTTCAAGCCGAAGCTTTGATCTTGTGTTCTGAGAGATGCAGCCAACCAGTCGTGTCTGCATCATTTGCATCATAGCATATTTATTTTTCAAAAGAAACGCGATAAAAAAGATACAAAAAAAAAGAAAAAAAAAAGAAAAGAAAAAAAAACTAATCCCTGCATGCATATCATTTCTCAGGTACATTCCAGAGCTTGTTCACTGATAGAGATGGCAACAGTCCCAGAGTTGAAGCGGAAGACTTGTTCCTACAGCTTTCACCGTGAACCTTTGACGTCTCTGATTGAGTTGAGCAACCTTATAACCAGTGGTAACCAGAAGGGGTTTGTTGACCAGTATGGAGATATTCTGACACTGTTGAAGATGGTAGTCGATCCGGTACCGTTGCAGACTCTTCTACAGTTCTACGACCCAGAGCTTCATTGTTTCACCTTTCAAGATTATCAGTTAGCACCTACTCTTGAGGAGTACTCCGTTCTGCTGAGTGTCCCGGTCCGGTATCAGGTTCCTTTCTTGGATGTGCCCAAGGAGGTTGATTTCAGAGTTGTTGCCAGAGCTCTCCATTTGGGTATCAAGGAAGTCAGTGATAGTTGGAAGTCCAGTGGGGATGTTGTAGGGTTGCCTTTGAAGTTTCTGTTGAGGGTAGCTAGAGAAGAAGCAGAGAAGGGAAGTTGGGAAGCCTTTCATGCTCAGTTGGCCGTCATGATCTATGAGATCGTCTTGTTTCCGAGTATGCCCAATTTTGTTGACTATGCTGCAGTCAGTATTTTCATTGGAGGAAATCCAGTTCCTACTCTGTTAGCTGACACTTACTATGCTATTCACAGTAGACATGGTAAGGGTGGGGCTATCAGGTGTTGTCTCCCGCTTTTGTTCAAATGGTTCTTGTCTCTCCTGCCAGTCAGTGGACCTTTTGTGGATGCTCAGAGCACGCATAAGTGGACTCAGAGGGTTATGTCTCTTACCTCCTATGATATCAGGTGACAATCTTACCGGATGGATGTGCGTAACGTCATTATGAGCTGTGGAGGATTCCGTAATGTGCCACTCGTAGGGACTAAGGGTTGCATCAATTACAACCCGGTTCTTTCTCTTCGCCAGTTAGGTTTTGTTATGAGTAGAAGACCACTTGAAGCTGAGATAGCTGAGAGTGTGTATTTTGAGAAGCAGAGTGACCCGGCTAGATTGGAGCAGATAGGGAGAGCTTGGAAGTCTATTGGTGTGAAGGATGGATCTGTCTTAGGGAAGAAGTTTGCCGTTGCTATGCCTGATTACACTAATTGGGTCAAGGAGAGAGTAGAAACTTTGTTGTTACCCTACGATAGGATGGAGCCGTTGCAGGAGCAACCACCTTTGATCCCTGCTGAGAGTGTGCCTGCGGAGCACTACAAGCAAGCCCTGATGGAGAATCGCCGTTTGAGAGGGAAGGAGCAAGATACCCAGATGGAGCTGTACAAAGCCAAAGCTGATAGGTTGAACTTGGCTCATCAACTCAGGGGAGTGCGAGAAGAAGATGCTAGCAGACTGAGAAGCAAGAAGAGATCCTACGAGGAGATGGAGAACATGTTAGATGCAGAACACCGGGAGTGCTTGAGGCTGCAGAGGGTTGAGGCCAGCTATCAGAAGAAGATCAGAGACTTGGAGAAGCAACTCAGAGATAAAGACATCCAGTTGAAGAAGGAAGTAGACTTGAGACAGGCATCAGAGAACCACCTTGGAGGAGAAGTGGTAGAGCTAGGACGACAACTGAAGGAGAAGATCACTCTTTTGCCAGAATGTTCAAAATGTGACCTGTTGATAGACCAGTGTCAGTACTTGAAGACTCTCATTCCGGGAGGCCGTTTGTCTTAGCTTGTATCTTTGATGTGTATGTTGAGAATCACCTCCAGGCTTGTTGGATGGGATTCATTGTTGTACTCCGATTGTTTGGATTTTTTTGTTGACTTTGTTGTATGATCCTGTTACTCATATAGATGAGGTTGTTGGTTTCACCTTGTATTCATCACTCTTGTGTATGTTGTTCCTGTGCTTCTGTGTTGTTCTTGCTGCAGGTTGCCATCTTTTGCGGATGACTCAGGCTCTTTGAATGCCCGAGAAATGAACATATCATGTGCATCATACGCATCATTAGCACCATACTCATATCATTTTGCATAACAGGTGTTCTTGGTCGTGACTTCTCACTCTGCTTCCTGTTTTAGGCAGGATAGCTGATCAACGTCCGCACCGCTACTCAACAAGACTGAATCAACAGAGAGGTATGGATCAAGTTCAAGCTGAGTTGGCTGAGATGAAGGCTAACATGGCCCAGTTTATGAATATGATGCAAGGGGTTGCACAAGGTCAAGAAGAACTTCAAGCCCTGGTTCAGAGACAAGAGGCTACAAATCCACCGGTCAACCATGCTCCGCCAGAGGGAGGCCCAATCAATGATAACAATGTTGCTGCTGCTGTACCCATCAACAACTATGCTGTAGGTGATGAGTTGGGGGGTATTCGAATCAAAGGTCAACCCATTGCTCCAGATGCCGCTAATGCCAGAGTAGTCCGTGCCCCGGCCCGTAATCCTGCTCCGATTGTTGACAGACAAGAGGATATGTTCACTCTGCTCAGTGAAGACGAAGACGTTCTGGGAAGGGTTGATGAGAGGGATCGTAAAGTTGAGGCTCTTGCTGAGAAGATCCGTGCTATGGAATGTCAAAACTCCCTCGGTTTTGATGTTACTAATATGGGATTGGTTGAAGGACTGAGAATCCCGCACAAGTTCAAAGCACCATCCTTCGATAAATACAACGGTACTTCTTGCCCTCGCACCCATGTGCAGGCTTATTATCAAAAAATCTCTGCGTATACCGATGATGAAAAGATGTGGATGTATTTTTTCCAAGATAGTCTATCTGGGGCTTCTTTGGACTGGTACATGGAATTAAAGAGAGATTCGATCAGATGCTGGAGGGATCTGGGTGAGGCCTTCTTGAGGCAATATAAACATAACATGGACATGGCGCCTAGCCGGACTCAGCTGCAGAGTCTATGTCAGAAATCCGGAGAGAGTTTCAAGGAGTACGCTCAGAGGTGGCGTGAACTGGCTGCTAGAGTTCAACCCCCTATGCTGGAGAGGGAGTTGACAGATATGTTTATCGGTACTCTTCAAGGTGTGTTTATGGACCGGATGGGGAGCTGCCCATTCGGTAGTTTTTCTGATGTTGTCATTTGTGGAGAGAGGACTGAGAGCTTGATTAAAACTGGGAAGATCCAAGATGCTGGTTCCTCTTCTTCTAAGAAGCCGTTTGCTGGGGCACCTCGTCGAAGAGAGGGTGAAACTAATGCTGTTCAACACCGCAGAGATCAGAACAGAAGTGAATACCGTCAAGCTGCTGCAGTAACCATTCCGGCACCTCAACCTCGTCAACAACAACAACAAAGAGTTCAACAACCGCAACAACAACAACATCAACGTCCGTATCAGCCCAGACAAAGGATGCCTGATCGACGTTTTGATTCGATACCCATGTCGTACGCCGAACTGCTGCCCGAACTACTCAGGTTGGGGATGGTTGAGTTACGTACAATGGCTCCGCCTACAGTATTGCCTCCTGGGTACGACGCCAACGTCCGTTGTGACTTTCACTCTGGGGCACCAGGGCATCATACTGAGAAGTGTCGGGCTCTCCAGCACAAGGTCCAAGATTTGATTGATGCCAAGGCGATCAACTTCGCTCCAGTGCCTAACGTCGTAAACAACCCTATGCCTCAGCATGGTGGGCATAGAGTGAACAATATTGAGGGGAAAGAAGCTGAAGATCTGGTTGCTAATGTTGATGATGTTCAGACTTCTCTGCTAGTTGTGAAGGGCCGTCTGCTGAATGGGGGTATCTACTCGGGCTGTGATGAGGATTGTTTGGGCTGTGCAGAATCAGAGAATGGTTGCGACCAGTTAAGGGCCGGTATCCAGGGTATGATGGATGAGGGTTGTTTGCAATTCAGTAGGGCTGTAAAAGATCGTGGGACAGTGTCAACTATCACCATTTACTTTAAACCGTCTGAAGAACGTGGACAAAGGGTCGTTAGTGCACCTGCAACAAATGGTACCCCAGTTACCATTTCCGTGCCTGTAACCATCAGTGCTCCAGCTACCATCGTTGCGTCTGGAAGAAGGGCTGTTGAGAATAGTAGAGCCGTGCCGTGGAAGTATGATAATGCTCACCGCAGTTACAGAAGGGCTGAAAGTCAGACGAGACCAGTGAATCAAACTCCAGTGACAATTGGTTTACCGAATAGAGTTCCTGCAACTGTTGGTCCGGCTGTGGATAATGTAGGGGGTCCAGGAGGTTTTACCAGAAGCGGTCGTCTGTTCGCACCGCAGCCTTTGAGGGACAATAATGCTGAGGCTCTCGCCAAAGCAAAGGGTAAGCAAGCTGTGGTTGAGGAAGAACCTGTCCAGAAGGAAGCGCCCGAGGGGTCATTTGAGAAGGACGTGGAGGAGTTTATGAAAATAATCAAGAAGAGTGACTACAAGATTGTAGATCAGTTGAATCAAACTCCGTCCAAGATTTCTATACTTTCACTGTTGTTGTGCTCTGAGGCACACCGTAATGCCTTGCTGAAGATGTTGAATCTGGCTTACGTGCCTCAGGAGATTTCTGTCAATCAACTGGAGGGTGTGATGGCCAATGTGAGCACCAGGCATGGTGTAGGTTTCACCAACCTGGACCTACCGCCTGAAGGGCGAAACCATAACAAAGCCTTGCACATCACCATGGAGTGCAAGGGGGCAGTGTTGTCTCACGTATTGGTAGACACCGGGTCGTCGCTGAATGTGCTGCCTAAGCAGATTCTGAAGAAGATTGATGTGGAAGGGTTTGTGCTTACTCCCAGTGACCTGATCGTTCGTGCTTTCGACGACTCCAAACGTTCTGTGTGTGGGGAAGTTACCTTGCCTGTGAAGATAGGTCCTGAGGTATTCGATAGCATCTTCTATGTTATGGACATCCAGCCCGCCTATAGTTGTTTATTGGGGCGTCCATGGATTCATGCAGCAGGGGCAGTCTCGTCGACTCTCCATCAAAAGCTCAAGTATGTCTGGAACGGTCAGATTGTGACCGTGTGCGGTGAAGAAGAGATTCTGGTGAGTCATCTATCCTCGTTCAAATATGTTGAGGTGGATGGCGAGATCCACGAAACCTTATGCCAGGCGTTTGAGACTGTGGCTCTTGAGAAAGTGGCGTACGCTGAGCAGAGGAAGCCAGGTGCTTCAATTACTTCTTACAAGCAGGCTAAGGAGGTTGTTGATTCTGGCAAAGCTGAAGGCTGGGGCAAGATGGTGGACTTGCCTGTTAAAGAAGACAAATTTGGCGTTGGTTATGAGCCTCTCCAAGCAGAGCAGAATGGTCAAGCGGGTCCGAGTACCTTTACCAGCGCTGGGCTGATGAATCATGGCGACGTCTCTGCAACCGGTAGTGAAGACTGTGACAGTGATTGTGATTTGGACAACTGGGTTCGCCCGTGTGCACCAGGGGGGTCTATCAACAACTGGACGGCTGAAGAAGTGGTTCAAGTTACTCTTCTGACAGAGTAATTTTCTGTTGTTTTTTCATTTTGCATGAAAATCCTACGATCTGCCCAAGGCGTAGTGATTCATTGTAGGGCCTCATCATGTTTTAATGATTATCATTAATGAAGGACATTTTTTGCAATCAAACTTTGTGATCCCTGTCTTTCTATTTTTTGTTTTCATCTTTTTTTCAAAAACAATAAAAATGGCAATGTTTTTGTTTTTTGTGACTTTTTTGAACTCTTTTTCTAAAACAAAGCATTAAACATGCAGAAGCGATCTTATGGCATTCACTATGAACAGTTCTGTTATGGCTCAGTATGATTTCGACAATCCCATCTACCAAGCTGAAGAGGAGAGTGAGGAAGACTGTGAACTCCCTGCAGAATTGGTCAGATTGCTGAAGCAGGAGGAAAGGGTCATCCAACCTCATCAGGAGGAGTTGGAGGTTGTTAATTTGGGTACTGAGGACGCCAAAAGAGAAATCAAGATTGGGGCTGCTTTAGAGGACTCTGTCAAGAGGAGGCTGATTGAGATGCTGAGAGAATATGTGGAGATATTCGCCTGGTCATATCAAGATATGCCTGGGTTAGATACAGACATTGTGGTGCATCGATTACCTCTTAGAGAAGGATGTCCTTCGGTCAAGCAGAAGCTTCGTAGAACGAGTCCTGACATGGCAACTAAGATCAAGGAAGAGGTTCAGAAGCAGCGGGATGCGGGTTTTTTGGCTGTTACAAGTTATCCCCCATGGGTGGCCAACATCGTTCCTGTGCCGAAGAAGGATGGCAAAGTCAGAATGTGTGTCGATTACCGGGATTTGAATAGAGCGAGTCCGAAAGATGATTTCCCATTACCTCACATTGATGTATTGGTTGATAATACGGCTCAATCCTCGGTATTCTCTTTCATGGATGGTTTCTCTGGATATAATCAGATCAAGATGGCGCCAGAGGACATGGAAAAGACGACATTCATTACACCTTGGGGCACGTTCTGCTATAAGGTGATGCCATTTGGGCTAAAGAATGCTGGTGCTACCTATCAGAGGGCAATGACGACTCTCTTTCATGACATGATGCACAAAGAAATTGAAGTGTACGTAGATGATATGATTGCGAAGTCGCAGACAGAAGAGGAGCACCTGGTTAATTTGCAGAAGCTGTTTGATCGGTTGAGAAAGTTCAAGCTGAGGTTGAATCCGAACAAGTGTACGTTTGGGGTGAGATCAGGGAAGCTTTTAGGCTTCATTGTCAGTGAGAAAGGGATTGAGGTTGATCCAGCGAAAGTCAAAGCTATTCAAGAGATGCCTGAACCAAAAACGGAAAAGCAGGTCCGTGGGTTTTTAGGGAGATTGAACTACATTGCAAGGTTCATATCTCATCTAACAGCCACGTGCGAACCAATTTTCAAACTGCTTAGAAAGAATCAGGCGATCAAGTGGAATGATGACTGTCAGAAAGCTTTTGACAAGATTAAAGAGTATTTACAGAAACCTCCAATCCTTATACCTCCAGTTCCAGGGAGACCTCTGATAATGTACCTGTCAGTGACTGAGAACTCGATGGGGTGTGTATTGGGACAGCATGACGAGTCTGGTCGAAAAGAGCATGCCATATACTACCTTAGCAAAAAGTTTACCGACTGTGAAACAAGATATTCACTGCTCGAGAAAACTTGCTGTGCTTTGGCCTGGGCTGCTCGCCGACTGAGGCAGTATATGTTGAACCATACTACCTTATTGATTTCTAAGATGGATCCAGTGAAGTACATCTTTGAGAAACCGGCTCTCACCGGACGCGTTGCTCGTTGGCAGATGATTCTAACAGAATATGATATTCAGTACACGTCACAAAAGGCCATCAAAGGTAGTATTCTGTCAGACTACCTCGCCGAGCAACCGATTGAAGATTATCAGCCTATGATGTTTGAATTCCCTGATGAAGACATCATGTATCTTAAGATGAAAGATTGCGAAGAGCCTCTTGTCGAGGAAGGACCGGATCCGGATGACAAATGGACACTGATGTTTGATGGGGCTGTGAATATGAACGGTAACGGTGTTGGGGCAGTATTGATCAATCCTAAAGGTGCTCATATACCTTTTTCTGCCAGATTGACGTTTGACGTCACCAACAACGAAGCTGAGTATGAGGCTTGTATCATGGGGATAGAAGAAGCCATTGATCTGAGGATCAAAACTCTTGATATATTTGGAGATTCCGCTCTAGTGGTCAATCAAGTCAATGGAGATTGGAATACGAATCAGCCGCATTTGATTCCGTATAGAGATTACACCAGAAGAATACTGACGTTCTTCAAGAAGGTGAAGTTGTATCATGTCCCCCGGGATGAGAATCAGATGGCTGATGCTTTGGCAACTTTGTCGTCTATGATCAAAGTTCATTGGTGGAATCATGTGCCACATGTTGCGGTGAATCGACTCGAGAGGCCTGCGTATGTGTTTGCAGCCGAGTCTGTTGTGATTGATGAGAAGCCGTGGTATTATGACATCAAGAACTTCCTCAAGACTCAGGAGTATCCTGAAGGTGCGTCGAAGAATGACAAGAAAACCCTGAGAAGGCTAGCTGGAAGCTTCTATTTGAATCAGGATGATGTGCTGTATAAGAGAAACTTTGACATGGTCTTGCTCAGATGCGTGGACAGACCCGAGGCGGACATGTTAATGCAGGAAGTTCATGAAGGTTCCTTCGGTACTCATGCCGGCGGACATGCAATGGCTAAGAAATTGTTGAGAGCGGGTTATTACTGGATGACTATGGAATCCGATTGTTTCAAGTATGCTCGGAAGTGCCATAAGTGTCAAATCTATGCTGATAAGGTGCATGTACCACCAAGCCCTCTGAATGTCATGAATTCGCCTTGGCCGTTTGCCATGTGGGGCATTGATATGATTGGGAAGATTGAGCCTACTGCTTCGAATGGACATCGCTTCATTTTGGTAGCGATTGACTATTTCACCAAATGGGTGGAAGCAGCTTCCTATGCTAACGTTACCAAACAAGTGGTTACCCGGTTCATCAAGAAAGAAATCATATGTCGTTATGGAGTTCCTGAGAGAATCATCACTGACAATGGTTCGAATCTCAATAACAAGATGATGAAAGAGCTTTGTAAAGATTTCAAGATTGAACATCACAATTCTTCTCCTTACAGACCGAAGATGAATGGTGCTGTAGAAGCGGCGAACAAGAATATCAAGAAGATTGTGCAGAAGATGGTCGTTACGTACAAGGATTGGCATGAGATGCTGCCTTTCGCTTTGCATGGGTACCGTACCTCAGTACGTACGTCGACCGGGGCAACCCCTTACTCCCTTGTGTATGGTATGGAAGCTGTCCTACCTGTTGAAGTGGAGATTCCTTCTCTGAGAGTTTTATTGGATGTCAAGCTGGACGAAGCCGAGTGGATTCGAACAAGGTTTAACGAGTTGAGCCTTATCGAGGAGAGACGGCTAGCAGCTGTATGCCATGGACAGTTGTATCAGCGAAGGATGAAGCGAGCCTTTGATCAGAAAGTGCGTCCTCGAAGCTATCAGATCGGTGATCTAGTTTTGAAGAGGATCCTCCCTCCCGGTGCAGATAACAGGGGCAAGTGGACTCCTAATTATGAAGGTCCATATGTTGTGAAAAAGGTATTCTCCGGTGGAGCCTTGATGCTTACAACTATGGATGGTGAAGATTTTCCGTCTCCTGTTAACTCAGATGTAGTCAAAAAATACTTCGCATAAATTGACCCGCTGGACAAAAAGAAAAAAAGAGTCCAGGCAAAAAAGGGCATCCCGGCGAACCAAAAAACAGAAAGAAAAGGTTCGGGCAAAAATTAGGGATAAAATGAAAAGAATTTGTACACCCGGTAAGTCGAAAACCCGCAAGGGCGGCTTAGGCAAAAATGGGTATCCCGGTGGATTGAAAACCCGAAAGGGCGATCCAGCCAAAGAGGGATTAAAGCGAAGACTACAGTCTGAGTTGTCTGTACTTCATCAAGCTTTGTCGTCTGCCATCTCGAAAGATGTGATCCGTCCAGTCATTCTTCTCAGAAAGCAAGGAGTTGGGAGGAAAACTGATGATCTGTGAGTTATAACAGAATTGGGAAATAGTGGATGCCGTGTTCACATTGCCATTAGGATAGATTTTTCCTTTGTGCGCAATTACCTCTTTCTAGGAATTGCTTCCCAATGTATTTGCCTCTTCAGGCACATTTTCAATCAATAAAAGTCGTTATTCAGATAAATGGCTCTTTTGTTTTTATTTTTACTGTTTTGTTTGCAAAACTGTCCGAATTTTTGATAAGCATTGCATATAAAACATGAAGGCTAAACAATAGCTTGCAGGATGACAAAACATTTGAAAATCATTTTGAATGTTGAGGACACTTGAGCGTATCTTGTCCATGTATCCCCTGGGGGCATTTTGTTGTGCTGTTTTTCAGATTGGCATCTGTGAGGACGTTTCCTCAGCAGATATTTCCCCAAGCAAGTTTGGAAGCTATCAGAGCTATGTTCCCCTGCGGAGACGTCTGTGGATAGTGCCTTCTATTCCCCAACAGATCTAAGGATTGCCTATCCCCAGCAGGCCTGTATTTGCCGATTTCCTCCCCGAGTGAGGCAGGTTCATTGAAATTTATCTCCAGCATTTATCCTATCTGTGGACTGAAGGTTATCCCCAGCGGAGTTTACCTTTCCCCAGCAGCAGTGCTATTCTCCAACATGAGTGAGAAGTCGTTGCTCTCCCCAGCCGAGTTGGAGTACCCGATCATTTTGGCTCCCCAGCCGGAGTTTTTCATCATTTTTGCATTTTTGCATTTTAGTGATCATTGCATCCTCAAACTGCGTAGCATTCCCATTCAATATGGAGCATTACGCCATAGAAAAATTCAAACATATGCATTCATGTGTTAACCTCACCAGACCGTATCCCCGGCAGAGGCGGATCATTTCATTCAACATCAGCACAGCAAGTCTGCTACAGTTGCTCTTGACAGCATTCAGGATTGATATCCCCACAGAGGTTTATTACCTCACCCGTTGGTGACAGAAAGTTTGTTTCTCCCCAGTGAGACCCCCAGCAAGTGGTCAACCTTGCCTTGACATATCTAAAAAAGTCGTTCTTGTGATACCGGTAAGTGTCATGCTAGCACCCGCGTGTGTTTCTTTGTTTGGTGTCGGAAAACACCATTGTTTCGGTGTCTGTAAACATCAGGTATTCTCCCCAGTCATCAGTAAATGTCTGGTCATCATTTTTGGTGTCGGTAAACACCATTGTTTCGGTGTCTGTAAACATCGGGTATTCTCTCCAGTCATCAGTAAATGTCTGGTCATCATTTTTGGTGTCGGTAAACACCATTGTTTCGGTGTCTGTAAACATCGGTTATTCTCCCCCCCAGTCATCGGTAAATGTCTGGTCCCATTTTTTGTGTCGGTAACACCATTGTTTCGGTGTCTGTAACATCGGGTTTTCTCCCCAGTCATCGGTAATGTCTGGTCCCGTTTTGATGTCGGTAAACATCATCTTTTCGATGTCTGTAAACATCGAGTCTTTTCCCTGCAGTCATCGGTAATGTCTGGTATCCCCACTAGAGATCCCCAGTAGAGTCATGGTAAATGTCCTATCTGGTTTCCAGTTGCAAATATTTGTTTTCCTTTAGTGAAGTGTTTCCTGGTCATCGTGTAAATTCTGGTCGTTTTTGGATGTCG